>NC_060142.1:120730828-121358328 GCF_021461385.2 Schistocerca piceifrons
CATTGCCACATTCCTAAACATCTCTAGGTTCACTGTTTCCGATGTGATAGTGAAGTAGTGCCGTGGACACATATAGGACAAAAATGTACAGGCCAACCTCGTCTGCTGACAGCCGACAGTTGAAGAGGTAGTGGTTTGTAATAGGCAGACATGTATCCTGACCATCATACAGGAATTCCTAACTGCATTAGGATCCACTGCACATACTACGACAGTTAGGCGGGAGGTGAGGAAACTTGGCTTTCATGGTTGAGCGGCTGCTCGTAAGCCACACATCACGCCGGTAAATGCCAAACGACGCATCACTTGGTGTAAGGAGCGTAACATTGGGCGATTGAACTGTGGAAAAATGTTGTGTGGAGCGACGAATCATGTCACACAATGTGACGATCCGATGGCAGGGTAGGGGTGTAACGAATGCGCGGAGAACCTCATCTGCCAGCATGTGTAGTGCTAACAGTAAAATTCGGAGGCGGTGGTGTTATGGTGTGATGGTGTTTATCATGGAGGGGACATGCACGCCTTGTTGTTTTGCATGTCACAGCACAGGCCTACATTGATGTTTTAAGCACCTTCTTGCTTCCCACTGTTGAAGAGCAATTCTGGGATGGCGAGTGCATCTTTCAACATGATCGAGCACCTGTTCTTAATGCACGGCCTATGCGGATTGGCTGCCAGACAATAACATCCCTGCAATGAACTGGTCTGCACAGAGCCCTGACCTGAATCCTGTAGAACACCTTTGGGATGTTTTGGAGCGCTGACCTCCTGTCAGGCCTCACAGACCGACATCGATACCTCTCCTCAGTGGAGCACTCCGTGAGGAATGGGCTGCCATTCCCCAAGAAATCTCCAGCCCCCGATTGAACGTATGCTTGCGAGCGTGGAAGCTGTCATCTAGACTAATGGTGGGCCAACACCATATTGAATTCCAGCACCATCGATGGAAGGGCCACGAAATGTAAGTCATTTTCAGCCAGGAGTCCGGATACTTTTTATCGCATAGTGTAACTTCTGTACTGTCTTAAAACACCTCTGGAACTGCAAAGACGATTCCTCGCCAAAAAGTTTTTCATGCGGATCTTTCTGTGCTGAAAGACAGTAGCAGAGAGGCAGTGAGCGCGGAAGACAGAGGGTACAGTGCCAGTGGGGGAGAAAGTGAGCGCAAACAGTGATGGTGGGAGAGAGGGAGTGATTACGAAATAGAAAGAGAAATCGATGGAAACAACAGCCGTTGGATCGAAACACAGATGAGATGCTGATGGGCACTGAGAAACAGTAGCAGTGAAATAGGAAGAGAGATGGATGGAGATAGAAGCAGAGGACGGAACAGAGAGGGGAAGAGTCGAAATGAAACATACAGATGAGTGGAGAACATATACGCTTGGGAAGCCGGGAAAGGGGGGGGGGGAGGGGGTAACCCTCTCAGACTGGAGAAATTTAACACGTAGGTGTACTGGAGGTCGTATTTTGGATCGCAATTCCCAATACATTGGTATAGGGGAAAAAACAAGTTAGAGCACCCAGAATGATGCAGAAAGTGCTGTGGGAAAGGAAGACTGTAGGAGAAAGCTCAAGTGAGAGAGAAGACAGTCGCGATGGGGTATACTGTAAACGAATGGGAGGAAAAAGAGACAATGCGAAAAAGACATATATCGACAGTAGTAGTGCGATTGAGATGATGAATCTTAAGTCATATACGAAGAGGAAATGGCGATAACGATTTAGAATACTGAAAGTTTTGCTGGGGTTTGCCGAATGAGAACTGGGGTAGCTGGTTCCCCAGTTTTCTGTCAGAGTATTTTAAAGAGAAACCTCTTCTTCATTTTGTTCCCCTACAAGAGAATTTTTCCGCTGCAAATTATTGACCGAATTTAAAAAATCAAAAATTATCCATACATTTTTCATTAAGAGGTATAGCCTTACGTTAAAGGATAACACGATGAGTTAGAAACACAATCATTTAGAAACGGTATATACAAGGTACCTTGAGGCAGCATAACTCGAGGTGGGCAAACTGGCTAATCCGCAAAAAATTTATCTAGTATTAGAGAATGATAGCGCTTAGCGGCTTTCAACAATGTTTACACATAATTTCAAACAGTTTACAAACTTCTTCTCACTATCGCTCCCACGAAATAATGGACTTAAGGAAGTTTATCGGTTAGGTCTACTAAATTTTCGCTTCTCATGTAGTTAAACATCAGGTAAGTCGCCTTAATTTATTATTTCTTCACTACTAACTCCATTAGCAATAGATTTTATGGACAATATCCACATATGCCACTGGAGACACCCAGAAAATTATGTGATTGTATGTCACATAGTTTAATAGTTTAGGAGAAAACCTACCTCTTCAGAAGAACGTAATGTTTCTCAGTATATTTTTGCATAAATATTCACAGAAAAAAATCTGTGTTGGAGTTTATTCATATGACTACCATACAGGGTGAAAAGTATTTAAACCGACAAACTCTGGGAGGTTGTAGGTGACATCAAAACAAATATTTTTCCCTAATGTCATTTTTTCCTATGAGGATTATTTAAACCGGTGGAGGCCGTATTACGCTCTTCAGTTGTTAGAGGCCGTTTTACGATCTTCAGTTCTTAGACTGCGTATTACGCTCTTCAGTTGTAGGCGACAGTTGTCCGCCAGTGTAGTAGTGCATTGTCTCTGTTTACTAATGGAGCGATGAACCTGGAGTGAGTTCACTGATATGGTTGGTGCGTACTACGTAGCGCACCACAACGGACGAGCTGCACAGCCGGTTTATCAACAATCCAATTCCTAATCGCCGTATCCCGCATCATACGACCTTTGCTGCTGTGTATCAACGTCTGCGTGAGACCAGGTCATTTAGCAGATTGCCTGGACAGGGATGCCGTCGCACGGTAAGAACGCTGCAATTTGAGGAAACTGTCTAGCAGCATGTGGAGCGGGATCCTTCAATCAGCACTCGTGCAATTGCACGTAACATAGGAACGAATCAGACGAATGTAAGAACAGTCCTTCGAGAGCAGTTGTTACGTCCATTGGACTTACAGCGTGTCCACAACCTGGAACTAGTTGATTATTCACCCAGAGCACAGTTTTCGCAGTAGTACCTGGAACAGTGTAAAATTCATCCTACATTTCCATCCTCTGTGTTGTTTAGCGATGAAGCAACTTTAGGGCGTGATGGAGTCTTCAACATTCACAATTCGCATGTTTGGAGTGAGGATAACCCACATGCCACAGTTACTAGCGCTCATCAAGTGCGGTTCTTCGTTAATGTGTGGGTCGGTGTTGATGGGGACTGTTTAATTGGGCCGTATAGCCTACCTAGGCCAGTAAATGGCAGACAATATTACAATTTTCTCGCCAGAGCATTGTCAGAACTGCTGGAAGACGTCCCGCTCCCTACAAGACAACGCATATGGTTACAACATGACGGGGCGCCGGCACATTTCAGTCGTCGTGTGCGTCGATTCCTGGACCGACAGTTCCCAGAAATGTGGATTGGCAGAAGTTGTCCTGTCCCCTCTGGACTTTTTTGTGTGAGAAGAGATCCGCAACACTGTTTAGCAACTCCTGTTGCATCAGAAGAGGATCTGGTTGCCCGAATAGTAGCAGCAGCAGGAACAATTCAGGATACTCCTGGGGTTTTTGCCCGTGTCAGACAGAACATGATCCGATGGTGTAACCTATGTTTACGTGTCAATGGGGGCATTTTTGAAAATCTACTGTATCTGAAATTGGGCTGTGTTACTGTGTTGTCTCTTGGACATAAAAAAATGGAAAAGTGTTTGTTGGTTTAATTAATTTGCCGCCAGAGAAATCTTCCTCTACTGGATTAAATATTACTCATGGGAGAAAATGACATTAGGGAAAAATATATGTTTTGATGTCCCCTAAAACCTCCCAGAGTTTGTCGGTTTAAATACTTTTCACCCTGTATATGGACTAGAATTACAAAATTAAAAATATAAGAACGATTGTCATCTGGCTGAGATAACGTGTTCTGCCGGTTTTCCGCGTCTTCCCAACACAATATCTCGCCTCCCGCGACGTATTCATCAGATGAAGAAGTCGACTTACGGCTTTGAAACACCGTGTTGGAAAAATGTGGACCACCGGCAGAACATCCGATCTAAACGAGATGACAAGGAATCGCCGGGAAAGTCGAAGAGATTGCATAAACCAGATTGTTATTATAACTGACGTTGTACTTCGTACAGAAATACAAGAAACAACTGATGCATTTAGCAAAATGTATAAATTATCGTTTTAGCGTAATTATTAGCCCCCTTCCTATTAATTTAGCGTTCTGTTTGTAACTGAGTTATTATAGTTTCCGATTATTTCAAAGAACATCGATAGTTGTTTTATACACCAGAGTTCTACTCTTTAGAGGATAGGCATGGTGGGTGAGGAAGCTACTGGTCCTATGAAACTCACTCCACTTATTAGTAACCAATCCGATTGATTAATGCTGTACAAAACAACATGCCTTCACATTTTTTGGGAAACCACTGAAAATCATAAACGTCATTTAGAAATTTTTGTAATCCATGCGCAAGTGATGGAAAAGGCCGCGATACTTATATTGCTGGATTAATTTCCTATTGAGCAACGTTTCTTTATAAGTACGACATTTAAGGGTAGGCATGCATTAAAACGTTCCCAAATTTAGCAGTACTGTCTACAAACACTTGGTTTTATCTTAAGATATTGAATTGCGGGATATTTCGCATTACAGTTATGTAAGGGTTTGTAGTTCAGTAATAAGAGATCACTGGTCTAACCTGAATGGTATCAGTGTGACTGAAATGCAAAAAGACAGTTGGGGTATTTGTAACTTTTCCGATTTGTAACTTTTGTTTACATATATGAATATCTGTGATCGTAATAGACTAAACAGCATGGAATTAAATTTCCTAATTTGTAGACAAGGCGAAGAATAAAAATCTGAACAAGCAATATTTCAATTACATGAATATTGGTGATGAATGGAATGGAAAAAAACCAATGTTCAGGTTTATTTTCAGCCTCTAACATTCTGCGTGGTCTCTGTTTGTTCTAAGTCGTGTCTCCCTACCACTTGCGCGCATCGATGCTCTGAGCGTGTTTTTTAGGGAATTGACTAGTTTGAACCTGGGACCGTTGCTGGTAAGGAGACGCCAGACCACATATGACACGTAGAGTTCAGAAGAGTTCAATGAGTCTAGCGACGATATAATCAAATACTTAATGATTTCAGCGTCAGCTACACTGCACTCCCTGTAAAAGAATCTTAATACTAACTAAATTTAGTGGAAGCGGTTCAAGGCTTTCCTATTTTTAGTTAGCTGGTAAAATAACGTCGAAAAAGCAGTTAAGTTTACCACTGGAATTTTTATTCTACTCACAAAGCATTGTCTATAAATAGCACTATTGATAAAAGGAATTATTTTAATACAGGATGATAAAAACCAACTGTGTTCAACAAAAATGTGAACGAATATTCCCTGAATGGGTTTCCAAGTTCTACAATGGATCGAAGGATGACCTGTTCCATACCACATCTATAATCTTGGTTTAAATTAAGTTTCACAAAAGAGAAAACTATCAAAAATGGTCTACAGTGACCCTCAATTATCTTTAATTACTTATTTAACTTGTCGTAAATTACAATGGCTGATGTGGCTTCTCAATAATTGTATAATAGAAAAATCATCGCGTTTCATATTTTAACTTCCAGTAGCAAATGTGAATACCATGAGCTTTAATTGACGATCAACACTAGTATTACGCAAAAAGGGGATGTAACAGATGAGACTTCTGCAGTCCTGAGTGAAGCCTTATGCGCTTATGCGGCATCGCATGCGTTCATTACCTTGTCGTTGGTTAGGCAGCACCAGGGGGCGGCGGGCGGCGCTGCTCCATACACCTCGCCATCTCGGAAGCCACCCCCTTCTCATTTCTCCTTAGTACAATTTCCCGAAGTTGGTTTAAGAAAAGCTATCTCGCTGTGTTTTCAGCTGACCAATCAGGGTCTCAATGATAACCTTAAGCTCCGCCTACAAAAATTCTGTCTATCCAATGAGAAACGCTATACTTTTCATGGTGGGGCAATGTTTTTAACGTTTGCAACGTAACAGAGACGCATATAGTCTCACGCTAAAATTTGCAGCTGGTGTGGCCCTTTTAGTGTTATCGTAAGATCTATACCGTTCTTCTGGAGGGCTCTATCTTTAAACATGGGCTGGGGGTGGTCTTGGCGGTCGGCTGGAGCTGTGGGTGTCCGTCCCTTGCCGTAGGGCCTCCTAGCCTACACGACTCTGCTCTCGGATTCTGTTCTCGTTTCTCCCCTCGGAACTGCATCTGTTTCACGGTGGGAAGGTATGACATGCATTTTGTTGTCTCGGTAGCTGGGCCGACACCGTGAAGTTGAGATGGCTGAAAATGAACTCTAGACTAACGCTGTAGCCGATAGGGCACGCACGGCAAAAGCAGACGGGCGTGAAGTCTGGAACATGAGAACTTATAAATGAATAAGAAGAAAAGTATGTAGATGCTTATTACTTATCTTTTTATTAGTCCTTGGAATACATCTCTCTTGAATACTCGTAAGCTATAGGCACGGATACAAATGGCGCCTTGCTAGTTCGTAGCCATTAACTTAGCTGATGGCTATTCTGTCTCTCGGCTAATGAGAGAGAAAGGCTTCGTACATCTGGTCGGTACCTAGGTTCTCGTACAACTGGGCGGTAGCTAGGTTCTCGTACAACTGGGCGGTACCTAGGTTCTCGTACAACTGGGCGGTAGCTAGGTTCTCGTACAACTGGGGCGAGTGCTCTCTCGTATCACGAGACCTGCCTTGGTGGTGGCGCTAGGTCTGCGATTACACAGTGGCGACACGCGGGTCCGACATGTACTAAATGGACCGCGGCCGATTTAAGCTACCACCTAGCAAGTGTGGTGTCTGGCGGTGACACCACATTCCTCCCCCGCAAATCGGCGAACGGTCGTGTGATAAGGCTTCCGCCCGCCGTGGGGAGGACCACATGTTGACGTATGCGATGAGGTGGGGAGCCTAACAACAGGCGAGGCTGTGCCACCCGCACCCGGCCATTCGGTCCGAGGGGAGCTAGGAAACGCCTGAAAAACTAGTCCAGGGTGCACGTCAACATGCGGTGTATGCGCCCGTAAAGAGACAGGAGGTACCGAAGGGTCGACCTCCATTGCGTCGGCGTAGCCGACGCGCGATGACGTCATGTGGTCCGGAGCGGGCGGGAGTTCCATGGCGGAGGACAGCTGGTCACGGGAAGCGATCGGCGGCGCGTGACCCTGGGAGGCGCTTGGCGGCTGCAGCGAAGCGTCTAATGCGGGCGGCGCTGGCGGGAGAACAGGCGGCGGCGGCGGCGGCTGCTGCTGCTGCGGCGGCGCGTCGCCATGGGGCAAAATGGAAGGCATCGTCGGTAACACCTGGGGATGAGGCGAGCCAGTAGATGGGTCCCCAGGGCGCTGACCGGACGGCACCGTCGCTGAAAGCAGACGGGGAGCGGCAGAACCCGAGCGACGACAGAGGCGCAGCTGATTGAGATGCCGACGCACCTCACCAGAGGCCCCCAAAACCAAATACATCGCGCGGCCGAGGCAGCGAAGAATGCGCCCTGCGAGCCAACGCCGTGAACCTCGATAGTTGCGATAAAATACAACGTCGCCTGGAGCAAAAGCAGGAGTCTGCCGCTGCACAGGAACCTGATGCGGCGGATGCAGCAAAGACATCAAGGTGCGATGAGGACGACCGTGGAGCAACTCAGCCGGCGAGCGACCATCTCGGGGCTGAGAGCGATACGAAGACAAAAAGAGCAACAATGCGTCCTCCCGAGAATGCGACTCTTTCAATTTCAACATCTGTGACTTGAAAGTCCGGACCAATCGTTCAGCGGCACCGTTGGACTGAGGCGAAAACGGCGCGGATGTCAGATGTTGAATACCATTGGCCTGGCAGAATGACTGAAATTCTGCGGACATGAATTGTGGGCCATTGTCGGAAACAATAGTCTGCGGAAGACCTTCTATGCAAAAGATAGCAGACAACGCTTGGATGGTGGCGGAGGACGTCGTGGAAGACATCCGGACAACAAAAGGAAAATTACTGAAGGCGTCGACCAGAACCAACCATCGAGCATTCCAGAATGGACCAGCAAAATCAATGTGCAAGCGTTGCCATGGGGAAGTGGCTTTTGGCCATGCAAAGACTTTCCGCGGCGGTGCGGATTGTTGTTCGGCACACGCCGGGCACGAAGAACACATATTCGTAATCGCAGCATCGATTCCGAACCAAGTACAGTGCTGACGAGCAAGTTGTTTCGTTCGCACTATACCCCAATGTCCTTGGTGAAGAAGCCGTAAGACGGAGGACTGTAACGAACGTGGGATCACGACTCGGGACTGATCATTATCAGAACGCAACAACAAAACACCACGTCGAACAAAAAGTCTCTCCTTGTGAGCAAAAAATTGGCGAACCAACGGATCCTCGATCCGAGACTTTGACAAAGGCCATTGCGTAGCAACAAAACGCAAAACAGTAGCAAGGACAGGGTCAGCAGCTGTGGCTGTAGCGACACGACGAAAATCAATCGGAAACGATTCGACCACTTCATCGGTTTCCGAATCAATGAACATGCAAGCAAGTTCGGAAGAATCGAATGCTTTATCCTCAGCAACAGGCAAACGGGACAACGCATCGGCGTTTCCGTGCTTAGCAGTGGACCGATACAAGATATCGTAGCGGTACTGCGAGAGGAAAATAGACCAGCGAATGAATTTCTGCGCTGTACGCGGAGGTACAGGCTTGGTCGGATGAAAAAGCGATGTCAAAGGTTTGTGGTCTGTGATGATGGTGAAGTGACGACCATACAAGAAATCATGGAACTTAGTAACACCAAACACGAGAGCCAAAGCTTCTTTCTCTATCTGTGAATAATTTCTTTGCGCAGACGAGAGCAATTTGGACGCAAAGGCAATAGGGCGATCATGGGAGCCAACTTTGTGCGCATGCACAGCACCGATCCCGAAATCCGATGCATCTACCATCAACAAAAGGGTTTTCTGGGGATCGAATGGCGTAAGGCAAGTATTAGAAAGCAACGCCGATTTCAACTGGCGAAAGGCGCGTTCACATTCCGTCGTCCAGACGAACGGAACACCTTTACGGAGTAAGCGATGAAGCGGAGCTGAAATGGAAGAGGCATTGCGCACATATTTATTGGAATAATTAATTTTACCCAACACACTCTGTAGCTGTTTCACATTTTGAGGGGAAGGCAATTCTTGTATGGCACGGAGGTGCTCTGGACTCGGATGTATGCCTTGGGCATTAATGACATGTCCCAGGTATGGTAAGTCACGAGCAAAAAACACACATTTGTCCTTCCTCAAGCGAAGACCATTTTGCCGCAAGACCTGAAATAATGTTCGTAAATTCGCAAGATGATCTTCTTCTGTCTGTCCGGAGATCACTATATCGTCCAGATAGTTTGCTGCAGTAGGGACCGACGCACAAATAGTTTGTAAATATTGCTGAAACAAGGCAGGGGCGGATGCACACCCGAATGGCAGTCTTTTGAAGCGGTACAATCCAAGATGCGTGTTAACCACCAATACGCGCTGGGATTCGTCGTCCACCGGTATTTGCAAGTACGCATCGGCTAGGTCCAACTTTGAAAAATATTTTCCCGGGCACAGTTTAGCAAACAGATCTTCCGGACGGGGCAAAGGAAAAGTAGCAGTCACTAGCTGTGGATTCACTGTGGCCTTGAAGTCCACGCAAGTCTCAATTTTCCGGAAGGTTTTGGCAAAATTACTAAGGGTGAGGCCCAGAGAGAAGCTTGCACACGTTCAATTACACCCTGTGATTCGAGATCGTGTAACGTTCTTGCGACCTCATCACGCAATGCGTGGGGAACATTGCGCGCCCTGAAAAATTTCGGTTGCGCGTTGACCTTCAGTTCTAAATGTGCTTCATAGTGTTTAGCGCAACCTAAGCCCGGTGCAAAAATGTCTGCAAATTCGTCACACAGCCGAGAAACACTGTCTGTAGGCACAGTCTGATCCACTGATAGGACCTGATTTACAATAGACATGTTAAACAACTGAAACAAGTCTAGCCCAAACAAGTTCACTGCAGAAGAAGAACGAAGAACGTAAAATGACACAAGTTTTGTTTGTCCCTTGTATGTTGCAAGAAGGCTGCACTGTCCTAACACAGGAATTTTCTGTCCGGAATATGTAGTTAGCTTAACATTTGCGGAACGCAACGGAGGTTTGCCCAGTTGTTTGTACGTGTCATGATTGAGCAATGAAACTGCAGCTCCGGTATCGAGCTGGAATGGTATCACTTTGCCTTCAAATTCTAAGTCCACAAAAAGTTTATTGTCCTGCTGACGACAAGAGCGACTGTTTTGTGCAATTTGAACAGACACTTGTACAGAATCACTTGCTAATTGACGTGATTTCCGGCGACGTCGACGCACAGTTTTTGTGGGACGAACACAGCTACTGTTAGAGAAAGTGTCACTGGACGAAGTGGAATTAACGACATGAATGTCCATAGGCGAAGGTCCACGAGCCGGAGTGTCCTTGGTTCGATTCCGGCGCAAAGCAAAGGGCCTGGAATGATTGGGATTGTCTGATCTGAGCTTTTTCTGGCAAACACTTTGAACATGTCCTTTCTTATTGCAGAAAAAGCAAATAGCTTGGCGTGACGGGCAATGTTCACGCGAATGTCTAGTAGCACACCGCGGGCTTGATTTCACTGCATTTGTGTGCTGGCGCGGCACACGTGGCTTAGCACGCGGTGGCCGCTGTGTCGACGTGCGCAAGGCCCGGTTACCGGGCCGCGCAGCGCGTCCAGCGGGCCGGTTAATGTTACACACGGCTGGCGAAGTTTCAAAAGATTCCTGAGCACAGTCAAGTGTGTCCTGTCTATCCAATATGTCTATTACTTGTTGAAGGGAGGGATTGACTAGTTTCAAAATTTGCTCCCGTATGCGAACATCAGAAACGTTCTGTGCAATTGCATCACGCACCATTGTATCTGAATAAGAAAGACCACAGTCACATTCAAAGGGACAGTCCCTAGTAAGTCCTTGCAATGTTGCTACCCACTCCCTATTAGTTTGACCGGCCGTACGTTTTGTACGAAAGAACGTATACCGTTTTGCAACCACATTAACTGTTTCTTTGAAATAGGCATCTAATGCAGACAAAATTTCCTCGTAGGACAGAGTTGCTACGTCGCGTCTGGGAAACAATTTCACTATCACACGGTATGTGGACACACCGACACAAGAAAGCAAAAACGGCTGCCGCTCATTACCTTGAATTCTGTAGGCTGCTAGATGAAAGTTGAACTGGCGAGACCACTCGTGCCAGGTCTCATCGGCTGCCACGTAAGGTCGAAAAGGAGGTGCAACAGCGTTCAGTGGCAGCGGTAGCGAAGAAGCGGCGGCGGCCGCATCGGTTTGAATGGTACGTTGACCCTGGACGAGCTGTCCAAGGGCATCCAGTAACGCCTGCGTCTGCTGATTCTGCAAGCGATAAAATTCGGACAGTACATCTGGAGAATGTGGCGAAGCCATGACACAATTAAATGTAAGCAATCAGAAAGAACACTTTAAATCGTCGCCAATATTGTTGTTGTGTCGGTAGCTGGGCCGACACCGTGAAGTTGAGATGGCTGAAAATGAACTCTAGACTAACGCTGTAGCCGATAGGGCACGCACGGCTAAAGCAGACGGGCGTGAAGTCTGGAACATGAGAACTTATAAATGAATAAGAAGAAAAGTATGTAGATGCTTATTACTTATCTTTTTATTAGTCCTTGGAATACATCTCTCTTGAATACTCGTAAGCTATAGGCACGGATACAAATGGCGCCTTGCTAGTTCGTAGCCATTAACTTAGCTGATGGCTATTCTGTCTCTCGGCTAATGTGAGAGAAAGGCTTCGTACATCTGGTCGGTACCTAGGTTCTCGTACAACTGGGCGGTAGCTAGGTTCTCGTACAACTGTGCGGTACCTAGGTTCTCGTACAACTGGGCGGTAGCTAGGTTCTCGTACAACGGGGGCGAGTGCTCTCTCGTATCACGAGACCTGCCTTGGTGGTGGCGCTAGGTCTGCGATTACACAGTGGCGACACGCGGGTCCGACATGTACTAAATGGACCGCGGCCGATTTAAGCTACCACCTAGCAAGTGTGGTGTCTGGCGGTGACACCACACATTTAGGCGTTCTTGTGTTAGTCTGTGGTATTCCATTTGCTCACTCGTTGATCGTATTACTTTGGTTATTTTGATGTCAGGATTTATTCGGAACTATGTGACATACTGTCGGATTTGCTATCATGTCAGGGTTTTCATGGAAGGTGTTGGATTTGCCTGACACCTTACAAGTCTCTATTTTAAGAGCAAACTGGGAAAACATAGAATTCTGAATTTATATAAAAATGTCTCACATTAAATGAGCCGTAAATAAAATAATTTAATTGAGAAGCTATTCACTTCGTAATAAATGGAAAATTCCTAACAAACTTCGATGTTTGAATATGTAACCAATCAAAATATAGCCAACAGACAAGGTTCCTTTGCTACATTGAAATGATCAATTAACTTCAATAGTTTTGTTTACTAGTTCACTGCAGTTTTGAAACATACTAAACACATTTTGTTTCATCAGCGAAATACAGCTCAGAGTTTTTTGGGAGAAGGATGAGGGGCATATTGGTGACCAATACAAAAAGAATCAGTTGCATCATGTTGTATCGAGACCTTAATTACAACGAACAGGTCGTCCGTAACCGTTTCGTTTATGTACCTAGAAAGTTCGCGTGGTGACCGTCGTCAAAGAACGCGAGAGAGTCGACGTAATTAACTCTCTCTCAGAGGTTGTGACAAGAAGGGGGAGATGAAGCGATGCGGTTATCCCTAGGAACTTGTGGTGCTCCTTCGCGTGTACGTTCCAGCGGCCAGCGAACTTGGTGCGGTAGCTGTCTGCCTGGAGCGAAGATCGTGGGCCGCCAAGTCGGATTTTTAATTAAAAAATTCTCTGCAAGTCTGGCTAGAGCTCGGCGTTTCGGTGTGGGTATACCGAGGCGCGCGAATCTCATGGCGGCAGTCAACACAAAAAGCTTTCACTTGAGCTTTCTGCGTGTCCTATTTACAGAACAGCCTGAGTGACAGGAAGAGATTTGACCTTCAACCTCTTTCGAATTCAGATTTTATACTTGGATTCGAATCAAGCGGAACCAATGCGTTCTAGATCTTATGTATTCCGTTGTACAATCTAGCAGTTCACAATCAGTACAATTTTGAGTATGGCTCAAAGTACGTTGCATCAGCACTCGTATTGACAACAGTTATGGTGATAAAAAGTAAAGCTAAAGCCACGCTAATGAGTCAAGAGTTCAGGTTTCTTGTAGAATTTGATTCTGTCTTGTCGCTTCTTAAACGTCTAGAAGTGATTTGTTAATCACTTAACATCTGGCACTTATAACCTGAAGCAATCAGACATGGTGTACCGTGGGGTTCTAACTCGGATTATGTGTTGCTGATTTATATACCGGGTGATCAAAAAGTCAGTATAAATTTGAAAACTGAATAAATCATGGAATAATGTATATAGAGAGGTACAAATTGACGCATATGCTTGGAATGACATGGGGTTTTATTAGAACCAAAAAAATACATAAGTTCAAAAATCAGAATAGCAATAATTAGCATAACAAAGTAAGACAAAGCAAAGATGATGTTCTTTAGAGGAAATGCTCAATATGTCCACCATTGTTCCTCAACATTAGCTGTAGTCGAGGAATAATGTTTTGAACAGCACTGTAAAGCATGTCTGGGGTGTGGTGAGGCATTGGCGTCCGGTGTTGTCTTTCAGCATCCCTAGAGATGTCGGTCGATCACGATACACTTAAGACTTCAGGTAACTCCAAAGCCAATAATCGCACGGACTGAGGTCCGGGGACCTGGGAGGCCAAGCATGACGAAAGTGGCGGCTGAGCACACGATCATCACCAAACGACGCGCGCAAGAGATCTTTCACGCGCCATCTTGCATAAACATCGTACGTTCCAGCAGGTGTTTATCAGCCAGGCGGGGGATGATGCGATTCTGTAACATATCGGCGTACCTCTCACCCGTCACGGTAGCAGTTACAAAACCAGAATCACGCATTTCCTCGAAGAAAAAAGGCCCGATAACGGTAGATGTGGTAAATCCAACCCATACCATGACTTTCTCGTCGTGCAATGGAGTTTCCAAGACAGTTCTAGGATTTTCGGTAGCCCAAATTCTGCAGTTGTGGGCGTTGACAGACCCTCGAAGCGTGAAATGAGCTTCGTCGGTCCACAACACGTTACTCAGCCAATCGTCATCTTCCGCCATCTTTTGAAACGCCCACACCGCAAATGCCCTCCGCTTCACCAAATCGCCAGGTAACAGTTCATGATGCCGATGGATTTTGTACGGGTAGCATCGGAGGGTACGTCTAAGTGCCAACCAAACAGTAGTGTATGGAATGCCGGTGCGACGTGCGACTGCACGAGCGCTGACTTCCCCGTGCATAGACGAACCCGCTACAGTCTCCATTTCTTACTGAACCGTCTCAGCAGCATTACGCCTTGTGCTCGGTCGGCCACTGCGGTGTCTATCGTCTAAACAACGCGCTGCATTTGTCATCGGACCTTTACCTGTTCGAATCCCCTTCTTATGGCGCTAAGGTCGTAACGCTGAACTAGCACATTCCCCACTCTGATAATACAGCTTCACTAAAAGCGCCTTTTCAGGTAATGCAAGATGCTGCGACTGCTGGCGCATTTGATTCTCTCTCTCATTGCAACTCCTTTTATACACAATTGTCATGCGCAGTCACGGACGTTTTGCTGTCCAGCGCCATATGTCGGACATTTTGTGAACGTTGTTTTTTCTTTGGTTCTAATAAAACCCCATGTTATTCCAAGCATATGTGTCAATTATTACCTCTCTGTCTACATTGTTCCGTGGTTTATTAAGTTTTCAAATTTATACTGACTTTTGATCACCCAGTAAATGATTGTCCATTTACAGTTTCAATGAATTAGATAATTTCCTTGTTGCAGATGATACAAGTGTAGGAAATGAAATGAAATGATCGTATCGCATTGTTGGCCGGGAGGCCCCATTCGGGGGAGTTCGGCGGCCGCATTGCAAGTCCTTTTCAGTTGACGCCCCTTCGACGACTTGCGACTCAATGATGATGAAAATTATGATGAAGGACTCACCCAGTCCCCTGCCTGCAATCGAACCCGGGCCTCCTGCGTAGTAGGCGGTAACGCCACCGCTACCCTATGGAGACGGACAAAAGTATAGGAGTAAACGGTAGTACCGGTCCCCCTACTGACAGTGCAGGCACTGAAATATTTAAAATCATCAACATGTCGTTCAAGGCAAATGGATTATCATAAATTTTGACAAAATTTGGAACACACTGTTTGTTGTGTCGGTAGCTGGGCCGACACCGTGAAGTTGAGATTGCTGAAAATGAACTCTAGACTAACGCTGTAGCCGATAGTGCACGCAACATGAGAACTTATAAATGAATAAGAAGAAAAGTATGTAGATGCTTATTACTTATCTTTTTATTAGTCCTTGGAATACATCTCTCTTGAATACTCGTAAGCTAGAGGCACTGATACAAATGACGCCTTGCTAGTTCGTAGCCATTAACTTAGCTGATGGCTATTCTGTCTCTCGGCTAATGAGAGAGAAAGGCTTCGTACAACTGGTCGGTAACTAGGTTCTCGTACAACTGGGCTGTAGCTAGGTTCTCGTACAACTGGGCGGTAGCTAGGTTCGCGTACAACTGGGTGGTAGCTAGGTTCTCGTACAACTGGGCGGTAGCTAGGTTCGCGTACAACTGGGGCGAGTGCTCTCTCGTATCACGAGACCTGCCTTGGTGGTGGCGCTAGGTCTGCGATTACACAGTGGCGACACGCGGGTCCGACATGTACTAATTGGACCGCGGCCGATTTAAGCTACCACCTAGCAAGTGTGGTGTCTGGCGGTGACACCACATTCCTCCCCCGCAAATCGGCGAACGGTCGTGTGATAAGGCTTCCGCCCGCCGTGGGGAGGACCACATGTTGACGTATGCGATGAGGTGGGGAGCCTAACAACAGGCGAGGTTGTGCCACCCGCACCCGGCCATTCGGTCCGAGGGGAGCTAGGAAACGCCTGTAAAACTAGTCCAGGGTGCACGTCAACATGCGGTGTATGCGCCCGGAAAGAGACAGGAGGGACCGAAGGATCAACCTCCATTGCGTCGGGGTAGCCGACGCGCGATGACGTCATGTGGTCCGGAGCGGGCGGGAGTTCCATGGCGGAGGACAGCTGGTCACGGGAAGCGATCGGCGGCGCGTGACCCTGGGAGGCGCTTGGCGGCTGCAACGAAGCGTCGAATGCGGGCGGCGGCGGCGGCGGCGACGGCTGCTGCCGCTGCAGCGGCGGCGGCTGCTGCCGCTGCAGCGGCGGCGGCGCGTCGCCATGGGGCAAAATGGAAGGCATCGTCGGTAACACCTGGGGATGAGGCGAGCCAGTAGATGGGTCCCCAGGGCGCTGACCGGACGGCACCGTCGCTGAAAGCAGACGGGGAGCGGCAGAACCCGAGCGACGACAGAGGCGCAGCTGATTGAGATGCCGACGCACCTCACCAGAGGCCCCCAAAACCAAATACATCGCGCGGCCGAGGCAGCTAAGAATGCGCCCTGCGAGCCAACGCCGTGAACCTCGATAGTTGCGATAAAATACAACGTCGCCTGGAGCAAAAGCAGGAGTCTGCCGCTGCACAGGAACCTGATGCGGCGGATGCAGCAAAGACATCAAGGTGCGATGAGGACGACCGTGGAGCAACTCAGCCGGCGAACGACCATCTCGGGGCTGAGAGCGATACGAAGACAAAAAGAGCAACAATGCGTCCTCCCGAGAATGCGACTCTTTCAATTTCAACATCTGTGACTTGAAAGTCCGGACCAATCGTTCAGCGGCACCGTTGGACTGAGGCGAAAACGGCGCGGATGTCAGATGTTTTATACCATTGGCCTGGCAGAATGACTGAAATTCTGCGGACATGAATTGTGGGCCATTGTCGGAAACAATAGTCTGCGGAAGACCTTCAATGCAAAAGATAGCAGACAACGCTTGGATGGTGGCGGAGGGCGTCGTGGAAGACATCCGGACAACAAAAGGAAAATTACTGAAGGCGTCGACCAGAACCAACCATCGAGCATTCCAGAATGGACCAGCAAAATCAATGTGCAAGCGTTGCCAAGGGGAAGTGGCTTTTGGCCATGCAAAGACTTTCCGCGGCGGTGCGGATTTTGTTCGGCACACGCCGGGCACGAAGAACACATATTCGTAATCGCAGCATCGATTCCGAACCAAGTACAGTGCTGACGAGCAAGTTGTTTCGTTCGCACTATACCCCAATGTCCTTGGTGAAGAAGCCGTAAAACAGAGGACTGTAACGAACGTGGGACCACGACTCTGGACTGATCATTATCAGAACGCAACAACAAAACACCACGTCGAACAAAAAGTCTCTCCTTGTGAGCAAAAAATCGGCGAACCAACGGATCCTCGATCCGAGACTGTGACAAAGGCCATTGCGTAGCAACAAAACGTAAAACAGTAGCAAGGACAGGGTCAGCAGCTGTGGCTGTAGCGACACGACGAAAATCAATCGGAAACGATTCGACCACTTCATCGGTTTCCGAATCAATGAACATGCAAGCAAGTTCGGAAGAATCGAATGCTTTATCCTCAGCAACAGGCAAACGGGACAACGCATCGGCGTTTCCGTGCTTAGCAGTGGACCGATACAAGATATCGTAGCGGTACTGCGAGAGGAAAATAGACCAGCGAATGAATTTCTGCGCTGTACGTGGAGGTACAGGCTTGGACGGATGAAAAAGCGATGTCAAAGGTTTGTGGTCTGTGATGATGGTAAAGTGACGACCATACAAGAAATCATGGAACTTAGTAACACCAAACACGAGAGCCAAAGCTTCTTTCTCTATCTGTGAATAATTTCTTTGCGCAGACGAGAGCAATTTGGACGCAAAGGCAATAGGGCGATCATGGGAGCCAACTTTGTGCGCAAGCACAGCACCGATCCCGAAATCCGATGCATCTACCATCAACAAAAGGGGTTTCTGGGGATCGAATGGCGTAAGGCAAGTATTAGAAAGCAACGCCGATTTCAACTGGCGAAAGGCGCGTTCACATTCCGTCGTCCAGACGAACGGAACACCTTTACGGCGTAAGCGATGAAGCGGAGCTGAAATGGAAGAGGCATTGCGCACATATTTATGGTAATAATTAATTTTACCCAACACACTCTGTAGCTGTTTCACATTTTGAGGGGAAGGCAATTCTTGTATGGCACGGAGGTGCTCTGGACTCGGATGTATGCCTTGGGCATTAATGACATGTCCCAGGTATGGTAAGTCACGAGCAAAAAACACACATTTGTCCTTCCTCAAGCGAAGACCATTTTGCCGCAAGACCTGAAATAATGTGCGTAAATTCGCAAGATGATCTTCTTCTGTCTGTCCGGAGATCACTATATCGTCCAGATAGTTTGCTGCAGTAGGGACCGACGCACAAATAGTTTGTAAATATTGCTGAAACAAGGCAGGGGCGGATGCACACCCGAAAGGCAGTCTTTTGAAGCGGTACAATCCAAGATGCGTGTTAACCACCAATACGCGCTGGGATTCGTCGTCCACCGGTATTTGCAAGTACGCATCGGCTAGGTCCAACTTTGAAAAATATTTTCCCGGGCACAGTTTAGCAAAAAGATCTTCCGGGCGGGGCAAAGGAAAAGTAGCAGTCACTAGCTGTGGATTCACTGTGGCCTTGAAGTCCACGCAAAGTCTCAATTTTCCGGAAGGTTTTGGCAAAATTACTAAGGGTGAGGCCCAGAGAGAAGCTTGCACACGTTCAATTACACCCTGTGATTCGAGATCGTGTAACGTTCTTGCGACCTCATCACGCAATGCGTGGGGAACATTGCGCGCCCTGAAAAATTTCGGTTGCGCGTTTACCTTCAGTTCTAAATGTGCTTCATAGTGTTTAGCGCAACCTAAGCCCGGTGCAAAAATGTCTGCAAATTCGTCACACAGCCGAGAAACACTGTCTGTAGGCACGGTCTGATTCACCGATAGGACCTGATTTACAATAGACATGTGAAACAACTGAAACAAATCTAGACCAAACAAGTTCACTGCAGAAGAAGAACGAAGAACGTAAAATGACACAAGTTTTGTTTGTCCCTTGTATGTTGCAAGAAGGCTGCACTGTCCTAACACAGGAATTTTCTGTCCGGAATACGTAGTTAACTTAACATTTGCGGAACGCAACGGAGGTTTGCCCAGTTGTTTGTACGTGTCGTGATTGAGCAATGAAACTGCAGCTCCGGTATCGAGCTGGAATGGTATCACGTTGCCTTCAAAGTCTAAGTCCACAAAAAGTTTATTGTCCTGCTGACGACAAGAGCGACTGTTTTGTGCAATGGGAACAGACACTGGTACAGAATCACTTGCTAATTGACGTGATTTCCGGCGACGTCGACGCACAGTTTTTGTGGGACGAACACAGGTACTGTTAGAGAAAGTGTCACTGGACGAATCGGAATTAACGACATGAATGTCCATAGGCGAAGGTCCACGAGCCTGAGTGTCCTTGGTTCGATTCCGGCGCGAAGCAAAGGGCCTGGAATGATTGTGATTGTCTGATCTGAGCTTTTTCTGGCAAACACTTTGAACATGTCCTTTCTTATTGCAGAAAAAGCAAATAGCTTGGCGTGACGGGCAATGTTCACGCGAATGTCTAGTAGCACACCGCGGGCAAGATTTCACTACATGTGTGTGCTGGCGCGGCACACCTGGCTTAGCGCGCGGCGGCAGCTGTGCGGACGGCCGCGAGGGCAGTTGACCGGGCCGCGTTGCGCGAGCGCGCCCGGCGGGCCGGTTAATGTTACACACAGCTGGCGAAGTTTCAAAAGATTCCTGAGCACAGTCAAGTGTGTCCTGTCTATCCAATATGTCTATCACTTGTTGAAGGGAGGGATTAACTAGTTTCAAAATTTGCTCCCGTATGCGAACATCAGAAACGTTCTGTGCAATTGCATCACGCACCATTGTATCTGAATAAGAAAGACCACAGTCACATTCAAAGGCACAGTCCCTAGTAAGTCCTTGCAATGTTGCTACCCACTCCCTATTAGTTTGACCGGCCGTACGTTTTGTACGAAAGAACGTATACCGTTTTGCAACCACATTAACTGTTTCTTTGAAATAGGCATCTAATGCAGACAAAATTTCCTCGTAGGACAGAGTTGCTACGTCGCGTCGGGGAAACAATTTCACTATCACACGGTATGTGGACACACCGACACAAGAAAGCAAAAACGGCTGCCGCTCATTACCTTGAATTCTGTAGGCTGCTAGATGAAAGTTGAACTGGCGAGACCACTCGTGCCAGGTCTCATCGGCTGCCACGTATGGTCGAAAGGGAGGTGCAACAGCGTTAAGTGGCAGCGGTAGCGAAGAAGCGGCTGCGGCCGCATCGGTGTGCAGCGCACGTTGACCCTGGACGAGCTGTCCAAGGGCATCCAATAACGCCTGCGTCTGCTGATTCTGCAAGCGATAAAATTCGGACAGTACATCTGGGGAATGTGGCGAAGCCATGACACAATTAAATGTAAGCAATCAGAAAGAACACTTTAAATCGTCGCCAATGTTGTAAACGAATTAATACAAACTCTTTTGCTCGTCGCCAATAAATGTTGTGTCGGTAGCTGGGCCGACACCGTGAAGTTGAGATTGCTGAAAATGAACTCTAGACTAACGCTGTAGCCGATAGTGCACGCAACATGAGAACTTATAAATGAATAAGAAGAAAAGTATGTAGATGCTTATTACTTATCTTTTTATTAGTCCTTGGAATACATCTCTCTTGAATACTCGTAAGCTAGAGGCACTGATACAAATGACGCCTTGCTAGTTCGTAGCCATTAACTTAGCTGATGGCTATTCTGTCTCTCGGCTAATGAGAGAGAAAGGCTTCGTACAACTGGTCGGTAACTAGGTTCTCGTACAACTGGGCTGTAGCTAGGTTCTCGTACAACTGGGCGGTAGCTAGGTTCGCGTACAACTGGGTGGTAGCTAGGTTCTCGTACAACTGGGCGGTAGCTAGGTTCGCGTACAACTGGGGCGAGTGCTCTCTCGTATCACGAGACCTGCCTTGGTGGTGGCGCTAGGTCTGCGATTACACAGTGGCGACACGCGGGTCCGACATGTACTAATTGGACCGCGGCCGATTTAAGCTACCACCTAGCAAGTGTGGTGTCTGGCGGTGACACCACACTGTTCACTTCTCCTCATGCAGCCCCACAAGCTTTAAAAATCTGTTTTTCAAACAATGGGTAACAAGAAGTAGCAAGAGTTAAGTTTATTCTGACTACAGACAGATTACAACCTCAATTGGAAAACTAGTTTCCAGGAATATAGTGAAGAGCCATAGGACAACTATGTTTGCAGTACTCATGATTCCTGCTGAAAACGATTTAAAAATTCTGAAACATGTTTATTCTTCATATTTCTATTAGCTGTGAGCTTTGATATAATTTTCAAGGGAAACGCAGTAGTAGAAGCAGTATTTTCAGAACAAAGGAATGCATTGTAAGAACAATATTTGTTGTTACAGAAAATCCTGGAATTACCTCTTCAAAAAAAACAGATATTTTAACTTGACTGCGTTACTATCGTAAAATACAAAACAATCGCCGACATAACCCCAGAACAAACTGCCGGTTTCCGATACGCTCTCACTCAGTACTGAGTATACACTGCGTGATCGCTGACCGGACGCCGGCAGTTCGTTCCGGTGGTATGTTTACAGTCCTTGAGCGCGCTCTTACTCTGCGCCTCTTTGACCCACATCTTGATGATGGCCTGCACGGATGAAACGCTTCGTTTTTGAGCCAATAAAGAGCATTCTGCAACCTAGGACTGTCATTTAATATTAATCACCGTATAAAGTTGCTGTACCACTTCACAACACTGCATTGGAGTTAATTTATACACTGCTGGCCACCGTAAATGCAACACCAAGAAAGACAAGAGGTAGCACAACAAAATTTATTTTGTAGATAACATGTTGACCAAGTATCCAATGATTACGTTTACAGATGTCTGTGACATGTGGTTCCTGCCAGAATCAGTAGCCAGAGTAGCCGCCATTGTTGGAGATCACCACTGCCACACGTCTCGGCATTGAGTCAAAGAGACGTTGGATGTGTTCCTGGGGTACAGCAGCCCAAGCAGCTTCCACACGTTGTCAAAGATCATCTGGTGTGGCAGCTGTGGATGTAATCTGGGTCACTCGTTGAGCAACCATGGACCACATGTTTTCTATCGGCGAAAGATCCGGAGAGCCAGCTGGCCAGGGAAGCAATTCAATCTGGTTATTGACGAAGAACCTTTGGACAATGCGTGCCACGTGTGGTCGCGCATTATCCTGTTGAAATATGGCTGTGGCCGAGCCCTGAAGGTAAGGAAGGACAACTGGCTACAGCACCTCGGATATGTAGCGCCGGCTATTTAAAGTACGGGCAATGCGTACTAGAGGCGTGCGAGAGTAACATCCAATACCGCCCCATACCATAACACTCGGTGCAAGACCAGTGTGGCGGTGCATAATGCAGCTGTCCAGCATCCTCTTTCCACGGTGTCTCCACACTCGAATCCGACCGTCGTGGTGCTGCAGACAGAAGCGTGCCTCGTCAGTAAAGACAACGTCATTCCATTCTGCCGTCCACATCCGTCTGTCATCACACCATTGGCGACGGAGGCGTCTGTGGTTCTGCGTCAATGGTAGTCGAAGCAATGGACGTCTTGCGGACAGACCACTCTGCTGTAAACGGCGTCGAATGGTACGCGCAGACACTGGATGATGCGTTACAGACGCAATGTGCTGTGCTATGGTTCGGGATGTCACTGGGCGATCCGTCACTGCAATGCGCATAATTTGCCTATCAGCACGTGCAGTGGTGCACCGAGGTGAATGCGGTCGACCACGTCGGTCCGTCGTACCCTCTTGCATCCAACGGTCACATATCCGCATTACAGTTGTTTGGTTTCGTCCAACACGACTAGCGATTTCTCTGTATGATAATCCACAATCTCGGTAAGTCACTATCCTTCCTCTGTCGAACTCGGATACTTGATCTAAAGATGTTCGCTGTTGTCTACGAGGCATAACTGATCGTCTTGTGAAACAACCACAAGGTAAACACACGTGCCGAACGTACACTCGTCGAAATCGCCAAGCCTTAAATGGCGCTATGAGGTGGCGCCACAAAAAAAAATGGTTCAAATGGCTCTGAGCACTACGGGACTTAACAGCTATGGTCATCAGTCCCCTAGAACTTAGAACTACTTAAACCTAACTAACCTAAGGACAGCACACAACACCCAGCCATCACGAGGCAGAGAAAATCCCTGACCCCGCCGGGAATCGAAGCCGGGAACCCGGGCGTGGGAAGCGAGAACGCTACCGCACGACCACGAGATGCGGGCAGGTGGCGCCACAGGCGCGCGTGATGTGCGTCTGCGCTGAAATTCTAATCAGTTGCATATCTCATCGCTGCAAACTCATGGTGTAAATTTCACTTGATTCGGATGCTTCCTTCAGGGTGTTGCATTTACGGTGGCCAGCAGCGTATTTATGGAACTGGAATAGATTTGCATTTGTAAATCTTTAAAAAGTGTGTTGCCAATAGAAGTCAACGACAACAAACGTGTTGTGCATTTTTCAACATTTTTGTTGTGGAAGTAAAGTACGCTTGCTCTGTGTGTACAATTTGTAGTAAATGCCCTGGTATTGCTGAACCTTAGTTATACGTCTGCAGCCATTTAAAAAGCATCTTCTTAATAAATAATAAATGTTAACAACAATTAACGATTTTGGTATGTAGAGGGCATAAAGTACGCCCCCCGCCATTAGTAGTACACGAAATGGTAAAGGGTTGGTGCTGCTAGGATTAATATATGCCCATTCCAGTTTTTTTCCTTCCTCGTATTACTTTTAGTGTCTTTGCCCTCTCACTCTTCTCAGTACATTAAAATTTTTCAGTTTATCGATCCAGCTTATTCTTTCAAACCTCTACAGCACCCACGTCTCAAACGTTTCCAGTTTTCCTCTAAATTTCATCCACATTGTCCACGTTTCAGTACCATACAGAAGGACACTCCATACAAAACATACTATCAATCTTTCCACCGGATCTTTGTCCTTATTGCTACAGAAAATTCTCCCTTGCTGACACTGCTATCTTGGTTCTAATTTCTGTGCTGCCCTTCCAATTTGTTTCTGTGATGCTTCCTTGATATTTAAAGCTTTGCACATCTTCCAATATTTCTCCAGTCAGCATTATTCTTACCCTTTTATTTGCCCCTGCTGTCATAACTTACGTTTCCCTTGTAGTGATTTTCATTTCGTAAATCTTTCCTATTGCTTCAATGTTTCCCGTAATTCTTTTTCTTTCGCTGCTACAAGTACCATGTCATCTACGAACTTCAAACATCACATTCTTGTTCCTCGAATTTTGACTTCTCTTGTCACCTATCAAAGCAGTGGTCAGTCGCATTTACTAAGTACAGATTGGAAAGGGTAGCACACACACAACAACCTTTTCTCACTTCTCTTTCTACTTATATTCAGTTGATTCTTTTCGCTTTCTCTAGACGTTCTTCAGTTTACGTGTACCGTCTGATTTTCCACTAGTCTCTTTTCTCTTATTTTTGTTACAAGCTCATCTCGATCTACGTTATTAAATGCCTTTTCCAGGTCAGTGATATACAAGTATTCTTTTCCCTTTCCAATAAACCTCTCTTCCAAAATTTGCTAGAGTCTTATTGCTTCTCTTGTGCTTTTTTCCTGACTAAAAACCAATTGTTCCTCACTCGCATTCTCCTCCATTATCTTTTCCCATCTTTTATTAATGATTACTAACGGAACTACGGCTGCATGTGAATTGAGGCTGACTGTTCTTTGCGCATTGCATTTCTGGGTTCCTTGTTTCTTTGGCATTTGAATAACTGCCGTTGCCAGAGAGTCCTATGACTGTCTACCACCGCCATATACACTCATACTCATAAATTAAAGATAACAGCAGAATGTGGTGCCACACAACGTGGAACTCCACAAAACTGGCGCAAATAAGATAGGCACATAGAGAACACACACGACACAGATATATAAGTCCTCGGTACTGATGATAAGTTGAGAAAACCGTCCCGAAACATGTGCTTCAAAAGGCCACTGTTCCCTGCGCATGTACCCCGTCATCAGTATGGGATATGATCACGATGCACAAGTACACAGGTCGCACAACGTGTTGGCATACTCTGGATCAGGTGGTCGAGCAGCTGCTGGGGTATAGCCTGCCATTCTTGCACCAGTGCCTGTCGAAGCTCCTGAAGTGTCGTACGTGTTTGAAGACGTGCAGCGATACGACGACCGAGAGCATCCCAGACGTGCTCCATGGGGTTTAGGTCTGGAGAACAGCCAGGCCACTCCATTCGTCTGATATCTTCTGTTTCAAGGTACTCCTCCACGATGGCAGTTCAGTGGAGCCGTGCGTTATCATAGTTCAGGAGGAAGGTGGAACCCACTGCACCCCTGAAAAGGCGTACATACTACTGCAAAATGACGTCCCGATACAACTGACCTGTTGCAGTTCCTCTGTCAAAGAACTGCAGGGGTGTACGTGCACTAATCATAATCCCACCTCACACCATCAAACCACGACCTCCATACAAGTCCCTTTCAATGACATTAAGGTATCTGGTTCCTGGTTCACACCAGATGAAAACCCGGCGAGAATCACTGTTCAGACTATACCTGGACTCGTCCGTGAACATAACCTGGGACTACTGTTCCAATGACCATGTACTGTGTTCTTTACACCAGGCTTTAAGGGCTCTCCTGTGACCAGGGGTCAGTGAAATGCACCTTGCAGGTCTCCGGGCGAATAAACCATGTCTGTTCAGTCGTCTGTAGACAGTGTCTGGAGACAAGATCCCGAGCAAGGCTGCCTGCAGTACTCCATGGCCGTCTGCGGGCACTGATGGTGAGATGTCGGTCCTATTGTGGTGTTGTACACTGTGGCCGTCCCGTACTCTAGAGCCTGGACACGCTTCCTGTCTGCTAGAATCGTTGCCATAATCTTGGTCACACTTTGTGGCACATGGAGGGCCCGTGCTACGACCTGTTGTGTTTGACCAGCCTCCAGTCGCCCTTGTATTCTATCCCTCATAACGTCATAAATATGCGTTCTATGAGCCATTTTCAATACACACGCTGCCATTGCCACAGAGTGACGACCGCAGGTCAAATGCACCGCAAGGTCATACCCCGAGGTAATTTAGGCCGCAAACCGTCCACCAGACCATTGTTTCACCATATATCAGCATTATCCTTAATTTATGAGCATGAGTGTATTTTGTCACAAAAGCTCAATATTGCTCTTTTGGTTCACAGACTTTAGAACTTCTCCTAATGTCATATTGGTACATACTACTTTCTCATTTTTCATTGCAGCAATTACTGAAACTTGTGAGTCAAGTGGTGGATTGATATGGGTCACGGATTTTTGCCAATGATTCAATCTATTGTTATTTGTATCACTTTTCTACCAATTAATGAATATCTAAAGCTGATAATATAGGTGATATTGGTGACAGCCAAAATCGAGCCATTAACACATGTTTTAATTACTCTTCATCTGTGCATTTTACTGCATGTCTAGTATTTATTGTGTTGTACAAATTTGACAAAGTTCTTGATGCGTCACACAATAAGAAAGTCCCCACATTTCCATACGGAGAAAAGCCAAGTTTTAAATACTAGGATCGAGGCATTCTCTGCCAGATAACTACTTATGAGACCCGTATAGTCTGTTGCAGTGCACGCGAGGCGTACAGTCATGCTCAAAAGTATCCGAACGACCTGAATTGCATCTCGCCTGATTCGCATGGAACACACATAACAAAGCTGTCTAGCAGGTCCTCTAATCGCTCCTTGGTACAGTCGTTTGACTATCGAAAATGCTTCCAACAAGTCACCACTAGAAAACACTGCTCCGTATCGCAATAACTCAAGATGCTAGAAATACCAGGAAACACCGAATCACAGATGACTGTCCTTAAGGCTTGTAAGTTCACAGTTATTGCAATAAATGACATACCTGAAATGTTACCACTCTCGTTATTACGTCAGATAGGTAATGCACGTAGTAACTTCGTCGTATTCAGGATTTCCTCTTCAAAGTAACATACAGTACTTGTTATTTAACACAAATTGAGATTAAAAATTTAAGTTATTCACGAGCAGCTAGTTGAGAATATGTATGAACTTCAAATGACACGCGGAACCGTCTCGTTATGCATATGGATTCAAACCCAGGTCATGCAGACTAAGATTTCGTGACTGACGGAAGCTAACAGTCATTCCTGACTAGGCATACAGAGAGTGATATACCTCCATTTTAGACAGTATCAGTTAACAACCATCGACTTTAAATTACATAATGACAACATTTTTAACAGACGCGTATTCCTACCCACCATCTATTGTCCCTGTTAACGAACTACGAGAGATGTTAAATATTGCTTCTTCACAAGTAACTTACTTGAAATGCCATGAGGTAAAGCTTTGCGTTGGACAGGGATTCGAACCCAGAACCTAATCGGATTGTTATCGTATCACAATCAACTGTGACATATCGGATTATCTCGGCAGGAACTAGATGATTTAACTGAAATGACGAGACGAAATATTAATTTTTTCCCTCCCAGGACTCCAACCTGGCACCTATCACTGTTATATTCTACGAACGTTAAATATGGGTTTGTTACACCAGCACCTACATGTAAGCATGTTTCAACTAGAAATAACATGACGAAGAGTTTAGTGCTGACTGGTAATCGAACTCCACACATATCGTTGTTGACAAACACAGACGTCAGCTACCAAATTTTTCTGGCCAGCAGCTCGGTATAACATCCTTGAACTTACAGTGATCTCGCAGATAGTTATATGTCTCACTGGGAGTCAAAAAAGGTCCGATATCGTTAGTGTTGACAACGAATGAAAATGCATTAAAATCAGAATTATTATCCACCAGCAGACAGGTGTTCTCATGCTAGAGCTTGGAGGGATCAAATTCCGCCTTAAGGGCGGTCCGAGTTGTATTCCCAGTTCAGAACCAATTTTATCGGCATACAGAAGCTCAAATAAAAGGTGGATTACGTGTCCTGTGACCCTACATAGCGTTTGTTTCGTTACTAGAAATAAATATCTAGTATAAGAAAGGAAACTGGTGATAGAGTTTCTACATGTCCCCACTCCTGACTTTATTGTGGTTCAACCTAACGTCTACTTGGTAGAGAAGGAATATCATGTTTAATATGAATTTCAGACCACAATGCCATTATACCTTCCTCACTTGGCGTAGCCAGAAGCGAATGGAATCTGTCTCTTCCTATTAAAAAACATCGGCAGAAGTGGGAATCGTACCTAGACCTCCAGTATATAAACCTATCATCAGCCCAACAGCATACCAAATCCTCTTCTCGGTGCCTCATTTTTCTATCATAACACTGTTGCGACACACGCGATAAGAATTCTGACACACAGGCTCTCTGTAGCGGTTTGCAGCATGTTCAGTACGTTCATTTACTTGGTTTACCGAATCGCCATGAACTACCTGTCTCGGCTATCCAGTGCATACATTCGACTCTATCTTGTAATCACTGACATAAAATAACGCAACTGCCACCTACACAGGACTGCCAACAGTGTAGGATGCAGAAATTTAAATAGGAAGTGTTCCTTTCCATTTGAGCTACTCTATTGCGCTATCTGTTTGTTGAAACCGTCGTGCAGTGCATAAGAAAAACTGTAGCTGTCTGTCTCTCAGAAGTCTAGATCCGGCCATATGCTTTATCTCACAGAACTGTGGAATGTGGAAGTTCTAGAGGAACTGTTTTTGACTTTGGGAGCTGCTAGCCAGTAGCGTAACGGTAAGCGTCGCGCACTGTAGATAAGTAATCGCGTGTTCCAATACATCCACTGCTACATTTTTTAAAACGCAACTCTGCTGTCTGCTGAAGTTATCAATTTAATGGAACTTTGAACATAATTCCCTTCACTTGTCAACCCAAAATAGTGGAAAAATGCTAACTTCTGCGACATTTTGTTCTTTTCAGGTTTCATAGACGGCCAGACAGCAGTTGCATCTCGAAGCTTTTGTACTGTCTATGGGGAGAGTGCACTATGCCAAAATAGTCTGAAGAGTATTTTCTACATTAGCTGTCGTCTGGTAGTGGCATTTTATTCTTCTTTAAACCTTGTTTGACAGCTTTAAATCAGAACAAGTTTTCTACATGCATGTAATCAATAAACTGCATATGCATTGTCAGACTGTTATAGATAACATCAGAGAATTCGCATATATCGTTGATGACTAATTTCTCTCTCATGTTAAGTATTGTTTTAACAACACCTAAAGAAACCTTACAAAAATTGTGCACTGTATTATAAGAAATGATATAAAACTACCCACAATAACCTTACGACGAAAGTCTGTTTTAATAATACTGATTATCTGTACACAAGCGTGCGTCTATCGGCACGAATTAGTAAAATACTGCTCACTTCGATTTCAATTGCGTCTGTGTTTAATTGGTATGCTGTGTCGTACTCAAAAGTTATGCAAATGTGGCATTTCATAAATAAAGTTATGTATTCTTAGAAACGCAAAATTTGCTTGTCAGCAGCGGAAAGAGGCGTTACCTGTTGTGCAGCATTGTAAGTTTTTCACCATTGCACTATGAGCTGAAAGTATTTTTTTGATATTTGCTTATCATTTCATTTCCTTCATACGTATCACCCTGGCATGTGAGTCTTAAGTGAAGAACAATTTTGAATTTCGTATCGTTAACGGTCGATTCGAATTTCTTCTTGTATTGTGAAGCAGCTTGGCAGTCAGAAAGCCGAGATCTATGACCATTACCACAACTTACTGAGTCGAGCTGCTAAGAGGATTTGATGTGTGAAGGTTTTCTTCTGATTTCGTTACAGAATTTTTTCTGGAAATTCGCAGCTCCATAAAATAAACCACAAAAAAAAGCTCGCACACGCTGGCATCTACCACGATTATAACTGACCACTCGATGATCCGTTGCAACACGAGATACGGGGGGGGGGGGGGGGGGGGGGGGGGTACCACCGTGTTACGAGCACACTGCTGCCAGCACTCCACTCTCATCCTAGTATTGGTTGCTCAGCCTCATAACGCATCGTGAAAGATAATAAAAGTTGTCACTTATGTGAAGAATAGTATTTCTTTAGGCAAAAAATTGTATTTTCTGTTTCAGTGTCTTAGTTTACATGAGGATTATATAGCACGAGTCATTCAAATGGAAAGGGAATATCAAGAGAATTTAGCGAGTCAATTCAGTACCATACGCAGAAGTGATTGCACTGTCACAGTGTTGCCAAATGTTTGTGACGATGTTGCCAATTCTCAGCTGTGCTGGGGACAGCTCTGTAGCGTTATAGGCGGAGAATCCCGTGCTCGTGTCATAGGAGGATACGGAGAGGAGGCGCGGGGTTTGGTTAATATGCAGCGTTTTCGCCTACCAGTTGTGTCAAACATTCAGGTGTGTAATCTGGCATCACAATTACAGTTTCCCACAAAATATATACGAAGAAAAGACTTACCGTGTTACTCTGTGCTGCCGCGGTGGCCGAGCGGTTCTAGGCGCTACAATCTGGAACCGCGCGACCGCTACGGTCGCAGGTTCGAACCCTGCCTCGGGCATGGGTGTGTGTGATGTCCTTAGGTTAGTTAGGTTTAAGTAGTTCTAAGTTCTAGTTGACTGATGACCTGAGAAGTTAAGTCCCATAGTGCTCAGAGCCATTTGAATTATTTTTGTTACTTTGTGACAAAAGTTTATTTCAGTACAATAAAAAGTCTTTGGAAATCAACTTTGGCCAACTGTCACGAAAAGTACGATAACAAACACGTTGAACCTTGAAATCGATTGCATCTATGTGCAGGCATGTGATCATACAAGTAGAATTTCATGAATTGCATGAGAATGTAGACAAATGTTGGTGCGAATGGAAGCTGTAAGAAACACAGTTAACTAATTATTCTGTACTACGTAATAATCAATTCATTTGATAATTCAGAAGAGAAGAAACTAAAAATTATGCCCATTACGACAGAAACTAAAGTGCAGATGCGGGCACTGTGAGTATCTGCGCGTTTTGATCTTCAGATCTATACAAATAATATATACTAACCAGCGTATTCATTGATTTCGTAATGTTTCCCTCTTGTTTAGTCTTCTAATGATGAACTGGATTCACACCCATGAGTCTGATTGTTTCTTTGTATCCTTCCATCTAATACCTTTATGTGTTATTGTTCGGTGTACCCACGAGGTATTTAAACGAGGTCGCGAGAAGGATAACGAATTATAATCAAAATACAGTGAGACGCTAGTTTGTCCGTCGTCATGGTGTTAAGTCGATAGAAATAGTTGGGTGTTATTGCCTGCATCACCGGCATCCCGTTGTCGTCTTCTCTTATTGAGATTTTCGTATTACCCTGAACACAAGACGCCGAGATAAATGTGCATATTCTCCGTGACGAAACATCCCATATTCCATTCATCCTGATCCATTCATTACGTGCATCGGCGGCAATGGGTGACAGGAAAGCTGTTGTGAGGTTACGGATAACAATAACAATAGTAGTAATAACAAATCAATAAAGGATGTTTACTGCATTACAGACGATTGACAAAATAACAAAGAAAGGCTGAGTGTTTAACTGGCGCAGTGCATAGATGTTCTTACCACTTTGTTACTTAATTCTGTTCTGGTTGTTTGCAGAGAGAAAAGAAAGAATCCTGTTGCCATACATATCGCTAGTACAACGAGATATTGCCTATCAACTACCCTTGCTTTACATCATGAGACGAACATGGCGTCACTGAGCTGACATTTGAAATACATTTATGTTTTCTCTCTCTGTCTCTCTCTCTCTCTCTCTCTCTCTCTTTCTTTTTCTTTTTATTTTTTGAGGAAAGCATCGAGAAGCGCGAATAATAAGCAAGTAGGCATATATTCTGTTTACAGTTATTTTCATCGGGATACGTAATGCAAAAATACAACTTTTAAGTGTATTATTGCGTAATTCCAGTTATTGACAGTCTATTCGTGAGCTTGCTCGCGTTCAGTGGGGTGAAACCTATCACAGAAGCAAGCAAAACACAAATATTTCTTGCTCCATGAGCAACACACAAATGAAATCTCGCTGCACTGACATGTTGTCCGATATATTGCACGGAAAACATATATGATTCATGCTGCTAAATACAGCTCTATCAGATATCAATTTGGATGTGTGCCAAGTGTATAAAAGTTTATCTTGAAATACGCAGAAAGGCACATAGAAGTATCGACTGAAACATAGCCATGACTAAAATCGTCTACCACCTTGACAACTCGAACGGTAACAGTGCTCGGCCGTTTACTGGTATCAAAGCTACAACATGAAAACACAAACATGTTAATAACCCGAAGATCATTAATTTTGGAACCCATAGAAAGTAAAGCAGTCACTAGTTGTAACAGTGGTTTGAACTCCACAGTGCTTTAATATGCACTGTCTTGTTTGAGCTGGTATGCCGTTGCTATCCTCCGACCTTTGAGTTGACTTACCTAGCCAGTTAATAGGGGAAACTACTGTTTAACGTGGCTTTCCGCCCACAGTGCAACTCGGCATTTTTCACATCAACAAACACTGCCCGAGTGGAAATAAGTGTAAAAATGGCACATAAAAATCATGCGACTGACGAGGGATCGAACCTGAGACCTTCGTATACGTAGTCTTGCCCATTATCACCTTGCCACCATGCAGCGAACGCTGTGGTTTCGGGTTGGCATTAAATTTAGGATCTTTAGTTTGTGCCTGCGTTGGCACTTGCGTGTCCCTTAGGAGACCTTACCTTTGGGATTAGACTCGTGTAAGTGTGTGTAAACGCCTTCCAATGCTCAGTCAAGGAAGACAAGGATACACAGTCTAGCTTCAATATTACAAATAAGCCTCAGTTTGTGGATGATCGCAGACTTAGGTTGATAATCATTTTGAATATTTAGCAGTGCTGTACCCATTGGTGTTAAACTCGTTTTCAACCAATGATTCCCACAGCTACAGGAACACTACTTGTGATACCTCTTAGAAAAAATACTTACGCAGTGCTATCAGACGAAAAGATCAACCTGACACAAACTGTGGGAAGTTTGTTTTACAACCTTCGTACCTGAATAAAATGCTTTTCCTATTTGAAATATCTGTGAACGTTGCTGCATAAGACGATTTAAGAACAAACTAAATTCCTTCAGCTACGCCAATGTTTGAAGAAATCGTCTTAACGGCACTAAATCGTGGTTTGTGAATTGTTTACCGGTCGTACTCTGCCGCATGTCGCTGGTCGGAAGGCAAAAAGCTTACTTACAAATTTCACAGAAAGAAAAGGGGGACAAAATGTCTCCCACTGGAAGGTCATGTTGTTTTATTTAAATGATTGAAAATCAGGTAAAACGAACAGAGAGGTTGTCAATATAAGCACATTACTGTTGTCAATATGATGTTGCACCGCCCAGGGCCTGTAATGATAAAGGTCAGGCATATTGTATACAGAAGTGGAAGAGAGAACACCACTAAATTCTACAATCCGTATGCATTGCATACACACAGAAATTACTGTTACAGTGTACTTATGGAGCCCACTGAGTGAATTGCATATTTTCCAGTGAGAAAGAGCACTGGCAAACATTCTTCGCTACATTAGGTTACTTAAACTGGTGTCACTCTGAGCTAGAATTTATGGTCAGCGACTAAGGACAATGAGTCGGATGCGGGTTTTGCAACTGTGGAATGCTTTCCTACATTATAGAAGCGAATATTAAATTTGAACTAATATTGCAAAAATTTTGGACTTGGATAGCTTAGAATGAAAATCTTTCTCTTTATTGCAAAGGAAAACAACTGACTTTCTAAAAAATTCTCTGTCATAACACAACCTGACACAGGTCACGTAGCCAAATCATATGGAAGAACTGACAGCGACGTTTATCGGAAGGCAGTAAAATCCCTTGGCTTTTGGTTTGGCAGTATTGGACAGCCATTTCTAGGCGCAAGTAAATGAAGAATGGCAGCACGTTTTTGTTATCAAGTGACGTCTTCATCAATTACTTAAGTCTTAATGTCATCTACGAGTAATTGCTGATGTTTGATATTAACATGAAAAAGATTCCGTGGACACGGAAAGAACCTGTTCTTGGGCAACTACTTCTATAATGAGCGAAAGACCTTAAATGATCTTCAAGCACATGTGTTCCAGCAACGGTATGAAGAAAATGATAGTAATAATGACGGTAATAATCGAATGATCCGGTAACTTCACACTTCACAGTGGATTTTCACGAACTAAGATATTCGCTGAATTAGACAAAATTTCAAAATGGCTTTACATCGAGGCTATGATGCCTAGAAGAGTCTTTACATCCTGCTGGCATGAGAATAGCATAATCTCCACGTCAGAAGCTTGCTGCTACTTAATCATTTAATAGACTCGATTTTTTTTCCACGGTGACTAATTTTGTAAGTTAAGCACATCGTCCGTTACAGCACACTCCAGGGGCTGGGAAATGTGGCCACAATGTTCTGGCGGAACGAACTATCACAAGTGCAATGCGTGGGTTCAGGCATTGACTTTTAAGAGGCACAAACAGATTTACTTTACCTCTGATAACCTCAACAGAAAGATGTTATAATCCAGAATCCGCATTAAACATCACGTTCCTTCATTCCCAACTGGGCAGAGCCGGTTTACGTTGGGAAATGACATAGGTGGAGGTCATTGTAAACAGAAATACTGTCGCCAGTAAACATACTTACATTAGAAAATTTTATTTTATTTGATGAACCGATAGCCATTTAAAGGAAGAGGGCTCTTATTTTACTTGTACTTGATTGAACTCGTGATGATGAAAAATTTGGTGTTTGACTGTGCTTCGAATTCGTATCTCCTCTTTTGAGGATCTGAATATCTCGGAACAGTATAGTTCAATCATTTCGTTCCTTTTTCCCAAGACTGCAATCACCTCTAGGTCTCCTCCAGAGGTACTATGTGGGTCCGAATCCTGATCCAGTATAAAAATATTCATAATTTCATTTCAAGTACTATCACGTGCACACCGGCCTGCTAGTGAAAATTAATGTGCATTTTTAATGTCTGTTAATGTTTTGCCAACAATTCCTGGTCAAACACGCACACATCTTACTGTTGGTGAGTAAGCAATTGATACTTATACTCGTGGACGATAAAGAAGAACAATAGGAGTGCGGTTCGATTGTCGCTCAGGTACAAAAATTTGTATCCTTATTTTAGATTGAAACACCTAGCAGCAGGTAAGAAAAACCGATACGTAACATTTGATTTTACTTAGTTAACAATCCGATTACGTGCTGGGTTCGTATCTCCGTCACAGAACTTCGCATCAAGCGCTTCATCTTTAAAAGCATTCACGCTATGTTACTTCTGAATTGAGGTATATCAGACATCTTTCGTGGTTAGATAACAGGGATTAAAGGATCTTGATAGGAGTCCCGGCTTATTACAAAAATTGTCTTCTTTTAATTTCAAGTTTAGATTTGGCTACTGATGTTGGCGAAAATTTCGGTAATTTATGACCCTTCATGCCTATTCAACAATATGATATGATTAGATTAGATTAATACTTGTTCCATAGATCATGAATACGACATTTCAAAATGATGTGGAACATGTCATTTTAATGAAAGATTTCTTTACATAAAAGTATTCAATTTCTTTACAACAGTTTTTTTCCCTCTCTCTCATTGTTTTTTTATTTTTATCTCGCTTTTTCTCTCTCTCTCTCTCGCTCTCCTCTCTCTCTCTCTCACACACACACACAATTCTCTTTTTATTTTGATTTGTTTGTTGTGCTCGACTATCGGCGAGGTACGAAAACGTTCGTGAATGAGTTTCTTAGTTTTGATTACAGTTACGAAAGAAATACAAAAACAACTATGAGAGTTACTGATTTATTATGCTTAGTATGCAGTCAGTTCTGAGTATTATTAGCAACTACGCTCCAGTCCATAAACCTAGTTACAGAAATGCGCATCATACGCATTACGTATTCCAGTCCGTAGCAGCCGTGTCTTTGGGACGCAGCTATAGACACTTCCCAGCCGGCTGTAGGATCACATCGGTTCGTCTTCTCTCTGCTGGTATTGTAACTGAGATTTGGCAACAAGGCAACGTATGTTTGGCAACACTGTGATAGACGAGTTACTTCCTGGTGTGCACGGAATTAAGCCTCAAAGTTCACTTGATTTTTCCTGTCATTCCCATTGAATAATAGGAGTTATTATTGCTTGAGGTGTAACAAAAGATTGTAAATTTACGGTTTTCAGCCCAGGAAAGTCCTTGCACTTGGAAATCGCAACTAATCTCGTCCTTTAAATATCGGTTTACGAGTTCTAGCCACAATTGGCCTTGTAAGAGGAAGGCTCAACACATACCCATTCGCTAGCTGTGTGGTGACATGCTGACCTGTGGAAAAGCGTCTGTATTGTTTTGTGGTTCCAGTCTCGCTGAAGGTAACGTTTTTATCCCTTCTGTGAAAGAGCTCAAAGCAGTCAGATCAAACATCGATAAGCAAATAGCAAGATAATACTTTCGGCTCATAGTACAATGGAGAAAAATTTACAATGCTGCACAACAGGTAACTCCTCTTTCCGCTGCTGACAAGCAAATCTTGCGTTTCTAGGAATACATAACTTTATTTATGAAATGCCACATTTGCATACCTGTGGAGTATGACGCAGCATACCAAATAAACATAAACCCAATCGAAATATAAGTGAGTAGTATTTTACTAATTCGTGCTGACAGAGGCACACTTGTGTACAGATACTCAATTTTACTTAATAAGGTTATTGTGGGTAGTTTCATTTCATTTCTTATAATACACTGCACAATTTTCGTAAGGTTTCCTTAAGTGTTGTTAAAGCAATACTAAACAAGAGAGAGAAATTAATCATCAACGATATATGCGAATTCTCTGATGTTATCTATAACAGTCCGACAATGCACATGAAGTTTATTGATTACATGCATGTAGAAAACTTGTTCTGACTTAAAGCTGTCAAACAAGGTTTGAAGAAGAATAAAATCCCACTACCAGACGACTGCTAATGTAGAAATACTTTTCTGACTATTTTGGCATGGTGCGCTCTCCCTATACATAATACAAAAGCTTCGAGATGCATCTGTTGCCTGGCCGTCTATTAAACCTGAAAAGAACAAAATGTCGCAGAAGTTAGCATTTTTCCATTATTTTGGGTTGACAAGTGAAGGGAATTATGTTCAAAGTTCCATTAAATTGATAACTTCAGCAGACAGGAGACTTGCGTTTTAAAAAATGTAGCAGGGGATGTATTGGAATGCGCGATTACTTATCTACAGTGCGCGACGCTTACCGTTACTCTAATGGCTAGCAGCCCCTGAAGTAAAAACAGGTTCCTCCAGAACTTCCACATACCACAGTTCTGTGAGATAATGCATATCACCAGTATCTTTTCTTATACTAGTTATTTACTTCTAGTATCGAAACAAACGCTATGTAGGGTCACATGACACTTAATCCACCTTTTATTTGAGCTTCTGTATGCCAAAAAAATTGGTTCTGAACTGGGAATGCAACTCAGGCCGCCCTTAACGTGGAATTCGATCCCTTTGTGACAATACGGGTCGACTACAATTTGTTTGTTCAAAACTGCAGATTCCTGAACATCTCCACATATTGTGCGTGAATGGGTTCGAGTCCTGGCCCAGCATAAAGGTTTTCATCATGAATTATCACGCTCTAGCATGAGAACACCTACCTGCTGGTGGATAATAATTTTGATTTTTAATGCATTTTCATTAGTTGTCAACACTAACGGTATCTGACGTTTTTGACTCCCACTGAGACATATAACTATTTGCGAGATCACTGTAAGTTCAAGGATGTTATACCGAGCTGTTGGTGGAGAAAAATTCGGTAGCTGACGTCTGTTTGTGTGTAGTCAACAACGATATGTGTGGGGTTCGATTCCCAGTCAGCACTGAACTCTTCATCATGTTATTTCTAGTTGCAAAATGCTTACATGTCGCTGCTGGTGTAACAAACCCATATTTAACGTTCGTTCTCTGTAGAATATAACAGTGATAAGGGCCAGGTTGGAATCCTTGGTTGGAAAAAATTAATATTTCATCTCGTAATTTCAGTTAAAACATCTAGTTCCTGCCGAGAAAATCCGATATGTCACAGTTGATTGTGATACGATAACAATCTGATTAGGTTCTGGGTTCGAATCCCTGTCCAACACAAAGCTTTACCTCACGGCATTTCAAGCAAGTTACTTGTGAAGAAGCAATATTTAACATCTCTCGTAGTTCGTTAACAGGGAGAATAGATGCTGGGTAGCCTTTCCCATTCGTTAAAAATGTTTACGTTATGTAATTTAAAGTTGTTATATACTAACTGATACTGTCTAAAATCGAGGTACATCACTCTCTGTATGCTTAGTCAGGAATGACTGTTAGTTTCCGTCAGTCACGAAATCTTTGCTTAGTCTGCATGACGTAGGTTTGAATCCATATGCAGAACGAGAAGGTTCGTCGTGTCATTTGAAGTTCATACATAATCTCAACTAGCTGCTCGTCAACAACTTAAATTTTTAATGTCATTTTGTGTTAAATAACCAGTACGGTATGTTACTTAGAAGAGGAAATCATGAATACGACGAAGTTACTACGTGCATTACCTATCTGACGTAATAACGAGAGTGGTAACATATCAGGTATGTCATTTATTGCAATAACTGTGAGCTTACAAGCTTTAAGGACAATCTTATCTGTGATACGGTGTTCCCTGATATTTCTAGCATCGTGGTATTACTTTACATCTTGAGTTATTGCGATACAGAGCAGTGTTTTCTAGTGGTGACTTGTTGGAACCATTTTCGATAGTCAAACGACTGTACCAAGGTGCGATTAGAGGACCTGCTAGACAGTCGCGTTATGCGGGTTGCAGGTCAAGCAGACTAAGATTCCGTGACGGACGGAAACTAACAGTCATTCCTGACTAGGCATACAGAGAGTGATATACCTCGATTTTAGACTGTATCAGTTAGTAAATATCAACTTTAAATTACATAACGTAAACATTTTTAACGAAGGGGATATCCTACCTACCATCTATTGCCCCTGTTAACGAACTACGAGAGATGTTAAATATTGCTTCTTCACAAGTAACTTACTTGAAATGCCGTGAGGTAAAGCTTTGTGTTGGACAAGGGTTCGAACACAGAACTTAATCTTATTGATATCGATGCACAATCAAGTGTGACTTATCGGAATTTCTCGGCAGTAGCTAGATGTTTTAACTGAAATGACGAGATGAAACATTAATTTTTTCCTTCCCAGGACTCCAACCCAGCACCTATCGCTGTTATATTCTAGAGAAAACGAACGTTAAATATGGGTTTTTTACACCAGCAGCGACATGTGAGAACATACAAACTAGAAATAACATGACGAAGAGTTCAATGCTGACTGGGAATCGAACCCCACACATATCGTTGTTGACTTCACACAATGAGACGTCAGCTATCAAATTTTTCTCCACTACCAGCTCAGAATAACATCCTTGAACTTACAGTGATCTCACAAATAGTTCTGTGTCTACTGGGAGTCAAAAGCGTCAGATATCATTAGTGTTGACAACGAATGAAAATACATTAAATATCAAAATTGTTATTTACCACCGGATAGGTTTTCTCATGCTAGAGCTTGATAATACATAATGAAAACTTTCCTGCGGGGCCAGGATTAGAACCCATTCACATGCAATATGTAGAGATGTTGAGGAATCTGCAGTTTTGAACAAATTTCGTGATGACTGGGTGTTGTGTGATGTCCTTAGGTTAGTTAGGTTTAAGTAGTTCTAAGTTCTAGAGACTGATGACCATAGATGTTAAGTCCCATTGTGCTCAGAGCCATTTTTTGAAGTTTTGCACAAACAACAAGTTGTAGTCGAGCTGTATTCCCACGAAGGGATCAAATTCCGCATTAAGGGCGGTCTGAGTTGTATTCCCAGTTCAGAACCAATTTAACGACACGCAGGAGCTCAAATAAAAGATGGAATAAGTGTCCTGTGACCCTACATAGCGTGTGTTTCGTCACTAGAAATAAATATCTAGTATAAGAAAAGTTACTGGTGATAAAGTTTCTACATGTCGCCACTCCTGACTTTATTGTGGCTCAGCGTAACGTGTGCTTGGTAGAGGAGGAATATCATGTTTAATGTGAATTTCAGGCCACAATGCCATTATACCTTCTTCACAAAGCGTAGCCAGAAGAGAATAGAATCCGTCACTCCCTATCAAAAATCAGTCGCAGAAGATGGAATCGAACCCAGACCATAAGCATATGAACCTAGCATCAATCGAACACACCACCAAATCCTCTTCTCTGGGATTCATTTTTCTATCGTAATGCCGTTGCGCCACACTGGTAGAGAATAATGACACAGCGGCTCCTCGTAGTGGTTTGCGGCATGTTCAGTGCATTCATTTACTTGGTTGACAGAATCGCCATGAACTAGCTGCCTCGGCTACCCAATGCATACATTTGACTTTATTTTGTAATCACCGAAATAAAATCACGTAACTGCCACCTACACAGAACTGCCAACAGTGTAAGATGCAGACATTTAAATAGGAAGTGTTCCTTTCCACTTGATCTACTCTATTGCGCTATCTGTTTGTGAATACGTCGTGCAGTGTTAAAGAAGAGTGGTAACTGTCTGTCTCTCAGAAGTCTAGATCCGGCCTAATGTATTATCTCACAGCACTGTGGAATGCCGAAGTTCTGAAGGAACTGTTGTTCACTTCCAGAGGTGCTGTAGCGTAACGGTAAGCGTCGCGCACTGTTCATAAGACGTCGCTTGTTGTACTACATTTGCTACTATATTTTTTTAAAAACAAAATTATGCTGTTTGCTGAAGTTATCAATCTAATGACACTTTGAACATAATTCCCTTCACTTCTCAATCCGAAATAGTCGCATGTGGAAAAAGGGATAACGTATGCGACATTTTGTTCTTCTCAGATGTAATAGAAAGACAGGCAGCAGATCCATTTCGAAACTTTTGTAACATGTATTGGGAGAGCGCACGTTCCAAAAAACGTCAGAAAAGTATTATTCACAGTAGCTGTTTGACAGCTTTAACTCAGAAAAAGTTTTCTTCATGCTTGTAATCAATAAAATGGATGTGCATTGTCAGACTGTTATAGATAACATCAGAGAATTCGCATATATCGTTGATGATTAACTTCACTCTCATGTTTACTATTGTTTTAACAACACTAAAAGAACCCTTACGAAAATTGTGCACTGTATATAAGAAATGAAATAAAACTACCCACAATAACATTACGACAAAAGTCTGTTTTAATAGAACTGAGTATCTGTACATAAGTGTGCCTTTATCTGCACCAATTAGTAAAATACTACTCACTTAGTTTTCGATTGGGTCTGTGTTTAATTGGTATGCTGTGTCATACTCAAAGGTATGGAAATGTGGCATTTCATAAATAAAGTTTGAAACGCGTATGTATTCAGTACCAGCGATGGCGAGGCATGACAGAATCTCTGACCAGAGAGTTGTTTATCGTTGCTAGTCTGCGCTTGACCGCGCGAGAGTTGCAGTTGCGAGTTGTTCTCAGTCGGAGTTGTGTGTGAGGAGTCGGCGGGCGTCGACATGGGTCTCTGGTCAAGGTTCGGGACGAGGTATATTGTTAAATAAGGTAATGAAGCAGCATTGCGCACATCAGATAATGGAATGTATGTTAATTGTAATTAATTTGTTCAAGAAATGCCCCAATAATAATTTTGTTTTCAAAGCAACCGTTTTTAAGAAAAGAATCATTGCAATTGAAACAATATTTCCTATGCTTTTCCTCCCAGAATCAATTTATCAGATTAATTGTTGCACAGGGCCTAAGGTCAGCGCTGCTGCCCTATTATTGTGGGTTTAATGATTCATGTTCATTTCTCAATTTTTGTGTCGAGTTTAGATTGGGCCATTATTTTTCAATATTTTTGTAGCGAAGGTACAGTCGCTCTTATTTCAATTTAACGATGTTTTGTGGGAGCTCAGCAACATTTGGCTCAATTCCGATTAACATCTAATTATAGTCTTGTACATTATTTGCGGGGAAATTATTGTCATTTACATTATTTGCGGGAAGGTTACACTTGGCTCTATTCACATTAACATTTATATTGTCTTGTAAAAATCTGCTGGGAGGTTACGTTTAGCACGATGACCATTTACATTTAATTATTGTCTTCTCAAAATTTTCCGGGGAGGTTACAAGTTGTGTGTTCCTAGAAACCCAAAACTGCTTGTCAGCAGCGAAAAGAGGCGTTACCTGTTGTGCAGCATTGCACTATGGTGTCACTCTGATCTAGAATTTATGGTCAGTGACTAAGTGTAACATCAATGAGTCAGATGCGGGTTTTGCAACTGTGAAATACTTTCCTACATTGTAGAAGCGAATATTAAATTTGAACTAATATTGTGAAAATTTGGAACTTGGATAGCACAGAATGAAAATATTTTTGTTTATTGCAAAGGAAAACAATTGATTTTCTAAAACATTCTCTGTCATACACAATTTGAAACAGGTCACGTCCACCAAATCATATGGAAGAACTGACAGCGACGTATATCGGAAGGCAGTAAGATTCCTAACTTTTGGTTTGGCAGTATTCGACATCCATCTCTAGGCGCAAGTAAATGATGAAAGGCAGTGGGTTTTTGTTATCAAGTATCGTCTACATCAATCATTTTAATTGTAAAGTAATCTACGAGTAATTGCTAATGTTTGATATTAACATGAAAAAGATTCCGTAGACAAGGAAAGAACCTGTTCTTGGGCAACTACTTCTATAATGACCAAAAGGCATTAAATGATCTTCAAGCACATGTGTTCCAGCAGCGGTTTGAAGAAAATGATAGTAATAATGGCGATAATAATCGAATTATCCGCTAACTTCACACTTCACAGTAGATTTTCTTAAACTAAGAAACTTACTGACTTAGTGAAAATTTCAAAATGAGTTCACATCGAGTCTTTACATCCTACTGACATGAAAATAGAATAATCTCCGCGTCAGAAGCTTGCTTCTACTCAACTAATTAATAGACTCGCATTTTTTCCACCATTACTAATGTTGTCAACTAAGCACATCATCCGTTACTGCACACTTCTGGGGCTGGGAAATGTGGCCACAATAGTCTGGCGGAACGAACTATCACAGGTGCAATGCGTGGGTTCAGGAATTTACTTTTAAGAGGTACAAACAGATTTACTTTACCTCTGGTAACCTGAAGAGAAAGACTTTATAATCTAGAGTCCGCATTAAACAGCTCGTTCCTTCATTACCATTTGGGCAGAGCCGGTTTACGTTGGGAAATGACATAGGCGGAAGTCATGGTAAACAGAAATACCGCCACCAGTGAACTTACTTACATTAGAAAATTTTATTTTATTTGATGAACCGATAGCCATTTAACGGAACAGGGCTCTTATTTTCCTTGTACTTGATTGAACTAGAGACGATATGTTTGGGGTTCGATTCCCAGTCAGCATTGAACACTTCGTCATATTATTTCTAGTTCGAACATTCTCACATGTCGCTGCTTGTGTAACAAACCCATATTTAACGTTCGTTTTCTCTAGAAAATGGTTTAAATGGCTCTGAGCACTAGATCCCCTAGATCTTAGAACTAATGAAACCTAACTAACCTAAGGACATTACAAACATCCATGCCCGAGGCCGGATGCGAACCTGCGTCCGTAGCGGTCGCGTGGTTCCAGACTGAAGCGCCTAGAACCACTCGGTCACACCGGCAGCCTTTCTCTAGAATATAACAGCGATAGGTGCAGGGTTGGAATCCTGGGAAGGAAAAAATTAATGTTTCATCTCGTCATTTCAGTTAAAACATCTAGCTACTGCCGAGAAATTCCGATATGTCACACTTAATTGTTCCTCGACATCAATAAGATTAAGTTCTCCGTTCGAACCCCTGTCCAACACAAAGCTTTACATCACGGCATTTCAAGTAAGTTACTTGTGAAGAAGCAATATTTAACATCTCTCGTAGTTCGTTAACAGGGAGAATAAATGCTGGGTAGGCTTTCCCATTCGTTAAAAATGTTTACGTTATGTAATTTAAAGTTGATATTTAGTAACTGATACTGTCTAAAATCGAGGTATATCACTGTCTGTATGCCTAGTCAGGAATGACTGTTAGTTTCCGTCAGTCACGAAATCTTTGCTTAGTCTGCATGACCTAGTTTTGAATCCATATGCAGAACGAGACGGTTCGTCGTGTCATTAGAAGTTCATACATATTCTCAACTAGCTGCACGTTAATAACTTAAATTTTTAATTTCATTTTGTGTTAAAAAATAAGTAAGGTATGTTACTTTGAAGAGGAAATCATGAATACGACAAACGTACAGCGTGCATTACCTATCTGATGTAATAATGAGAGTGGTAACGTTTCAGGTATGTCATTTATTGTAATAAATGTGTGCTTACAAGCCTTAAGGACAGTATTATCAGTGATAAGGTGTTCACTGATATTTATAGTACCGTGGTATTACTTTACATCTTGAGTTATTGCGATACAGAGTAGTGTTTTCTTGTGGTGACTTGTTGGAACCATTTTCAATAGTCAAAAGATTGTACCGAGGAGCGATTAGAGAACGTGCTAGACAGTCGCGTTATGCGGGTTGAATGCGAATCAGGCGAAATTCAAGTCAGGTCGTTCGGATACTTTTGTGCATGAGTGTACATAACATCTCGCCGAGGCGTAAATGTGGTTTTAAATGTCGCAAGTACATGGCAAGGGGTTTGTGGCCACCGCGAGTGTTCTGATAGCATCAGTATACGTTTTTAATGATCATTAGTAAATGTTTATGACGCGCCATCTCCGTGAAGTGGTCATTTCACGCAAGTACGTGCTATCTTGACCTGGATATTATTCGATGGCGCCACCTTGGTGCGTAAATTATATATGCTTCCAAATCAAACATCGTATTTTGTGTAAATTCTATTTGTAGCCCAAGATGTGCATTTTTATGTGAAGTAGTATAGAAACGTTTTTCTTCGCATTTCCGGTCTGCAGTTTATATCCTATCTGTGTTAGCCATCGTCAGTTGTTTTGCTGGTAGATAACACATTTTCCACTTTTAGTGACTAATATTCTAATCTCATTCCTTCAGTGTCCACTGATGTAATATCCTTTCCAGATTTCTCCTTGGTTCCTTGTACTGCCAGCCCAGTGGACGCACTTACAGAATAAGTCTATCTTTTATATCTTCACATTGTTATTACTACAGTTTGAATTCGGCCCAAGTTGTGTATAAGCTTTCCTTTATTGCATTTGATCCTTCTTAGCTTTCGGGAACGTCAAAGAGTGTATTCCCTTCAGGATTTTCAAAATATTTCTCTTAGTTGTACCTGCTATCAACCTAGCTACGCCTGTCACCCAAGATAAATTGTTGTGCCATTGTTGTCATGCATTTCTCTACATTTCTTCGGAGCACAAATAAAGCTTCACTGAAATCGACTTCCACCGGGTATTCTACAGCTCTATAAAGTATTCTTGTTAGCATTTTATAAGGGTGTCTTATTAAACTGGTTGTCATGCATTTCTCTACATTTCTTCGGAGCACAAATAAAGCTTCACTGAAATCGACTTCCACCGGGTATTCTACAGCTCTATAAAGTATTCTTGTTAGCATTTTATAAGGGTGTCTTATTAAACTGGTTGTCGGTATTATTTATATTTATTACCACTTGTCTTCTTTGAAATCCAGTGGCTGGTGGTTCGCGGTGTAGAGCTGTGTGTATTGTGCGGCGACGCGGTGAATCTAAGAAGACACGCTCTCCTACGTGCTGTGCCGTATGCCACTTGCCGCAGGCGTATCTCTCGCTTTTCGGCTCGAGTCGTTAGAGAAGTAGTTTGAAAGGCCTGCTGGTTCGATCTGTCACTCGCAGGGTAAGCAGGTAATGACTCTTGTGTAGGGCAGGAGACGTGTGGACCTCCGGAGGCTGCACGGAGAGGGAAGGCTGTTCGAGGCTGTTTCGGTAGGTGGTGCTGTGGGACACGTCGAGGTTGTTTTGCTGGCTTTTCCGTTCCTTGAACGGAATTGTTTGACGGTTGTCTTATGGCTTTGGACTTCGTTTCGAATGTTAACGCCGTTGTAAGTGCTGTGAGGGTCAGCTGGGCGACCAGTGAATTAGTTTAGGTCGCTGCAGTTGTGATTAAATTGTCGTGTGGGTGTAATTGCTCCACAGATCAGCTAGGCAGTCATTGTGTTCGTTATCTGTGTAGGTGCTTGTTGTTTAAATTTACCAGTTGTTTTACGTGCAGCTCAGATCAGCTGGACAGCTGTTGAATTCATTTGAATTGTTGTAGCTGATCATTGAATATTCGTGGGTTTTGAATAGTGCGTAGATCAGTCAAACCCCTGTTGGCACGTGTGATATTGCCACAGATGTTGCCTGTTATATGCTAATATGGATTCAATTGTTCTGCAGCTCAGAACCGTCTGTTACATGCTAATATGGATTCAATTGCTGTGCAGCTCAGGACTGCAGTTTTAATTTAATTAGAGAGTTGACCTTGGTGCTCCACAGAACGGGCTCACCTCAGAGCTGCTGCCTATTTTAATCGTTTCTCATACGGCCGCAGTGGAAGCGTTAAGCTCCAAGGGATTATCTTCTGGGACTACGCAGGCGGTAGTAACCCACACCTTGTTGGTCCACAGAGCGGGCTCCCCTCAGAGCTGCTGCCTATTTAAATCGTTTCTCATACGACCGCAGTAGCAACCGTTAAGCTCCAAGGGTTTATCTTCTGGGACTACGCAGGCGGGAGTAACACATATCTTTCATGTAAACGTAATCAGTTACTGTCAGCAATAGGTTTTTATTTTTATTTTTAAATGGACTTGCAGTCCGGAGAGATATGTTACAATACAGCATCACCAGTCTATTGCGGTCTAACTGTGTTGGTGAGGCAGTAAATTTCCACAGGGCAGTGACTGCGTCAGCAATAGTGCCCAAGTTCTGGTCTTGAAGCGTACTCGCGGGCAACTGACTGCGAGAAAGCACCATTATCGCTGACGCTCTCTCTATTCCTTGAACTAAGAGAACTTTGGTTCGACGTTAACTATTGTGAAAATATATAGACTAGCTTCTGATCTTAACGAGTATGGACGAATGTATTACTGCCTAAGAGGGAAATCAATGTTGCGAGACCGCCATCTTTAATTGAAAGGCACGTTCCGATTTTCTGCAAGAATAATAGCCAATAAACCAATTTCTCGGCAGCATAAACAAGGTATATTGCGTAAATTATTTTCCATCTAATGGTTTCACATTTTCAAATATTTGTACATGCTTGCGAGATTTTTCTTTGCACTGTGGAAGCTGGAACCTGCAAACTCTATACGGACATCAATTTAAAGACTTTCAAACAAAATCACTTCGACGGACAGGCTTCCATAAAAAGGAGAATAGGACCGTAGCTAAACGTAGACTGAGATTACTGCAGATTCAGCACGCATTTTGACGACCGCCAGAGACATCGAGTCCAGCTTACAGTCAGTGTGCAGCACCAGGTCTCTAGTCTACCATGCGCATATCCTCTGAACAGTAATAATCCAATGATTGCTTGAATCAGTAATAATAATCATTATTAAATCAAAGCAGTAACTAATGAATAATAATAACAATAAAAGCAGATTATCGAGGTTACTTTTCTGTCTCTGAAAGCAAATTTTGATCACAGTTCTCCATACAATAAATCGGTTCAGGGTCAAATAATAACTCCTCTCATGAATCATAAGAGTTGTAGAAGCGTAACAGTAGGATTTCCCAAGCTATTTGTGACCGACAGACGGATATGGGTTCCTAGCTGCAAGAAGTTGCTTCCCTTTGTAAAGAAATATGTATAGTTTGTATCAATGGGCTGAGTCTGTAGGACACCTGCACTTGCGGAACTCCCGTTAAAAGCCTATTAATTGCACCTAAAGACCAGTGGAAGATCAGTTCTATGGAGTTTGGAGAGACATTCAGTCAAAACAGTAAGCAGGCACGAAGTGGGTTGGGGTATGGGAGCAAATAGGCGGCATCGGCAGCAGGCATTAGTTTGATGTCTGAAGCCAATGGATGGATGGCTAACGTGAAATTCACCGAGAGACTGTAGGGAGTAAGGGAGTACACACCACGAAGGGAAAATTTGGGCCACTCCTCAAGGAGCACTTCATGTTGGTGGACAGAAACACTATATCAGAAAACCATTAAAAAGTTCATATCTTAAATCTGAAATAGACTAAAGAAATGTGAACAAAAATGGTGGTTCCGATTCGTGTCCCGCGCAGACTAAGTGTTTTAAACGGCCATGAAGCCCCAAGAACTCTACACTCTGCCTCAGAGATTCCGATATGTTGTAGCAACCATCTCCTAAGCGGTCGGTGGCTTAGTCATTTTTCCGCAGTATTCCTTCCTCCAATAATGCTAGTTTAGCAGCTTGCGTGATGTTTACTAGCAGGAGCAAACGTATGATAAATTGGTAGCTCTGTCGCTAAAACTACTGCCCACAGAAGGAAAGGCATCAGACCCGACTCCCGGTTTAGCAAACGGTGTTAATCTGACAGAAGGTTTTATATTCTGTGAAATCAAGCACCTTTCACACGTCCGATTTCCAAACTATTATTTTATTGGGCTAGGAGTTTCAGCGATTTATTACGGCATCAAGTCCCATGACCGACATGTACGAAGAGTCGAACCTCGGTTCCAGTCAAAATAGAGGCCAGCATTCGAAGACTGCTATCTGTAGATTACTGCATGATACAGTGACCACTTCAAAGTTCCCCTATTTTGACCAGAACCGAGGTTGGAATCTTCCTACACGTTGCTCAGGGGACCTTAAGATGGCATAATAGATCACCGAACCTGGTAGCCCAATAAAATAACAGTTTGGAAATTAGACAGCTAAAAGGTGTTTAATTTGACAGTCTGCACAGAACAGCCGAGTCCCGCAACCATCTCTGAAAAGATAGACATACAGAAAGTTTTATACATATGGTTTCACAATTCCTATTACAGGATCCTAAGGGTGCATAACGAGAAACGTGAGATTTGAAAGGGATCCAGTCTTCAGACTTATTTTAAATCCAAATGATATATGTTATGACTTGTGTTCCTTATCAGAGTTAATTTTATACTTCCCTTGTACGCTACGAACCTGTACATTTTGGTGGAGTGATGAAGCACAAGTGACAGACGCATCACATAGAATGGAAGGCAGAGAGTTTAGCGATTGATGTCCATCGACCAAGATTCAATCGATGCTGAACTGAAGCTCGGAAGTAGGGGTACAAGGAGGGCATGTCGTCACTCTGCATTGTTGCCAGATTTATTCAACGTGGCTGATACCAGATGATGGAGATAGAAGTGGCAACATCGCAATGACATCAGGGTGGGAAGCTAAATTTTGCCTGGAAAATAGTTCAGTTGGGTTTCCTCCACTGACATACCCCCCCCCCCCCCCATCCACCAGAAAATGGCGGGAAAATCAAATTTCGGTGGAAAAAGGTCACTTGGGCTACCTCCAAAAACCTAAGAAAATGGCGGGAAAATGTTGACGAGAAAAGGACTTAGTCTGTGCAGGGCTACTTGATAGGATGGACGCAAGTCTTTATTTTGCATGCACTGTTTACTTAAACAATTTCAGTTGTCAGAGGCAGTAGCTGTGCCACCCTGGAAGACGCATAGCTTTCGTAGGTGCCGGTCCAACACCGGGCGGGGGAGATGTATGCGAAGCAGGTCGCCCTCGCTGGCGCAGGTAAAAGCTTGTGAGTGTTATACTGACGTCACATGTCTATGTAAATAACAGTCAGTAGCTCCATCCAGTGTGTTCACCAGGAGGTTCAGAGTCCAACTGACCTAGTACATAGTACTGCCAACAGAGGGCCCTGTCGTCCCATCGCGGTCTGGGGAAAAATGGCGGGAAAAGGACTCTGTCAGTGTGCAGCTGTTGGAGAGAGGAAGGAGTGTACTTAATTTAGTTTCAGTGGGAATATGGAACAATTTATTTAGGAATGGATTTCACGCTGATACAGAACACTCATCCTGACAAGCTTGGAGTCACAGTAAATAGCCTACATACCTGTAAAATACTCGTAAATTAGCGAAATAATGCAGTAAACTGATGTACAGACACGCAAGCAACTCGCAGTGTGTCAAAATAATGCTGTTATAACGCTCTTCGAACACGCTCACAACACTTAAACTTCCGATATAATGCAGTGCACGAACACTCATTGCATGTAAAAACGCTTTTGGATTATCGTTAAAAAATTCGACCATGACGTATCAGCGAACTGTTCCCTACAGAGTACCAAGACGGAACGATGATCGAATGCTTTCTTACTAGCAATCCCAACGGGACAGCCCATCCCACATGTGAGACGCCTCTGATCGTGCTCATGTTTACCTAGCCACCCTGACTGACGCATAGCTTTCGTAGGTGTGGGTCCAACGCCGTGTGAGATGTTTGCATGGCAGGTCGCCCTCGCAGCTGCAGGTAAAAGGTTGTCAGTGTTATACTGACGTCACATGTCTATATAAATAACAGCCAAGTCTCGCTCTCGTAAAGTGTCGAAGAAATAGTTAACGGTCGTATTTGTTGTTGTAGGATCTTTCGTGATGTTTCAGCTTGTCTGTATATAAATTCTTGTCCTAACATTATTTGTTTAGGACAATACCTCAGAAAAAACACCATATGCACTCTTCCTGATGGTCCTAACGAGGCATACCAAGTTACCCTTCCTGGAAATCGTTACATCTTGCTTTCAACAAAATTCTCAGAAAAGGTAAACTTTTCACCATTAAAAGCCTTCATCACGTCATTGCAAAGCATGAAAAGACACCATTAATCATAAAAGCATTCTTGTTGTTTGGAAAGACAGCACTGTCGAAGCACAGACGGGAAAATGAGAACTGTTATGCAAACAGAATTCGAAGAACTGTCCTACAGGAGAGAAAAATGGCTGGAATTTTCTGTGTCCTACAGCAGCTGGTTTGGAATGCCCTAATGCCACAACGGCAGATAAGGAACCGCATCACACCAGAGATGGATGGTCACTTGCATATAGGTGAATACTTGAACGAAGAACTTACTCTCAGAACTTTCTGTAGATAGCTTGCCCCCATCTTGTTCTAATCATTCTGTAGAGGCTCCTGTGCCAAGGCAGAAAGGATGTCTGGTGAATAAATGGAGCAATCTGTTTGTCTTTTACTGAATTTACCCGTCAAATTACTGATGCTGCTGGTGTGGGAGCACTGTGTGCCATTTTTCTCTGCAGATGAGACTTTCAGTGGCAAAGCTATTTTGTACAGGTCGCCATATTGCACTGACAGTTAAACCTTGCAAAAATGGTCTACAGATCATGAAATACGGAAAGACACACCCTCAATTACAATGCTCTGCCACTGTCGAGAAAAGCTTATATGGCTCTGAGCACTATGGGACTTAACATCTGAGGTCATCAGTCCCCTAGAACTTAGAACTATTTAAACCTAACTAACCTATGGACATCACACACACACATGCCCTAGGCAGGATTCGAGCCTGTGACAGTAGGAAAGCTTATATATTTCAGCAATAAACCGATCTCCAACCCGGCTGTGTAACACCACATACTGTATCGATGTAGTAAACACACAATTCGTACCCTGCGCCATACAAAATCATACCTTCTGCATCCTGCATATAAGTATCGACCATCAGTCACCTGTACATATACCACGAAGGCAGACACCATAAGCACATGGATTGTATATAGATATTTACCGCGAAATTGGTAGGTCATCCACCTCAGCCGACAGTCACAAGCCATCTGCCCCCGCACACACACTGGCCCAAGGCATGACGAGAACGCTCTCAGCCGACCGAGGTCACTGTCTGTTGTATAAGGGCTGGGTCTGTTCTCCTTGGCAAAAGGGCATTAGGGTACGTTTACGCTGCCTTCTCGCAGCTGGCAGCTGGCTGCTGGCACACGGGACCTCGCCTTGTCGCATGTCGCTGCAGGCGCCTCGCTGCTCGCCGTGTATATTCCTCCTTCAGCTGCTACAGTACAGGAAAGTGGCGTCAAGCGTAAAACATGTTCTCCACATCGTCTGACGACAGTGACAGTGATTCGTTCGCTACAAAAATGTGGTTGTTGGAAAGGAGAAGGTAGAGGAAGTACGGAGTGCACCCTTTGAATGCTGAATGTCCTCACTACGGATACTTTCACAAGTATTACCAACAGCTCAGAAACTATCCAGATCGCTTTTTGAGACATTGACGAATGTCGCAAGAAACTTTCCAGTACATTCTAAATCTCTAAACAGATGAAGATTCGGCCCAACATTTTAATGCAATTTCTGTGGAGGAGCGCCTGGTACTCACTCCGAGGTAATATTCGTCAGATTTTATTTATATCTACTTTATGTACTACATCTGCCATCTGCTTATGGTTGTCCTAATAGTAAAATTTATAACTTAGATTTAACTATAACTTTAAAAAATATTACACCTAATTACTAATGACAGATCCTGTACAATATATTTCTGTTGCATGATTTTGAGTAACAGGGATACGAAAGACTAACATGATAGCTACAAATAAAAACAACAATAAATACATTTCTGATAGTTTTATTTTATTTTAACCAATTCTAACTACATTACAAAAGTGCTTTATAATGTGACAAGGTTTATTTAGTCCCCTTGTTAAGCTCGGTTGTAATGCGGGTCCATGACATTCACAAAACTCATTTTCGTTTCACCTGGGCGATCGTAGTCTGTACCACCAGTTATCTTCTCACCTGTGCTTTAAGTTTGTACACCATTAACTGTGCAATGTTGGTTACTAACAAGGGAACCTCCCCATCGCACCCCCCTCAGATTTAGATATAAGTTGGCACAGTGGATAAGCCTTGGAAAACTGAACACAGATCAATCGAAAAAACAGGAAGAAGTTGTGTGGAACTAAGAAAAAAACAAGCAAAATATACAAACTGAGTAGTCCATGCGCTAGATAGGAAACATCAAGGAGAATGTGAGCTCAGGAGCGCCGTGGTCCCGTGGTTAGTGTGAGCAGCTGCGGAACGAGAGGTCCTTGGTTCAAGTCTTCCCTCGAGTGAAAAGTTGAATTTTTTACTTTCAGACAATTATTATCTATCCGTCCGTCCGTCCGATGTGAGGTAACTGCGCCATAGTACGGGGACGCTACACCTAAACAAACGTTAAAAACATATGTTTGGACAGAGCACACGGAAAACTGCGCGACTGCGAAACTGTTGCATTCATTTGCTGCAGTTTATGTGACAAACTCTTATGTTTTCATCACTTTTTGGGAGTGATCATCACATCCACAAGAAAACCTAAATCGGGCAAGGTAGAAGAATCTTTTTACCCATTCGCCACGTGTACAAGTTAGGTGGGTCGACGACATATTCCTCTCATGTGACGCACATGCCGTCACCAGTGTCGTATATAATATGTCAGACGTGTTTTCCTGTGGAGGAATCGGTCGACCTATGACCTTGCGATCAAATGTTTTCGGTTCCCATTGGAGAGGCACGTCCTTTCGTCTACTAATCGCACGGTTTTGCGGTGCGGTCGCAAAACACAGACACTAAAGTTATTACAGTGAACAGAGACGTCAATGAACGAACGGACAGATCATAACTTTGCGAAAATAAAGAAAGTAAATTTCTCACTCGAGGGAAGACTTGAACCAGGGACCTCTCGTTCCGCAGCTGCTCACGCTAACCACGGGACCACAGCGCTCCTGAGTTAATGCTTTCCTTGATGTTGCCTATGTTGCGCGTGGACTGCTTAGTTTGTGTATTTTGCTTATTTTTTTCATAGTTCCACACAACTTCTTCCTGTTTTCTCGAGTGATCTGTGTTCAGTTTTTCAAGGCCTATCCCCTGTGCCAACTTATAACTAAATCTGAGGGGGATGCGATGGGGAGGTTCCCTTGTAAGTGCTGTTCCCGTTCCAAATCCGATGGATCCTTTCTCAGTACTAATATTTGAAGTAGATGGATGAATATGTATATACCGTTGCGAAGCTTCATCGTATCCTCTGTAACTTCGATCTGAAGATCCGTATACTCTTTCCATAACCAGTTTCTGCGCATCTATTCTGAACGACATTTTGTCGAAAGGAGTCATGGGTCTCACGTGAGGAAGAAGAGACATGAAGAAAGCAACATCTTCATCGTTTTTTTCTGATAACAGCGACTCTTTTTCTTTTCGCATACGCAACTTCTCCTTTTTCAATTTCTATCAAGTGAATTGCAATTGGGTCTACAGGTCGTGGTCTCTTCCTATAGGCACTATGTTCAGCAGATGTAGAGTCTGGTGGTGTCTCAGCGCGATCAGAAGACACTAGTGAAAGTGGTGACGGTAAAGATGTTCGTTGGTTGCCTATGAGCTTCATCAAAATGAGAACTATACTCGCTGTTGTGTTCAGTCGTATCGCTGGTTTCCTCGGGATCCAAATTCCCACTTGTCGCTCTAGGTTCAAAATTATCTCGTAAGAACGTCTTAGCCTCGAAATACGGTCACTGTACTGGAGCCGTGTGAGCAGCACCGCCTGAGGTGTGTCTAGTAAGCGCGTTCAGCCTTTCTTTGTACTGCTGTCGAAGACTTTTCCACTTTTTCTTAACATCCCAGACTGCTGAAATAAGAGGAAAAATATCTTTGCAGAAACTTTAAAGAATAACCAATTCTATTAAGTACAGAATGTAGTTACATAAATACACAGTGGAAAGTAACAAACTTTTTTTTTTTTTTTTTAATTTCAGGTTCTTGGCAACAGTGAACTCGTATGACAGCCTAGCAGGAGAGTTTGGAGTAGGAATAACTACTGTTTCTCAAATTTTAAAACAGATTTTATCAGTGTTGTGGCAAACACTACAACCATTGCATATGAAGCCACCAACGGAAGAAGAATTCAGAGAAATAGCTGAAATGTTTTACAAGAAGTGGGGCTTTCCAAATTGTCTAGGTTCTATTGATGGGAAGCATATACGAATTGTAAGCCCTAAATGGTCTGGTTCTATGTTTTTCAATTACAAAAAATACTTTTCAATAGTTCTGCAGGCTGTGTGTGATGCAGACTGTAAATTTACTTTTATTGAAGTTGGAGCATTTGGAAAACAAAGTGACGGAGGCACTTTCAGGATGTCTATTTTGTACGATAAAATTGTGAAAGTCATGCTTCACATTCCTGAAGACGACTTTCTACCAGGTACTGCTGTTGAAGCCCCCTCTGTCTTCATAGGAGATGAAGTATACCCTCTTCTCAGACACCTGATGAAATCTTTTGCCAGGAGAAATCTAGATTGCTCGAACGAAAAGTTCAACAAAGTTCTTTCACGAACTAGAAAAACCGTTGAACGTCCCTTTGGAATTACGGCTTCAAAGTGGCGATTACTAAACAAACCAATTGAAACGAAAGTAGAGACTGCAGAAATGATTGTGAAAGCTGTTTGCGTTTTACATAATGTGATTGTGGACAAAGAGAATGTACTGAACAATGTGGCGTACAGAGATGTACTTCCTGGAGTTCAGCCATGAAGAAGAAACAATGCAGCTCCTGCTGAAGCTATCAAGATAAGGAATCTGTTAAAGCGTTTCATTAATGAATAAAATATTGTGTTATGCAACAGACAATATGCTGCTTGTGTTTTACATAAATAAGTAATCTGTTTCAGTGTTCGTTTAATGAAGAAAGTATTGTGTAATGAAATTAAATTGAAATGGAACTTACGTGTTCCACATTTTATTGCAGCTTCTTTCCACACTTTATCCAGTATGAAATGGTTGTGATGATCTGCATCGCATTTATGCGATACTTCTGGATATCAAGCACGCAGCAAAATCGTTTGCATAGCAGTATCGCTTGCACAGTATAACTCCGAAGATATAGGCTGGAAATTATTTGTCTAGAAACCCAAAACTTCAACGAGATGCAGCATACTGTACACTACTGAGTAACTAGAAACTTACCTCGTCTGCGAAGATCTTTACGTGAAAACTCGAAAAAAATAGAGGAAACTGATATTTCCACTAGCGACCGCGTATAAAAATCTCAAAACGCGATCGAGATTCTTTTCATTTGTTTTCAACGTTGAAATCGCGTATCTATCTAGCTTGGAAGCAATGAATGTTTGAAATTTGTTCCTTCTTTTTGAATAGCCCTGTATAAACGTCAAATGCGGAATTTTACGAATCACAAAAATAAATATTGAAGCCTACTAGACAATTCCGGAAATCTTGTGGCTTTTGGGCGGGCACAACTAAAATTTAAAATAACAACAAAAATGTTTGGAAATAGTCGTGCCAGCGTGCGTCTTCGCCAGCACATCGGTCGCCACTAGGAAACACTGTATAGCAGGCGCTGAACTAGGCGCGCCTATGACAAGAGAAGATCGAGACACGCCCCCACACGCCACCAGGCTCCGCGCCGAAAAGCCCCCAGGGCAGCGTGCATATAGGGCGCCGCCGCCGAACGAGCTGTCTCAATCTCTCAATCTCAGTACCTCAGTACGTGACGTCGGGACTCAGTTCGCACTGCACCTCAATACGTTGCATTGTGCGCTAGTCTTCCACAGTCGTCACCTAGCACCTCAGCTAGCTATGATGAAACATTAGTCATTGTGTATAGTTGTGTATAGCCACGACACATCACGTACTGGCGTTTAAAAAAAGTCATTCGTTACTGCCAACAGCATTTGCACTGGGCCCTCCAGCCATCAGGCCGACCACTCGCCTCTCCGATAGGACTCTAAGAAAATGTTTATGATCTGGCTGAGTGGAAGTAAAAACTCGTTACCTTCCGTTTAGGTAGTTGTAAATTTAATAACGTACCAACACTGCCCGCGGATGATTTGCGTTAAGCTGTATAATTCTTGAAAAATAACGCTAGCAATCGAGTTGGACAATTATATTGCCCGTTACTTTCTCCGCAGTGAAGAGATTGAAAAAAATCAGCCAACCAGTTGGAAAACTATTTCAGTGTTCGTTTAATGAAGAAAGTATTGTGTAATGAAATTAAATTGAAATGCAACTTACATGTTCCACATTTTATTGCAGCTTCTTTCCACAGTTTATCCAGTATGAAATGGTTGTGATGATCTGCGTGCGTCTGGTCCCAGATGGCGTTCCGTTCAAAAACGGCTGAAATAATCATTTGCTTCAAATCGTCACCTATTGTTTGTGGCCTGTACAGAAACTACATCCAACAAACAATATTGTGCGCGATGGGACACGAAAGTACCACGTGCGCAACAAGCAGTGAAACAGCGCTTTGCTATAATGACCTTGAAGCAGCCAATCACAGTACAGGCCGGGCGGCGATGGTCGTAGGGCGAAACGCAAACCAGCTTGATATCATCGCCTGCCGAGGATCGTAGCGAGTAGCGGCAGCGAGGGGCGCGAGCTGCGATGGTGCACGCTAAATGGGGCGGTAGGATTCTTTGTGTTTGATTCATCATCGCTGTGCCATGCCAGCGAGCAACGGGGTGGCATCATAAACGCGCCCTTACTGTTGCTGGACGCGACCTCTTTCCTTGCTTGGTTTCTATACCCATCTCCAGACTCTGGGATTATAAGAACATATGTACTTTCACACGTTTTGCCAGAATATCGTAGCATTTATGTGATACGTCTGGATATCAAGCACGCAGCAAAATCTTTTGCATAGCAGTATCGCTTGCACAGTATAATTCCGAAGATATAGGTTGGAAATTATTTCTCTAGAAACCTGAAACTTCAGCGAGATGCAGCATGCTGTAAACTACTGAGTAACTAGAAACTTATCTCGTCTGCGAAGATCTTTACGTGAAAACTCGAATAAAATAGAGGAAACTGATATTTCCACTAGCGAATACCCATGTCGTTGATATAACAGATTACAAATCATCCTTATAATTTACAAAGTCAATTAAGGTACTTCTTATGTCTAGAGAACCAGAAAACTTGTATTCCAGCCTTCACCTCCTAGATGCCCACAACTCACAACATAATCGATGTTCTCTCAACCAAATAACGACCGGAAATGCGCAGAAGCAAACAACAGCATAATTTACATGGGAGGAGACAGGAAATGCGCAGAAGCAAATAACAGCATAATTTACATGGGAGGAAATAACGGTCCAGCGCAAACACACGTCCGTGGTGAATCTTTCAGATTTCCACCGAGAACACACGCGATCACGAAGGCTGCACAACACATACACTATTCTGCCGTCTAGAGGGTGACACCGTTAAGTCAACTACATTCCTGTACCCCAACCGATCTTTACATTTGGACAGTTCCTGCCGTTAGCGGAAAACGTGAACCATCCCCGCCACAGGCCATCGTCGCCATGTACTTCTCACACACCAGACACAATCGTCCTAGGAAACCGGCCATATATACTTAATCACTGTACCTACAATTAAGTCTCAACTGGACGACATTCGACAATGTGCCAACTATCTTAAATACCCCTTGCTGACGGCAGTGGCTCTGGAAATCTGTACCATTCTTATGACTTGACATGCTTTTCCAATTAAAAAGAAAATCTTTCATTTCCTTTGTGGCTATGGCAGTATTCGATATCGGATCCATACCTTCCTTACACCTGGACATAATCATTTTCTTTGTACAAGTCGGAACATACACACACACACATACTTTATAAGCCTGATGGCCAAGGCGAAGCTGTTACTCATCCCCTACTACTAAGTATATTACTTCGCCAATAACTGATTGCTGCTGATATGAAACAATAGTGATCGACAGTCAATGATGAGTGGAAAAATCTCATAAGTTTTTCTTGCAAGTGGTACCACAGTGTCTTGGAGAGAGAAACGTAACCAACTAACAAGGTTCCAGATGTTCAAAACACGATCTCAGCGACTATGGTACTGTCAAATTCGGTCTTGGTTCTACAGGTGCTCACAAGTATTACTAACGATATCCATATTAAAAGGTATACAAGTCTAATAAATCAAGGTAAGGCATTACCTCCGAATGATGTCGCTTTTCCAGACAAATACCGCGACACTGAATATACAGGGTGGCCCATTGATCGTGATATCTCATGAAATAAGCGTCAAACGAAAAAACTACAAAGAACGAAACTTGTCTGGCTTGAAGGGGGAAACCAGATGGCGCTATGGTTGCCCCGCTAGATGGCGCTGCCATAGGGCAATTGCGTTTTTTTTAAAAAGGAACTCCCATTTGTTATTACATATTCGTGTAGTACGTAAAGAAATATGAATGTTTTTGTTGGACCACTTGTTTCGCCTCGTGATAGATGGCGCTGTAATAGTCACAAACATATGCCTCACAATTTTAGACGAACAGTTGGTAACAGGTAGGTATTTAAATTAAAATACAGAACATAGATACATTTGATCACTTTATTTCGCTTGTTCCCATGTGATACATGTACCTTTGTGAACTTACCATTTCTGAGAACGCATGCTGTTACATCGCGATTACCTGTAAATACCACATTAATGCAATAAATGCTCAAAATGATGTCCGTCAACCTCAATGCATTTGGCAATACGTGTAACGACATTCCTCTCAACAGCGGGTATTTCGCCTTCCGTAATATTCGCACATGCATTGACAATGCGCTGACGCATTGTCGGTGGATCGCGATAGCAAATATTCTTCAACTTTCCCCACAGAAAGAAATCCGGGGAGGTCAGATCCGGTGAACGTGCGGGCCATGGTACGGTGCTTCGATGACCAATCCACCTGTCATGAGATACGCTATTCAATACCGCTTCAACCATACGTGAGGTATGTGCCGGACATCCATCATGTTGGAAGTACATCGCCATTCTCTCATTCAGTGAAACCTCGTGCAGTAACATCGCTAGAACATTACGTAAGAGATCAGCATACACTGCACCATTTAGATTGCCATCGATAAAATGGGGGCCAATTATCCTTCCTCCCGCAATGCCGCACCATTCATTACCACACCAAGGTCGCTGATGTTCTCACTTATCGCAGCTATCGTGGATTTTCCGTTGCCCAATAGTGCATATTATGCCGGTTTATGTTACTGCTGTTGGTGAATGACGCTTCGTCGCTAAATAGAACGCGTGCAAAAAATCTGTCATCGTCCCGTAATTTTTCTTGTGCCCAGTGGCAGAACTGTACACGAAGTTCAAAGTTGTCGCCATGCAATTCCTGGTGCATAGAAATATGGTACGGGTGCAATCGATGTTGATGTAGCATTCTCAACACCGACGTTTTTGAGATTCCCGATTCTCACGCAATTTGTCTGATACTGATGTGCGGATTAGCCGCGACAGCAGCTAAAACACTTGCTTGGGGCATCATCATTTGTTGCAGGTCGTGGCTGACGTTTCACATGTGACTGAATACTTCCTGTTTCCTTAAATAACGTAACTATCCGGGGATTGGTCCGGACACTTGGATGATGTCGTCCAGGATACCGAGCAGCATACATAGTACACGCCCGCTGGCCATTTTGATCAGAATAGCCAGACATCAACACGATATCGACCCTTTACGCAGTTGGTAAACGGTCCATTTTAACACGGGTAGTGTATCACGAAGCAAATACCGTTCGCACTAGCGGAATGTCACGTGATACCACGTACTTACATGTTTGCGACTACTACAGCGCCATCTATCACAAAGCGAAAAAAGTCGTCCAACTAAAACATTCGTATTTCTTTACGTAGTACACGAATATGTCATAAAAATGGGGCTGCTATTTAAAAAAACGCTGTTGATACCCGTTTGACCTATGGCAGTGCCATCTAGTGGGCCAACCATAGCGCCATCTGGTTTCTCCCTTCAAGCTAGACGAGTTTCTTACTTTGTAGTTTTTTCGTCTGACGCTTATTTCGTGAGATACTTGGCCCGGTCACGATCAATGGACCACCCTGTAGACGGTGATCGCCGGAGTGTATACAGTGCAGTTACACGTCGCCGACGGTGAAAGCTCGTAATAAAATCACCGAATTTAGAAAGATATTCGACTAAGGGGCGCAGTATTAAGCTGGTATTTGCAACTCTCTCATGCCGCCGCTAGATGTTTCTCCAGTATTTGTAACGCATTCTGCCTCGATGCCACGTCAGAGGTTTTGCAATATATCCACTGGGGAATAGGCGATTGCCGATTGAGAATGATCATAAACAGTAGATGGTGTGCTGACTGAGGTCATATAAAGTGTACACAGGCTTTTCAAATCTCTAGTGCTACGCTTTCCTGTAGAAATGCTGTCTGCGATTTGGAATCAAGTCTTTTCATTCGATCACATACCTGCATTGCATCCTATTGAGAAGTGTTTTAATCATTACAGCCACTAGTGAATCATATTTCTAGCACTCTCATATCTCGAAACGAGTCAACTTTTTCGGACCTATCTACTACAGTAAAATTCTAACGTGGTTTTAGATAGTCCCTATGTATCTTGCAACTGTTCCTCAGAATCTGCGCTGGCACCCCTGCAGCTTTGCGCGCGTGACCGTTCCAATTTAAGTCGGAACTGTGCAGAAGTCAGAGAGAGCTATATCCACGGCATTCTGCAGCCTGTGTATAAACAGGCTAAACTGAGTTGATCTACTGGAGCAGACAGAAAGTGATCGAAGTCGCTTGCACAGATCAGTGTAAAGTGTCAACGCCCGTACAATAGGAGGAGGATGACCGTATCCCACTGACTATACTGTCTGTTGTGGGCTGGCAGTAGAGCCAACCCGTATGAATAGAGGAAGCCGAAAGGCACGCGTCTAAGCTCACGCAGGCTGGCATGAGGTCAGGAACAGGACAAGGAAATTAGAACTTAGAAAAACGGACGCAGTTGCTGTAATACTTAACTTTAATCCATTAATGTTGAACGTAGCTCTTGTCTGTACATTATTTACAATATCAATAGCAACTGATTATGGCGCCTTGCTAGGTCGTAGCAAATGACGTAGCTGAAGGCTATGCTAACTATCGTCTCGGCAAATGAGAACGTATTTTGTCAGTGAACCATCGCTAGCAAAGTCGGTTGTACAACTGGGGCGAGTGCTAGGAAGTCTCTCTAGACCTGCCGTGTGGCGGAGCTCGGTCTGCAATCACTGATAGTGGTGACACGCGGGTCCGACGTATGCTAACGGACCGCGGCCGATTTAAAGGCTACCACCTAGCAAGTGTGGTGTCTGGCGGTGACACCACACTGTCAGTCGCAAGAGAGGCTCCCGTGTAGTTGTTGGAAACATCGTTTTTTTTCTGCTGTACCACACTTGTACAGTGCCATACATTTTGTATTTTCTGCCACGACTCCCAGGTCTGTGTCAGGTTCTAAACTGACTCTCACAAAAAACTAGACATAACTCAGCGTAAATTATGTTGATGCTGCTTCTACCACAACACACACACACACACACACACACACACACACACAAACACACACACACACACACACACACACACCCACACACACACACACACTGGATGATTTGAAATAAAAGACAGTTATCACATAAGGAAACCGGAAGAGTTTCGGAGCTTTGTATAGCGTTTCCAAACTGCTGTCCGAAGGTGATCGATGGTATCTGCATTTAAGGGGAAGGAATAGATGATAGCTCTGTGGTCTGTTTCGATTGATTCCTGGTGTTGCAGTCATGTGCGCGATCACTGTTTCGGTGCTAGCCATCCCCAGAAAGTATTGCCCCTCTACCAAGCCTCATTCTCCATCTCAAACAAGCGATGTCAGTCCAAGCGATGTCAGTCAATCATTATATGGTAATCGAAAGCGCACCAGCGGACAGATGGGATGCAAAAGACACCGTCGATGTTCTGGAATAATGAAGATCACAGTTGATAGTGCGAACAATTTTAGCAATTTTACAATAATTTCAACACCGATCAGTGATGAGACAGCATGCTTCCCAATTTCAGTATCATCGCTAAACCGCCCCTCTTTTGGACGCAATCCAAGAACAGCGACCAGGAAGCCTGTGTGAAGTGACGCTACCCTATGACAAAGCCCGCCATCATTGTGTTTGACTGGCAAGAAACGCTATTCAGGAATTGTGTTGGGAAGTTATTCCGCACCTAACTTTTCACCTGATACTGTGATCTCAGATTTTCGCATTTTCCTCTCCTTATCATACAATCTTCAAGGAACTTCCTTTCCGGATGCGCTCCGATCATGGGTCGATTCCTTCGCAGCAAAATGACATGATTTCTACAGTCACGGAATCTAAAACTTGCTCCAGCGTTGACAGACTTTTACGAGCAGTGGTACGTACACAAAAATGTTGGAAATAGGCTACGAACTTATGTAGCAACCAAATACGTGAAATAGACGTAGCCATGCATCTGTATGCGTGCCGCTTCGTTTGGAGGAAAGTAAAGAAGGGCAAATGATGACATTGTCTGTATTTGCGAATTCGAGTTCCCCGTATTTTACTGGCAGAATTTAAGATACGGGTCGGAAAGAGCGCTTTTAAAAACTCGTTTATATTATTAGCGCAGCATAATGTTTAGAAATGATGCGGTACGGTGAATTTTATATTGTGTTATTTATCCTAAGTTATTAATTAAATTATTTTGTATTATAGTACGGCAACGGAAAGGCCTTATGGAATGTGAAGCACAGATAAATTGCATTTAGCTCGTAACAATATATTTAAATGGGGATCATGGATTAAAGGTAATCTCATACGTATAAAGTGCGCCTAATCCAACAATTATCAAGGATACTGAAAAACAAAAATTCATACGAGGATATAATAATATTTCGGTGCCGTAATATTTCGAACTGAAAGTGCATGTTCTTACAAGTGAAGGTAAGATGTTCGGTTCAAGCATGTCGGACGCCTTCGATATTACAGAAAGACACAGATTTCTTCATAATTTCAATGTAGTAGAAGCCGAGACAGGCACACACAAGGCTGTAAGTGTCCATCCAAGAAATATGGCCCAGTGCGAAGGAACTGAAGAAAGCTGCAAGCAAAAGTGCAAGGCCTAGCCAATGGGGCTGTGAGCTGACGAGCATCTCATTTACAAACAAAAGAGACCTAATAGAAGCACAGGAGAAGAAATCTAGAACTACAGCTCCACCTTGCACCTTACCGGGTTGGTCGCTCACTACCCATTAAGCTATTTGTCCATCTACCTGAATCGGTTTCTGGTTGTCTGCCCTTTCACTCTGCTATGGTACGTACAGGCTTTGGCGGCAAAAGCAGCGGCTGGTCCCGGCGGAGGTTCGAGTCCTCCCTCGGGCATGGGTGTATGTGTTTGTCCATAGGATAATTTAGGTTACGTTGTGTGTAAGCTTAAGGACTGATGACCTTAGCAGTTAAGTCCCATGAGATTTCACTTTTTGACAAAAGCAGCGTTGACGAAAATTCGATTACATACCTTCTATACAAAGGCCACATAACTTCTGTCCATGGGTAGCAGCTGAAAATTAATTAAACCACCGAGCCTTCGGGATTCTTGTATGACTCGCTTGAAAAAAATGTCAAAAATTTCCTTCTAATTGGTTTAATGTCTTTAAAACAAGGAAAATGACTATCAAGTCTGTATTTGATACTCCGATACCAATTATGCAACGTTGCTGACTGTCTCTGTTACAAGTTCACACTAGAAAACAGCCAGACGATACTTAGTCACATCCAACACTTTGAACGTCCTTAACAATGACTGACCCACCTTGTCTTGCGAGTTAACGCATTCATTCGTTCAGTAGGCTTCTTATAAAGAAGTGCTAGAGAAAATATCTCGTTATCTGCAAGAAATATGCCACGTGGTGTCTATGTATGACATGAAATCTTCACTCGCAAATATCTCCTTAAATAAACCAGTCATTTCAAACGTTGATAAAATACTCAAACTGTAGTCGCTCTTCCACAACACACGAGAACCGATCAAACGCGCGAATTTCTTCACTGCTCCCGAGCGACTCTGCACTCGTAGATCAGAGGCACAAAGCCCTAAGCAAACGCGAGGGAAATGCTGAATACCTATTGGTTTGTATGTTAAGCAGTCAATCAGATCATCTCGAGCACTTGTATACTCGCGGTATGACTAAAGTCAAGCAATCAGACTATCGCAAGTAATGCAGACTAGAAATCTCGTATTTCCGTAACTAAATGAACTTTAATGAGAACAGAATACTACTGATTTCCACAAAATAAGTTACTAATAAATCTAGCACTCAGCGCCTCATCCGGCTGCCTTTTGCTAAATCAAGTTCTGCAGGGCCTAAATCACAAATTCTCCTATTGCACAATAAATTTCTGATGCATACATTTACATATTTTTAATAAATATCACATTCTCACTATGTGTATGTCCTGCATTCAATCTCCCAGTCTCTCCAAAACCCTGACAACCAACACAGGAAGAAATAAATATTTTCCAAGGTATTTTTAATTACGCCAGAAATCTGTGGTAATTCCACAAAATTAGATTATGTGAACTTATCGTCTTGATTGTAGTTTCAATTGATGCTGCAGGTGAATATATTACAGTCCCTAAGTCGTTTTCACAATGCCAGCAAGGTTATTATGTGTTTTAGGTAAAAATTTATATCTCCAAAGGTATTGAAGTTATTGATTTGAAATTTCAGCAGTATGGTTGTGTTATCCATAGAAAAATGGTACACCAAGTATGAAAAAGACCGATTAATATTTAATAGTACTTATTCAGATTCATAGAGAGTATGAGCAACGTATTGCACGCAGCATTTGTCATGAACACCTCTCGCCCGGCCCAGTAGATGGCATTAGCTTTGCGAGAGTGGGAACAAAAATCTGTTCCCCTCCCGGCGACAAGCCAAGCTACGCTTTCAGTGCAAGCTGACAACACGTAATAATTTGCTACGCTACAACCTGTGAGCAGGAAGTATTTTAGTTACTCTGCAGGGAAGCCACCACAGAAATTCATTCGCAAATCGGATGAATGCTATAGTGTATCGTGGGAGGAAGATCCAATGTAAGAAATGATCAGATGGATGAATGGCAAAATGCGAGTTCATGCGAAGTGTGCAGGGATGGGGAAAGGAGTGGAAATGTTATACTGCAGTGCCTGCAAATAACGACGTAAGAAATAAAATATGCAACATTTTCTTAAAGTTAGACTAGTACGTACCTTTAAGCTCAACAACATAGTTTATAAAGTTGGAACAATTTATGCATCCACTGGTACAAATTATAAAGCATGATTTTTATCATTCACACCACTTGCATGTACTTATAAACTTAACTGCAGTGTGTTTATTTTTCTAAGAATTTCCAATTTTTGAATCGGATAACAAGAACAACTTCTGGCTTAGAGGACGATATGTAACTACCGAGGGTAAGCTATAATAAAAAGAAAGTCTCGAAAGTGGTACAACTAGGGCACCTCTCACCTATTAGTAATTAATAATGGGTCTAAGGGAAACAGTGTTAAGAATAGGAAATATCAGTTTAAAATCAGACAGACTGTAGTTCTTTATAGTCTACTTCTCCTATATCATATACTGTATACAATGCCTCACTTATTTCGTCACTAAAGCACTGGTGTACACATCCTGTCCCATTTCTACATATTTACTGATCCAGTTGATATGAAGGAATGGTTTCAGGGCTTGCATTATACAGGGTGGTCCACTGACCGTGACCGGGCCAAATATCTCACGAAATAAGCTTCAAACGAAAAAATTACAAAGTAAGAAACTTGTCTAGCTAGAAGGGGGAAACCAGATTGCGCTATGGTTGGCGCGTCAGATGGCGCTGCCATAGGTCAAACGGATATCAACTGCGTTTTATTTAAATAGCAACCCCCATTTCTTATTACATATTCGTGTAGTACGAAAAGAAATATGAATGTTTTAGTTGGACCACTTTTTTCGCTTTGTGATAGATGGCGCTGTAATATTCACAAACATATGTCTCACAATTTTAGGCGAACAGTTGGTAACAGGTAGGTTTGTAAATTAAAATACAGAACGTAGGTACGTTGAAACATTTTATTTCTGTTGTTCCAATGTGATACATGTATCTTTGTGAACTTATCATTTCTGAGAACGCATGCTGTTACAGCGTGATTACCTGTAAATACCACATTAATGCAATAAATGCTCAAAATGATGCCCGTCAACCTCAATGCATTTGGCAATACGTGTAACGATATTCCTCTCAATACCGAGTAGTTAGACTTCCGTTATGTTTGCACTTGCATTGACAATGCGCTGACGCACGTTGTCTGGTGTTGTCGGTGGATCACGATAGCAAATGTCCTTCAACTTTCCCCACAGAAAGAAATCCGGGGACGTCCGATCCGGTGAACGTGCGAGCCATGGTATGATGGTTCGACTACCAATCCACCTGTCATGAAATATGCAATTCAATACCACTTTCACCGCACGCCAGCTATGTGCCGGACATCAAAAATGGCTCTGAGCACTATGGGACTTAACATCTGTAGTCATCAGTCCCCTAGAACTTAGAACTACTTAAACCTAACTAACCTAAGGACGTCACACACATCCATGCCCGAGGCAGGATTCGAACCTGCCGGACATCCATCATGTTGGAAGTACATCGCCATTCTGTCATGCAGTGAAACATCTTGTAGTAACATCGGTAGAACATTACGTAGGAAATCAGCATACACTGCACCATTTAGATTGCCATCGATAAAATGGGGGCCAATTATCCTTCCTCCCATAATACCGCACCATACATTAACCCGCCAAGGTCGCTGATGTTCCACTTGTCGCAGCCATCGTGGATTTTCCGTTGCCCAGTAGTGCATATTATGCCGGTTTACGTTACCGCTGTTGGTGAAAGACGCTTCGTCGCTAAGTAGAACGCGTGTAAAAAATCTGTCATCGTACCGTAATTTCTCTTGTGCCCAGTGGCAGAACTGTACACGACGTTAAAATTCGTCGTCATGCAATTCCTGGTACAAAAATATGTGGTACCGGTGCAATCGATGTTGATATAGCATTCTCAACACCGACGTTTCTGAGATTCCCGGTTCTCGCGCAATTTGTCTGCTCCTGATGTGCGGATTAGCCGCGACAGCAGCTAAAACACCTGCTTGGGCATCATCATTTGTTGCAGGTCGTGGCTGACGTTTCACATGTGACTGAATACTTCCTGTTTCCTTAAATAACGTAACTATCCGGGGAACGGTCCGGACACTTGGATGATGTCGTCCAGGATACCGAGCAGCATATATAACACACGTCCGTTGGGCATTTTGATCACAATAGCCAAACATCAACACGATATCGACCTTTTATGCAATTGGAAAACCGTCCATTTTAACACGGGTAATGTATCACGAAGCAAATACCGTTCGCACTAGCGAAATGTCACGTGATACGACGAACTTATACGTTTGTGACTATTACAGCGCCATCTAACACAAAGCGAAAAAAGTGGTCCAACTAAAACATTCATATTTCTTTACGAATATGTAATAAAAATGGGGTTTCCTATTTAAAAAAAACGTAGTTGATAACCGTTTGACCTATCGCAGCGCCATCTAGAGGGCCAACCATAGTACCATTTGGTTTCCCCCTTCAAGTTAGACGAGTTTCGTTCTTTGTAGTTTTTTCGTTAGACGCTTATTTCGTGAGATATTTGGCCCAGTTACTATCAGTGGACCACCCTGTATATTAAGAAGAATTTTAATCGTCAGTTACATCTTAAATTGGAAAACCAAACTGATCAATTCGCCATTCTAAATACGCTTGAGTCAGTGCAGAATCTAATAAACATTGACAGTGTTGCAGGACAATCTTGTATTCGTTACAAAATCCGAAGACTCATAACTTCAGAAGATTGAAAATGCAGGAAATTTCAGATCCAAATCTGTCAGGTAGATTATGGACTTGCCAATAGTTCATACAGGGGTGTGGAGCAATGAAACAGCTTATAATCAAAGAGAGTAGCCCGAGCACCGAGAACATAAAGCTACAGCAAATGTCTGAAAGTGCCAAAAAGTAAAAGTAAGAGAACAGTTTAGAAAGAAATGGGATGTTGAGTGGTAATGAACGAAAAGCGGGGAAAACCTAAAGCTCTATTTTCCTACGATCAGGGCAACTCTTAAGCTACCACTGTCGTCAAACGTTTCAGTCACGTTAACAGGCATGGAAAACTGAAAGATTATTATAAACGGATCAAAAGAATTGATGTGCTGTGTACATCTAATGGAGGGGACCAGACTGTTGACCACCTGCATTTAGCATGGAGTAATGTCTGGATAAAGATAGAAATTCCCAGGAAATATACAAATGTTGAAAGAAGACCATGGCTCATCAATAAATCACACTTAGGTCACAGATTCACAAAAGGTTCTTACAACTTTTGTAATTCAATACGCTTCTCTGCTATCCGACAATCCTTTCTATCCCTATGTCCCAAGAAGACGTCCACCAGAAACTTAAAATAATAAAAACAATAGCTGCAGAAAATGAATTTGTCCTCAACACCATTGAAAACTTAAAATAATAAAAACAGTAGCTGCAGAAAATGAATTTGTCCACAACACCATTGACAAAATTCTAGGTGAGAAAATAAAGAAGCAAGCCAAGTTCCTGCTGTCCCCAATGGAAAACACAGACAAACATGAAAAGAATTGGTGCAGATCATTTTTATAGAGAAAACGTGAAGCAGGATAAGTAACATTTTGAAGACAAAGGGTTTCTCTGTGCTTTTCTATGTCCCTCAGACAATAGGTATTTGTTTGTTCAATGCAAGAGACAACCAGCCATCCCAAACATGGGCTTTACAAGATCATGTGACGGGAGTGTCAGTCTTACTACATTTGACAGACGGGGGGGGGGGGGGGGGGGGGGGTTAATCTGCACCAGGTTTAAAGTACATCAAACAAGCCGGATATTGAAGAAGCCTGGTCCAGCCTTTGCGGAACATTTCCTTAACAAAAACCACAATTACATAACAGATCTACAAGTATTACGCACAGAGGAAACGGGGGCTAAACTCAGTCAGTTAGAAATTTTAGAAAAAAAAAAAACCGGATGTGCACATCCCCATACCTATTGTTTAACGAGCAAACCCAATTCAATTATTCACCTCTTTTAGATGATTTCACAACTCTGGGATAGGAGAAAAACTTTGAGCCTCAATCCATCAATAGATAAAAAGTTCTTGCCTGATGCATACTTTCTTCATACGTGTGTTTAGTCGTGCTAGTGTAACTGCCAAGTTGTGTAGTTCCATATGTAATTTGTCAAAAATGGTCATTGCAGTAATTTTACATTAAGCAAGGGTCGATACATTAAGAAGTCGTGGTGACTATCTTTGCCTTATCACCATGTTCATCTTTGCAAAATCGTATTTGGAATCAGTAATGTACTTGAAAATGGGCTTATAATGCGAAGCCTAGGTTGTGCGGTAATCATAATAATATTTGTGAAATAAGGCAAAAGATAGTATTTGTTTAATTAAGTTACAATGTTTCACTAAGAACCCACAACTGATTTAATTAAAATGTACCCAATATAACTGTACGAGTAAATATCTCTGTTAGTGGAAAATCCTACAGATAATTAAACAAGTTAATTTTCGTATATGTAATATTGCTCGTACATTGTAAGGGAATGTTAAGTATATAAATAATTAAAAGTACAAATAATAAATAATCTAGATCTCCAAAAATATAGAGAAAATATCCGAAGTAATGGCCAAACGAATATTAACCTTTTTTGGACATCTCTACCGAATGGACGAAAATAGACTAACAAAACAAATACTCCTATATTTCTGGAAGAAGAACTCGACAATAGCATGGATTACAGATGTAAGAAAAGATCTTGAAAGAAACAACATCAAAGAATCAGAAATAGCAGAAAGAAACCGTTTTAAAAACAAAATGCTAAATTTGGAAGGGTTTCAAAGCAGAAGAAATAAAAAAAACGGGAACAACATGGACAGAAGAAAGGAAGAGACTTCATGGGGAGGAAATGAGAATACCGGAAAAATAGGAAAGAACAGCAAAGGAAGAAGAGGAACTGAAGTTGTTAACGTTATCCTAGTTGGTCAATACGATTGTAAAAAAAAAAAAGTAATAATAATAATAATAATAAGTAATAGAGGGTGCTCTTTCTTTCTTTCGTATGAGAAAACCCAGTACATAGAAAGAGTGCCACAAGACAAATTGCATATTGTGACAAACCATGGGAAAATCGTACAAGTACATTTTAAGTACCTGGGAGAAATCATCCAGCCATCAGGGATCAACCTAAAGGCCAATGAGGAAAGAATTAAAAAACTACAGAAAGCATATAAACTCACTTGGAACTATTATAACAAAAAGTCCATATCCATAAACGCAAAACTGAGGCACTACAACACTGTCGTACTTCCAGAGGCACTGTATGCATCTAAAAACACAAATAGGTGGGAAAACTAAAATCAAAGAAATAGAGAAACAAGAAAGGAAAATGCTCAGGAAAATTTTTGGCCGATACAAGAGCAAGGAATCTGGAAGAAGAGACCAACATCAGAATTATATAAATACGCAGACATGATTACGGATACAATGAGGAAAAGAAGAATGCAGTTCTACGGACATATCCACAGGATGAATGAAAACAGAATTTCAAAGCTAATTCTTAAAGTCATCAACTCAGGCAGGGGAAAAACAAAATCGATGAAAGAAGTTGAAGAGGACCCCAGACAAGCACACATAACAGTAAACGGTGCAGAAAATAGAACTGAATTCAGGAACATCATCAAAAAACATAAATTTGACACCACAACACAGAAGGGAGCAGGATGCAAATGGACAGCGGAGCGAAAGAAACAACACAGTGAACACATGAAGAAAATTTGGGCTCAGAAAAAACATAAAGAATCATCATAAAGGAATTCAAGTTCAAAAGCTCTCTTTATATGGGAATAATCGAAAATAATAATAATAATAACAATAGAGGGTGCTACCTCATATACACGACCTCAAGTGAAACAGCTGTCTGTCTTTTTACGAAATATGTTTTTCCTATTAGCCAATCATTCACGCTTTCTGTTGCGTTTCTGGAGATATCACGGCGAAACAGAGTTTAAATTGGTGTCACTGCAGAAATGCAGCACGAGAGCTCCTGTTGATTATTTCAGCGACAGAGCAGGTGACGTTTGGAGAGTAGTACGCCTGTGATCGGCGCTCCGGGTAATGACGACCGCTGGCGTCAACAGATTTATCGGAAGCCGATAGAGCTCGGTGCTTGGCGGGCGGAGCCCATCGGCCACTGTGCGGCGTTGCGGAAGGCCACCGGCCGGCAGTGGGCGGAGTGGCTGGCTGCGGTGCGGTCCCAGCGCGCCGCCCTGCCGTATCTGTAATCAGCCACTGGCCGCGTCACTCCACGTCCCGGCAGAGGCGCTCCCGGGGATAATGCGATATGACGTGCTGCTCCGCACTAGCCTAATTACATGAGCTAACGCGACGTGTGATCGGGCACACTGACAAGGCAGCAGCTACATTTTGACCAATTTTAAGTAATTTAAACGGCATACTAAATACCCATAAATCTGCACCGCATATAGTCTCTAGTACCCTCCAGCATACCGTGTGAATCCTTGTGGGTGTCAATTAAAGTTCGTAACGTTCAATGCCCAGCTACGTATTTATTCAAATTCTATTAGCCCATCTGCTCTTTTCCCCTCTGCGTCTTCTCCTCCACTCTCTCTGTCCATCTCTTTCTCTCCCCATCTCTCCCTCCACCTCCTCCACTCTCCTACCTGTCCATCTACTCCTCCGTCCTGTCTCCACCTCCGCCTCCAACCTCTTCCTGCATCACTTCCTCCTCCCTTCTCCCTCGACGTTGTCACCACCACCCTAATAAGACGTTATTAGTTCTTGGCCCCACAGTATTTCTTTTCAGATAATAAAAATATGTCAACCAAGTTTCGCTTAAATCGATTCAGGGGTTTATACGGAGCTTTTCACTCGCACAGACATGTAACACATATTTCACATACACTTGTACACGTATTTCACCTCCAGTTTCGTTTTATTACACTCAGTTCTTATAACGTCATATATACTGAACTTTGCGTCGTAGAATGATATAGTTGAGGAGGTACATTCAGTGTTATATGTGGTCACTATTTGCGAAACGGATTGATAATAAAAAAAAAATAAAAGGCCATGTGTGATGCTGCAGTTTGTCATGCATCTCGGTGTTTATGACGTAATATATCCTGAACTGTGTTTCGTACAATGATACATTTTTGCAACCACATACATTGGTATACGTGAATACTGTCTGCAAAATGTGTTACGAATAGAGTTAGTAGTAAAGAAGGCATGCCTGATGCGGCAGATTTACTGCATGAACAGCGGAAATGTAAGAGAGAAAATGTTTTCCTTTCCTCATTTTGTGGCAACGGCCTTGCCGCAGTGGATACACCGGTTCCCGTGAGATCACCGAAGTTAAGCGCTGTCGGGCGTGGCCAGCACTTGGTGGGTGACCATCCAGCCGTCATGCGCTGTTGCAATTTTTCGGGGTGCACTCAGCCTCGTGATACCAATTGAGGAGCTACTCGACCGAATAGTAGCGGCTCTGGTCAAAGAAAACCATCATAACGACCGGGAGAGCGGTGTCCTATCCGCATCCTCCATGAGGATGACACAGCGGTTGGATGGTCCCGATTGGCCACTTGTGGCCTGAAGACGGAGTGCTTTTTTTCCTCATTTTGTGGGTGCGAGTGGGGGGGGCGGGGGGAGTAAGAAATTGTTTCGTAAAGATTTGAAATTACGTATAAAGTCTGTTTCAAGTCACTTCATGCTCTCATCCTCAAACAGCGGATGAATAAAGTCTGATTACATGTGCACCGTGAGCTACTATCTTTTTCACCCCTACCGTCATCCCTTTGAGAGGTAGATGGGTAGGTGTTTCTTACCCCCTCCCCCTGTCGTTCTTTCCAGACAGTAAGAGATATGTGTACGAAGTTGGCTACAGGAAATGTTTAACAAGTACGGGAGAATGTTGTACCTGGTGGATAGCGTACGTATTTAGAAACATTGGCTACTTCCCGATCGGAGTCTCACTCTGGCGGCCGGTTTTAAGAAAACGTAGAGGTGTGCACACTAGAGGCAGCCACAAGTAAGTTCTGACATTTTATGTTGTTTTTATTGTTCTGACGCATCAGGTTTCTTTTTGGCAGAAACTTTTAATACATTTAGTTCTATACATTTAAATTCTGCATAATGTAGTAAAGCTATTTGGAAGCTGTCGTAAAACATTCAATTATAGAATTCCACAGCAAGAAGACTTCTATATATTTTTAAAACTAGTTATATCAATGTAGACTGTTAAGCACCAATTTGTGCATCGTTTTATTGCTCGAAAAATAGGTCTTCTACCATGGGACATGTGATATTTGAAATTCTCTAAGCACGCCCGACGTTACCTGAATGACACCATTCCAGGACGTTCGATTGTAAGAAGAGAAGCAGAAGATAAACTTCATCGCCGGTCTGCTCCCGGGTCTCCAGACCTCACACCTAGTGACTCTTATCGGTGGTGTTAAGTAAGAGAGCGCGATTTATGCCCTTTATGCCTGATACTCTTGATAGTCTGCTGCGTCGCATCGTTGAAGCTCTGAATCCAAAACGAGAGACGAGTGCTTCGCACGTGGCAGGAAATAAGCCACCGTTTTGCTGTTTGTCATGTACATACGGTGCTCACATTAAACGTATAAAAAATTGAACTTTTCGCTTTCCAGGAACGTTGAAATTCTAATTTTAGGAAGCCTTCCTGATAGCAGCGCAGCGATCGGTATAAATGCTAAAGATCAGTCTCGACCGCGTAAAAAATCTGAAAACACGATCATGACTGTTTTTATTGGTTTTCAACGTTGACATTGTGTTTATATCTAGCTATTCTTTTTGAATAGCCCTGTTCAAAGGTCAAATGCGGAATCTTACAAATCACAAAAATAAAAATATTGAAGCTTGACACGCTTAACCTGCTGGGCTTGGTGTGGAAAGGGCCAAGGGTTGAGGTCAGTTTCTGCTTCTAATTGTCATTTATTGTAATTTAGTAACCTTTACAACCAACCCCCTCCCCCCCCCCCCCCCCCCCCGAAACCATGGACCTTGCCCTTGGTGGGGAGGTTTGCGTGCCTCAACGATACAGATAGCGGTACCGTAGGTGCAACCACAACGGAGGGGTATCTGTTGAGAGGCCAGACAAACGTGTGGTTCCTGAAGAGGGGCAGCAGCCTTTTCAGTAGTTGCAGAGGCAACAGTCTGGATGACTGACTGATCTGGCCTTGTAACACAAACCAAAATGGCCTTGCTGTTCTGGTACTGCGAACCGCTGAAAGCAAGGGGAAAGCAAGGGGAAACTACAGCCGTAATTTTTCCCGAGGGGATGCAGCTTTACTGTATGATTAAATCATGATGGCGTCCTCTTGGGTTAAATATTCCTGAGGTAAAATAGTCCCCCAGTCGGATCTCCTAGCGAGGACTACTCAAGATGACGTTGTTATCAGGAGAAAGATAACTGGCGTTCTACGGATCGGAACGTGGAATGTCAGATCCCTTATCGGGCAGGTAGGTTAGAAAATTTAAAAAGGGAAATGGATAGGTTAAAGTTAGATATAGTGGGAATTAGTGCAGTTCAGTGGCAGGATGAACAAGACTTTTGGTCAGGTGAATACAGGGTTATAAATAATAAATAGGAGTACGGGTAAGCTACTACAAACAGCATACTGAACGCATTATTGTGGCCAAGATAGACACGAAGCCCACGCCTACTACAGTAGTACAAGTTTATATGCCAACTAGCTCTGCAGATGACGAGGAAATTGATGAAATGTATGATGAGACAAAAGAAATTATTCAGTTAGTGAAGGGAGACGAAAATTTAATACTCATGGGAGACTGGAATTCAAGAGTGGGAAAAGGGAGAGAAGGAAACATAGTAGGTGAATATAGATTGGGGCTAAGAAATGAAAGAGGAAGCCGCCTGGTAGAATTTTGCGCAGAGCATACCTTAATCATAGCTAACACTTGGTTTAGGAATCATGAAAGAAGGTTGTATACATGGAAGAACCCTGGAGATATTAAAAGGTGTCAGATAGATTATATAATGGTAAGACAGAGATTTTGGAACTAGGTTTTAAATTTTAAGACATTTCCAGGGACAGATGTGGACTCTGACCACAATCGATTGGTTATGAACTGTAGATTAAAACTGAAGAAACTGCAAAATGGTGGGAATTTAAGGAGATGGGACCTGGATAAACTGACTAAACCAGAGGTTGTACAGAGTTTCAGGGAGAGCATAAGGGAACAATTGACAGGAATGGGGAAAGAAATACAGTAGAAGAAGAATGGGTAGCTGTGAGGGATGAAATAGCAAAGGCAGCAGAAGATCAAATATGTAAAAAGACGAGGGCTAGTAGAAACCCTTGGGTAAGAGAAGAAATATTGAATTTAATTGATGAAAGGAGAAAATATAAAAATGCAGTAAATGAAGCAGGCAAAAAGGAATACAAACGTCTCAAAAATGATATCAGCAGGAAGTGCAAAATGGCTAAGCAGGGATGGCTAGAGGACAAAAGTAAGGATGTAGAGGCTTATCTCACTAGGGGTAAGAGAGATACTCCCTACAGGAAAATTAAAGAGACCTTTGGAGAAAGGAGAACCACTTGCATGAATATCAAGAGCTCAGACGCAAACCCGGTTCTAAGCAAAGAAGGGAAAGCAGAAAGGCTGAAGGAGTATGTAGAGGGTCTATACAAGAGCGATGTACTTGAGGATCATATTATGGAAATGAAAGAAGTAGATGAAAATGAAATGGGAGATATGACATTGCGTGAAGAGTTTGACAGAGCACTGAAAGATCTGAGTCGAAACAAGGCCCCCAGAGTAGACAACATTCCATTAGAACTACTGACAGCCTTGGGAGAGCCAGTCCTGACAAAACTCTACCATCTGGTGAGCAACATGTATGAGACAGGCGAAATACCCTCAGGCTTCTAGAAGAATATAATAATCCCAATCCCAAGGAAAGCAGGTGTTGACAGATGTGAAAATTACCGAACTATCAGTTTAATAAGTCACAGCTGCCAGATACTAACGTGAATTCTTTACAGACGAACGGAAAAACTGATAGAAGCCAACCTCGGGGAAGATCAGTTTGGATTCCGTAGAAATGTTGGAACACGTGAGGCAATACTGACCCTACGACTTATATTAGAAGAAAGATTAAGGAAAGGGAAACCTACGTTTTTAGCATTTGTAGACTTACAGAAAGCTTTTGACAATGTTGACTGGAATACTGTCTTTCAAATTCTGAAGGTGGCAGGGGTCAAATACAGAGAGCGAAAGGCTATTTACAATTTGTGCAGAAAGCAGATGGCAGTTATAAGAGTCGAGGGGTATGAAAGCGAAGCAGTGGTTGGGAAGGGAGTGAGACAGGGTTGTAGCCTATCCCCGATGTTATTCAATCTGTATATTGAGCAAGCAATAAAGGAAAGAAAAGAAAATTTCGGAGTAGGTATAAAAATCCATGGAGAAGAAATAAAAAATTTGAGATTCGCCGATGACACTGTAATCCTGTCAGAGACAGCAAAGGACTTGGAAGACCAGTTGAACGGAATGGAGAGTGTCTTGAGAGGAGGGTATTAGATGAACATCAACAAAAGCAAAACGAGGATAATGAAATGTAGTCGAATTAAGTCGGGTGATGCTGAGGGGATTAGATTAGGAAATGAGACACCTAAAGTAGTAAAGGAGTTTTTCTGTTTGGGGAGCAAATAGAGAGGATATAAAATGTAGACTGGCAATGGCAAGGAAAGCGTTTCTGAATTTGTTAACATCGAGTATAGATTTAAGTGTCAGGAAGTCGTTTCTGAAAGTATTTGTTTGGAGTGTAGCCATGTATGGAAGTGAAACGTGGACGATAAATAGCTTAGACAAGAAGAGAATAGAAGCTTTCGAAATGTGGTGCTACAGAATATTAGATGGGTAGATCTCATAACTAATGAGGAGGTATTGAACAGAATTGGGGAGAAGAGGAACTTGTGACACAACTTGTCTAGAAGAAGGGATCGTTTGGTAGGACATGTTCTGAGACATCGAGGGATCACCAATATAGTATTGGAGGGCAGCGTGGAGGGTAAAAATCCTAGAGGGAGAGCAAGAGATCAATACACTAAGCAGATTCAGAAGGATGTAGGCTGCACTAGGTACTGGGAGATGAAGAAGCTTGCACAGGATAGAGTAGCATGGAGAGCTGGATCAAACCAGTCTCAGGACTGAAAACCACAACAACAATAACATTACAACCAATGCGGCACATAGCTGAATCTTTACCGAATGCAACTCTTTCACGTCTGAAGACCCCCAACAGAAATCTTAACAAGATAAAGTCCAATTAAGATAGCAAAAAAATACTTCGAAAAACAACATACTCAAAGTGCAATACAAATGGCTGAGGGCTACAATTAAATTCCAAAATTTTAGAATATATTCCCGTAGACCTTTAAAGGCAGAAGGCCAACAATAAATCATAAAAAAATCAAAATTCAATTAAGATGGCAATAAATTAATTTAAAACCTACAAAAGCAACATATACAAGGTGCAGCACAAATGACTTAGGGCCACAATTAAATTTCAAATCCTCAGAATATATTACCATACACCTTTAAAGGCAGAAGGCCAGCATGTTTAACAAAAAGAAATCAGAAAAATCAGCAAAATAAATATCCAATTAAGATAGCAATAAAATAATTTAAGGAATCAACTTGTGCAAAGTGCAATACCAATGGCCGAGGGCCAAAATTAAACTCCCAAATTTTAAAACATATTACCATAATCATTAAAGGCAGAAGGCCGCAGTGTTTAAGCTTGAAAGATAAATTTAAAAATTAATTTTGCAAAATTTTAAGAAAACAAAACAGATAACCATAAGCCTAAAATTTAAAATAGCTGACCACAGATAATTAAACACCGGTGGCACTCAGAAAGCCTCCAGGGGGGTCGGTCTTCCCTCATTCACTTAGGTGAGACTGGGGGTGATCCTAATTACACTTGATCCGTCGGAACCCAACCAGGGGGCAGCCACGGACCGACCGACGACGACGACTTGTTTCCCGTCAATCAGTACATGAGAACTCAAACCTGCAACGTTACAAACGTGATAATCCACAACGGAGTATGTTTTAGCTATCAACATTGCACACCATGTTGGAGAGCAACAATAGGTGAGGAAAGGACGCTGCCGGAAATTACGTTAGTGGCCAGGGCTGGTAACCGGAACACTATCGGCCACTAGGCGGTAAAATCCGCTGGTACACTCGAATTTGAAACACGGTAATAGTTAACTTCGCTCAAAAGAACACTGCCTGATCTTACATCAGGCCCCAGGGGCAGGTAACCAGAACACAAACGGCCACAAGACAGAAAATTCCACTGGTGCACTCAAATCGTAGTCGACCACAATAGTTAATTGCACCGCATGGCGGCTAAATCTCAGCAGTAGAACCACACGGTGTTGCTCAACGGAAAACCTCTCCAACAGCAAACCACCGAAGCAAACCACCACAACATTAACAGACGTCGCTCGGGTAGTTGAAACTACTACTCAACTTTGACGTGTTGGGTCGGTGAACCACGAAGCTCGTGGCGATTGGACATCTCCACACACGCTCCGACACTGCGCAGGGCCTGCCAGCGGCCCCAGCCGACAGCTCGTCCGCAACAACAGACCGAGTGACTCCAGGTCCCCTTGTCGGAAACTATATGCACCAATCCAAAGATGATATACGGTGCAAATATCGATAAAAATCACTGCTGTCACACGTAGAAAGAAGAAGAACCGCGGCAAGGCCGGGAAACCAAACACAGATACAAAGCAAAGTTCACGAAACCGCATAGTTGGGAGAGAGCACGGCTCAAAGCTTATTGGACAATTCCGGAAATGTTGGGGCTTTTGGGCGGGAACAACTAAAATGTAAAATAACAACCAAAAATATATGAAAATGTATGTCTTCTCCAGCATACAGGTCGTCACTAGGAAACACTCTATAGCAGGCGCTGAAATAGGCGCGCCCATGACAACACTAAGAGAAGCCCCCACACGCCCCCAGACTACGCACCGATAACGCCCCCTGGGCAGCGTGCATATAGGGCGCCGCCGCCGACGGTGCTGTCGCAATCTCTCAACCTCAGCACCTCAGTACGTTGCATCGGAACGTTAGACATTGTGTATAGTTCTGATATGGACACGGACAAGTTTTAAGAATTAGTACATGTTATTTGATTGCTGTTAACCACAGAACTTCAGATTGGACGTTATTGAAGTTAAGTACTCAGTTGGTTCCTCTAATGAAGTGTATTTTAACACGTGTGCGTTTTGTGTTGTAGTGAGAGGAAACCGGCCACCCACCTATCATACCACCCTCTCCACATCCAGCCAGGAACCACAAAACATTACGAGAGGGCACAGCCACAACGATAATAAAATATGCGAGAGGTTCAAATGGCTTTGAGCATTATGGGACTTAACTTCTGAGGTCATCAATCCCCTAGAACTTAGAACTACGGATGCCTAACTAACCTAAGGACACCACACACATCCATGCCCGAGGCAGGATTCGAACCTGCGACCGTAGCGGTCGCGCGGTTTCAGACTGTACCACCTAGAACCACTCGGCCACCACGGCCGGCTATATACGACAGGGAAAAACCACAAGACAATACAATGACTGGCAGCAAAAGACGCAAATAAGTACAAAACCTACACTAACGAAGTATACTTCTAATCGAAAACACAACGTGACTTATTTAGCTCACCTGAAAAACCCTACACCAATACAGGAAACTTAAAACCGGTACCGGTACAAAATGTAAGAAAGCCATACCCTCAAGGAAGCCAAAAATTGCGACGAAAAGCAAAACGTGGTATGGAAAAAAAAGTTTGACGTATAAAGGTCGACTAAAATGCCTATTGCCTATACAGAAAAAAAAACGTAAATTTCTTTTCTGGTAAGCTCTTATGGGACCAAACTGCTTAGGTCATCGCTCCCGAAGCTTACACACTACTTAATCTAACTTACGCTATGGACAACACGCACCCCTATGCACGAGGGAGGTCTCGAACCTCCGACGGGGCCTGAGACCGTGCGGCTACCCCGCGTGGTCAATACACAAAGCCAAATGCCGTAACTACTAATAAATATAACACAAGAATTCATTCAGCAAAAAGAACAGCTTGCGAAGCGGAACAAATAAAACGAAATAATAAAACATAGGGGGTATAAGAAGGGATTAATAATTGAATGTCACTGTCCTTGAATCAGCACGCAGCAAGCAGCACGTCCAGCAAGAATTTTACATACGATGTAATGTCGTGACACAGACTTTGAGCAAAAGCTATAAGTCTTTAGCAAAAGTAATGAGAAGTAGTGAGGGGGCTACTGTTGTACTGCGTTAGCAGCCACAGGCAGGCGGCCGCAGTGTGGCAACGTGTGTGGCAGAGTAACATACACGTAAGGGGCTTGTGAGAGACTACGAGCGACGCTCAGGAGAGAGCGACTAGTTTTAGCGTATTAATAAGCCTGATATTTGAGGCAGGAGGGCAATTCTCGTCGCCAGAGTTTAGCACCACGACCATGACGACTGGGCTACGCCAGACAGTGAGACAATTGGGCATCACCTGTAGCAGCCGTGCGTTCGACATTGGGTTGCGCCAGGATTCGATGCCCCAGTACCGCCGACCCGCCATCAGTGTCTGCTGCTACCAAACATGAGCTCCAAACAGAAGTTGGTCCTTCAGCATCGGCCACCGTCCGACTCCTGCCACAGTGCTACGAGTCGCATCCTGCCCATAACCTTCTCTGTGCACCGCCGCAGTGCTGCGTCTGCACACGTGGGGCCGTTCAGAGCTCCATGTCACCAAAGGAAGTAGGTCGCCGCTGACGTCAATCACTTGTCTGCAGAGGCTTCCAGCCTAACATGGGCCTGCCGTGAGCAGTACAGGGCGGCATGTGAGGACCCAGGGTAGGGCAGGGCAGACGTCGCCGCCCAGACGTCAGCACCAGCAATAGGCAACACAGGGAGAGGTGTTTGCCTCGCTGAGCCATGACACATCACGTACTGGTGTTTAAGAAAAGTCATTCCTCACTGTCAACAGCATTTTCACTAGGCCACCACAAACCTCTCTGAAATGACTCTAAGGAAATGTTTACGCTCTGGCTGATGGAAGTGAAAACTCGTTACCTTTCGTTCAGGTAGCTGATCTTGTAAATTTAATAATGTACCAACACTACCCGCGGATAATTGCGTTAAGGTTTATAATTCTTGAAAAATAAAACTAGTAATCGAGTTGGACAATTATATTGCTCATTGAAACTTCCTGGCACATTAAAATTGTGTGCCCGACCGAGACTCGAACTCGGGACCTTTGCCTCTCATGGGCAAGTGCTGTACCATCTGAGCTACCGAAGCACGACTCGCGCTCGGTACTCACAGCTTTACTTGTACCAGTATCTCGTCTCCTATACTGCTCATTACTTACTTCGCACTGAAGAGATTGAAAGAAATCAGCCAACCAGTATCAAAACCAATGTTTATTAGCACTTGATCTAGGTTTCGATATTTTTAAAAATATCTTCTTCAGAAGGAGTGGGCCTTGTTACATCACGTGATGGTAAATTAGATTAGCTGAAACCGAGGGTCTCTAACTGTGGACTTTTACTTGTGACCATTCATTCTGAAGTAAGCTAAATGTAATCTAGCTGCTACCTAAAGCCATGGCTTGGGATAATGCTTGTTTTTGTCAATTTTATACATGAGAATATTTTGTGTCCCGTCTGGATGGCGGTGTGTGGGTCTGCTCGTGTGACCCGAAATATAGGCCGAAGGAAGGAATAGAGTAGGAGCAGGTGAGGTAAAGCACTTCGGTACTGCAAGTAAAGTTAAAGCTCCTTTACTGGTGTATAAACATATACAAACACATTACTTAACTTCTGGTACAGATGAGCACGTAGGTGCGAAGCCGTTCATGTATCAAAGCTAACAGTTACTAGAAGTTCCAAAGGCAAAGTCTATAATGGCAAGCCCTCCTACAAGTCGAAAGTAAGTTGGTAGGTCGTCTGCTGTTGATCAACTGGGTAGAAAGTAGAGCGGCACTCATTGAGCTCCACAGCGTCGACTAGAGGTCGCTGTGGTCGGTGTAGTTCGTCCGCCCTCGTAGTGCCAACCTAAGAGCGTGCACCTACACTGTGGTTTCGGAACTGTCGATACTGCAGAGAAGAGCCGTTCAGCTAATCTAATGTACCATCAAGTGGTGTAACAAGGCGCTTTCTTTCTGAAGAAGATACTTTTAGAAATATCGAAACCTAGGTCAAGGTCTAATAAACCTTTGTTTTACAACTGGTCGGCTCATTCTTTCAACCTCTTCAGATTTACACAGTTGCTGTTTCGTAGCTATGTTTAAAATTTCTCTGTAGTATTCCAGTGCCTTTCCAGTTACAATCTTTTGTACGTTCAGTGAACTGCCACTCATGTTAGACACTATCTGTCAATGTATCTTTCTGTGCATGTAGTAACTGTTCTCTTCACGTTCTGTCTGGATTCTCACAGTTTGTAAAAGACATTTCGTATTCCAAGTAACCAACACTCTGTTCACAGAGAAAGTGAAATCTACCGGGTGTTCAGAAAGTAAGTATGCATTGCCATGTTGCTGTTTGCTAAGTAATGACTGATGTGATTGTCAATTATTAATTTTCCGTTGTTTAACACATTTGAACCATATCTGACCAGGTATTTGTATTTGTTCGCATGTCCTGTTTGATTGAGGACCAACGTCTTGTGTGACATCACTGTGTCCAGGTCATCATGCTGACGATTCAATAAAGAGTGTTTCTTGTGGAGCGTGTGTTCCGCAGTGGAGACAAGTTTACCTTAGCAGTAGTAGCTGTATTTGCAGCAAAGTTCCCAGGATTGAAGATGCCTAGCCGCAATGCTGCACGGAACCTCATCACCAAGTTTCGAAAGACCGGAGACGTTCATAATGCACCAAAATCACACAGACCATCCACATCCGAAGAGAAGATGGCGGAGGTGCAAGACATGATGCTGCAAAGTCCAAAGAAATCCTTAGACGATTAGCTCAGCAGGCCCACGTGTCTGTGGGTTCCGCTCACAAGATTCTCCGGACGTCACTGTCCATGTATCTGTACAAAATATAGGTCGTGCATGAACTGAGAGACACCGACCACCAGCACGTGTGAACTCTTGCAACTGAACAATGGTGAGGGGATTCTTGATGCAACGTTTTCCACGGATGAGGCGTGGTTTCACCTCTCCGGGTACGTGAATACCCAGAATAGTCGTGTGTCGACCATGACGAAACGGCATGAATTTAATTACACGATCAAAACGTTGATCACTGGTGGGCTGTGACTCGTAAACGCATCACTGGGCCCATCTTCTTTAAGGACACCATAAATGCAGAACGGCACTGCACCTGCGCTCTGTAGCCCTTCCTAGCTGAACTGAATAAGGACGAAATTGAGAATGCCTCGTTCCAACAGGATTTGGCGACTGCACATACCGCCCACAAGGCGATGACCTTTTTAAAGGACATCTTCGGTGACCGCATCATCTGTCGAGGACTCTGGCCTTTGCTTTCACCCGACTTGACTCCCTTGGATTACTTTCTATGGGGTATGTTGATGGGAAAGGCCTATGAAGGCAATGCGCACACTGTACAATAACTCAAATCTGCACTGACACGTCCCATTCTGAACATACACTCACGGTGCTCTGCACAACGTCTTCAAGAAAATGCAGAAACGTGTGCAACTGTATCTTCAAGTTCAAGGGGATCACTTCCAGTTATGAACTGCATAATTACTTATTGAACACCCTGTACATTCCCTCTGCTTCCCTTTTATCCTTATACTGTTGCGCCACAGCATTCTTTTTCATCCTTATCCCACATGACATTTATCCTTATTTGGACATGAAATCACATACTTCTGCGTAACACAGCAGTCGGGCTTTTGTACAAAACACAAAAATCCTAATTATGCCAAGAGTATCAGTCGAAATTTGGAGGGTCAAACCCCTCTGACTTTATCTCTGACGATCTTACTTAAGCTTGCACAAATTTAAAAAAATACATAACTGTGTCCTGTTTGTAAAAATGTTTTTAATTTTTTTATTTGGATACCGGTTCCTGTTCTGAACCCTCATCAACAACCGCTGTACAACGTACAAAAGTCCACTTTTGTATATTGCACAGCTGCTGTTGATGAAACGTCTACTTATGTGTGTTGTACAGCTTCTGTTGATGATGGTTAAGAACAGATACTGGTATCAAAATAATAATAAAAACATTATTACAAACAGCACACAGTTATGTATTTTTTTTAAATGATCTCCCTTACAACTGTGGTACTAGCAGCATAAAGTTCTTTAGTATTAGACGAAATGCATTGCAGTTGCGAATATAAACGACCATCAGCTGTACGAGGGAACAATCACAGTGAAAATCTGTGTCGGACCGGGTCTCGGACCTGGATTCCTCGCTTTATGTGAGCGGTCGCCTTCAGCGCTTTGGCTATCGATGCATGACTCATAGCCGGACCCAAACTTCCTTATGTCGCCGTTCCTGCGTTACAACCTGCACTCATACACACATTATATAATTCCTGTATGGGTGACGTTCTTTTAAGAGAGTTAGTCGATAAGTGAGGGACGATCGGTGGCGAAATGTAAAATACAGTAAAAATCTGATGAAGCTTTGCACAGATGCGTTGGGCACTGTGTCTAGTATGCCAGTCGATCGCATTATGTCGCTCTTTTCAGTTCTGAGCTCACAGTGAGAACGTGAATATGGCTAGAAATTAGTGTCTCTCGCCAAGTATGAGGGCCTGGGGGAAAGATTTCGCCTGAAGCTATGCAATCCACATAACTGTCATGCTGTTCGTTCTTCACGACAATTCTCGGCCGCACTCTGCAGGGGCAATGAAGATGCTCCTGCAGCGTTTTCGATGGGAAGTGTTTCATCAACCCACAATACAGCCCGTAATTGGCTACCCCTGAGAATCATCTCTACTCGAATGAACCACTGGCTATGAAGACAATATTTTGACACAGACAACGAGCTGCAGTCCAGAACAGAAAATTGTCGAAAAGCACTGGCGGCTGTCTTCTATAACGAGAGAATTGAAAAGTTGGCACAATGCTACGACAGATGTCTAGGTTTGAGCGGCGACTGTGCAGAGAAGTGGCTGGAAGGTGCAGCTAACCGTTGCAAATAAAACAGTTTTGATTTACACTGTGGTTTCCATTTCGCGACCTATCGTTCATTACTTTCCGAATAGCCCTCGTAATTGAAAGTCGCTGCCTGCTATCGGCGGATAGATACGATAATCTTGCTTAGAAACGTTTCATCATTCTTCTTAACAACACAGACACTCTGATATCTTAATATTGTTTTATTGAAAAAAAAGGAGTTGGTACTGATATGTCTATAATTAATGCGTACATGAAAAGAGACTATATGGCATTTACTGATGACTGTTGCACAATGTATTCACGTGAAAACGGAAATACGATATCTTAAACACGTCAGGAAACGTCTGAGCTGAACACTTTAGCCGTATCAATGTGTATGGCGGTCACACGTCGCAGCTGGGTTGGCTCAAATGGCTCTGAGCACTATGGGACTTAACTTCTAAGGACATTAGTCCCCTAGAACTTAAAACTACTTAAACGTAACTGACCTAAGGATATCACACACATCCATGCGCGAGGCAGGATTCGAACCTACGATATAGCAGTCGCGCGGTTCCAGACTATAGCGCCTAGAACCGCTCGGTCACCTTGGCCGGCTCACAGCTGGGGTCACTACCTAAGGTGTTGCTAGTGCCCCCAGCGCAGATCACGTGACGCGCGTCAGCGATCGTGCTGCGTCTATATCGATATCGATACAGCCTGATTTCCGGCTATTGCGGGATACATTGCTTTTGTATTTTCAGTTACTTACGCAACAAGAGGAAACACATATTTTGGATATCGTACCGCAGCAGGCTCTAGGGCGCTTAGAAATGTGAAATGAGACTGTTCCTGACAGTGATAAACAGTTTGCGTGGAACGCCCGCTCTCAGCTGGGAACGCGGTAAATCAGACGGCAGACGCCATCGTGAGGCAGACACAGGCTGCTGGGACAGTGATTGATGGCTGCGCAGCTGCCCCCTGCACCGTGACCGTTCACGCGCGCTGGAAACGGTGAGAATTATATGACTGCCCTTGTGAGTAAAACAAGGCCACTCCTAAACAGTCCAGTGGTAGAAACTGTGGCAAAGCCAGTGGTACTTGCGTACATAGAGGGAGAGAATATATGAGGTAATTAATACTCATTTCTGTTTAGCCTTCGCAATAAGTTTTTAATTATTCACCGGTCGATGGTCATTAGCTACGATTTACAGTGGAGTAATAGTGCTGGGAACTATTTTTCTACAACTGAAACAGTTGTTGACTGTTATTATTATATTTTAAGACGTCAGTATCTTAATTAGCACATAGTTAATTTGCGAGATATAATTGACCTTGGTGATTTTAAATAAAATACATTAATCCCTGTAAGACAATGCGAGTTACTAAGGACCCACCATGGTCACAGACACCAACACTATACAGTGTGGTCCATTAATCGTGACCGGGCCAAATATCTCACGAAACAAGCGTCAAACGAAAAACTACAAAGAACGAAACTTGTCTAGCTTGAAGGGGGAAACCAGATTGCGCTATGGTTGACCCGCTAGATGGCGCTGTCGTAGGTCAAACGGATATCAACAGCGTTTTTTTAAAATAGTAACCCCCATTTCTTATTACATATTCGTGTAGTGCGTAAAGAAATATGAATGTTTTAGTTGGACCACTTTTTTCGCTTTGTGACAGATGGCTCTGTAATAGTCACAAATATATGGCTCACAATTTTAGACAAACAGTTGGTAACAGGTAGCTTTTTCAAAATTAAAATACAGAACGTTGGTAGGTTTGAACACTTTATTTCGGTTATTCCAATCTGATACATGTACCTTTGTGAACTTATCATTTCTGAGAACGCGTGCTGTTACAGAGTGATTACCTGTAAATAACACATTAATGCAAAAAATGCCCCAATCATGTCCGTCAACCTCAATGCATCTGGCAATACGTTGTAACGACATTCCTCTCAACAGCGAGTAGTTCGCCTTCCGTAATGTTCACACATGCATTGACAATGCGCTGACGCATGTTGTCAGGCGTTGTCGGTGAATCACGATAGCAAATATCCTTCAACGATCTTCACAGAAAGAAATCCGGGGACGTCAGAGCCGGTGAACGTGCGGGCCATGGTATGGCGCTACGACGACCAATCCACCTGTCATGAAATATGCTATTCAGTACCGCTTCAACAGCACGCGAGCTATGTGCCGGACATCCATCTTGTTGGAAGAACATCGCCATTCTGTCACGCTGTGAAATATCTTGTAGTCACATCGGTAGAACATTACGTAGGAGATCAGCATACATTGCACCATTTAGATTGTCATCGATAAAATGGGGACCAGTTATCCTTCCTCCCATAGTGCCGCACCATACATTATCCCGCCAAAGTCGCTGATGTTCCACTTGTCGCAGCCATAGTGGATTTTCCGTTGCCCAATTGTGCATATTATGCCGGTTTACGTTACCGCTGTTGATGAATGACGCTTCGTCGCTAAATAGAGCGCGTGCAAAAAATCTGACATCGTCCCATAATTTCTCTTGTGCCCAGTGACAGAACTGCACACGACGTTCAGAGTCGTCGCAATGCAATTCCTAGTGCATAGAAATATGGTACGGCTGCAATGGATGTTGATGTAGCATTCTCAACACCGACGTTTTTGAGATTCCCGATTCTCCCGCAATTTGTCTGCTCCTGATGTGCGGATTAGCCGCGACAGCAGCTAAAACACCTACTTGGGCATCAGCATTTGTTGTAGGTCGTGGTTTACGTTTCATATGTAACAGAAAACTTCCTGTTTCCGTAAATAATGTAACTATCTGGCGAACGGTCCGGACACTGATGATGTCGTCGAGCATACCGTGCGCATACATAGCACACGCCCGTTGGGCATTTTGATCGCAATAGCCATACACCAACACGATATCGATCTTTTCCGCACTTGGTAAACAGTCCATTTTAACAAGGGTAATATATCACGAAGCAAATACCGTCCGCATTGGAGGAATGTTACGTGATACCACGTACTTATATGTTTGTGACTATTACAGCGCCATCTATCACAAAGCGAAAAAAGTGGTCCAACTAAAACATTCATATTTCTTTACGCACTACACGAATATGTAATAAAAATGGGGTTTCCTGTTTTAAAAAAACGCAGTTGATAATTGTGTGGCCTATGGCAGCGCCATCTAGTGGGCCAACCATAGCGCCATCTGGTTTCCCCCTTCAAGCTAGACGAGTTTTGTTCTTTGTAGTTTTTTCATTTGATGCTTATTTCGTGGGATATTTTACCCGGTCATTATGAATGGACCACCCTGTAGACATCTAAGGAGCTGCGTTTCAGAGTCTTGTTAAGCTGGCCCCCTTTCTTTTCATTTTAATGACAATAAGGTCGCCTTTTGACTGAAAAGTTAGTTATTTCCGCAAATCACTGCTGTACTTTTGGAGTATAGCAATTATCATGAGGAAATAATTGTTCTTTAGCACATGTCAGAACCTAAAAGTAATGTGGCATATACGCATCTCATTGTCGCATCCGTAAGACATGCATATGTATCAGATAAATTTATGTTTCGACATGCGCTAAAGCACAAATTATTAGCAGTTGATAATGATCAGACGCCCTAAATATCAAATGTACAAATTAATAATAATATCGACCACGATGTCATGTACGAAATTTTATTTGGCTGTGAACCCCAGCTAGGAGAAGTCACTTGTGAACTGATTCATTAATTTGGAAACGGGATCTTAAGTGCATTTAGACAAAAGTAGCAAAAAGGTTTCGGTTGTACGCAAAATCAGTTGACTGAGCACACTCTCTTAATCAAGCATTCATCGATGATGATGATTGCATTGTAGATGCCCCTCTGGCATCACACTACAAAGTGGATGTAAGCCCCTCCCCTCTCCTCCAATCACGACCTAATATTTTACTGACGGATAATACGAAACAACCAATCACAGTTCAGTGTTTTACCAGTCATTACAACAAAACAGCCTACCTCTAGTTCTTTTCTCTATATTTTTCTCTTGTCAAAGTGCACTCTCTGCGGTAGGGCAGTGGCCGTGATTGGGCGAAGTGCCATGTAGTCTCCTTTTCGCAGTAGCATAAGTTAGCATAAACAGCAGCAGATAACAAACGTCCTTTACCGCAGGATAAAGATAACTGCTTAGCATGGAGACGCCCTACTGTTTGTGGAACTTTGAAATGTAATTTAGTATGGGTAGTTGAAAGCCTAGCAACACTTGTTCCTTACCTACCCAAATATGTATTACTACTGTCCAGTGTGCTACTTCATCAGTGTGTCATGTAGTTTCCACTGTGTGACAGCATTTTGTCAGCTCTCACCAAGATCACTTTAACCTTTGAGTTAGATCAATAGTCCCATTCGTGTTTCTAATGATGTAGCATGAATCTATAAGTAATTTGATAAACAATATAAAGAATTTTTAATTGCTCTGAAGTGTGGTGCAAGGATTGAGTTAACTTCACTGAACAGTACTGCTTAACCTGTACCTTATTTCATTAGTTCCTATACGCGTATGATTATATTTTTTAAAACAGTTCTAGAACAGTTAAGTTACAACTGTAGTGCCAAGTGCTGTTGAAACGGAAATATTTACGAAATTTTAAAAGTAAATTTATTTCCTGTCAAAACCGTATTCTTGAGAGCTCGAACTCTGTTTGTGGAACTCTGTTCCATCATCGTCTTTGCCCATATTGTGCTTATGTATCGTATTTGCCGCCTTACGACGTTATGTATTACAAAATATGCAGTTTAATTCATAAAACATATTAAATACCTCGTCAAAATCCAACATTTCAGTACGGTTTGTTGAGCTAGAGTATTGGAAAAAGGTAACATAGTTTATGATTTAAGATGTTGTTTAAGGTTTATGATTTAAATTGTTTAAGGTTTAAAACGAAAAAAAGCGGGGGGTCGGGGGGGGGGGGGGGACGTGTAACTGCTAATAGTAAGAAAGTGAACTAGTCATGCATCAGTTGTATACTGCGTACGTCCCGCGTTCGTCATTTTAAATCGCACAAGTATTTTCAGTACGGTTTGTTGAGCTAGAGTATTGGAAAAAGGTAACATAGTTTATGATTTAAGATGTTGTTTAAGGTTTATGATTTAAGATATTGTTTAAGGTTTAAAACGAAAAAAAGTGGGGGGGTCGGGGGGGGGGGGGGACGTGTAACTGCTAATAGTAAGAAAGTGAACTAGTCATGCATCAGTTGTATACTGCATACGTCCCACGTTCGTCGTTTTAAATCGCACAAGTATTATCATAGCTATTAAAAGTTCAGAAGCACAAATGTTCAGGAGGATCTACATCTTCAGCCTACACCTATACACTGCAAACCACTGTGAGGCGCATGGCAGATGGTACCTCCAATTGTACCTTCTATAAGGGTTTCTTACTGTTACATTCACGTATGGAGTGCGGGAAGAAAGATGGTTTGAATGCCTCTGTGCGTGCAGTAATTATCCTTATCCTATCCTCAAGATCACTACGTGAGCGATACATAGGGGGTTGTTGCATATTTCTAGAGTAATTATGTAAAGGCGGTTCTATAAACTTTGATAATGCACCTTCTCGGAATGGATTACATCTGTCTTCAAGAGTCTTCCAGTTCAGTACTTTCAGTATCACTGTGACACTCTCCAACTGATTAAACAAACCTCGGACCATTCGTGCTGCTCTTCTCTGCATACGTTCAACATACTCCATCAGTCCTATCTGGTATGGGTCCCACACACTTCTAGAATTGGTCGCACGAGTGATTTATAAGCAACCTCCTTTGTAGACTGATTGCACTTCCCCAGTATTATACCAATAAACCGATGTCTACCATCTGCTTAATTCACGACTGAACCTATGTGATCATTCCATTTCGTATCCCTACATAGACGGTACTTTAGTGCTTGTGTTATTTCGAATGACAATGCAATGCATGTCGGAAGGAACGGGCACTGTGGTGACTACAACCGTTTTGACATACATGACATATCTTCGTAGTCGCAAATGTGGATAACCATCAGCTGTATAATGGAATAACGACAATGAAAATTCGTCCCAGACCGGGAGTCGAACCCGGATTTCGCGAGCCATCACCCTACCATTAGGCTATCTGAGCACGATTCGCGACCAGATACAAACTTCCACGTGTCGTCAACCAAGTCTCTACAACCTGTACTCGGACATCCAGTTACCTCCGCTGTCCAGTAGTTAGCTGTTCGCCTTCAGGAGGGGTCTGCTCCGCCACCGATTCAATAGGCCGCTTCATCTAGGACGAGTCTGGCAACGGTGGATAGGCAACGGTTTATGAAGAACCAAGCAACTGACACGGCACACGAGCGAGCAACTCGTCCGGATGACAACTGAGCGCCATGGCCCTGTCTTACGGTGGTCAGCCCTCGCCCGATCAGGCACAGGTCGCGGTCCGGAACCCGGCAGTGGTAATCAAGCAGAAGCGTTTCGCTAGACAGTTCAACAACTGTCGACGGTTCCAGACCACCATATCCCCGCCCAGGACAGAAGACATGCTAAAGGACTCACAGCCAGGCATGAAAAAAAAAATGCCATCACCTACCATTGATGGGGAGTGGATGGAGTTACCAAGTTCGTCAGATTCTCATCCATCGAACATGTCGGACATTGTCGATGCTCAACTACCTAGTCAACAAGAAGGTCAAGAGTTTCAGCTTGTTGCCCATCAACGTTCGGGAAGAAAACTGCATGAAGCGGAGGACAAGGCGTTACGACAGCATCCTGCGCCTATGTCAAACAAATGCGCACTGCTGCAGCTTGACGACGATCACATGCAGGTGTCAACAGAATAGAGTGCAGCTGGAATGAGAAACGATTCAAACCCTGCAGCGAGGCAAGAGCCTCCACTACCACCAGTGGGGACACCACGTATTACTCAAGGCAATACCTACTCCTGGACAGAGAACTAAAGAAACATGTCAAAGAGCCCTTAAGTGCGATTTTTAAGGCCGATACAACCAGGTACCACTTCTCATCGTTGCCTGATCAGAGGCTCGGCCTGTCGTTTTTCAAAATGACAAGTCCCACAAAGTCATCATCGGAAATCACAGAAGAAGAGATAGCACATGTTCTGCACAACATTGGTCTCTAACAAGCCTCAGTCCACAAATTTAAATTGACAGCCAGGAAAAAACAGCAAATTAATACCACAGCCATTCTACTGTGGGACGTATGTTGCAGGCCCGGCCAACGAGTCAGTATACGATGTTAAACATTTTCTCGACGCCACAGTGGTATTCGAAACATATCGATGAAAAGACAGGCCCCCACAATGCAGATTTCAATGTTTCTTCCATATGACCCATTATTCCCACTTGCCACCTCGCTGGATGAAGTGCATGGACCACCACCAATCCAAGGCATGCCGAAAACCTTCAAAGTGAAAGGCGAAATGTGTAAATTGTGGAGGGGGAACATCGTGCTACATTGAGAGGATGCCCCAAATTCCAAGAGGTATTACGGATTAACACTGCGCACGGCAAGCAGCACAGACCAGACAACAACTGGTTGCTGTCCCACTCAAACTGAATTTACCAACGAAAAGGAACTTCCGTCTTTATGTCGAAGAACGACACAGTACACAGCCGCCTGACACACTTTAGCTAGCTTCTGATGTCAGCAACCCACCGTGACTATAACGGAACCACATTCACATTTTGGCTTCTCGGAACTCATCAAGATGAACACTAGCGTAACAGAATTTTTGGCGTCTCTTATCAGAAGAATATTTTTACACACATTTAATGAAGCACCAGACATTTCGTCAAAACTACACACCTTAGCAGATGGAGCCATGATTATATTCGTCCCTAACAAGGCCTGATAACCCTTCACTCTGTACATTCAACGCGAACGGCATCTATAATAAGGAAGTGGAACTCAAGCATTTCCTCACTGGGTTTTCGGATCGACATTCTATTCCCAACGCAAACGTATCTCCGGCCCATTTTTTAACTTACGCAACACGGTGGGCTACCGGACGGACAGAGCAAATGGCTTAGAAGGCGGCACAGCCCTATATATGAAGCGATCGAGCACATTCGTTCCCCTTGCACCGCCACAATTTACATCTCTATGAGGAACTGCAGTTAACATCTCCACCCGTTTTGGCGTCATTACATTGGTATCTTAGCCCTCAGCCGTCATTTGTCGACGATGACCTCCTTTGCTATTTGCTGGATATGAGAGAATTCTGCTCTGCAGGGACCTCAGCGCCAAGCGTTTCACGTGGAATTCTCGGTGTACCAATCCACGGGGGTGCCGGATATACTGCTTGGAGGAACGACAGGAAGGCATGCCTTTCGCGCCGGCCGATTCAACTCACGTCCCAAACAATCCAGCCCCTAGGCCACACGTTTTGGGCATAGCTGCCGTGAAATATCTAACACACGATCTTCGCCTTAAAACCGTTAACGATGTGACGTCTGACCACAGTTCGGCGGTCAGTATCATCACACAATCGCTGGAACACACACATCTTCCAGTGGAAATCGTGAATTGGGACCAGTACCAGGCGCCCCTTAGCAACAATGTTCGTCCCACAACTGACATATCGACAACAGTCCTGGTAGAGGTAGCTGTCTCTGCATTAACAGGAAAGATTCAAAGGGCCTACTGTTAGGCTATGGTCACAACCGAGTGGCGCGGATTCTACAGAGAAGAACTATGAAAAGAGGACGTGGAAACGCTGACAGCGGTAATTCCGAAGACTGCTGACAACTCAAGGGTCCCTCTCGGGAGCTACACTACAGAGCTGTTGAATTTCGACAGGGCAAGTGGGACGATAAGTTGGCTGTTCTCACTTACACACCAGGGACGAATGGGGCCTGTTCGGGCACACTGAAACTTAAGACTAGTAAAAGTGTCCCTTTTGAGAACAACCGGCAAATTGTTTGACCCCCTGAGCAAGGAAGATCTTTTGACCATGACGTATGCACCACAAAATGTCTTAGTACATGAGGCCGCAGCAAAAGACGAGGGGATAAGGATACGACGCCAGTCAGAAGATATGTCTTGGAGGCACAACATTCAACACCACTACTATCAACACTGGCAGACGTCCTCTCGGTTGTACGATGATTCAGCAACCACTCAGCCCCCAGACCAGATGTTATAACGAACAAACAGTTGAAGAAATTGTCATACAAAACACTGGTGCTGATAGCCCGCATTTTTATCAACTGCCTCCTGCAAGGATACTTCCTGTCCATCTGGAAGATTGATCGCATAGTACCAACACCAAAGGGGAGGGAGAAGGGTGGAAGGACCACCGCCAACTGTAAAACCATGGGCCCAATCAGCCTCCTGCCAACACTTTCCGAAGTACTAGAATGACTTTGTCCAGCAATCAGCAAAGAGGATATGATACGCCCAGACCACTTTGTGGAGGGAAGGGCCATCGCCAGCTACAAAACCATGGGCCCATCAGCCTTCTGCCAACAAACTACTGAAGCGGATCATATTCCAACGACCTCACCCAGTATTCACCCAGACCGCCTCCACCCACGTCTGTCAGTGGAACCCCAGCTCCTCCGTGTTATGAAGTATGTAGCATATAATATGAACCATGGGAACTATACAGCGGCAACCTTTCTCAATGTTCTAAAGGCACGTGATCGAGTATGGAAAAATAAGCTGCTCACCAAACTGCATCACGCCCCACTATCCCGGACTTCCGCACGAAGCTTACTGACAGCTCTCTTCAATACAGGAGCTACTTTGTCCGAAATGAACAGTGGTCCAACAGCCAATAAATTCCGAAGGGATCCCTCAAGGCTCTGTTCTGTCCCTGATTCTATTCGTCTTGTACGTCACTGATCTGCCGTTACTTCCACCAACAGTCCATCTACAATTCGCGGACGCTACGGTGATCCTCACCAGCAGCCACAGAGTCAGTTCTGCAATACGGCGCCTCCAAGGTCAGCTTACATTTATTCAGTTATGGATAGCAGCAGACCACTTTTCGCTGAAGGCAGAGAAGACGTAGTTCATTGGATTTATTCACCGTCAGCCCGAACTCAGAGATCAACTAACACTGCACAACATCTTACGCCCTTTGACAAAGCTTTTCTTTGAGGATCATGTTCAGGGAAAATGCAATAATTCGATGTACCTACACCTGCACCCCCAACTGTCGAGTAAACATCTGAACATGAGGACCAGACTAACCCTCTACCGAATAACGGTCCTGCCATCAAACTTATATGAATGTGCCCCCATGGAATCACCTGTAACAGAAATCTCAAACCGCTGCAAACCTTACAAAACCGATGCTTGCGTTAATTGTGCGGGCACCTAGGTGGGCAAGGATCAGGGATCTCCATCGCGAACTGCACATGGAGATCATCAGGGAAGTAGCTCTACCATCCACACAAAAACAGCTCGCTACCATTGAAAGACTAAGGCCCACTACACGACATCTTGATTATGTGGGGTCTGCCGCCCCTGAGAGGTGGCATCACATCCGAGTTTCCAGCACCATCATCTAGGCACCCCAGTGACGTAACTAAGTAATGCATATTTCCAGCCAATGAAAGGAGAAAAATTACTGGAACGTCGTGTGACAGAAGAGTAAAGTAAAACGTTAACTTAAATTCAATAAAGTAACCAACACTTTAGGAAGCTGAAACGACCTAGTGCCCAACACAGTTCTCATGCAGAAATAAAGAGAAAATTTACCTTTCACCCTTTAAACCTAGGAAGTCAAGCCACGCGGCTGTAGTACCTCTGTGAAACGATACAGAGAAGGCAGCAACTGTGCTGCCACTGCCACCTCTTACGTCTGTATGTTTCAGAAGGTATTATGTTTAGGATATGTATTTCAGATGGTAAGAGGTTTAGAGCAGTGAAAGCGAGTCTGCCGTCACTAGCTTTCTTCATTATTGTAGAAATCAGGTCTTTTGCCGCTGTCTGATGGGGCAAACTGATGGAAGTCCTAAGGAAACATGGAGTTGACTGGAGGGATAGACGGCTAATCATAAATTTATGTTTGAACCAGAGAGCAAGAGTAAGAATAGGAGGTGTGATGAGTGAAGAAATTGAACTGGGAAGAGGTGTAAGACAAGGTTGTTGTTTATCACGAACACTGTTCAATATGTATCTGGAGGAAATTATTAGAGAAAGTTTTGATGGAAGGAGAGGAGTTTGTACGAGTATAATGAGTCGGAGAGTGGAGTATATAAGATTTGCTGACGACATGGTTTTGATGGCAGAGAGTGCAAGAGAGATGGAACAAATGTTAGATGATCTAAACACAAAATCAGAAGAATATGGAATGAAGGTTAACAAGAAGAAAATGAAAAGCGTGGTAATTGGAGGAAAGGGGAGAAAATGTCATATGAAAATAGGGATAGAGCAAGTGAATAACTTCAATTACTTGGGAAGTGAAATAGTAGATGATGTGTATTGCTCAACAGAATTAGCAAAAGAATTGCAATGGCAAAAGAACGATTCAAGAGGAAACAGAAATTACTTTGTGGACGACTAAACAAAAAACTGAGGAAAAGACTTGCTGAAAGTCATCAGAAAGAGAAAATGGAACTGGACTGGGCATTGTTTGAGTAGGGAATGTTTATTGAAGAAAGGAATAGAAGGAATGGTGGAGGGAAAAAGGGGAAGAGGAAAAAGAAGATATCAAATGCTGGACATTATTAAAAGAGGCAAGTATTCAGAAATGAAAGGACTGGCTGTGGAAAGACAAAAGTGGAAGAGGCTTAACCCATGACAAGACCTGCCGTAAGGCAGAACACCATACTGCCCCTACTACTAGAAAGCAGCTACTGCTAAGAAGGAGAGTACACCGTTCGTTTGTTGTATATTTTTACGACCTTCCAGCAGGAGCGACTTATTTGCAGATACCTGTGTAGTTACTAGATTATTTTTGTAATTTCTTGCGTGGTCGAGTGCTTACTAGTCACAAGTTTTTGTTTTAATAACACTGTAGCGTACTGTACTGCCGTTGCTATTGACATATCAACCCTCCGATCGTGCAGGCTTTTGTTTGTTTTCATTAGTGTAGTCAGTGACGTTTACACCATTAGCGAGAGAGCACTTGGAATTCTTGCTGCTGATAAGCCGAGAACACCGTTCGTTGTTCATTCTCACGAGCTTCAAACAGGAGCGACTGCAGGAATGGATAGGAACTGTGATTGCTATGTACAGATGCGAGATGAGTTGCCGACCTTTCGCTCACAGCTCCAGGCTGGGTTGATTTCTATCACACAGCATGAGGCTGCTTCCAATGGAAATCACTTGCCACTGGGGTGGGGGGGGGGGGGGGGGGGTCGGACGCGGGGATGCAAGAGATGTCGAACAGTCATTCGTGTCCCCCAATCGGTCCACTGCTTTGGCCGCCTCGGATGCAGTCTGCACTGAGGTTCATCCCTCACTCGTGGTCGAGTGGGTGATCATTCCAAAGTCTGGCAAGCTGCGAAAAACTTTCCGAGGGGCCAATCGTAGGGCCTCCCCGGTTCGTTTGACGAATCTGTGGCTGACGATGTCTCTGAGCTGGATGCAGTCGTCCACCCTGTTCCAGAGGAAGCATCTCGGCCCACACGTTCTGGGCGTTCACAGAGGGTGGGTTTTCTGATAGTTGGGAGATCCAACGTTAGACGCGTAATGGGGCCCCTTAGGAACGTGGCTGCCAAGGAGGGGAAGGAAGCCACTGTGTGTGCATACCGGCGGGGAGTCATTCTGGATGTGGAAAGGCTGCTTCTGGATGCCATGAAGAGTACAGGGTGCAGCCAACTGCAGGTGGTGACTCATGTTGGTACCAATGACGTATGTCGATTTGGATCGGAGGAGATTCTCTGGTTTCGGGCGGCTAGCGGAAATGGTAAAGCCAGACAGTCTTGCTTGCGAGATGAAGCGGATCTCACCATCTGCAGCATCGTCGATAGAACCTGTGGTGTCACCGCCAGACACCACACTTGCTAGGTGGTAGCCTTTAAATCGGCCGCGGTCCGTTAGTATACGTTGGACACGCGTGTCGCCACTGTCAGTGATTGCAGACCGAGCGCCTCACACGGCAGGTCTAGAGAGACTTCCTAGCACTCGCCCCAGTTGTACAGCCGACTTTGCTAGCGATCCTACACTGACAATTACGCTCTTATTTGCCGAGACGATAGTTAGCATAGCCTTCAGCTACGTCATTTGCTACGACCTAGCAAGGCGCCATTACCAGTTTATATTGAGATTGTTATTAATGTACCGTCAAGAGCGATGTACACCAATTATGGATTAAAGTTAAGTATTCCAGCAACAACGTACCTTATTGGCTATATTAATTACATTGTCCTGTTCCAGACCTCACGGCAGTTTGCGCGAGCTTAAACACGTGCATTTCGGCTTCCTCTAGCAACACGGTGTTGGCTCTTCTGCCAACACATCAGAACCTACTTTAGTCCTATGGTGCAGAGCCAAGTGTAGGGTCTGAATTAGAGGCTCAGACGGTTCTGCGACAGTGTAGGCTGCGGATTCCTTCACTTCCGCGATTGAGTGGTGGGTTTCCAGGTTGCACTTAATATGTCAGGAGTCCACTACACATAGGAAGCAGCTACACGGGTAGTGGGGCCGTATGGAAGGGGTTGGGCGGGTTTTTAGGTTAGAGGGTCTCAGGGAACCATAGAAAATGCGTCCGCCTAAAAGGGGGCAGGTAAAACACGGTAGTTGTAGAAAAGATCGGTATTGTAGTTGTAAATTGTCGTAGCTGTGTTGGGAAAGAACTAGAGCTCCAAGCCGTAATAGAAAGCACTGAGGCTCAAATAGTTACAGGTATAAAAAGCTGGCTAAAGCCGGAAATAAGCTCAGCAGAAATTTTTTCTAACGATCTGACAGTGTTCAGAAAGGACAGATTAAATACATTTGGTGGTGGAGTATTTATTACTGTCAGAAGTGGTTTGCCTTGTGGTGAAATTGGTAATTGCTGCGAAATAGTGTGGGCAGAGGTTATACTTGACAATCGGACAAAACTATTAATTGGGTCGTTTTATCAACTCCCGACTTGCTGAACGGTTCAAAGAAAACTTGAGTCTCATTTCAAATAGGTACCCCAGTCATATAATTGTAGTCGATGGTGCTAAGGAGCTGCTAGGCTGAATACCGTAACTCCTACAACCATCAAAAAGTAACACAAAGTATATCTAAAATGTTGATAAAAATGCGCTTAACGCCTTTTTAAGAAACAGTCTGCACTCCTTCCGATCTGATCATGCATGCGTAGACAAGTTGTGGAATCATTTCAAAGGGACAGTATCGACAGCAATTGAAAGATATTTACCACCCACATAAATTAGTAAGTGATGATACTGATCGCTGTTGCAGAAGCAGCGAAAAAGCATGCCAAATTTAAAAGAACGCAAAATCCTTAAGACTGGCAAAGTTTTGCAGAAGTTCGAAATACAGTGCGCACTTTAACGCGAGACTTTCAGTAATTTCCACAACGAAACTCTAGTCTCGAAATCTGGCGGAAAACCCCAAAGAGATTCTGGTCATACAAAAAGCACACCTGTGGCAAGACGCAATCAAAACCTTCACTGCGCGATAACAACGATGAAGTCACTGATGACAATGCCACTAAAGCAGAATTATTAAACATGATTTCCTGAAACTCCTTCACCAAAGAAGACGAAGTAAATATCCCTGAATTCCAATGAAGAAACATAGAAATAGATATCCTCGGTGTCGCAAAGCAGCTTAAATCACTTAATAAAATATTGCTTCCGCTCCAGATTGTATGCCAGTTAGGTTCCTCTCAAAGTATGCTGATGCAATAGCTCCATATTTAGCAATTTTATGCAACCGCTCGCTCACAGAAAGATCCGAACCTAAGGACTGCAAGATTGCTCAAGTCACACCCATACCCAAAAGGGGAAGTAGGAGAAATCCGTTGGATTACAGGCCCATATCAGTAACGTCGATTTGCTGTAGGATTTTGGAATTATACTGATTTCCAAAATTATGAAGTACCTCGAAGAAAACGATTTATTGACACGTAGACAGCACGGATTCAGAAAATGTCGATTTTGTGAAACACAACTAGCTCTGTATACTCATGAAGTAATGAGTGCTGTTGACAGTGGATGTCAAATTGATTCCATATTTTTAGACTTCCAGAAGGCTTTCGACACCGTTCACCACAACCGTCTTCTAACCAAACTCCGTGTCTATGGAATATCGCCTCAGTCATGCGACTGGATTCGTGATTTCCTGTCAGAAAAGTCACAGTTCGTAGTAATAGACGGAAAGTCATCGAGTACAACAGAAATAATATTCGGCCTTCCCCAAGGAAGTGTTATAGGCCCCTATTGTTCCTGATCTATATTAACGATATAGGAGACAATTTCAGCAGCTGTCTTAGATTGTTTGCGGATGATGCTGTCATTTACCGTCATGTTAAGTCATTAGATGACCAAAACGAATTGGAACATGATTTAGATAAGATATCTGTATGGTGCGAAAAGTGACAATTTAACCCCTGAATAAAGAAAAGTTTGAAGTTATTCACATGAGTACTAAAAGAAATCCGCTAAATTTCGATTACGCGATAAGTGACGCAAATCTGAAAGCTGTAAATTCAACTGAATACTTAGGGATTACAATTACAAATACCCTAAATTGGAACGATCGAATACATAAAGTTGTGGGTAGAGCCAACCAAATACTGTGATTCGTAGGCAGAACACTTAGAAGGTGCAACAAGTCTACTAAAGAGACTGCTTACACAACGCTTGTCCGTCCTATTCTGGATTATTGCTGTGCGGTGCGGGATCCGCATCAGATGTGACTGACGGGTGATATCGAAAAAGTACAAGGAAGGGCAGCTAGTTTTGTATTATCGCGAAGTAGGGGAGATAGTGCCACGACATGGTACGTGAGTTGGAGTGGCAATCATTAAAAAAAAAAAAAAGGCGTTTTTCGTTGCGACGGGATCTTCTTATGAAATTTCAATCACCAATTTTCTCCTCCGATTCCGACAACATTCTGTTGGCACCCACCTACATAGGGAGAAATGATCATCACGATAAAATAAGAGAAATCAGGGCTCCCCCAGAAAAATGTAAGTGTTGGTTTTCGCGCGTGCCGTTATAGAGTGGAACGGTTGAGAGACAGCTTGAAGGTGGTTCATTAAACCCTCTGTCAGGCACTTTGTTGTGAATAGCAGAGTAATGACGTAAATGTAGATGTTGATGTAGAGAAACGTACATGTGGCATTAAAAAAAGCTAACTTTCTCTTCAAAACGATGTTTGTTTATATTTGTGGATTGTGCATTCCTGTCCACTGTGTGAACCCAGCTGCATTTGTACATTTTGTTTCATTTCAGAAATATAGGATGTGACAGAGTTAAGTGGGACACCCTGTTTCAGACAAGGAACCCACTCCCGAAATGTTTAACATCCACATGAGGTAATGAGAAATTATCACAAAATTTGCTCTCAGCTTCAAACGACTCCACGTTTACATTGCCTTCTTCCCCTCGATGCCGAGAGAACTCGATTCTTGTGGCAGCTGGTATCCACTTTGTAACCAAATGTGGAAGTAATTTTCAGCTTAATTAACCGCGCTTCGCATCAAAGCAAGGTTCCGGAAGTTATAATGGTAATATTCCTGAATGAGCTGTTGCGCATGTAGGTGAACACTGTTGGAGTCTGTGTACGTGTGCCTGACAAAGGGAACGTGGGTCTTTGGGTTAGAGCATATTACAGTGAGCAAGTTCCTAATAATTGTCTTGAGATTTCATTAACTCAGAAAGAAATTTTCGCAAAATTCTGAATTATTGTTAATTCATCATAAACATTTTTGTTGTGTAACGTAGCAGTCCTGCTCTTACGTGACTAGTATTGTCGCTCTTTTCAAGGTATTCTGAGTTTTAGATTAGACTCTGAGTCACGTTGAAAAAGAGAGTGTGGTTAGAGTTTGCTGCAAAGTGCCTTATCTTTGTTACTTCTCTTATTTGTTAGAACAGTAGTTCGACTCCCCACCCGACTATCGATACTTATGTTCCCCAGGATTTCCCTAAACCACTTAAGGTGAATCCCGGGATGGTTCCTTTTAAAGGTTACGGCCGATTTCCTTGGCTGTTCTTTCCCATTCTGAATATGTGCTCCAACGCTAATGACCACGCCGGCGATGGGACGTTACATTCTAATTTCCTGTTGCCTCAAGGCGACACTTATAGATCCATTTAAATATATTACTACGTTGGCTATAAAACCCATCTGTAGAAGACAACGAAACTGGATAAAAATTGAAAAATGTAGGCATTTTTTCCTTTCGTAATGTATGACTAGTGTGCATAAATAAAGTATCTTATGTTGTACTGTTATATACGAGTTCCTGAACTCATGTCGGTGTTACTTAGGGATTTTGCGGCTCACGGTGTTTCGAAGTACTAGAGTGTGTGGCATATTTGTTGTGAGATTATGATGTTCAACAGTTGAAAGCCGTATTGCCTGTTACTCGACGTAACTGTTAAGAAGATTTGTGAATCTGTGCGGCAATGCAATATCTTTCTAATTATTTAAAGTATGTCTATACTCTCGTTATTAACATCAAACATTAAGATTCTCTCTTATTGCGATATATTTCCACAACCAACATCAGAGGCGTCTCAGCTAGGTGTGCAGACGACATTGCAAGTGACCGATGAGATTTTGATACATCGTTAGTTAAATCTAAGCATGCTTTGTTGTGATTGCCATCTTGTTTTCCTGCACAACAGGGCTGATTGCGATGACATGTTTTTAAGTTTTCAAAAATGGTTCAAATGGCCTTGAGCACTATGGAACTTAACATCTATGGTCATCAGTCCCCTAGAACTTAGAACTACTTAAACCTAACTAACCTAAGGACAGCACACAACACCCAGTCATCACGAGGCAGAGAAAATCCCTGACCCCGCCGGGAATTTTAAGTCTCCTTTGCAAATTTATAAACAGCGGTTAACAAGACCCAAGGAGCCACAGCAATGGACGTAAGTGAAGACAACACAACAAGACACCCCCTTCACATGAACAAAGCCCTTATTTAAAAATTATATGAGCAGTAGACTAACATACAAAATAAATATTCCCTCACGACAGGTTATCATTATGTTACTCCGCAAGGTGGCCACGCCTCATGCCAAGACGGTACATAACAACTTAAATTATCTATGTGCACTTTTGTTAAACGTTTTTGTATTGCTATAGTAGACTGAAGGTGACGTTTGTACCTCGAAACATGTCGCTTAATTAAATGGTAATTTAAGTAAACCAACAACAGTTTCGGGCTGGAACTGGTATCTAGGAAAAAAAGTTTTCATACATGTGGTATTCGATTTAGACAATAATATCGCTCGTGGGCTGTGTAAAAGACGATTTTTAAGCCTCAGCGAGTCTGTAATGTACCGTGTCTCTTGCCAATACGGCTTATCTTCTATACGCTAAATTGTCAGAACTACCGAAGAACGCAACGTTGGACACCAACGGCAAAGAAGTTTAGGAGAACTAGGTAAGTCAACGATCTGTAAGAGAATCTATTGAAATTAAAATCAGTGGAAGCCTTACCAACTATGACTAAAAGTACTGCCTAAGAGAAGGCTACATTTCTGCTTTCCATGTGATTAAGAAACAGCAGGAACCTATCCCAGAATTGTTTTTTTTTGTTTTTGGTTTTTTAGGGCGCAAAACTGCTATGGTCATTAGCGCCCGGTCCGTGACTTAGGAAACAGTAAAAAACCGAAAATGGAAACCAGCAGCAATGGGAACGAAACTCAAAAAATTGGAGAAACTAAAAGCAGAAGGAAGGTTTAAAAATGCACTACAGAAAGGGGTTGGTTGTCCCCAAAAAAAGCTTCAGTTGACTGACGTCATTTCACTGGCACTAATAAACTCGAGAACGCGATCGGCCGAGCGTGTGTCATCTGCTCAAATTGACGATATATCAGGCGACAGCTGTAGACGGGCGCGTAACGGAGTAAAATAGGGGCACTCAATTAAAAGGTGTCTTACCGTCCACAGCTGAGAGCAGTGGGGACAGAGTGGGGGAGGATCGCTGCTGAAATGATTTCGATGGCTAAAGAGACAGTGCCCTATCCGGAGTCGAGTTAAAATCTCCCGATGACGCGTTCGGGAGGAAGAGGTCCAAGCACAAGGAAGAGCTTTCACGTCCCGCAATTTATTATGGGGAAGTGTCGACCAATGTGCGTGCCATAAAAGAACAACACGACGACATAAAACGCTCCGTAGATCGGCGAAGGGAATCGATTGAACAGCTGGCCGAAGAAGAGAGACTGCAGCCTTGGCCGCTATATCGGCCGCCTCATTTCCACAGATACCAACGTGTCCTGGGAGCCAGAGGAACGCCACCGAGACGCCTCCCAAGTGGAGCAAGGGCAGACAGTCCTGAATCCGGTGGACCAGAGGGTGGGCAGGGTAAAGAGCTTGGAGACTGAGGAGAGAGCTGAGAGAATCTGAACAGATAACATACTGTATCCGCTGATGGCGGCGGATGTAGTGGACAGCCTGGAGAACAGCGTAAAGCTCCGCAGTATAAATCGAACACTGGTCGGGAAGCCGAAATTGATTTGGGGTGTCGCCAACAATATAGGCACTCCCTACACCAAACGATGTTTTTGAGCCATCAGTGTAAATAAATGTGGCTTCCTTCATTTGTGCACATAGAGCAGAAATGCCCGACGATAAACAAGTGAAGGGGTACCATCCTTGGGAAACTGACAAAGGTCACGGAGGAGGCAGATCTGGGGACGGAGCCAAGGCGGTGCTGTACGCCAAGTTGTCAAGAAGGTTTTAGGAAAGCGGAAGGAAAGAGAATGGAGCAGTTGACGGAAGCGGACTCCCGGTGGTAGTAGGGAGGAGGGGCGGCCTAGATACCCTACATCAAAGGAGGCGTCGAAAAAAATGTCATGGGCTGGATTAGCAGGCATGCAAGACAGATGGCTAGCATAACGACTCAGAATGACAGCTCGCCGATTGGACAGCGGAGGTTCAGCAGTCTCAGCATAAAGGCTGTCCACAGGGCTGGTGTAAAAAGCTCCAGACACTAAACGTAATCCACGGTGATGGATAGAGTCGAGACGCCGAAGAATAGACGGCCGAGCAAAGGAGTAGACTATGCTTCCATAGTCCAATTTCGAGCGCACTCGGTCCGCTCCCCAGGAGGTACTTCAGGACACGGAGGGTGTTGAGGGATCGCAGACAGCGAGCCGAAACATAGGAAACGTGGGAGGACCAGCACAGTTTTCTGTCAAACATAAGACCCAGGAATTTAGCGACGTCCGAAAACGGAAGGTTGACAGATCCTAGATGTAAGGAGGGTGGTAGAAACTCCTTACGTCGCCAAAAATTAACACAAACGGTCTTACTGGGAGAAAAACGGAAGCCGGTTTCGATGCTCCAAGAGTGGAGGCGATCGAGACAGCCTTGAAGACGTCGTTCAAGAGGGCTGGTCCGTTGAGAGGTGTAATAGATCGCAAAATCGTCCACAAAGAGGGAGCCCGAGACATCAGGAAGGAGACAATCCATAATTGGATTTATGGCAATGGCAAACAGTACAACACTTAGCACGGAGTCCTGGGGTACCCCGTTTTCTTGGGAGAAAGTACGGGAGAGAGTAGTGTTCACCCGCACAATAAATGTGCGCTCTGCCATAAATACGCGAAGAAAAAGGGGTAGCCGACCTCGAAAGCCCCAAGAGAACAGTGTGCGGAGGTATCGTATGCTATCTCCAGATCAAAAAATATTGCTACTGTTTGGCGTTTCCGGAGAAAATTGTTCATGATATAAGTGGAGAGAGCAACAAGATGGTCAACTGCAGAACGATGCTTTCGGAATCCGCATTGGGCAGGTGTTAGAGGACTGCGGGACTCCAGCCACCAAGCTAAACGGCAATTCACCATACGCTCCAAAACCTTACATACACTACTCGTGAGAGAAATGGGGCGATAGCTAGAGGGGAGATGTTTGTCCTTTCCAGGTTTCGGAACAGGAAAGACGACAGCTTCCCGCCATTGTCTAGGAAAAGTAGTGTCGGTCCAAATTCGATTATAAAGGCGAAGGAGGTAACGCAGACTATGGGTTGAGAAATGCAGCAACATTTGGACGTGGACGCCATCCGATCCTGGGGCGGAGGAGCGAGTAGAAGAGAGTGCATGTTGGAGTTCCCGCATGGAGACAACAGTATTGTAGCTTTCGCGATTTTGAGAGGAGAAAGCAAGAGGTCGCACTTCCGCTGCACGTTTCTTCGGGAGAAGCGCTGGCGGGTAATTTGAAGAGCTCGAAATCTCAGCAAAGTGTTGACCCAATGAGTTACAAATTGCGACGGGGTCCACTGACGTATCATGCGCGACAGTGAGCCCAGAGACCGGGGAGAAACTAGGCGCGCCTGATAACCGTCGAATCCGACTCCAAACTTCCGAGGAGGGAGTGAAGGTGTTAAATGAGCTAATAAAGAATTTCCAACCTGCCTTCTTGCTATCGCGGATGACGCGACGGCATCGCGCACGGAACTGCTTATAGCGGATACAGTAGGCCAACGTAGGATGGTGGCGGAAAACGCGAAGAGCACGTCGCCGCTCACGTATTGCATCACGGCATGCCTCGTTCCACCAAGGAACTGGGGGGCGCCGGGGCAATTCGGAGGTGCGTGGTATTGAATGTTCCGCAGCTGTAAGAATAACGTCGGTCAGATGTGTGACCTCATCCTCGACGCTGGGAAAGTGACGGTCATCGAATGTCGCAAGAGACGAAAAAAGTGTCCAATCGGCTTGGGCAAACTTCCAGCGTCGCGGGCGCGTGTAGGGGAGTTGAGGCTGCAGTCTAAGGACACATGGAAAGTGGTCACTCGAGTGTGTATCATCAAGGGCGAACCATTCGAAGCGCCGAGCTAGCGGAACAGTACCGACCGAAAGGTCCAAATGAGAGAAATTTGTCGTGGAGGCAGAGAAAAATGTAGGGACCCCAGTGTTGAGGCAAACTAGATCCGCTTGGTGGAAGACGTCTACCAATAGTGAGCCAAGTGGACAAGGATGTGGAGATCCCCAAAGCGGGTGGTAGGCATTGAAGTCCCCAACCAGCAAATAGGGGGGTGGAAGCTGACCAAGAAGATGAAGGAGATCAGCTCGTGCCATTGGTGTGGACGATGGAATGTATACAGTACAAAAAAAGGTATATCCTGAGAGGGAAAGACGGACAGCGACAGCTTGGAAGGAAGTGTTGAAGTGGATTGGGTGATAATGGAGAGTATCATGGAGAAGAATCATGAGTCCTCCATGGGCTGGAGTGCCTTCAACAGAGGGGAGATCAAATCGGACAGACTGAAAATGGGGGAAAACAAAGCAGTCATGGGGACGCAGCTTTGTTTCCTGAAGACATAAGATGACCGGCGAGTAGGATCGTAAGAGGATCGACAGTTCATCCCGATTGGCTCGAATGCCGCGGAGATTCCAGTGGATAATGGACATAGGGTGAACAGAAATTGGAGGAATGTGACCAAGGTTGCCGTCAACTCAACGACTGCTCAGAGCTTTCGACCGACAGCATGGAATGGCATTCAGCCGAAGGCAGAAGATCCTGATCCATATGTTGTTCAGGAGCAGCTCCTGCCACCAGCGATCGGCCGGTTGATCGGCCGCCAGCAGTGCGCCTCGGCGACACAGAAGACGGCCGAGGGCGATTTCCGCCAGGTGGTGCTGTAGGTGGGACACGCCTTGGCAGAGAAGGAGATGAACTGGGTTTCTTAGTAGCCTTCTTGGAAATATGATGTTTAGGTGAAGGAGGAACGGATGGTTGTGAAGTTGGGGTACGTAAAAAATCTTCACGAGTATGCTCTTTTTTCGAAGTATTGGTGTCTGACTTTTGGGCTCGAGATTTGGCAGAACCCGATGAAGGGTGAGCCATAGAGTGGGCAGGCGAAAGTGGTGAGGTTGAACGGGTGATCTTTGCGCTGGCCGATCTGACGACCGTGGCACTAAAGGTGAGGTCGCAAGTCTGTGTGGCCGCCTCCTTTGTTGGCCGAGGAGAAGCAAGGACAGTGCTGTATTTTCCTGTCTGAGGCACGGTGGGCTGTCGACTGGCGAATAATTTTCGAGCAGCAGAGGTCGACACCTTTTCCTTCACTCTGATTTCCTGGATGAGCTTTTCGTCTTTAAAAACAGGGCAATCTCGAGAGGAAGCAGCGTGGTCACCCATATAGTTGATGCAGCGAGGGGATGGAGGTGGACAAGCACCCTCATTGGCATCCTTGCCACATGTAACACATTTGGCCGGATTGGAACAGGACTGGCTGGTGTGATTGAACCACTGACACTGATAGCAATGGGTAGGGTTTGGGACGTAAGGGCGAACGGAAATTATCTCATAGCCTGCTTTGATTTTCGATGGGACTCGAACTTTGTCAAACGTCAAGAAGACAGTGCGGGTTGGAATGATGTTTGTGTCAACCCTTTTCATGACTCGATGAACAGCCGTTACGCCCTGGTCAGACAGGTAGTGCTGAATTTCGTCGTCAGACAATCCATCGAGGGAGCGTGTATAAACGACTCCACGCGAGGAATTTAAAGTGCAGTGCGCTTCAACCCGGAGAGGGAAGGTGTGCAGCAGTGAAGTACGCAGCAATTTTTGTGCCTGGAGGGCAATGACTGTTTCTAACAACAAGGTGCCATTCCGTAATCTGGAACAAGACTTCACAGGACCTGCAATTGCGTCGACACCTTTCTGAATAATGAAAGGGTTGACCGTGGAGAAGTCGTGACCTTCGTCAGACCGAGAAACAACAAGGAACTGTGGCAACGATGGTAGGACTGTCTGTGGCTGAGACTCATTGAACTTACGCTTGTTAGCAGACATAGTAGAAGAAGAGGAAACCATTGCGGAATAATCCCCCATGATTACCGGCGTCTCCGATGGCGCGCTCCTCCCTTGTGGGGGCCCTATCTGAGGGCACTTCCGCCATAGGTGATTGTTCACACCTCAGGTCACACCTCCCGACAAACGGACGGAGGGACCAATCGGCACTTTCGGAAGGTATCAGCTCGGGTAATCACCCCTCCCTGGGCCTGGCCGTTACCAGGGTGTACGTACGTGTCCTACCTGCCTACCTGGGGTGGGGAATTACGCGTTACCCCGTCACCGACTACGCACAAAAATGCGTGGGTCAGCCTTCAGACACGCACAGGGAGGAAGAAAGAGAAAGGGAAAGTAGAGAAGAGAGGTCTCAAACACCACAGCGGAGAAAAGGGTAAAGAGAAGAGGTAAGGAAAAGAGAAGGACAAAGGAAGGAAGAAGACATACAAGCAGAGAAGGCGAAGAACGCGTTACATTTACGAGCGTCCGTCTCCGGACGTAGGCACAAACCATACTCCCAAATGGGGAGAAAGGGAAGGAAAGAGCCAGAGGTGAGGGGAGGAGGGGCGAGGATGGGGGATGGGAAGGATGCGGAAAGGGAAGGTATGCAGCCCGGAAAGGAAGGAGGCCATATTAGCTCGGGGTCCCGTGCTCGCTACACACGTATCCACAAAAGAGTTGTGGACCCCCTGGGGGGGTATCCCAGTATGAAAGAATGCGTACTAGTGTGGCCAGGGCCACGATGTAACGTTCCCTGGCAACACTCACACTATTAATAAACTAAAATTTAATTGTACTATATACGCCACTATGAAGCAATTTGTATATACTGTAATTATTTAACAAAAAAAATTATTTAATTTTGTGTAAAGGACATTCGTTATTATTGTAATATTTTCTGTAGTAATATTCTCGATGTATTTATGATTGTAATATTTCTATACTCATAATGTAATTGCGAAATGTGTCAATATCTGCGATAACAAAAATGTAAAATTCAGCCACAGAGGAAAATAATGTTGTAAGATTACAAAGAGATGTTAATGGTCAGCAGTAGTATAAAAAGCACCACGTAGTGTGTATTCCTTGTCGTCTTCCTCGAGAGCTGAAAGTGAGAGGAACCTGTGACGTAGCATTTCATGAATGGGTAGACTTCTTTTGTCTGTATCTAGATTTAGCCGCCATTAGAGGAGAAATTACAAACTAATGTAAGTTGAATTATTGTTGTGGTCTAAATACATTATAATTTATCAAAAGTGTGTATTACTAATGTAAATTAGCTTGCCCATGTCATCTATAATATTTCTTTAAAGAATTTTCAGCAATGATCGCTGGTGTTGCTGGGCTGTGCCGCGACCGAACGATTTGCAACGGCGGCACATTTAAAAAATTGTTCCGCTAAGAAAAATTAACCAAACCCGTAAATCGGGAGCAGATAAAAATTAGCAGTGAATTAAGAAAATGTTTTTCTTTTACAGCGATCCTGAGACTGACGGAATTTATTACTAGTTTCACATTTGTGCATTCATAGGCGGATAGTTAACGTTGAAATTTAACAATTTGTTGGTTCTTTCAAATAACTTAAATGTATAATAAAGTGTGTTTTATCAATGATAGTTAAACGTTGGTTTGGCAATATTTAACCATTTTCTGCTAATAGAGACAGTCTTGTGTTCCATAGCTAACACCGGGAAATAATTCAGTAAATATTTAAAAAAAACCACTGCATTTAGAAAATGTGTGCCAAGGCCGAATTATATAAAGGATTTAATTCTCAACTAAATATTCTTAATCAGTTAATATGAATTCACGTAATTTTAAATGTACTTAATTCTGTCTAAATGATTTTTTAATACCACACATAAATAAGATGTTCTACAACAAAGTTCGTACGTACAGAAAGAAAGATAAAGGCAAATTAACTAAAAACAAATTTAAAAAAGGTAACTCATTATTTTTTTAATTTTTTTTTATTTCATTACATTGGGGCCCAACGTGGGGCTCGAATATGCAGTGGCCACAAAATACCCATGAGATAACTAGGGCATTATTGTAGTCGAACTTTGTTGGAGAACATTTAAAAATTTTTTTGTGTATTGTATGTATTGCCTAACCAATATTGTGTGGTAATACCTGTATATGATTTTTTTGGATGAGAACACTATATACCCAGAGGCAAGCTGAAGAAGAGAGCTCATTATATCGAAAAATTAATTACCTACCACAATACCAGGGGGCAGCTGCACCCAAGATAGATCACCAACAGGTAAAGCTACAGTGTAGTTGTCCTGTGGGTAGTAAAGTAGCCTCAGTGCAGTGTTCTCGGATCATTAGTAGTGTGCTTGTTGTTAGTGTTCTTTCTTTAAAAATAACAGGACATTTCAGTAGTTAGTCATTGTAGTATATAATTAGTGTGTTTCAACAAATGACCATTTCTTGTGTGATTATGTCAGTGAAACCTGAGTGTTAGGATATTTAGTTCAGATTTTGTTTCTTTTGTTGACTATGGTTAGATTGTCTATGCCACACAATACTGCACTTTTGTTTAAGTTTTTTTCATTTACAATTTCCGTTGTGCAATTTTTGTAACAGCACATTCATAACTTCTTTGTTCGCTGTTTACCAAGGTGTGTGATATTTGCGTACATGGTAACAAATATTAAAATTTCGTATTAGTTTGCCCAAAAATCTTCTATATTTATGTTAGAGTAGATTTTATTTGTGCATTCCAGCCGGATTCAGGCATATTGTTCAATAACTCCTTTGAAATTATGTCTCACTTTACTTGCAAGGTCCTACGTAACTACAGTGTAGTCTCTGTAGGCTAAAATTGACTCAGACTGTATCAGGCTAGCTCTCTTTTACTGATTGGATCTGCACATGCTTCAATTAGAGGGGCAGCAGCCTTTTCAGTAGTTGCAAGGGCAACAGTCTGGATGATTGACAGATCTGGCCTTGTAACAATAACCAAAACGGCCTTGCTGTGCTGGTACTGCGAACGGCTGAAAGCAAGAGGAAACTACGGCCGTAATTTTTCCCGAGGGCATGCAGCTTTACTGTATGATTAAATGATGATGGCGTCCTCTTGGGTAAAATATTCCGGAGGTAAAATAGTCCCCCATTCGGATCTCCGGGCGGGGACTACTCAAGAGGACGTCGTTATCAGGAGAAAGAAAACTGGCGTTCTACGGATCGGAGCATGGAATGTCAGATCACTTAATCGGGCAGGTAGGTTAGAAAATTTAAAAAGGGAAATGGATAGGTTAAAGTTAAATATAGTGGGAATTAGTGAAGTTCGGTGGCAGGAGGAACAAGACTTCTGATCAGGTGACTACAGGGTTATAAACACAAAATCAATTAGGGGTAATGCAGGAGTAGGTTTAATAATGAATAGGAAAATAGGAATGCGGGTAAGCTACTACAAACAGCATAGTGAACGCATTATTGTGGCCAAGATAGATACGAAGCCCACACCTACTACAGTAGTACAAGTTTATATGCCAACTAGCTCTGCAGATTACAAAGAAATTGAAGAAATGTATGATGAAATAAAAGAAATTATTCAGATAGTGAAGGGTGACGAAAACTTAATAGTCATGGATGACTGGAATTCGGTAGTAGGAAAAGGGAGAGAAGGAAACGTAGTAGGTGAATATGGATTGGGGCTAAGAAATGAAAGAGGAAGCCGCCTGGTAGAATTTTGCACAGAGCACAACTTAATCATAGATAACACTTGGTTTAAGAATCATGAAAGAAGGTTGTATACATGGAAGAACCCTGGAGATACTAAAAGGTATCAGATAGAATATATAATGGTAAGACAGAGATTTAGGAACCAGGTTTTAAATTGTAAGACATTTCCAGGTGCAGATGTGGACTCTTACCACAATCTATTGGTTATGAACTGTAGATTAAAACTGAAGAAACTGCAAAAAGGTGGGAATTTAAAGAGATGGGACCTGGATAAACTAAAAAAACCAGAGGTTGTACAGAGTTTCAGGGAGAGCCTAAGGGAACAATTGACAGGAATGGGAGAAAGAAATACAGTAGAAGAAGAAAGGGTAGCTTTGAGGGATGAAGTAGTGATGGCAGCAGACGATCAAGTAGGTAAAAAGACGAGGGCTAGTAGAAATCCTTGGGTAACAGAAGAAATATTGAATTGAATTGATGAAAGGTGAAAATATAAAAGTGCAGTAAATGAAGCAGGCAAAAAGGAATACAAACGTCTCAAAAATGAGATCGACAGGAAGTGCAAAATGGCTAAGCAGGGATGGGTAGAGGACAAATGTAAGGATGTAGAGGCTTATCTCACTAAAGGGTAAGATAGATACTGCCTACAGGAAAATTAAAGAGCCCTTTGGAGATAAGAGAACCACTTGTATGAACATCAAGAGCTCAGATGGAAACCCAGTTCTAAGCAAAGAAGGGAAAGCAGAAAGGTGGAAGGAGTATATAGAGGGTCTATACAAGGGCGATGTACTTGAGGACAATATTATGGAAATGGAAGAGGATGTTGATGAAGATGAAATGGGAGATACGATACTGCGTGAAGAATTTGACAGAGCACTGAAAGACCTGAGTCGAAACAAGGCCCCCGGAGTAGACAACATTCCATTGGAACTACCGACGGCCTTGGGAGAGCCAGTCCTGACAAAACTCTACCATCTGGTCAGCAAGATGTATGAAACAGGCGATACACCCTCAGATTTCAAGAAGAATATAATAATTCCAATCCCAAAGAAAGCAGGTGTTGACAGATGTGAAAATTACCGAACCATCAGTTTAATAAGCCACAGCTGCAAAATACTAACACGAATTCTTTACAGACGAATGGAAAAACTAGTAGAAGCCGACCTCGGGGAAGCTCAGTTTGGATTCCGTAGAAATACTTGAACACGTGAGGCAATATTGACCTTACGATTAATCTTAGAAGAAAGATTAAGGAAAGGCAAACCTACGTTTCTAGCATTTGTAGACTTAGAGAAAGCTTTTGACAATGTGACAGGAATACTCTCTTTCAAATTCTAAAGGCGGCAGGGGTAAAATACAGGGAGCGAAAGGCTATTTACAATTTGTAGAGAAACCAGATGGCAGTTATAAGAGTCGAGAGACACGAAAGGGGAGCAGTTGTTGGGAAGGGAGTAAGACGGGCTTGTAGCCTCTCCCCTATGTTATTCAATCTGTATATTGAGCAAGCAGTAAAGGAAACAAAAGAAAAATTCGGAGTAGGTATTAAAATCCATGGAGAAGAAATAAAAACTTTAAGGTTCGCCGATGACATTATAATTCTGTCAGAGACAGCAAAGGACTTGGAAGAGCAGTTGATTGGAATGGATAGCGTATTGAAAGGAGGATGTAAGATGAACATCAACAAAAGCAAAACGAGGATAATGGAATGTAGTCGAATTAAGTCGGGTGATGCTGAGGGATCAGGAAATGAAACACTTAAAGTAGTAAAGGAGTTTTGCTATTTGGGGAGAAAAGTAACTAATGATGGTCGAAGTAGAGAGGATATAAAATGTAGACTGGCAATGGCATGGAAAGCGTTTCTCAAGAAGAGAAATTTGTTAATATCGAGTATAGATTTAAGTGTCAGGAAGTCATTTCTGAAAGTATTTGTATGGAGTGTAGCCATGTATGGAAGTGAAACATGGATGATAAATAGTTTGGACAAGAAAAGAATAGAAGCTTTCGAAATGTGGTGCTACAGAAGAATGCTGAAGATTAGATGGGTAGATCACATAACTAATGAGGAAGTATTGAATAGGATTGGGGAGAAGAGAAGTTTGTGGCACAACTTGACCAGAAGAAGGGATCGGTTGGTAGGACATGTTCTGGGGCATCAAGGGATCACCAATTTAGTATTGGAGGGCAGTGTGGAGGGTAAAAATCGTAGAGGGAGACCAAGAGATGAATACATTAAGCAGATTCTGAAGGATATAGGTTGCAGTAGGTACTGAGAGATGAAGAAGCTTGCACAGGATAGAGTAGCATGGAGAGCTGCATCAAACCAGTCTCAGGACTGAAGACCACAACAACAACATGCTTCAATTGAAGCTTCTTTGTGCGTAACTTTGCGTTACTTAAATTTGCAACAAGTTTGCCTCCCATGGTGCCCTCGGGTCACTACTGGGTGCATTATTCTCTTTGATCACATTGGTTTGAAAATAAAGTTTCAGTGTCTCATATTATTGATATTATTCTGGGTTCGAATCTGTCAATCTGACAGCTACACACACACACACACACACACACACACACACACACACACACACACATATATATATATATATATATATATATATATATATATATATATATGTAAAATAGAAAATATGCAGTATACAAACTAATCACTACTAAAATGTTCCTCCTGATTGATCTGTCACAATTTAACACTATAAATAATTGCACTAATCAGGTTATCTGTGCAGACATTTAGAGCATGTTTAAGCTAACACTAATTAAAAGAAGACATAACACAAATATTCATAAACAAAAGAGAAAGTCAATCATATTCTTATAACTAAATACTTCTACACTAGTACATTATCTCTACAGATCACACATCATTAATGTTCATTTATTTTCAAAATAATGGTGTACCTTTTTTTACACATAACACATAGGACTATCAGTCATTTACAGTAGGAATATTTTCACATCCTTACGCGGATACAGTCCCCGTACTCTCAGTGATTGGGGATCTACTAAGAGATAGCTACTATTTCCTTCTTGGACTAAGGAATGGAGTATGAGGCTCGATAGTAGGTTTTGTGAGGCTTCACCTCGATATTGTATTGATACCCCTTAACAATTCCTGGTCGTTCTGAAAATACATTTGCATAGTTAGATAATAACTGCACCAAATCCTGCTGTTGCATTGAGTTCATATCTTCGGACTGTGATACTTTGTTCACAATTGCGTCCACATTTGCTTTTAATTGATCACTTTGTACGTCTGGATAATAGAGATTTTGTCCTAGGGAATGATTGTCTAAATGTAGTATCCACTGATTCCTACATTTTATGTTAATAGCATTACAATTAGGCACAGGTAGCTGTTCAGATCTGAGCATGGACAATTCTATCCTCCTACCCGCGTTCATCAAACTTAATTTTCCCCGAGAAAGGTCGATTACTGCGCCCCTTTCTCTCAAAAAATCTACTCCCAAAATGCAGGCTACCTTTAAACCCTTTACTACCAGGAATGAGCACGCTATGGCTTCTCCCCCTATATACATCTCTAACCGCACTTGGAGTTAAATTATTTGTCGCTGTGCACTGATGGCTCCAGTGACTTTGCAATTATTCACAGGAAAAGTCAGCATACGCTTTTCTTTCCCCAGTACTCTGAATTAGTCCATACTCATGACACTGACAGTAGCACCTGTATCCACGATTGCTTGCACATCAATATTGTTAATTTTGATCTCTATTGTCGCTTCTAATTTGTCTTTGTGCTCCTTTATGCACGTGGGTGGTTCAGTTATTAATTCATGTCCCATCTGCACCCCATCATTATACCTGAGGATACAGATTCCCGATGTTTTGGTCTCTGTCGGGCTGCTCTCACTCCAAACCTCAGCCGACGATGGAAAGCGTATCTTGGCTGAATCTAGTTTGTTGGATTATTACTGGTGGATGTGTGTGACTGCTCTGTGTCGCTGACCTCCACTATGTGTAAGTTGTGTTGCGTCGGCCGCCACGGTTGCGCAATTGGCGCATTTTGTGGTGGCGGTCGGTTATTGTCATATCTTTCACTGTTTTGCCGGTCCGGACTGGGCCTCTGGTTCTGTGGCCAAGTTCGGTTTGCATCGTTATAGGTATTAGTGTTCCACAGCTCCCCGGCATTTTTCCATCTACTATTGCTTGGTGGGCCTGTTTCATATCGGACCTCTGACCTCCTTTTCCGGTCATTGTTCACCGGCGGACTATTGCCGTTCCGGTCCCTATCTCTATTCCCGTTTTGTACATAACCTTGTCTCCTATTGTTACCTCCGCCGTTTCCATTATTTGGTGGAGGCATGTTATTTCGACAATTTCTGTAACCCTTTCCATTACTTCTAGCCTGTTCAGAGGCTGCCTTAACATCCTCCTGAATCAGGTCAATTGAGTCCAGAACAGACAAGAAATGTTCCATGTCGTTCTCCGGTACGTGTATAAGTTTTTCCTTTATGTGTATCGGCAAGTGTGATTTCAAAAGTCTGATCAAATCCCGGGATGAAATCTGTTCGTCCCAGTATCGGGTCTTATTAATGTATTTCTCAAACTACACTCCTGGAAATTGAAATAAGAACACCGTGAATTCATTGTCCCAGGAAGGGGAAACTTTATTGACACATTCCTGGGGTCAGATACATAACATGATCACACTGACAGAACCACAGGTACATAGACACAGGCAACAGAGCATGCACAATGTCGGCACTAGTACAGTGTATATCCACCTTTCGCAGCAATGCAGGCTGCTATTCTCCCATGGAGACGATCGTAGAGATGCTGGATGTAGTCCTGTGGAACGGCTTGCCATGCCATTTCCACCTGGCGCCTCAGTTGGACCAGCGTTCGTGCTGGACGTGCAGACCGCGTGAGACGACGCTTCATCCAGTCCCAAACATGCTCAATGGGCGACAGATCCGGAGATCTTGCTGGCCAGGGTAGTTGACTTACACCTTCTAGAGCACGTTGGGTGGCACGGGATACATGCGGACGTGCATTGTCCTGTTGGAACAGCAAGTTCCCTTGCCGGTCTAGGAATGGTAGAACGATGGGTTCGATGACGGTTTGGATGTACCGTGCACTATTCAGTGTCCCCTCGACGATCACCAGTGGTGTACGGCCAGTGTAGAAGATCGCTCCCCACACCATGATGCCGGGTGTTGGCCCTGTGTGCCTCGGTCGTATGCAGTCCTGATTGTGGCGCTCACCTGCACGGCGCCAAACACGCATACGACCATCATTGGCACCAAGGTAGAAGCGACTCTCATCGCTGAAGACGACACGTCTCCATTTGTCCCTCCATTCACGCCTGTCGCGACACCACTGGAGGCGGGCTGCACGATGTTGGGGTGTGAGCGGAAGACGGCCTAACGGTGTGCGGGACTGTAGCCCAGCTTCATGGAGACGGTTGCGAATGGACCTCGCCGATACCCCAGGAGCAACAGTGTCCCTAATTTGCTGGGAAGTGGCGGTGCGGTCCCCTACGGCACTGCGTAGGATCCTACGGTCTTGGCGTGCATCCGTGCGTCGCTGCGGTCCGGTCCCTGGTCGACGGGCACGTGCACCTTCCGCCGACCACTGGCGACAACATCGATGTACTGTGGAGACCTCACGCCCCACGTGTTGAGCAATTCGGCGGTACGTCCACCCGGCCTCCCGCATGCCCACTATACGCCCTCGCTCAAAGTCCGTCAACTGCACATACGGTTCACGTCCACGCTGTCGCGGCATGCTACCAGTGTTAAAGACTGCGATGGATCTCCGTATGCCACGGCAAGCTGGCTGACACTGACGGCGGCGGTGCACAAATGCTGCGCAGCTAGCGCCATTCGACGGCCAACACCGCGGTTCCTGGTGTGTCCGCTGTGCCGTGCGTGTGATCATTGCTTGTACAGCCCTCTCGCAGTGTCCGGAGCAAGTATGGTGGGTCTGACACACCGGTGTCAATGTGTTCTTTTTTCCATTTCCAGGAGTGTATTTTCGCAATTTGCCTAATCGTGGAGAATACGGCTCTGGATTATATATCTCTTTCCGTAATCTCTTCTGAATACATGTTGACCAATATTTGGCCAAGAATGCCTTTTCAAATTGCTCATATGTGTCGCAACTGTCAGCTGCTTCGGTTGCCCATAATGCAGCATCTCCTTGTATGTAAGACATAACGAACTGTATTTTTTGTGTATGACTCCAAACGCTAGGCAAAATGTTTCTAAATCCCTTGATAAACACTGCAGGGTGAACAGATTTCTTCTCCGTTGTAAAGATCTGAAACTGTCGGTTTTTAATCAGGCTTCCTTCAATCACTATTTTGTAGTGACATTTGTTTGTTTCGCTAACATTGGTTGCCTGTTCTGTCTCGCAGTCACAATTTTTCACTGCTGTTCTTATATGCCTATCACTGTTGGACCTGGCTGGCGTGACACACGCCTGTGCGTCGCCGTGCAGCGAGCTGTTCTCCATCTCCGTAAGACGACGGTTGACATTCCACTGCCACAGCGGAATGTCAAGGTCCTGCACTTCCGCATTGGAGCCCACGTCTCTGGCCTCAATCGCGGCGTGCACCTTGTCGTCTATTTTTTCTATAAATTCGTTTTCAATGTTGTGCACTTGTTCGGACATTTTGTGCTCAATTACTTGACTTGTGTCAATTTCTAATTGTTCCATCCTGTTAGCCAGTACACTGATTTCACCCACGATACTGGCGTTTGCCACTTGAATATTATCTACTCTTTCGCTAAGTTCTTGCACCGCTTTGGGTATGGTTTCATAGTTTTGTTTCAAACTAACAATCTCACTTTGCATAGTTTCCAAAGATTGCATTAACTGCCAATCTCTCTCATGCTGGCGTCGATCACGCTCTGCTTGTTCATGCATAAACGTAGCTTGGAAATTGAGCATGCACACGAACATAACTCCTAATGATTGCACTTCTGACACCTCACCACTCTCTGGTCCGTGTCTAGTGCTTGTGGGTGGCACAGTATTTCTATTTTCAACTGAATCACTGGCTGGCAGTGGCAACATTTCTTGCCCTTCTGCCCCCAGACTCTCACATTGTACTTCCTGAACTACGCCACTAACATTACTTTGTGCCCCACTTTCTAACTCGGTATCACTGCTTGCTAACTGTTGTTCATTATCCATGTTTATACCTTTCTGACTAAATGAATTTTTATTACCACACGTAAATAAGAGTTTCTACAACAAAGTTCGTACGTACAGAAAGAAAGATAAAGGCAAAACTAAAAACAAATTTAAAAAAGGTAACTGATTATTTTTTTAATTTTTTTTATTTCATTAAAACGACCATCGGCTGGCCGTGGCCGCAGCTGCTGCAACCAGGGCTGCGGCTGGAGACGACCGCGGTGGCCGAGCGGTTCTAGGCGCTTCAGTCCGGAACCGCGCTGCTGCTACGGTCGCAGGTTCGAATCCTGCCTCGGACATGGATGTGTGTGATGTCCTTAGGTTAGTTACGTTTAAGTAGTTCTAAGTCTAGGGCATTGATGACCTCAGATGTTAAGTCCCACAGTGCTCAGAGCCATTTGAACCATTTTGAACTGTGGCTGGCCGGCACGGCTGGCAGTTGGTTGGCCGGAGCTCAGTCACACCATGGAGATAACGGAGATAGCAACGGCTGAGTACGTCTCTCATCGACAGGGGAGACGAAATAAGAAAAGGTACTAAGTACATTCTATGTTGCAATCCCGCTCTACAAAGGGAATGGTTGTTACTTTTCTTGTCAGCTTCGTGAACACGAAGATTAATCCTTCAATTTCACTAGAATGTCTATAAAAATTTTTGATGATATACAGGGTGTCCCACTCAAACCTCCCTGACTTCGAAACCGAGGGAAAAAACCACAGTAGATACGACGATGAAAAATGCTCCAAATTATGGAGCACCTCAATACACCTCTACATGTGAACCATTTGTAGCACAAAGAATATCGAGTCTATGTTCAGTTTCTTGCCAAGTCCTCTGTAACATTTCCTCTGTTATTGTTGGAATCACATTAGTGATACGATGTCGCAACGTAGGAATATCGTCCACTTTGGTCGCATACACGCGGTCCTTCATGAATCCCTACATGAGGAAATCAAGCGGCGTAGGGAATGTGGTGGCCAGGCAATGGGTCCTCCGCGTCCGATCCAACTATTGGGATATTTCCTATCCAGGAACTAGCGAACAGCTCTTGACCAATCCGGCGGATCTTCATGTTGTTGAAAAATGATGTTGGGTTGCAGGTCTTTTATCTGAGGGTAGACAAACTGCTCCAACATGTCCAGATACACTGACGCGTTCACTGTTTGTTCCACAAAGAAGAACGGTCTAGCAATCCTATCGTACATTAGCACACACCAGACGTTGAGTTTAGGGCTATCACGAAGAATTTCAATGAAAACTTGCGGATTTTGGGAACCCCAAATCCGAACATTATGCCTATTATCCCTTCCTGATCGATGAAAAGTTGCCTCATCTGAGAATAAACACCTTTCCAGGCAGATGGCATCCACATCAATACGCTGCAGCATATCGGCAGCAAATTGTTGTCGGCGTGGTTTGTCGTTCGGCGTCAGATTTGCAGAATTTGCACTCTGTAAGCACGCACACGAACACGCTGGTGATCTACACGATGCAATTTTGATCGAAGTACATCAAGTTGCCTAGATGCTTGACGAATTGACTTACGTGAGCTTCCGAGAAACGTTTGTCTGATGTCCTCCACTGTCTCTTCTGAAACTCCGTAACGTGCACCGCCAGAATGTTTCAGAACACTTCCTGTTGCCAGAAACTTCCTATACCATTCCTTAACTGTTTTCACGTCAGGTGGATCTTATTCATACACACAACGATAATTTCTTTGCACAGTAATCAGCGATTTTTTTCTGCAAACCACACTACTGCTTGCGCGCACTGCTGTGGAGTCGCCATTTTCACTTCATGCGACCATGCTGCACTCTCTGGAGATGACACTTGGCACTTCTGAGACGGGAATATAAATTTTTTGAGATACTCTACAATGTGGTGCATATTTTATTGTATCTACTGTGGTTTTTCTCTCCTGGGTCCTTGAAATCAGGGAGGTTTGAGTGTGACACCGTATATTAAAGAAAACTGGAGACAGCATAAGAGGTACAGACACAGCAATGCGACAATGCATAGGAAATGTAGAGAAACTGCTAATCACATTCAGGTATGATTACATGACTATATGGGAGCGGAACAAACAATGGTAGCAGTTACTTCTGTAAAATATCTGGGTGTATGTTACGTAACGATTTGAAGTGGAATGATCATATAAAATTAATTGTTGGTAAGGCGGGTGTCAGGTTGAGATTCATTGGGAGAGTTCTTAGAAAATGTAGTCCATCAACAAAGGAGGTGGCTTACAAAACACTCGTTCGACCTATGCTTGAGTATTGCTCATCAGGGTGGGATCGGTACCAGGTCGGGTTGACAGAGGAGATAGAAAAGATCCAAAGAAGAGCGGCGCGTTTCGTCACAGGGTTATTTGGTAAGCGTGATAGCGTTACGGAAATGTTTAGCAAACTCACGTGGCAGACTGTGCAAGAGAGGCGCTCTGCATCGCGGTGTAGCTTGCTCGCCAGGTTTAGAGAGAGTGCGTTTCTGGATGAGGTATCGAATATATTGCTTCCCCCTACTTATACCTCCCGAGGAGATCACGAATGTAAAATTAGAGAGATTCGAGCGCGCACGGAGGCTTTCCGGCAGTCGTTCTTCCCGCGAACCATACGCGACTGGAACAGGAAAGGGAGGTAATGACAGTGGCACGTAAAGTGCCCTCCGTCACACACCGTTGGGTGGCTTGTGGAGTATAAATGTAGATGTAGATGTAAGTTTTATTAAAGAAAGTTTTTAACAGTAATGAAATTGTTAATGTTACATTATATTGTAAGTAAAATTAACTTGATGATTCACCGAAACATGTAAGTAGTGGTGATGTAACACGATTATCGATACTGCCATCATCAGTGGTTTCTGGAGGAAACTGTGCTGAATTATTATTTTATGAAGAAGAAGAGGAACTAAATTGCGTGGGATAAGTTTCCTGATAATAACCTGTTCCATCACAAGACAATGGCTGGTGTTGTGAAGTATATCCCGCTGATGATTGTGGACGGTGAAAAATGTACGGTTGGTAATGTTCGTAGGAAGATGTGTTTGGACAGTGAGGATGCGGTTGAGTTTCTTCAATAACACTTAAGATTCGTCGTTTTACAGAAACTTGAGTTGCTGAGGTATTTTTTGAAGTCGCTGACCAAAGACAAGGAAAAAAGCCTGTCGTCATCTGTCATCACATGTGTGTCCAGTTGCTGCCTGGGCGTCTGCTGATTTTTCCAGAGCATCGATTAGTTGTCTTCCAATTTCGGCTTCTGCTTTCATTTTCTTACGGAGCACCCTAGCCTGCTATGGTCCACTTGGAACTTTACTTTCTGCTGTAGCCTGATTCTCAGCATTCTCAGGTGACAAACTGATATGTGTATCCAACGGTGGAGTGGTAATATTTACAAATGATTGAGATTAAAATACAGATATGGCATCTTCAGCAGCAGGACCTCTTTTACCGGTTAATCTCCGTTTTCTCGGCTGTACGAATCTTTAATGTTACGCCATTTCTTCTGTAACGATATACCTGTAAAAATGAAATATTATCTTACCTAAGAATAATGTGTATTCTTTGTAAACGGAACCTACAAGTAGTGATATGTTAGATGGGTTTCCACATACCGTATGTGGTAGGAACTGATGGGACGTACGTTAATTTAAAGAAAATGGTTAAAACAATTATGTTTATTAGATTATCTTGGAAAAATATCTCAGGACATTTTGTTCACCTAACCTATCTCGTAAAAGTGTGAAATAATTTCGTTATTTTTCCTTTTCAGATATCTGACAAATGGAAATTCGTTCGTTGAATTGCATCATGCTTTACTTGGAGTAACTGCAATCAGAGATATTGTAAGAGGAGTAAGTTCATCAATCTTGATTATCATAAAAGATGAATGTTTGTCAGAACCGACAAAAAACAACTGGCTGCAAATAGCAAAAAAATTTTAAACTAAGGCCAATTTCCCAAACTGTCTCTGCGCCGTTGATGGAAAGCATGTGCGACTGGTGAAACCAGGAAATAGTGCATCAATGTTCTTCAACTACACTCCTGGAAATGGAAAAAAGAACACATTGACACCGGTGTGTCAGACCCGCCATACTTGCTCCGGACACTGCGAGAGGGCTGTACAAGCAATGATCACACGCACGGCACAGCGGACACACCAGGAACCGCGGTGTTGGCCGTCGAATGGCGCTAGCTGCGCAGCATTTGTGCACCGCCGCCGTCAGTGTCAGGCAGTTTGCCGTGGCATACGGAGCTCCATCGCAGTCTTTAACACTGGTAGCATGCCGCGACAGCGTGGACGTGAACTGTATGTGCAGTTCACGGACTTTGAGCGAGGGCGGATAGAGGGCATGCGGGAGGCCGGATGGACGTACCGCCGAATTGCTGAACACGTGGGGCGTGAGGTCTCCACAGTACATCGATGTTGTCGCCAGTGGTCGGCGGAAGGTGCACGTGCCCGTCGACCTGGGACCGGACCGCAGCGACGCACGGATGCACGCCAAGACCGTAGGATGCTACGCAGTGCCGTAGGGGACCGCACCGCCACTTCCCAGCAAATTAGGGACACTGTTGCTCCTGGGGTATCGGCGAGGACCATTCGCAACCGTCTCCATGAAGCTGGGCTACGGTCCCGCACACCGTTAGGCCGTCTTCCGCTCACGCCCCAACATCGTGCAGCCCGCCTCCAGTGGTGTCGCGACAGGCGTGAATGGAGGGACGAATGGAGACGTGTCGTCTTCAGCGATGAGAGTCGCTTCTGCATTGGTGCCAATGATGGTCGTATGCGTGTTTGGCGCCGTGCAGGTGAGCGCCACAATCAGGACTGCATACGACCGAGGCACACAGGGCCAACACCCAGCATCATGGTGTGGGGAGCGATCTCCTACACTGGCCGTACGCCTCTGGTGATCGTCGAGGGGACACTGAATAGTGCACGGTACATCCAAACCGTCATCGAACCCATCGTTCTACCATTCCTAGACCGGCAAGGGAACTTGCTGTTCCAACAGGACAATGCACGTCCGCATGTATCCCGTGCCACCCAACGTGCTCTAGAAGGTGTAAGTCAACTACCCTGGCCAGCAAGATCTCCGGATCTATCCCCCATTGAGCATGTTTGGGACTGGATGAAGCGTCGTCTCACGCGGTCTGCACGTCCAGCACGAACGCTGGTCCAACTGAGGCGCCAGGTGGAAATGGCATGGCAAGCCGTTCCACAGGACTACATCCAGCATCTCTACGATCGTCTCCATTGGAGAATAGCAGCCTGCATTGCTGCGAAAGGTGGATATACACTGTACTAGTGCCGACATTGTGCATGCTCTGTTGCCTGTGTCTATGTGCCTGTGGTTCTGTCAGTGTGATCATGTGATGTATCTGACCCCAGGAATGTGTCAATAAAGTTTCCCCTTCCTGGGACAATGAATTCACGGTGTTCTTATTTCAATTTCCAGGAGTGTATAAGAAATGTTTCTCAATTCTATTAATGGCTGTTTTTGGTGCAAACTATAAATTTGTCGCTGTAGATGTGGGATCGTATGGTAAATGTGCTGGCTCAACGATATTTCAACAATGAATGTTCTATAATCGAATACTACCTAATAACTTGGATATTCGGGAAGAGAAACACAGCTGCTGAGAATTATTCAGGGTTGTATGGCCGTGGTCCATGGAACTCTTCTATCCCTGACGTTTCGTCCAACGCTGCGTTGGACATCTTCGGAGGTACTCCTCGTTGTGCTCAGTCTTGCCTACGTTGCACTGCCAGTGTGAAGCCGGCCGTCAATGCGGTTCAAAAATGGTTCAAATGGCTCTGAGCACTATGGGACTTAACTTCTGTGGTCATCAGTCCCCTAGAACTTAGAACTACTTAAACCTAACTAACCTAAGGACGTCACACACATCCATGCCCGAGGCAGGATTCGAACCTGCAACCGTAGCGGTCACGCGGTTCCAAACTGAAGCGCTTAGAACCGCACGGCCACACCGCAATGCGGTTCCAGCTGTGGAGATACTTTACATTTTATTATTAGTTTGGTGCTGCGTGTCTGCAGAAGGACTCTGAGTCTTGCCGACACAGCACAACCAGGAGCACCTCCGTAGATGTCCAACGCAGTCTTGGACGAAGCATCAGGGATAGAAGAGTTCCATGGACCACGGCCATACAACCCGGAAGAATTCTCAGCACCTGAAACAACCGGTCGTGAAAGCCTTCATTGTGTAAGACAAACGCATTTCAGTCATAAACAAAACACCAGTGCCTTATGTGTTTGCTGGTAACGACGCATTTTCGCAGTCACACAGAACTGTGTGTCCATACATAGGTCTGGAACTTGATACAAAAGAAAAAAAGATATTCAAGCATCGTCATTCTCGAGCAAGACGTTTCGTAGAGTGCACAGTCGGGATAACGGCAAGCAAGTGAAAGCACAGACCCCTGAATGTGGACGTTGATTTCGCCACAGACATTATTAAGGCATGTTGTGTTCTATGTACGAAACAGTGATGGTGTTCAATGTTAAGATACAGTATACGGATATCCTTCAGTTCATGAGGATATTCCACAACGAATACGTATGCGTGCATCCAGTTCATACTGCAGGAACGTTTCTGCCAATTACTTTGTACACGAAGGCTCTCTGCCGTGGCAGTTGGATTACACTCAATGAAGTCTGAATTATACGTGCATGTTGTGTTAATAAATACAAGTAAAAGTATTAGAACTTACACAGCGTGTTTTGCTCCTCTGTTGTTGCACATTGTCTGCTCCCGAACATCATAGCCACTTCTCCTGCATTCTCTTTTTCACATTTGTGCCAGCATATTCTTCAGATGACAAGTCAAACAAAGCAGGCCCACCCTTATGTTTATAATAAATTTCTTCGTATCAAAGTCAATGATGACAGAAAGATCCTTCTGCAGACACGCAGCAGCAAACAAATAATAAAACGTAAAATATCTCCACAGCTGGAACCGCGTTGACCGCTGGCCTCACAGTGGCAGTGCAACTTGTCCGCTGCCCCATTCAGCTGCGTGTAACTTTGGCTGCAGCGGCGGGCTGGCCGGAGGCTGGTCACGTGACAAAGTGCTGGCAGTGGCCGTGACCGCACTAGAGGGCTTATTGCCCTAAGGCCTAAGAGCAACCTCAGGGGTTCTGTACTAAGGACAGCTTGTCAAGCATGGGACTCTTAGACCCGCTGATGGCTCTGCAAATACTGGAAAAACAAACGGTCCCCCCTCCCCCCCCCCCTCCCCCGCCGCCCTTCAGCCCCCTATCGTCTGTCCAGTGGTGAGTATTATGATTGCAGTTCGTTCTGATGTCAAGACGTATATAGGTTCTATAACGGAAAAGCGTTACATTTACTTTTTAGTAGTGTGTCAGTAGCATAGATAACTTATTGATGACTATATCAACGTGTTCAACATTTGGAGAGAGATGTGATAAAATTACTCCATAAGTATTTTGTATTAGCAGTTCATAATTTTACTAAATTACTGAGAACATAAGCATTTAAGACAATAATATTTGTGAACATCTGTTCTCTTCCTGAAATCCGAATAATGTTTATAAGGTAGTTCAGTGTAAGTTGAGACAGGTCTCTAAGCACACATTTTATTGTTATTCCTGAGCCCGTAGTTAGCATTGTCACAACCACTTGAGATTGTAGTAGGATTGCACAGATTAGCGTGCGCAACCAATCACCAAGAAATGATAAAAATACATGATAGTTAAGAAAAGAACAAAGTTGGGTAGCATCGTTACAGTGCTTCAGCTCTTGGGCTAAGAACTCTTCTTGTGTATTACATCTCGTCGAGGTCCTACACCCGCTACGAAAGACAACACAATACGATTAATGCTAGACACTCGTAATCAACACACGGATACATCCGGGTGACAAACTTTTCACCAAACTCTTCTAGCCGGTGGCATACGAGGCTGACAGAACGTCACAGACGTAGCATTCTCTGGCAGCTAATGCCCTGATTACCGCCATAAACAGGACACACAAAAATCTTGGCAAACAAAATTCCATTTCCAAATTAGGCAGTTTCTAGCAGGCGTGAATTTAACCCGCGTATCAGTAATAACCCATGGTTACAAACAATTTACAAACAAATTAAGAAAACTGGTAAAAGTTGGCCTCGGCAAAGATCAGGTTGGATCCTTGGCAAATGTAGAAACATTCAAGGCAACACGGACCCTACAGCTTCTCTTAGAAGATAAGTCAAAGGAAGGCGAACAGCCGGACGGGGTGGCAGAGCGGTTCTAAGCGCTACAGTCTGGAACCGCGCGACCGCTGCGGTCGCAGGTTCGAATCCTGCCTCGGGCATGGGTGTGTATGATGCCCTTAGGTTGGTTAGGTTTGAGTAGTTTTAAGTTCTAGAGGACTGATGACCTCAGAAGTTAAGTCCCATAGTGCTCCGAGCCATCTGAACCTTTTCTTTTTTTTAAGGTGAACATATGTTTATATCTATTGTACAGAATTTTATTTCCTGGTCAGAACAACTGCCGGAACAGTAGCCACACCATGTTGGTTTTCCAATTTCAGCACCACAGGCGATCCTCTTCCAGAGATGTCAGCTCTCCACTACACTGTATGCACACCATCGATGGTGGCACTACGATCGCTGACCATTTCTTCAGCCACAGTCACACGATTCAACGTGCGTGCCCATCTAGCTGCCTAAATAGGCTACGGTACGTGGCCTATCGTAGAGAGTCAACTCTTACTCTGTTATAGGCAATTACGTGAGTCACATCCTGCAGCCCTTCATTCAGAGCCACACTGCCCGCCTCGCTGACCCATCAGCATCGCTGCATCTTTGGCGGCCGCCGCTGGTCCAGCGCTGCCTCGCAGCAGCCTACATCACTCGAACCCGACTCCAGATCGTCAGCTCCGTCGCCCCAGAGTTGAATCGCATATCTAGCCGGAATTTGCACATCACCGTGTCATAGGCACCTGCTGCCTGCTGGTGGATCATCGCCTGCCAGTGTCACCGTCAACTCCTGTTGATACCGGTTGCAGGCACCGGCTAGCTGCAGTATCATTGCCAGACACCAGCCAAACCTTTGCCGCATCATCATCAGGCATCAGCCACGCCCGCACCTACACCAAAGCATCATCACCACTTGCCAGCCATGCCCACGCTGCAGTATTACTTGCAGGCACCACCTCCACCCAAGCTGCAGCACCATCGGTATGTGCCACCTCCACCCAAGCTGCAGCACCATCGGTATGTGCCAGCTGCGCCAAAGGTGATCTGCAAGGACACCAAACCAACATTTATAGATTTAGAAAAGGCTTTTGACGGTGTTGAGTGGAATATGGTCTTTATGATTCTGTAGGTAACAGGGAAAAAATACAGTGAGCGACAGGTTATTTACAACTTGAACAAAAATCGGATTGCAGTTATTAGAGTCAGAGCATATGAATGAAAAGCAGTAGCTGAGACAGGATGGAGACAGTGTTGTCAATCTGCACATTGAACAAGCAGTAAAGGAAACTGTGGTATCGATAGTTCCGATGCCACAGCATAGGTCCACGCTCGTAGGTTGGCCCTACGAGAGCCCTCTAGCCGACGCTGTGGAGCTCAACGAGCGCTGCTCTGCTTTCTGCCAATTTCATCAAGAGCAGACGGCCTGGAAACATCGCTTCAACTTCAGTGCGTGTTGGCTTGCTGTTGAGACTTTGTAGTACTTACGATGGTAATACGGCTTCGCACCTATGTGCTCATCGTCGCCAAGTTACGTAACCATTTATTAACTTGTTTTTACCTATAGTAAACATTTTTAATTTTAAACGCAGTGCCTGCCGGGGCAGCGCGCGGTTCTAGGCGCTACAGTCTGGAACCGCGCGACCGCTACGGTCGCAGGTTCGAATCCTGCCTCGGTCATGGGTGTGTATCATGTCGTTAGGTTAGTTAGGTTTAAGTAGTTCTAAGTTCTAGGGGACTGATGACCTCAGAAGTTAAGTCCCATAGTGCTCAGAGCCATTTGAACCATTTTTACAAGGAGTACCGGAGTGCTTTACCTCTCCTGCTCCTACTCGCTTCCTCCTTTCGGCCTATTTTTTCAGACCGACGCGCCGCCCTTCCAAGCGGGATACAAAAGAGAAACCAAACAGAAATTTGGAGAGTAAATTAAACATTAGGGAGAAGAATTAATTAATGGTTTCGAGATTACTTTTAGGTATTTCGAGTTAGTTAAAAGTTCTCAGACAGGAAAGAACTCTGAAAAGCAGGTGAGTGGACTGGTTAGTATGCTGAAAAGATGTTATAAGATAAAGATCAACAAAAGTAAAATAATAATACAGAATTTGTTAGATTAGGAAATGGGACATAAATAGCATAGGATGAGCTTTTTCATTGCCACAGTAAAACAATTAACGATGATCCACGTAGGGGGAGGGGCGTGTAAAAATTGTAGAAGGAGACCAAGGGACGAAAAAAGTAAGAGCCGGTTCAAATGAAGGTGGGCTGCAGTAGTTATTCGGAGATGAATACGCATGCACAGCACAGAGAAGCGTGACGACCTGCGTGAAACCAGTTTTAGGATTGAAGACTAGAACAACGTCGACAGCACGAACGTTAGGTGATGATAACACTGAAAAGACTATCACATTGTGTTGAGGATAAAGAAGTAATTAACTTCACTAACTGGAACGGAATGGAACAGCTCATGCTGCTATGAGATCGGTATGAACAGCTGCATCTTAGAGGCAACTCAGTAATTTTCTACTTCAGCGGCAATCGTTATTTCCGATGGTCATCATATAATAAGAAAACACAATCTTACTAATAAGCAGCAAGCACACCAAATTTCGGTGCATGTATTTATTGAGATTCTGAAAGAAATGCTATTACATTTACTTCAAAAGTAACCAATTTGATCTTTCTGTTCACCAAAAACTGAGCATTGTGTATTTGGGGCTTCACAGTAGAAACAGTTGATGAAATAAAAACCAGAGATACTACCCACCTTACATATCTTAATGTTCATAGATATTTCATTCTTGCTTTGGAGAATTACGTATGTAGTCTAGTCAGATGAAATATTATGAGTGTGTTACACACAATTTAATAGCTCATTTACAGCTAGCGAAAAATTTTGAATTTTATGTATCTTTAGTGATTTGGAAAGGCTAAAGATGAATCTTTACTGAGTATCTCAATAGTTAGGTTCAAATATTCAGATGTCAGAACGAGGAATTGGGGCACAGGTGCAATAGTTCAAAACCATCGTTCAGTATGCCTCAGATAGGATTGTCCCGAAGAATGTCTTACGGGATGGGAAAGACCCACCGTGGTTTAACAGACATGTTAAAAAGCTGCTACGTAAGCAAAGAGAAGTCAAAATCTAGCTGGCGAAAAACAGCTGAGCTAAGCGAAAATGAGAAAATAAGAGCAATAATAGAATCTTTCAGTAGCCTTGAAAATAAAATTCTGGCGACCGATTTGTGAAATAACCCTAAGAGGTTTTGGTCTTACGTAAAAGCAGTAAGCGGTTCGAATTCGTCTATTCCTGCCCTCAGTGAGCATAATGGCACCGAGGCGGAAGAACTGATTGGGCCGAAATGCTGAATACCAAATGGTTCAAATGGCTCTGAGCACTATGGGACTCAACTGCTGTGGTCATAAGTCCCCTAGAACTTAGAACTACTTAAACCTAACTAACCTAAGGACAGCACACAACACCCAGCCATCACGAGGCAGAGAAAATCCCTGACCCCGCCGGGAATCGAACCCGGGAACCCGGGCGTGGGAAGCGAGAACGCTACCGCACGACCACGAGATGCGGGCTGCTGAATACCGTCTCCCGAAATTGTTTCACCACGAAAGATCTTAACGCGCTTCCCCATTTCTATCATTGTATGAACGTCGAAACTGTAAACATTGAAATAACCGACAGCTAAATAGAAAACCAACTACAATCACTTAGTGGTGCTAGGCATCAGGACCAGATGAGCCGCCTACCAGATTCCGCAAACATTACGCGAAAGAACTTGCTCCGCTTCTAGCAGCAGTTTGTCGTAGGTCGCTGGAGCAACGAAGAGTACATAGTGACTGGAAAAAATCGCAGGTCATTCACGTTTTCAGAAAGGGTCGTAGGATAGATGCACATACGAGGTGCATTCAAGTTCTAAGGCCTCCGATTTTTTTTCTAATTAACTACTCACCCGAAATCGATGAAACTGGCGTTACGTCTCGACGTAATCGCCCTGCAGACGTACACATTTTTCACAACGCTGACGCCATGATTCCATGGTAGCGGCGAAGGCTTCTTTAGGAGTTTGTTTTGACCACCGGAAAATCGCTGAGGCAATAGCAGCACGGCTGGTGAATGTACGGCCACAGAGAGTGTCTTGCATTGTTGGAAAAAGCCGAAAATCACTAGGAGTCAGGTCAGGTGAGTAGGGAGTTATCACGAAGAAACTGTTGCGTAACGTTAGCTCGATGTGCGGCTGCGTTGTCTTAGTGAAACAGCACACGCACAGCCCTTTCCGGACGTTTTTGTTGCAGTGCAGGAAGGAATTTGTTCTTCAAAACATTTTAGTTGGATGCACTTGTTACCGTAGTGCCCTTTGCAACGCAATGGGTAAGGGTTACGCCCTCGCTGTCTCAGAACATGGACACCATCATTTTTTCAGCACTGGCAGTTACCCGAAATTTTTTTGGTGGCGGTGAATCTGTGTGCTTCCATTGAGCTGACCGGCGCTTTGTTTCTGGATTGAAAAATGGCATCCACGTCTCATCCATTGTCACAACCGACGAAAAGAAAGTCCCATTCATGCTGTCGTTGCGCGTCAACATTGCTTGGCAACATTCCACACGGGCAGCCATGTGGTCGTCCGTCAGCATTCGTGGCACCCACCTGGATGACACTTTTCGTATTTTCAGGTCGTCATGCAGGATTGTGTGCACAGAACCCACAGAAATGCCAACTCTGGAGGCGATCTGCTCAACAGTCATTCGGCGATCCCCCAAAACAATTCTCTCCACTTTCTCTATCATGTCGTCAGACCGGCTTGTGCGAGGCCGAGGTTGTTTCGGTTTGTTGTCACACGATGTTCTGCCTTCATTAAACTGTCGCACCCACGAACGCACTTTCGACACATCCGTAACTCCATCACCACATGTCTCCTTCAACTGCCGATGAATTTAAATTGGTTTCACACCACGCAAATTCAGAAAACGAATGGTTGCACGGTGTTGAAGTAAGGAAAACGTCGCCATTTTAAGTATTTAAAACAGTTCACATTCTCGTCGCTGGCGGTAAAATTCCATCTGCCGTACGGTGCTGCCATCTCTGGGACGTATTGACAATGAACGCGGCCTCATTTTAAAACAATGCGCATGTTTCTATCTCTTTCCAGTCCGGAGAAAAAAAATCGGGGGCCTTAGAATCTGAATGCACCTCGTAATTATACGTTTATATCGTTGGCGTCAATCTGTTGTAGAATTATGGGGCATGTTTTATCCTGAGAATTATGACATTTTTGGGGAACGAAAATACGCGTTACATGAATCAACATGGATTCTGCAGGTGTCTTGCGAAACTCAGCTCTTTCTGTTCCTCCATGATATCCACATCGCTGAGGACATCGGCGAACAGGTAGTTACCGTGTTCTTTGACTTCAGGAAGGGGTTTGACACTGTCCCGCTCTGCCATTTAGTGGCGTGAAAACAAAATAGAAACGGGATTACCGAGTAAGAGATTTACGAGTGGATTCAAGACTTCCTTGCAGATGGAACTCAACAAGTAGCTCATAACGCAGCAAAATCGACAGATTAAAAGGTAGTTGCGGAGTATCCCAACGCAGTATGATAGGACCGCTCCCTGTTTACAGTTTGTATAAATGATCTTGTGGAAAGTGACGGAAGTTGTTTAAGAGTGTTCGCAGAAGATGCAGTTGAAGACAGCGTCGATTTGCAGAATTACCTACAGAGGATTGATGAATGGTGCAGTGTCTGGTCGTTGGACCTGCACGTAAATAAATGTAACGTACTGCTCATACACAGGAAAAGAAATCCACTACCGTACAACTGCACTATTGACGACAAATTGCTGGAAACGGTATCTACACTACTGGCCATTAAAATTGCTACACCGAAATGCAGATGACAAACGGGTATTCATCGTACAAATATATTATGCTAGAACTGACATGTGATAACATTTTCACGCAGTTTGGGTGCATAGATCCTGAGAAATCAATATCCTGAACAACTACCTCTGGACGTAATAACAGCCTTCATACGCCTGGGCATTGAGCCAGAGCTTGGATGGCGTGAACAGGTACAGCTGCCCATGCAGCTTCAACACGATACCACAGTGTGGTGACGAGTCAGCTGCTCGGCCACCATTGCCCAGACGTTTTCCATTGGTGAGAAAACTGGAAAATGTACTGGCCAGGGCAGCAGTCGAAACTTTTCTGTATCCAGAAAGGACCGTAAAGGACCTGCAACATGCGGTCGTGCATTATCCTGTTGAAATGTAGGGTTTCGCAGGGATCGAATGAAAGTTAGAGCCACGGGTCGTAGCACATCTGAAATGTAGCGTCCACTGTTCAAAGTTCCGTCAATGCGAACAAGAGGTGACCGGACGTGTAACCAATGGCACCCCACACCATCACGCCGGGTGATACGCCAGTATGGCGATGACGAATACACGCTTCCAATGTGCGTTCACAGCGATGTCGCCAAACACGGATGCGACCATCATTATGCTGTAAACAGAACCTGGATTCGTCCGAAAAACGAATTTTTGCCATTTGTGCACCAGATTCGTCGTGGAGTACACCATCGCAGGCGCTCCTGTCTGTGATGTAGCGTCAAGGGTAATCGCAGCCACGGTCTCCGAGCTGATAGTCCATGCTGCTGCAAACGTCGTCGAACCGTTCGTGAAGATGGTTGTTGTCTTTCAAACGTCCCCATCTGTTGACTCAGGGATCGAGACGTGGCTGCACGATCCGTTACAGTCATGTGGATAACATGCCTGTCCTCTCGACTCCTATTGATACGAGGCCGTTGGGATCCAGCACGGCGTTCCGTATTACGCTCCTGAATCCACCGATTTCATATTCTGCCAACAGTCATCGGATCTCGACCAAAGCGAGCAGCAATGTCGCGATACGATAAACCGCAATCGCGATAGGCTACAATGCGTCCTTTATCAAAGTCGTAAACGTGATGGTACGCATTTCTCCTCCTTACTCGAGGCAGCACAGCAACGTTTCACCAGGCAACGCCGGTCAACTGCTGTTTGTGTATGAGAAATCAGTTGGAAACTTTCCTCGTGTCAGCACGTTGTAGGTGTCGCCACCGGCGCCAATCTTGTGTGAATGCTCTGAAAAGCTAATCATTTGCATATCACAGCATCTTCTTCCTGTCGGTTAAATTTCGCGTCTGTAGCAATTCATCTTCCTGGTGTAGCAATTTTGGTGCCCAGTAGTGTATCATAAAATATCTAGAAGTAACTGTTCAGAGCGACCTTAAGTGGAATGACCACATAAAACACTTTGTACGAAAAGGATCCTAAGGAAATGTGGTTCATCCACGAAGGAAGTGACTTACAATGTGCTAGTTCCACCGATTCTTGAGTACCGTTAATCAATCTAAGACCGTTACCAGATAGGACTAGCAGAGGAGATAGGTACATAGGCAGACGAACAGGAGAGAGAGAGAGAGAGAGAGAGAGACAGAGAGGGAGAGAGAGAGAGAGAGAGAGAGAGAGAGAAGATCAAACGGAGAGCGACGCGTTTCGTCACAGCTTCGTTCAGTCGGCGCGTGGGTGTTACAGTGATACTCCAGAAACTCGAGTGGCAGACGCAACAAGAGAGGTGTTGTGCATCACTGAAATATTTCGTAGTGAAACTGCGATTGAAAAATGGTTCAAATGGCTCTGAGCACTATGGGACTTAACATCTATGGTCATCAGTCCCCTAGAGCTTAGAACTACTTGAACCTAACTAATCTAAGGACATCACACAACACCCAGTCATCATGAGGCAGGGAAAATCCCTGACCCCACCGGGAATCGAACCCGGGAACCCGGGCGTGGGAAGTGGGAACGCTATCGCACGACCACGATCTGCGGACTCTGCGATTGAAACTTTTCCTGGAAGAGTCGGACAACCTATTACTTCCTCCTACATACATCTCACGAAATGACCACAACGAGAAAATTCGAGAAATTAGAGGTAATAAAGAGTCTTACCGGTAGCCATTCTTTGCCCGCGCCATTAGCAAGTGCAACAGGGAGGAGAGGTCAGTTAGTGCTAGCAGATGCACCCTCCACAACACAGTATAATGTAGATGGAGTATGATGTAGATGTAGCTGCAGAGATCAGCATAGCGAGATACAGGGTCGTAGTGAATGGGTACACAATCAGCACCTTCCAGGAAAAAGATTTGTCGTACACACAACAGTTAACCATATTTTCTGCAATATCTAATGACAAGGAAGTACAATTCAAAACAATTTTATAGGCTCGATTAAACACACTTTAAGTATCTGGGTGAATTATTTCTCAGATACAAAACATTGGTAAGCCTATAACCCGTTTTGATTGAAACTCGTTCAGCAAATCGAGTAACACGGAATTAGAACTGCTCTCACCCTTGAAACATAATAACCATTTATCTACAGCAAAGAGTTAATTTTCTGCGTGTAAAACGTTAATTTCCTGTGTGTAAAACAAAACTAATAAAATGTTGAGCTACTAATTAAGGCACGAACCACATATAAAAATATTGTATTCCAGTTTGTTTACAGACCTGCTCGATTAAATTTAGTTCGCTTGAGCAAAGATTAAAACTACTACTGTAGCCGAAATCAAGTAGCCTCATGTGAAATAATAAACCATTTGCGGGTAGTGCTGGTAAATGCACGTGTGGTTCATTGGTTTCCTGTTTATACAGCTACTTTAATTGGTAGGTTTCGTTGTATTACCTCATATTTCTCCAGAAAAAACATATTTGATGAAACTCGAGGACGTAAGAAAATTTAATAGCATCCGGAATAAATGAAAATACATTTTGAAAGTACGTGTGAAAACGTGGATTGTAGTAGGAGTGAATACAGTACTCAAAATTCATAATATTTGCTGGAATACTGTTTCTTTGAATCAAGCGAAATCAACGTACCTAGGCCTTCTCCAAGCTTTTGTTGCTTATTTTGCGACATAACGAAGCGAAATATCACTTGAGGGACGTTTATGTCGAGAATCTGGAGTCTTGTGTCAGCTTGGAGGAGGAGGAGATTAGTGTTTAATGTCCCGTCGACAACGAGGTCATTAGAAACGGAGCGCAAGCTCGGGTGAGGGAAGGATGGGGAAGGAAATCGGCCGTGCCCTTTCAAAGGGACCATCCCGGAATTTGCCTGAAGCGATTTAGGGAAATTACGGAAAACCTAAATCAGGATGGCCGGAGACGGGATTGAACCGTCGTCCTTCCGAATGCGAGTCCAGTGTGCTAACCACGGCGCCACCTCGCTCGGTTGTGTCAGCTTGGCCCAGTGTATTTGTCTGTGTAGCATGTACTATGTCTTTTAGGAAAGAGTATGGATAAGCACTCCGTCATCAGGCCACAAGTGGCCCATCGGAACCATTCGACCGCCGTGTCATCCTCAGCGGAGTATACAGATAGGAGGGCCGTGTGATCAGCACACTGCTCTCCTGGTCGTTACGATGGTTTTCTTTGACCGGAGCCGCTACTATTTGGTCAAGTAGCTCCTCAGTTGGCATCAAGAGGCTGAGTGCACCCCGAAAATGGCAACAGCGCATGGCGGCCCAGATGGTCACCCATCCAAGTCCCGGCCACGCCCGACAGTGCTTTTCTTTGGTGGTCTGAAGGGAACCAGTGTATGCACTGCGGCAAGGTCATTGCCAAATAGAATGAATAGGCTGGTTATAATTAGACTTGCGCTATTTCGTAGAGCCCCCATGATAAACGAGGACATGACTAAGACATAAACATGCGAAAGAAACACATTTTGATTTCCGCATGAGAGGGAAACATTTGTTAATTTCCCACCAGGTTTACGTTCCAGGTTGCTCAGTGTTACGACCACTGCATCCTCGACAGCCTGGAACAGCAGCAGAGATCGCACTACTACTGCCCAGAACAACGCCGCTCCAAGGAATGTTCATCTGTCGTGACTCGGGTCGTGCACTGCTTGAACATCGAACACTGCGTCCAGCATACTCGGTCGTGTTAACAGTTAATTGTAACTTCTGAATCATGTTAATCACCCTCGGCACGGAAAGAGGATCTTTCCGTATTACTTCTATGCGACGATACTCGCGAAGAGCAGCACCAGTGTTGCCGCTGTTCTGATAAAAATGCTTTGATAAAACAACTTTACAATTAAAGGCATGCTCGCCTTGTCCAGACACATGTTGAATGTCTGCACCAGCAATGCACCGGATGCTTGTGTTCCAACCCTACGTCGCTGAATGAGTACTGGGGCCTAACGGCAACTCATTACATTAAAAATGCTATAGTTATAATGAAATGGTTCAAATGGCTCTGAGCACTATGGGACTTAACATCTGAGGTCATCAGTTTCCTAGAACTTAAGAACCACTTAAACCTAACTAACCTAAGGACAGCACATACAACCGTGCCCGAGGCAGGATTCGAACCTGCGACCGTAGCAGTTGCGCGATTCCATACTGAAGCGCCTAGAACAGCTCGGCCACCACGGCCGGCAGTAATAATGAAAATCCTGCCGCACACAGTGTGCATATAATTCCTGTAGTGTTGGGTACCCCATATGGAATATAGTTTTCTGTCTACTCTGACTCAAGTGGTGAAAATTTACTAACAACGATCCCGTATGCCAGCATCCACACTACCACACACAAAGCATTTTAAGTGACCTGTTTCAGAAGCCGTGAACCGTGCTTGTCCTTTCATCCGTAACAGCAACTCCTACCGTTATTTAATGGGACTGTGCTGATTTAGTTAGCTTAAAATATTGATAAGTTGTGTCCCCTTGCGACTTGAACGCTTCAGATCGGTAAATATTCGAAACTGCAGTTGTAAGTAACGAATATATCGACAAGTAAGAGCGGCATTTATTATGTAATAAAAACAAGGTTGTGGTTTCAAAGTTTTCTCCATTCGACTTCAGTCTGCACTGTTGTCAATTTTATTCAAGATGATCCTGTCTCTAGGGTGCAGAGGTGGCGACGTTGCATGATATCGCCACGAACGCTCCTGCCCCTCCCCCACTTCCTCCTCCGCTCATCAATTCCCCTTCTCTCCACGACTTGTGAATTCACAGGAAGAAAACTGTCTGTGCTGAGCTGCAGGAGACGAAAAACCTAAGGTAGTGTCATTATTAATTAATTTACGTATTTAGTCGGCAAATAAGTTCTTGGTGGTGTTACCCTGCTGCCGCCCCCACCCACCCTCACCCACCTCCACCCACCCCCACAGTTTCCACCATCTGTGCCCTGACTTTTCCTGATCGCGCCTATGCATGTTGTTCGCCTCAGAATTGGAAGCCCGACTCCTCTACCCAAGAATATCGACACCAGAGGATGCTCCAAACTTTACTACAGGTACACCCACCCACATTTGTGAATTGGCGAGAAAAATGCTCGCGTGCAAGTTACAGTCTTTAATTTTAGCAGGGAAAGTGTTCAGTTGACGAAGTGTAGGTTTCGGGCAGAGACGAGTTTAATAAGTGTATTGCTTGTAAGCACACAGCTGAGCACCGCATCCCTAGCCTCCTACATGAGGAATTTAAGGAGATGACAATGGACGAGCATAGGAGGAATACTTTTCAGCAGATAATTGTGATGCAGCTGGATGGACTGAAGATGCATTTCGCAACTCATACAGACTGTTGGCTATGCCGGAGCTGTTCCAGTTTTTTGATGTGGCCATTCGATCCACAGTGCAGGAAACACATACTTATAAAAAAAGGAGTAAAGACACTGCAACTGTAGCATATGTGGTTGGAGGAGACTGGATGCATTAGAGTACATTGCTGTACTATACAATCCAACCAGAAAAAAACAGCGTTTGCGCTAGGTGTTGACAACTATACTGCATTTACAAGTAATTTTAGAGTACATAGAGAGAGGTGAATTCACGATCTCGGGGGCAGAACTGACATAAAATCAATAAAATTACTAGAAATGACGGGAAATATCTAAAAACTGAAGGAAAATATGCCTAAAGTCAGGGGAAATTTGGGGGAGAATGAGGGAGTACTTGTGCTTGGTGCCGGAAAATTAATGTACATAGGAACGAGTACGTGACAACAAGAGGAATCTGAGAAAAAGTTGAAATGAAAGCTCTGGGAACCAGAGAGACAGTCATTGTTCGTCGATAGTGATAAGATGGTTGTAAGAGATTCCTTAACGTGGATGACCACCAAAAGGAGAGTAACAAATTTATATGTTATATACGTCGGACCACAAGCCCAGGTGTGACCTCAGAGTTATTGGCAACTGTCTTATAGATTTTTAGATAGTGTTCTTAGCTGAACATCATTGTATTACCAGCTGGGATGACTGCAATATACAGCTACAGAATGGATCACGTGTTTGACCCTGTAGAAGACTGTCTATGTGTTTTAAACCCTGAGAGTCAGTGATTCCAATGTGCTTCTCTGTACTCTCCGCCAGTCACAACCATGTAGTGTCAACTAACACATAACTTACAGAACAGTTGCTGTATGGTTTTTTAACAACATTCTTCTGTATGTATACTGAGGTAATAGTGATGATTGCAAGTTGACAGCTGTCTTTCATGCTCTCCTGGAAAAGAGAACCATCTGCCTTTAAACTGACATGACAGAAAGTAGATGGAGTGATCGATTGAGAGGGGTTGTATCGAGGTATTACTTAATGGTAGACTGATGATACATTCTATAGAGAAGGTGATGTTTCTGCAGGTCATTTATCACGCATTTAACCATTTTAGCTGCTGTTGTCTTCAGATGCATCAGTTTTCTGATATAACTTGCGATCGACTTGTATAAAGCTGCATCTTTTGTGTATGACTTAGACTGCTGTCTACCTGCAATCGTTAACAGCAAATGTCTCCACACCACTGTCAGCAGAGGTCTTCCAATGTATGTATGATGGATCCCGTTCACCGATGGGAAATCTATTTCAATACCCTCCTCTAGACGAATGAAGATATATGCGAAGCACTTTCACCCAGTCACTGTAGGCAGCAGCGGTGTGAGAACGATGCATCGCACTGTCTTGTGTCCAGCGGTGGCTCACGGCTGTGTTGGTGCACTCTGAAAATACGTCTGCACTCCCGTCTGGTCGCGTCAGCATTGGTGCCTAGGTGAACACGTATTTCGAGAGGAATTTCTCAGATACCAAGTATGAAAGAGATCTCGCTGCCTCATGCTTGAGGGATCCAAACAGGCACCTGTGCGTGGTTTTACAGCTGATGGCTGTGTCACTTCACATATTTGCAAGTACCCTCCTGTACGGTCTACTGGACAGGGGCTGATGGACGTTGCTTGTGCTTGTTTACTGCGTGTCTGTTGCATTATTTTGCGAGTAGGTCTGTAGGCTGTTCTATGCGCTGTTTGGACAGTTTATGGGCTGATATCGTGTCTGCACATCTGTGTACCGCAATATTTAGGAGTAATTCCATGTCTGTATTGAAATTATTTCGGTAATTTAGGAGTTGTTTGCGTGTTTGCGGACTGTTATTTATGAGTAGTTTACAGGTTTTGGGCTGTGTGGCATGAGCCCAAACATGCCAGAGCATGTGTTCTGTATCAGTGTGATAAATATACTCCTTCCCTAAATAAATTGTTCGAAAATAAGTAAAGTACACTACTTCCTTACTCTCTCCAGCAGCCAGGCGCAAGCTGAGTCATTTTCGCGCTACTTTCCCCCTCCAGTCAAACATCTTCGATTAGGTCACTGGAGAGATGACTGCACCCTCTTGTGGCAGTACTGTGTACTATGTCAGTTGGACTCTAGGTCTCATAGTGGAGGTACTGCCTGCAAAATAAAGACTAATGTCCAGCACAGGCAGAGTCCTTGTCCCACCATTTTCCCTGCCCCATACCGCCATCTTGGATTACGTCACGGAGCTGGCGACAGTGTTCCTGAGGGTGGTACTGTTTACTAGATGCAGACCTCATGGTGGACACACTGTTTCCTGCCATCTCCGATAATGTTACTTGGGTCATCAGATGACGTCATGGCAGCCTTCTTGGATTATGTAACGTATCAGAGCCCCTCTGGTGGTGGTTCTATGTAAAAGGTCGGAGTCCAGATCCCATGGCGACCACACTGTTTCTCGCCATTTGCCCCCCCCCCCATCTTGTATTACATAACAGGAGGGATGAGAGTGCTCTCTGGCGGTGCTACTGTCTACTAGGTCAGATGGAGTCGGCACCCCTTGGTGACCACACTGTTTCATGCCATTTCCCTCCACCATCTTGGATTACATCACAGGAGGGATGAGAGCACCCTCTCGTCGTAACACTGTGTACTAGGTTAGTTGGTGTCTGGACCCCTTGGCGACCACACTGGATGGTGGTAGTGCCTCTAATTGCTTAAATAAAATAGTGCATGCGAAATAATAAAGACTTATGTTCAGCACTGGTCGAGTCCCTTTCCTGTGAATCCCTAGAAGAAGGTGGCGGTTGGGTGACAGGTTAGTGGAGATGGCCTTTCTATCCCACCATTTTCTTAGGTTGGTAGAGATAGCCCAATTGACCTTTCTTTACCATCAAAATTCAGTTCCTAGGAATAGGTGGTGGCCAGATGACTTAGGGTAGTGGAGGTAGCCCAACTGACCAATCCTTCCGCGATTTTCTTAGGTTAGTAGAGATGACACTGGTGTGTGCAGTATCCTGTTGGAATTTTAACTTCCCGCCATTTTTCTGGGGGGGGGGGGGGGGAGGAGGAGGTAGGTTAGGTTAGTGGAGGTTGCGCAATTGACCTACGTTCCCACCAAAATCACAGTCATCATCTTTGATGACATCATGTGCTGTTGCCGAGTGTACATGCCACATGAAGTGGGCTGTTGAGTACAGCACTGTACCTGAACTTGATTTTGGATGGTACAGTGCACTAACTGGCTGGTACACTATAGCATTGTATCTGAACATTGTTTCGTATGGAGTAGTGCAGTGCGTTAAGTAAATAGTATAGTGTAACAATGTATGTGGACACAGTGTTTGGTTATGGACACAAGGCAGGGTGAGACGTATAAGAGGCAGTTCCCCTCTACCATATCACTGTGTGTGTGGTTGTGTGTGAGTGTGTGTGTGTGTGTGTGTGTGTGTGTGTGTGTGTGTGTGTGTGTGCATGCATGCAAGCACGTGTGGTTCACTTGTCTGGCACATCTACATGTCTGTGATTCATCATGTCCATTCCTTCTGCTCTAAAGTGTATAGCAGCCTTTAAATTCTTAGTAGATGGAGGAGTCCGACTGACTAACATTTTAAGATGTGTTTGGTACCTTTAGCGGCTATCTATGTAGCGAATTCCTCAAGTTCATCTCTATCAGAGCTGAGAAGCCATGACTCCTATATGGAGATGACAAAGCGATGACTGTGAGAATGCAATAGGAAAATCCTGGATAATGGTCATATGTAGCATATGAACAGAACGCTAGAAAACGTTATAATTCTGTCTACCGTTGTAGCACCTGAATTGTTAAATTCCACCTCACGTAAGATGTGGTAGCAGAAATACATCTAAAGACCAGGGATGAAATTACGTCGGTTGACATTAAAAATTGCTATTCTGATGGTGCAGATGGCTGGAATATTACAGTACCTACCGGTACTTTCAGCTCTTTTTCCTATAGCTTATGCTTATTTTTCTAGAATATAAAACATATAGTCGCCTACCCACTGGAAATCTATCTTCCCAGCAGCGACTTTGACGCAGACTCTCCTGCTTCTGTAGGAAGGTGAGAAGAAGAACTCTCCGCTAAAAACAACCTCGTTTCTAACTATTGTAATGTCCGGTTCGAGTTTGATCCTGTCTAAGAGCTAGCAGCACGGAACTACAATTCAAAACTGAGTATGAGATGTATACTTTACGGAAGACTCTAGTTTTAATGGAACATTTGTTATGGAAGGGAGTATCCTGCATAGAATCGCTGTTCTGAAATAGTCCTAACAGGCATTTGGAGATTCAGTTACAAGGTTATATGCCGAGTGCAATCCAGCTGCAGCAAAAAATTACTCACCATACACACGAATGTCTCGTGATCCGTTTAATTAATTATTCAATCAATTTGATATCGATAACGTCCCACCGGGCGGGTGATAGAGAGGGTAACGCGGATCCTATTAGTGAGTTGGAGCGGTAATCAAGCACTTTTTAGTTGTAGGGAGAACCTTTAACCAAATTTCAGTCTCCCACCTACACAGGGAGATTTGACGATCGTAATGGTTCAAATGGCTCTGAGCACTACGGGACTTAACATCTGTGGTCATCAGTCCCCTAGAACTTAGAACTACTTAAACCTAACTAACCTAAGGACATCACACACATCCATGCCCGAGGCAGGATTCGAACCTGCGACCGTAGCAATCCCGCGGTTCCGGACTGAGCGCCTGAACCGCTAGACCACCGCGGCCGGCAACGATCGTAATAAAATGCGCTGTATTAACGAAATTATAAAGTGATACATAGTACGCACACCAAAGCAAAGTATTAGCCACAGCTTTCTATCATCACATATTGATTATTGTACTCCTTCATTTCGTAGATTATCTGGACATTTCTTTTTTAACATTCCTCGATAGTTTTCAGTCTCTTCCTTTCTCATTTCCATTTCGCTTCCAGACAATGGTGTGTTCTCAATATCTTCCTCAGTTGCACATCAATATGTAAAATTCTATTTAAGAAACTTTCTCCTCTTGTGCTTATTCATTTCCAATATTTTCTTCCTTATACCCTCAAGAAATTCACACATCAAAAAAAGTTTTGCATCACCTCGATTTCGAGAGTTCCGGAACCTGTACAGAAAATTGGAATAGATATCAACATAAACATCATTTCCGCCCTTTTTATTGCACTGAAAACAACGCATTGCATTTTGTACTACCATCCAGCGTGGCCTTAAGAGGTGGTGGTCCAGACTGCTGTACACACCGTGATAGTACGTCCTCTTGCATTGATGCACGCCTGTATTCGTCGTGGCATACCATCCGCAAGTTCACCAAGGCACTGTTGGTGCAGATAGTCCCACTCCTCAAAGGCGATTTGGCGAGTTGTTGCTGGGTCACGTCATCCATAAAAAGCCCTTTTCAATCTATCCCAGGCATGCCGATAGGGTTCATGTCTGGAGAATATGCTGGCTACTCTAGTCGAGCGATGTCGTTATCCTGAAGGAAGTCATTCACAAGATGTGGCCGATGGAGGGGACCGACTGTCGTCCATGAAGGCGAATGCCTCGCAAATATGCTGAGGATATGTTTTCACTATCGGTCAGAGGATGGCATTAACGTATCATACAGCCTTCCATTGCCACCAGCGGCGTACTTAGGCCCCACGTAATGCCATCCCAAAACAGTGAGGAACTTTCACCTTGATGCACTCACTGGACTGTGTCTAAGGCGTTCGGCCTAACCGGGTTGCCTCCAAACACGTCTTCGACGATTGTCTGGTTGAAGGCATAGGCGACACTCATCGGTGAAGAGCACGTGATGCCAACCCTGAGCGGTCCATTCGGCATGTTGTTCGGCCTATCTGTACCGCACTGCATGGTTTCGTGGTTGCATAGATGGACCTCGCTGTGGACATCGGAAGTGAAGATGCGCATCATGCAGCCTATTGCGCACAGTTTGAGTCGTAACACGACGTCCTGTGGCTGCACGAAAAGCATTATTCAACATGGTGACGTTGCTGTTAGGCTTCCTCCAAGCGATAATCCGTAGGTAGCGGTCATCTACTGCAACAGCAGCCCTTGGGCGGCCTGAGCGAGGCATGTCATCGACAGTTCCTTTGTTCACTCCGAGTCGCCGGGACTCTTCCCTTTTTGAGACCCCATCTTGGCACAAGCAACAATGTGGACGCAATCGAACCGCGGTACTGACCGTGTAGGCATGGTTGAACTACAGACAACACGAGCCGTGTACCTCCTAAATCGTAGAATGACTGAAACTGATTGGGTTTTGGTCCCCCTCCATCTAATAGGTGCTGCTCATGCATGGTTGTTTATATCTTTGGGCGCGTTTAGTGACATCTCTGAACAGTCAATGGGACTGTTTCTGCGGTACAATATCCACGGTCAACGTCCATCTTCAGCTGTTCTGGGAACCGGGACATGATGCAAGACTATTTTTGATGTGTGTATTAACCTGATATAAGTCCTCTGTGGCTCTGCCTTAAGAGACTTCGTAAGTGACGAGCCATTTAAGAGAGTTTGAAAGTGAGGATGCATCCTGTGACAGAGGTAGGAAATGCTCTTAGTAATCAGGAGCCAAAAATAAGTTTAATATTCAAGTCCTATGATGCAGGAAGTAACACATATGAAGCTGATAAGAAGATGAGACCTGGTGGTAATCAAGGGAAGGCAGGATTCGGTTACGATTGTGGACGGGGCCATAATCAGTTACTTTTGGCTGCCTTTTACAATTACACACAATTTATTTTATACCAATATTCTAGACTCAACAATAAATAAAAAATACCACACGTTATTAATGAAGGAATAAACAACATGGTGTTTTCAGTGAGTTACAATTTAGCAGATCACCATTAAACACAGGTACTACAGATAATGTTTTAAAAGCAAGCCATTGTGATTTGGGCAAAAGGCCTTACACGCCAGGATTGGAAATAATTTAAGAATTTTTTAAAACTCGCTGCAGCTTACAAATTACAGGTTTTGAAATATTAATGGCAAGTCGACACAAACACAGCAGAAGTCATCAGACACCAAGAATGGTAGTAAATAAGGTTTCAAGGCTTACTGCTAAAACAGAAATATCAAATTAAAATGTTAAGGCAAATGACCACAATCACGGCTGAAGCCCTTACACGCCAGGAACGGCAATAATGTGAATCAATTTTGAAACCTGCTGCAAAACAGAAAAAGAACAGAAAAAGTTATTTAAGAAAACAAGCAGCTGATCCAGACGGTGCTCCAGGAAACGAACTTGAGAAGGTCCGTCAACAAACACTTTCGCGAGCGAAGAGATAGGCAGCCAAGAGTTGCATTCACTTCACAAGATGGTAACTCAGACTAGTGGCAGTCTAACGAATGACAAATGATAATCTTCCTCAAGCTACCTGACGTCCGGTAAACCAAAGGCAACCATGGAAAAATACGCCAAAGCCAGAACCGGCGGTCTGCACTACGTCCAGCATACTGTTTTTAAAGCGATTGGAATGAGAAAGGAACCACTACCAGATTTCCGTCCGATTTCACAAACTCGAAAATCTGAAAAAAAACAAGTCACAGTACAGAACACCAGACAAACTAACAGTAACTAAAGCCGGCCGGAGTGGCCGAGCGGTTCTAGGCGCTTCAGTCAGGAGCCACGCGACCGCTGCGGTTGCAGGTTCGTATCCTGCCTCGGGCGTGGATGTGTGTGATGTCCTTAGGTTAGTTAGGTTTAAGTAGTTCTAAGTTCTAGGGGACTGATGACCTTAGCTGTTTAGTCCCATAGTGCTCGAAGCAATTTGAACCATTTTTTAACAGTAACTAAAACCCCACTCGACTTGCGTGCGAGGCAAACCCGAAATGCAACCAACCAGAATCAGCAGCCACACGTCTCTGCGGAAACAATCGCAAAACGAGCCAAAACCAAGTACCAGATGAATGACTTCAAAGTCGCTGATATGAAACTTCCTGGCATGTCACCGCAGTATCCATTCTTTCAGGAGTGCTAGTTCTGCAAGGTTAGCAGGAGAGCTTCTGTGACGTTTGAAAGGTAGGAGACGAGATACTGGCAGAAGTAGAGCTGTGAGGACGGGGCGTGAGTCGGGCTTGGGTAGCTCAGTTGGTAGAGCACTCGCCCGCGAAAGGCAAAGGTCCCGAGTTCGAGTCTCCGTCCGGCACACAGTTTTAATCTGCCAGGAAGTTTCATATCAGTTCACACTCCGATTCAGAGTGAAAATCTCATTCTGGAAACATCCCCCAGGCAGTGGCTAAGCCATGTCTCCGCAATATCCTTTCTTTCAGGAGTGCTAGTTCTGCAACGCTAGCAGGAGAGCATCTGTAAAGTTTGGAGGGTAGGAGACGAGGTACTGGCAGAAGTAGAGCTATGAGGACGGGGCGTGAGTCGTGCTTGGGTAGCTCAGTTGCTAGAGCACTTGCCCGAGAAAGGCAAAGGTCCCGAGTTCGAGTCTCGGTCCGGCACACAGTTTTAATCTCCCAGGAAGTTTCATATCAGCGCACACTCCGCTGCAGAGTGAAAATCTCATTCTGGAGACATCAAAGTCATTTGGCACACAAACTCACTCTGACAACTCTGATGACGGTTGGAACAATGAAACAAATCTCTTCACAGCTTTATTAATTTACAGTTGAGTAACCACACCGTCTTATCACTGAGCCAAGTGCTTTTAACACAGTAGTATCTTCAAGTACTAAGTGGCACGCAGATCCACCAAACTGCAATGACAGTGCGATGATAATCTGTCACATCACATACGTACTGCGGGTCCCACACGGGTGACTGACTTCACGCTACTCTAATTGAAATGCAGTCATCTTAAAGCTCGCTGGATCCGCTCTACGACGAAGTCGCGCTCCCTCGTGACCACAGCCCTTCCATCTGGCAGGCCATGCGTGCCGCCCTCGGTCTCGGCGTGTTCTGGCACTGTGCGGACCTGGTCCCTCCTGAGTCCCCAGCCGAACTGGCCCACCCACACGACCCGGAAAAAACAACGACGTCGCTCCAAAGATAGGGCAGCAGCTACTACATACCGATAACCATCGCTGCTGCCACTAGCGGACAGGCAACGCTTGCGAAACCGAGTGGCGCCAGTCAACATGAGAAGAAGACAAACAACCGCAACCATGCCAACTAAACTATAACATCTGGCCTCCAACAGAAGTCGGAAACCTACAAAAAGCACCAACGGGATCAACAGCACCGCTCAGAAGAGATTCTTTTTGTTGTATCCTGCCCACTCGTCTAATATAGGGTGCCTACGAAACCTGCTTTCTCGGATCACTAGACAACAAGAGCAAATTGTATTAACAAGATTTTATTACAGTAATAAAAGTGACAAAACTTAACTTTTGTGGAATACAGGAGTCTCGCAAGCAGTGGGCCGCAGACAAATAAGAAGTTTCGTCAGTATATACAGGGTGTTACGAAAAGGTACGGACAAACTTTCAGGTAAAGCTCCTCACACACAAATAAAGAAAACATGTTATGTGGACATGTGTCCGGAAACGCTTGCTTTCCATTTTAGAGCTCATTTTATTACTTCTCTTCAAATCACATTAATCATGGAGGGGAAACACACAGCAACAGAACGTACCAGCGTGATTTCAAGCACTTTGTTACAGGAAATGTTCAAAATGTCCTCCGTTAGCGAGGATACATGCATCCACCCTCCGTCGCATGGAATTCCTGATGCGATGTGCAGCACTGGAGAATGGCGTATTGTATCACAGCCGTCCACAATACGAGCACGAAGAGACTCAATATTTCGTACCGGGGTTGCGTAGACAAGAGCTTTCAAATGCCCCCATAAATCAAAGTCAAGAGGGTTGAGGTCAGGAGAGCGTGGAAGCCATGGAATTGGTCCGTCTCTACCAATCCATCGGTCACCGAATCTGTTGTTGAGAAGCGTACGAACACTTCGAATGAAATGTGCAGGAGCTCCATCGTGCATGAACCACATGTTGTGTCGTACTTGTAAAGGCACATGTTCTAGCAGCACAGGTAGAGTATCCCGTATGAAATCATGTTAACGTGCTCCATTGAGCGTAGGTGGAGGAACATGGGGCCCAATCGAGACATCACGAACAATGCCTGCCCTAACGTTCACAGAAAATCTGTGTTGATGACGTGATTGCACAATTGCGTGCGGATTCTCGTCAGCCCACACATGTTGATTGTGAAAATTTACAATTTGATCACGTTGGGTTGAAGCCTCATCCGTAAAGAGAACATTTGCACTGAAATGAGGATTGACACATTGTTGGATGAACCATTCGTAGAAGTGTACCCGTGGAGGCCAATCAGCTGCTGATAGTGCCTGCACACGCTGTACATGGCACGGAAACAACTGGTTCCCCCGTAGCACTCTCCATACAGTGACGTGGTCAACGTTACCTCGTACAGCAGCAACTTCTCTGACGCTGACATTAGGGTTATCGTCAACTGCACGAAGAATTGCCTCGTCCATTGCAGGTGTCCTCGTCGTTCTAGATCTTCCTCAGTCGCGAGTCATAGGCTGGAATGTTCCGTGCTCTCTAAGACGCCGATCAATTGCTTCGAACGTCTTCTGGTCGGGACACCTTCGTTCTGGAAATCTGTTTCGACACAAACATACCGCTCCACGGTTATTGCCCCGTGCTAATCCATACATCAAATGGGCATCTGCCAACTCCGCATTTGTAAACATTGCACTGACTGCAAAACCACGTTCGTGATGAACACTAACCTGTTGATGCTACGTACTGGTGTGCTTGATGCTAGTACTGTAGAGCCATGAGTCGCATGTCAACACAAGCACCGAAGTCAACATTACCTTCCTTCAATTGGGCCAACTGGCGGTGAATCGAGGAAGTACAGCACATACTGACGAAACTAAAATGAGCTCTAACATGGAAATTAAGCGTTTCCGGACACATGTCCACATAACATCTTTTCTTTATTTGTGTGTGAGGAATGTTTCCTGAAAGTTTTGCCGTACCTTTTTGTAACACGCTGTACAATTCGGAGTACAAGTTAAACAATACATTTCCTAACTCACTGGTGTAGCATTCGTAGACTGCCTAGGCTTCAACAGCGGCGCTGGCTAGGCGGCGCGGCGCTTATATTATCTTCGCGTAGAGGGCGCTCCTGCCCGGTGTCGTCCTAGAGAGGGGTCTTTCAGTGTACTAACGGCTGACGTCGTCTTACAGCCCTCTCTGCTCTTCTGTTCTTGATCGTCGTGCCGGCGCTCGACGTTACGCCGGAACACTTTTTTGCCCGTTGAGAGAATACTTAATGGAAATATACTCAATGCCACACAGTTGTACGGTAATTTCACAACAAGTAGCGATACTTAAGCGTTGCGAAAATGCGTGTATGCTCCGATTTCCTCTGTCATCCAAAACAACCCATATAAAAGGGTGGAATCCATCTTTCGCGTGAGAAAATCGAATAGTATGGACGACAAAGTTCCAGTTTTGGACTGGGTAAAGCGGCTTTTTAAAATGGGTAGAGTATGTCTGGAGGTGCAAGTTCAGTTAGGACTACTCGTCCAAGCTGCGATTGCCTGTCTAGTAATGTGCCACAAGGTCAGCACCAGGGGCGTTCATGGAGTCTTTAGCTGACTAGAAGCAAAGGAAGATTCTGGCTAGTCGGCTATTGCCTGCAGCAGCTCGTGGCGACCGCTGAATGGCTGAATAGCGAAGTAACCAGTATGCTGGTTGAGCGACGAGAGAAGTGGACATGTGTGATGTGTAAGAAGACTCAGTGTGGCGAGATTTTGTGCTGGAGGGTTAGTGCTCCATTTGAGGGTCAAGGAGACAGATTCTCCGGCCTCTGAGTGTTTGGTATACCTGGAGATGTGCACACAACTGCCGGCGTGGCCGATGCAGATGGGCGTCTCTAGCCCTCCCCGGCCTGGCGCGGCCACGTCTCCCAAGCAGTCAGCGGACGGCATCCACATCGCGATCGCGACTGTGTGTGACTGGAAAGTTTTTCGCCAGATCTGTTTACTGTGAGATGGAAACGATGTGATGGAGAAGGATACTTGTGTTCTCAATCGTCCGTGCATACAACACGTTTGACGTATTTAGCTCTATAATCTATTTATGGTCGGCCGCTGTGGCCGAGCGGTTCTAGGCGCTTCAGTCCGGAACCGCGCTGCTGTCATGGTCACAGTTTCTATTCCTGCCTCGGGCCTGGATGTGTCATGTCCTTGGCTAGTTAGGTTCAAGTAGTTCTAAGACTAGGGGACTGATGACCTCAGATGTTAAGTCCCATTGTGCTTAGAGCCATTTGAACCATTTTGTATCAATTGATGTCAGAAATTTGTTTGATTTGCAAAATGTTTGTGTGTGATTATCAAACGTTGAAAATACGTTTTATTACAAAGAATAATTTAATCGATCTGTTTGCCTCCTGTAATTTGTTAAACAATTAATTTCATAGGGTGGTGAAAATGGACTGCTTCCCACCATTTTTGATATTGCAATTCCTCCAGCTCTGCCTTTGTCACCCTCGTTAGTCAGTAGAAACACAGCATTCTTAGAAGGGATGGGAACTTCCGTCGGTGTCTTCGGACATGTTGGTTCATGCACGTGTTCCCACAAAAAGGAGGGAATCACCTGACAGACACAGAGTGAGTCTTGAATTTCCCAATGTTGCCACTTGATTCATTGTTCAGCGGTTGCGGGAACAAATAGAGGTCCCTTTGGCGTGTAGTCTATTGTTTTGAGGTTCAAGTGTTACACGCCGGCCGAAGTGGCCATGCGGTTAAAGGCGCTGCAGTCTGGAACCGCAAGACCGCTACGGTCGCAGGTTCGAATCCTGCCTCGGGCATGGATGTTTGTGATGTCCTTAGGTTAGTTAGGTTTAACTAGTTCTAAGTTCTAGGGGACTAATGACCTCAGCAGTTGAGTCCCATAGTGCTCAGAGCCATTTTTTGAAGTGTTACACAACAGGAAGAAGCCACTTGAGAGAGAGAGAGAGAGAGAGAGAGAGAGAGAGAGAGAGGGAGCGGAGGTGGTTTCAAGCGTATGAAATATCAAACGACGCCGACTTCTGGTGCACGGTCGGTAGTATATAGTAGATATTACGTCATAAAAGTTGCGGGAAAAGAGAGATGGATCCTCATCTTGCGCTGACTGGTTAAATGAAGAACACACAAATCGAACGAACAGTATGTTATTAACACTGATTTCAATTTCTTGTCATGAGATCCTTCCTCTCTGGCACATACTGAGACTTTTCCCACCAATCTCCAGATGTGGAGCGGAGGTGGAAAGTGGGGTAGAAGAGAGCTGGGGGGATGCCCCAGTGGGGGGAAATGTGCCTCAGAACAAAACTAGGGAGTCACAAAAAATAAAAACACCTACAGCCGACCTTATGATTTTATTTTGTCGCTACCAGTTTCAACGCTTCATTGAGTCATCTTCAGGTTGTTTTGATGTGGTACAACTTGATACGATCCCCATGCATAACCCATCAGTTGCAAGCAATACGGGATTCGCAGATAATGTGTCAGCACTCCAACCATCATCTGCTAGTTCATGGTTGGAGTGCTGACACATTATGTGCGAATCCAGTAATGCTGGCAACTGATGAGTTATGCGTGGGGATCGTATCAACCTGTACCACATCAAAACAGACAGAAGATGACGCAATGATGTGTTGAAAGTGGTAGCGACAAAATAAAATCATAAGGACGGCTGTAGGTGTTTTTATTTTTTGTCACGGTAGTAATGGCCGTCGTCCCAGAGACCTGTTGCTAAAACAATGGACATACAAAAGAACTAGGGAGGGTGTGGCAAGAAAAAGTGTCCCTTTTCCAAAAGAATGGGGTGGATGAGGCAGAGGGGTAGGAGGAGGCAGAGGGGGAGGGGCTTAGCGACAGGTTTCTCAGAGGGACAGATTTATCCAAGAGGGTCATAAATCGACCCCCAGGCGGGCGTAAACCACCTGGCAGAACAATAGGATAATGGATGGGGTAGTTGTGGTTCAAATGATCAATTTAATCAAATAGCATATGAATTTGATATCAGAAATGTACCAGGATCAGCTTGATTCTAATATTACAGTTGACATCTGTCTTCAGGTGTCTGCCTTTTTCGGTTTTTCAAATGTCTCAATTGACGCACCTGGTGTGTGTCCATCAAGCATGTCACCATTTGTATCGTCATTTCTATAGATATTCAAGATCCCCCTATAGTCGTCTTGGTAAGAGTCCCGCATATTGCGGCTATATTCTGTGGTGCCTCACGTGGGTGTCACGTAGATGTTACGTAGACTGTCTTCTTTATAGACTCACTCAGTATTCCCAGTGTTCAGTCAACCAGTGGATCGAAGTCCCCCATGTGTTTTATGTACAAATAATGTAAAGTAATTATTCCACAGCTCATCAATATAAATTATTACACAAAAGTAACTGTATGAGATGACTGCTTCCAGTCGTGACTCACAAGTATTGTAGTCACGTGATGCTGTGTTTTTAACTTTAGTGAAGCGCCAATGTTTATATTTCTGAAGATTTAAAGCTATTTGCCATTCCTTGAAAAACTTTGTTATCTAACCAAGACCTGAGTCATTAAATCTACAACATTTTTCCGAGAGTACTTCATTGGAGACAACTACATAACGTGCGATGAGTTTGTTTCTTGTAATGGGGTCTGATACTTCATTAGTTGATATACCGTGGACCGTGTACTGTATGGGTCCCAGTACACCCACCCGGATCTAGCATTAAGGGACCTCTACACCTGCCGATGACTCTCCATCCAGCATTAAGTGCGCATCTTCGCTATCAATAAACCTTCAATTCAGGCACACTTTCCGATTTTTACCCCACATAATTGTTCTTCCGTTAATAGATGTTAATGTGATAGACTCACATCGTTCTCGAGAGTCAAAAAATACGGCATTCCACATGACTGCCTTCGTACACGGTGTTCTGTATGTGATTGGTTTCTCATAACAGACGTGTGTGGAATCCTTGTTGGCTGACAAGCAGGGGACCATTCTGTTACAGATAACTCATTATATTTGAGATCAGAGAAACTACAAGATTACAGTACAGATGGATGTTAAAATATTGAATGGTTGTTTGGTGGATCGGTTCTTTTACCTGAACTGTTACTGAGTTTGACTTGGGTTTCCTTCCTATTACTGATTACAGTTTTTTGTTCGAAGAATAAACGAAAATTTATGGTTGAAAGAAGGACCAATTTATACGCAAATCTTCTACAGAGTCTGAAAGAGATTTCGTGAGGACCTGGAGCTTTATTGAAATTTAGTGATTTTAGTTGTTGGTCAACATTAATGACACTAATAAATACATTACTCATCAGTATAGTGGTGTGAGAAGCAGCCTGAGGCAGGAATCCTGAGTTTTCCTTGTAGTGAGACAAATGGTGACCGTGTTATAATTTCTGATTTTGGTTTGTTAGCATTGAATTCAGTTTCTGTGACATCCATTAGTGTCTTAACACGAATTTTGAACCACAGACAGCCTATACAAATGACGAGAATTTCTTTACACTTTGTAAGAGGTTCTCCAATGGTATACTGGAACGATTGTTATTGAAGGCGCACTATCTTTTGGTTTCAGTCGCGCTTTCGTCAACATCTCTCGATCTATAGGTATAGCCCTGTGGTACTGCACAGCTATCGTTGTTTTTTTAGAATTTTCTTTACAGATACTGAATACAATTGAAGGTCTTTACCACCTCAAAAAATGGTTCAAACGGCTCTGAGCACCATGGGACTTCAGTCTGAGGTCTTCACTCCCCTAGAACTTAGGACTGCTTAAACCTAACTGCTCAACCTAACGAAGGACATCACACACATCCATGCCCGAGGCAGGGTTCGAACCTACGAAAGTAGCGGTCGCGCGGTTCCAGACTGAAGCGCCTAGAACCGCTCGGCCACACCGGCTCTGAGCACCATGGGACTTCAGTCTGAGGTCTTCAGTCCCCTAGAACTTAGGACTGCTTAAACCTAACTGCTCAACCTAACGAAGGACATCACACACATCCATGCCCGAGGCAGGGTTCGAACCTACGAAAGTAGCGGTCGCGCGGTTCCAGACTGAAGCGCCTAGAACCGCTCGGCCACACCGGCCGGCTTTACCATAAACTGTTCAACTAGGTACATATGTAACGAACATTCAAACGAAAACGAGACAGATGGGAAGAAGTACGTAAATTGTTTATTATTTCAGAACTAATCGTCAGAACCGTTAATGCGCCATCCCATCTAAGGAAACTTCTTGCCCGTCCACATCTTTCTGAAGTTGTTAGACCACGCCGCAGCGGTTTCGCTGGGTGTCCCTTACCCATTCTTGATAAAGTTCTGATCTCTTTCCATGCGATTTCCATACTTTCGGAGCCCTGAAGAAGGAAATTCTGGGAGAAATGATGATACTGTAGGCAACTACAAACGTTACACTATGTAGTCACTGATCGCCTTCTTGTCTCATAATGGGATAAATGTGTTAATAGTTATGGCGTTTACTTTTGAAATAATAAGCGATTTACTGACTTTTGTTCCGTCTATCTTGTATTCATTTCACTGGCCCTTATACAAGGTGATTCAAAAGTCATGACCCATAGGACAAATAAGGTGATCCAGAACTCCACGGACGTAAGTATGGATCAAAACAAGGAAAACCATGTAGTAAATATGGACTCTGCAATGCAGACCTCAAGACCTTATACACTTTTTCATTTCCGATACTGTGAAACAAATCTCTTCTTCTGTAAGCTCTTTGCGTTCCATTTTGTGAGAGATGGTAGTGTGGACCAAAACAAGAAAAAATATCGAGTAATCACAAGCTCTCAAATGCATACTTTACGAACTATGAGCACTTGTTTGTCTTCGATACTGTGAAACACTTCTCATTTACTTAACAAGTGCTCTTCAAGTATGCAGTTCAGAACCAATGTTTACTAGACTTTTTTCCTTTCTTTTGACGATGCTACCACTTCTGGAAATTTGTCAATGGAGTTTTGGTGCACCATATTTGTCCTACAGAATATGACTTTCAAATCGCACTGTATATCCAATGCTTGGACACTTCTTCTAATAAACTTGAGCCATTGTTCTTCTACATGCCCTTTCCCCGAACTAAACCTTCATAGCACTACTCTGAAATATGTCTTTGCTATTTACATGGTCTGTTCTCATATGTAAATTCAAGTATAATCATTTTCCATAACAAATGCGCCAAGTACTACATTACATGGAATGGGCTATAAAACTTAGTAATGAAACAGTTTTCAAATCCCTGACTTGTAGGTTGCCCTGCATGATGGGATCATTGTGGGAGCAGTACAGATCAGACTTATCAAACGGTTTTGCAGGGCTAAATGTGGTTGTGGTCTTGGCTGGGGTAATGTCGAGTTGGATGGAGGAGGGATTAGACAGAGAGTAGAGGGACGAGGGAATGGATTTGTAAAGAGTGGTGCAGAAGTAGATGGACACAAACAGAGGGGTGAATTAGTGGAGGGACAGAGATAGATAGAGGGGGAGATGGACACAGAAAAGGGGTAGGAGGAGATGAAGAGAGAGCTGTGAGAGGAGGAGATGAACAGAAGGGAGGATGAGATGGGAGAGAGAGGTGAGGAGGAGACTGGCAGACAGGTATGTGAGTTGCATAGGGAGATACTGAGAGGCGGTGGTGAATAGGGAGAGGCAGCAGGAGCAGATGGATAGGGAGAAGGGAAAGAAGGAGATGGCAAAACACATGGTGGTAGGAGGAGGTGGACAGAGATGGGGAGACGAAGAGATGGACAGAGATGTGGAGAGGAAGTGATGGGTAGTGAAAGAGATGAGGAGGAGATGGCGATGGGGAGACGAGAAGATGGACAGAGATGTGGGGAGGAAGTGATGGGTAGTGAAAGAGATGAGCAGGAGATGGGCACATGGCGTGGGTGAGGAGCAGACAGGGAGATGGTGTGAGGAGGAGATGGCTCAGATATTGGGCTAGGACAGTTAAAGAGAGATGGGGGAGGGGGTGATCGACAGTGAGTGGGGGAAGAGGAAATAGGCAGATTGGGAGGGGGGAAGGAGAAAGTGGACTAGGGGGGATGGAGGAAGAGGCTTTGGCTATATATGTGTCGAATCCATACCCAGTGGAAGCCACAGGGAAAGGCTACTATCTTACATAAATGGTTATATGAATGTATGTACTCCAATATCTCCTGCTAAACTAGTAGCTCGACTTCAGCCACACTTAGTGCACGTATCACTTGCTGTCTGTAAGGGTATATTGTGGGTTGAAAAATTAGCGATGGGATTGAGAAATGTGTGTAATTCACCACACTTAAAAAAAGGAGATTACATTCATTCACTGTTTGGGAAACGGGGCACTTAGCGACTTGAAACAAACATTACACACATACACTGAAACACTTACGACGCTTTTTCTCTGAAATGCCCCACAATACAGTGAAAGAAAAGAATAAGTTTTCGCTTATTACATTTTGGCTGTTCATGGAGTAAAAGTGCCGCATCAGGCTTGGCGTTTTAACTGCTTCTGTGCTACTCAAATCTCTCAGAGAGTAGCCACATATGCCGCTAATGTGCCTGCAAAATTACGCCAACTTACGACATATAATTAATGGGATATGACGTCATAAACACTCAGATTAAACACTCATATCCGTGAAATTTGCCGCATCACACATGACGTTTTCATTTATTACTTATTTACGACTAATTCTATTCGCAATACGTTTTGCACACAGTATACAAATTTGCCAATGAATGCACCTAGGAGGTATGGCATAATAAAGACTGAGGTGCGTGAGAAACTACGTTTTCTTAAAATGGAGTGGAAATCTTCCAATTATGGTTTACAGGGGGGCAGTGCACAAATGGTTTAATTCATACTTAACTGGAAGAATGCAGAAAGTTGAAATAAGTGGTTCATGCAATGTTAATTCCTCAAACTGGGGGAGATATCAAGTACAGGGTCCCACAGGGTTCGGTCTTAGGTCCTTTACTGTTCTTGATATACATTAATGACTTACCATTCCACATTGATGAAGATGCAAAGTTAGTTCTTTTTGTTGATGCTACAAGTGTAGTAATAACATCCAAAAACCAAGAACTAAGTGATGCAATTGTAAATGATGTTTTTCACAAAATTATTAAGTGGTTCTCAGCAAACGGACTCTCTTTAAATTTTGATAAAACACAGTATATACAGTTCCATACAGTAAATGGCACAACTGCAGTAATAAATATAGACTTTGAACAGAAGTCTGTAGCTAAGTTAGAATTTTCCAAATTTTTAGGTGTGTCCATTGATGAGAGGTTAAACTGGAAGCAACAGATTGATGGTCTGCTGAAACGTCTGAGTTCAGCTACGTATGCTACTAGGGTTATTGCAAATTTTGGTGATAAGAATCTCAGTAAATTAGCTTACTATGCCTACTTTCATTTACTGCTTTCGTATGGCATCATATACTGCGGTAATTCATCGTTGAGTAGAAAAGTATTCATTACTCAAAAACATGTAATCAGAATAATTGCTGGAGCCCACCCACAGTCATCCTGCAGACATCTATTTATGGATCTATGGATCCTCACAGTAACCTCACAGTATATATATTCACTTATGAAATTTGTTGTTAATAATCCAACCCAGTTCCAAAATAATAGCACTGTGCATAGCTACAACACCAGGAGAAAGGATGATCTTCAGTATGCAGGGTTAAATCTGACTTTGGCACAGAAAGGGGTAAATTATGCTTCCACAAAAGTCTTTTGTGACCTACCAAACAGCATCAAAAGCCTGACAGATAGCCAACTAACATTTAAAAATAAATTAGAAGAGTTTCTAGATGACAACTCCTTCTACTCATCGGCTGAATTTTTAGATATAAATTAAGGGGGGAAAAACAAAAAAAACAAAAATAACAACTTAAACATTAGTGTCATGCAATATTTTGTGTAATGTAATATCTTGTACAGACATCTTTTATTAACTTGACACGTTCCACATCATTACGAAGTGTCGTATTCATGATCTATGGAACAAGTATTAATCTAATCTAATCTTCGATAATTAGAAAACTTAGCAGTTTCCAAGGAAATTCAAACATGTCGGTAATTTCAAACCCTTTCCAAACTTTTTCTCGCTTCCATGCTTAATATAAAATACTTAACACATTAGTTCGTTTGTAAGGTAATCAGAATTGTGAAGCTGTTTTTACAGGGGAGTTTGGTTACTTTAAGAATCGAGAGTTTACTGGTTTTTTACTATCTGTAAAGAAGCGCTATTTGAGGCAGCCTACATCTCACAATGGTGAGAATGAAAAGGAGCTACACTGAAGCTCGACTCAGGAGCACCTGGATCAGTATGAACCAAATTTGTTACGTTTAAAAGGACTGTGGAAATACGATTCTGCACTACCACCAGGTGTGTGAATACAAATGAGGAAGGGAAACGAATAAGTGTTCCAAAATGACCTGGTGGTATTTCTTTCCTGTATATAGTTGATTTGGAATACTTTCAGAAGTATGTAATTTATACCTCATGTGTGCTGTTCAGTTTGTCAGTTAGGTAGTGTGAATGAGCACGATCACGATCCAATTATTTCGAGATCTAAGATCAAGCTCTGTGGCTGAAATTCACACACAAATTTAACATCCTCTCTGGAGTCGTACTGTGTAATGCAGCAGAGAATCAGACATATAGCTTATGTGTGCAATACATATTAAAGACACATATGTTACGCATTTGGTCCCAGGCCCCTGGCTCGGTTTCAACCAAACTAGGTTAACATATTACAGATATTATTTACATCCTGATGAAATACTGTGGGAGTAAAAACCACCAACCAGCCACTGTGGTGGGAATGAGAGTGATAATGGCGTAATGGACAAAGAAGGGCAGATGATGTGATGAACTGAGAGGGGAAAGAGGAGGAGATGGGCACACAGAGGGTGAGGAGACTAGACTGATAAAAGAGCGGAATAAATAAGTACCCAGGCAACGGCTGTCTTCTTAGCTGGTATGTTTATATTTGTCAATATTCTCGTATTTAAATATATTAACTTGTTGGTGCACTGGTTTTTTGCATGTAGGGCCATCTTCAGACAGCAATAATAATTTCCTTTCTTCCCATATTGTCAGGTGCATTTTACTAAACAATTTTCTTCCTATTTATTTAATTGTGACTATCAATGTCTTCCAAATTACTAAAAGTCACGCTGTTTTATGAAGTTTTTATTAACTTCCCATCTCCTTAGTAATGTTGCGGCCACATATGGTAAGCATTGCTTCATGCAGTGGAGAATGGCAAAACAGAGGCACGCTGACGACCGAGGCATTTCGAAGTAGGCACGCACAAATACCCTTGCTGACAGCAGCAGTCTACCGAAAGGAGGACGCAAGAACGGACACAGACCGAGCAAAGCTTGGAGAGTGCTCAGTAAGGGGAAGTGAGGACAGCACGCTAAACTACACTGCAACGTAGTGCGGGAGTAACAACAAAAAGAAGCCATTAGGAAGCAGTTCGGATCTGAGGATGGACGTGTCCATGTCCGAATGTCCAATCTTCGTAAGTGACCATTCCGGAAGTCTGTTCCAGCTCGTAGGAGGTATCTGTTCACTGCCAGATGTCAACTTCAGCTCTGGAGGACGGTCCGAGTTCGGTCGGCACCGGCCGCAGCGCGATCTTGGTCACAGGTGCCACCGGGGACTGACGCCCGGACTTCACGGCAACCCATCCCCACAGCGCGTGGTCAGACCATGATGGGACCTCGCAGACATCACCACTGACGGCTTCCCAGCCGCCGGTGCAGCAGGCGTCGGCAGCTGACCTCACGGCGATGCGGCTCCATGGGCGTGCCCGTACTGGGGACGCCAAGCGGCGACGAGTTCATCTCAACCACAGGGCATCCAGGCTTCAGCGGAGCACTGGTGGCCTGAAGCTCCCGAGTGGGATCAGCGGTGCGCGTTGCGCGCATTGTCAGAGAATCTACACAGCAGCAGCCAGGTGGAGGGATTCGCAGGGCTGGGCAGTGACGACGAGGGAGAAATTGTAAAGAAAGTTCAATAAATAATTGTAAAACTCCACGCCGTCTCAGTCTTTGGCGCAGCCACTGTGTCTGCTGCTAACAAGTCGTGCAGAAGTCCTAACAGTAAACTGTAATTTCTCGTACATAGTTAAATTTGGCTTAGCTTGTATACGGGGGTTAGAAATTACATAGTGGCATCTATTCATTCACAACCGATACAAAAAAGTTACATGTTTGCACCTGTTACTCTCCTTCAAAGAAGTCACCAGCTTTGTGTAGAACCCATTGCCAGTGACGTGGAAGGCGTAGTATACCGTTAACAGAGCGAATACATTCTGTTGGCACCCACCTACATAGGGAGAAATGATGATCACGATAAAATAAGAGAAATCAGGGCTCGCACAGAGTAATTTAAGTGTTCGTTTTTCCCGCGTGCCGTACGAGAGTGGAACGGTAGAGAGACAGCTTGAAGGTGGTTCAGCCCCGCGGGATTAGCCGAGCGGTCAAAGGCGCTGTAGACATCGACTGTGCTGCTGGTCCCGGCGGAGGTTCGAGTCCTCCCTCGGGCATGGGTGTGCGTGTTCGTCCTTAGGATAATTTACGTTAAGTAGTGTGTAAGCTTAGGGACTGATGTCCTTATCAGTTAATTCCCATAAGATTTGACGCACATTTGAACATTTTGTCTCCTCGCTAACAGGAGTCGTGTGAAAGATTCGATTCATAAGTGTCATGTTGAAGCTCGGTTGCATGTTTAGGTTAATAAGGTCTTGCGTATCAGAGGCTGAGTGGTAACGTAAGAAAGAATGACGTCAGTATTCTGCGTGAAATTCGCTACGTAATCGTGTTAAGTGTTTCCTTGTCTCCTCGCTAACAGGAGTCATGTAGTTCGATACTCGACGGCGAAAGTTTGTACTTACTTCAAATGGGCTGCTATTAAAGTGTACAGCGCCATTAAAGTATAGTGGAGACGCGCGAGGTGCTGCTTGGTTAAAATTTACACCGGGTTAAGTGGGACGCCGCAATCGATACACGGCCGGCGGCCTGCGTTAGCGTCTGTTCACAGGGAGCCCAGCCCACGGCATGCCGGACGAAATGAGTGGCTGCCTTTGACCCCCTATTGACAGTTCTTGCATGACCAAAATGGTTCAAATGGCTCTGAGCACTATGGGACTTAACATCTGAGGTCATCAGTCCCCTAGAACGAAAAAAATTAGTATCTTAGCCACTCAGGAATGGACAATTATTCAGGACATAGATAGCGTGAGGAACAGGGGAGTTTTGACATCCTTGAAGCAAAAACCCTGACTTTCATCAAATCATTCAAGCCAAGTATCTATACTGAAGTGCCATAGAAAATGGCGGTAGTGGCCTCCGGCATGGATGTGTGTGACGTCCTTAGGTTACTTGGGTTTAAGTAGTTCGAAGTTATAGGGGACTGATAACCTCAGCAGTTAAGTCCCATAGTGCTCAGAGCCACTTGAACCATTTGAACCATAGAAAATGGTACAGGCATCCGTAATCAAATACAGGTATATGTAAACAGGTAGAATATGACGCTGCGTTCGACAACGCCTATATAAGACAAAAAGAGTCTGCAGCAGTTGTTAGATCGGTTACTGCTGCTACAATGGCAAGTTATCAAGATTTAAGTGAGTCTGAACGTGGTGTTATAATCGGCGCACGAGCGATGGCACACAGCATCTGCGAGTTAGCGCTGAAGTGGGGATTTTGCTGAGGTCATCAGTCCCCTAGAACTTAGAACTACTTAAACCTAACTAACCTAAGGACATCACACACATCCATGCCCGAGGCAGGATTCGAACCTGCTACCGTAGCGGTCGCGCGGTTCCAGACTGTGGCGCAGAACCACTCGGCCACCCCGTACGGGTGTAAAGTGAATATCAGGAATCTGGTAGAACTTTAAATCTCCGACGTAGCTGCAGCCGGAAAAAGATTCTGCAAGGACGGGGCGAACGACGACTCAAGAGATTCCTTCAAAGTGACAGAAGTGCAACCCTTCCGCAAATTGCTGCAGATTTCAATGCTGGGCCATCAACAAGTGTCAACGCGAGAACCACTCAACGTAACATCACCGATATGCGCTCTCGGAGCCGAAGGCCCACCCGTGTACGCCTTATGCCTCACCTGGGCCAGTTAATACAGACAATGCGCTGTTGAAGATTGGAAACATGTTGCTAGGTCGGACGTGTGTCGTTTCAAATTGTGTCGATCCGATGGACGTGTACTTGTTTGAAAACGACCTCGTGAATTCATGGACCCTGCATGTCAGGAGGGGACTGTTCAAGCTGATGGAGGCTATCTAATGGTTTGCGGAGTGATATGGGCCCCTGATATGCCTAGATGCGACTCTGACACGTGACACGCACGTAAGCATTCTGTCTGTTTACCTGCATCCATTCATGTCCATTGGGCATTTCGACGGACATGGCAATTCCAGCAGGGTAAAGTGACACTCCACACGTCCAGAATTGCTACAGAGTGGCTCGGGGAACACTCTTCTGAGTTTAAACACTTCTGCTGGCCACCAAACTCCACAGACACGAGCATTGTTGAACACTCTGGGATGCCTTGCAACGTGCTGTTCACCCCCTCGTACTCTTACCGGTTTATGGACAGCCCTGCAGGACTGATGGTGTCAGTTCCCTCCTGCACTACTTCAGACATTAGTTGAGTACATGCCATGTCGCGTTGCGGCACTTCTGCGTTCTCACGGGGACCCTACACGATATCAAGCAGGTGCACCAGTATCTTTGGCTCCTCACTGTGTAAGAAGTGGACTGCTACTATACTTGACAAATGGTGGGAGAGTACCCTGGAGCCGTTTCGCAATGCACCCATCCTGAGTTTGAGGAAATCACTCAAACTCTGTTAGATTGTACAGACTGAGAATTAACGAAAGAAATTAGTATCTTATCCACTCAAGAATGGACTACTATCTTAGTACATAGATAGTGTAAGGAACAGTGGTGTTTTGACTTTCTTGATGCAGGAACCCTGACTTTCATGTATGTAGCTGAATAAAAAGAATTAATCGCTGCTTCTCTCGAGAGAGAAGAAATGTGCCTTAACCACTCTATTAGTTAGAGAAAACAACAGATTTTATTTGTATATATGCGGTATCTGTTCTTTTGGACATGTCCAAAAGATAGGTTGAGGTTGATGGTCTGATGTGAAGCGTGCTAGCAAAGTCTGTGCAGTTGCGATGACCTCTGTGTCCGGATGACGGAGTGGTCAGTGAATCTGCCTAGCAAGTAGGAGATCCGGGTTCAAATACCTGTCCGACACAAATTTTCACCCTTCCCTGTTGATTTACATTAATGCCCTCTCGCGGCCAGTGTCTGTAATTCGTTTGTGTCTTAACTGATTGTGGCTGATGGATCAAAATGGCATCTGATCTTTCGGACACGTCAGAAAGAACAGACATAACATGTGTATGTAATTAAGGCTAATGATCTCTTCAGTGCGGATGCACACAAGGGTTGAACTCTTAAGGGAATCGGAAAAATGCCGCGAGTAATGAGAATAATGGCCAAGGGACACTACACTAGTGTGCGGATAGGTTGAGAATTTCGATCTGACGGGAGTCTTGCTAGGGTAGTCCCTGGAGTTGCGTTGACTAACGTGTCCCGATAGCATACGTGCGAATAACGGTGACAGGAATGGAGGAGATACTGTGGCCAGGCCTCGGGATCTTCAACCCAGGTCCTCTTTGCTTCCGCCTTCCCAGAAACTGAAAGTAGAAAAAGGAGATACATCACAAAATAATATCAATTGGCGACAGGTGTTGGGCAGCATCGTGGCCAGACCTCAGAATTCTTGAATTAATGACCCCTGCCCTCTTTGTCGTCACCTGACTGGCAGTCACTAGGGGAAAAAAATGGCACTGTGGTTAACGCACCTGCTAGTAAGCGGAAGATTCCGGGTTCGAATGAAAATAAAACAAAGAGCAAAAGAGATGGCTCATTGGTCAGAGCATCAGCCCATTAACCAGGAGACACAGGTTCGAATCCTGGTTGGTCCAGCACATACATTTTAACCTTCCCTTTGATTTAAGTCAATGGCCACCTGCAGGCAACGACTGTAAATCCTTTGTGTTTTGATTTTATTAGGTTGGGTCTGGTACCAATTCGAATATTTAAAATAAGTTTGTAACAGCTGTCATATGTGCAAGAGAAGAGAGTAAAGTCAGTGGTGACCTGCAGGATCAGAAGCGTTCCCTCTGAATGAACTGTTTGTATTGCTCTGCAGCGTCGATCTGGGTGCTGTCGACTACAATACACAATATTTCGACTGCGAACATCGCCGTCGTCTTGAGGTGGTAACTGTAGAACGGACTATTGCGTTACATCGTGCATCCCTTACACACTTACTGCTCCCCACCCATCCCTCACTAAGGGGCCACGTCGGGTGGAGTGGTGGAGAGATGTCTTCGCCGAACGTCATGTGCCAACTCTGGTCTTAGAGTGTTTCTGGCGCCCAAGTCTGTCGCAGAGATCGCTCATGCGCTGGGACACAAGCTTTACAGGGAGCGAAACCACTGACGGCCTGATAAACTACAGTCAGTCATCTTATAGCGTCAACGGAAAGCTATTTAAGGCCGGTTCCCACTAGAGCGCGGCAGCGCGGCGTGCGGCAACGGCAGCGGCAAGCGTTTTCCGCTTTGACGCGGCGGCTCGCGGAATTCGCGTTCCCACCTGGAAGCGGCAGCCGCTAGCGGTAGCCAATGACGGACAGCCACTGAGGTACGGGCTGGGACCCACCGAAACTACCGGTGTGTTTGAATAACTATATCTTACATCTAAATCAAGGAAAGACGAAGTTGGGTGATGACATACCAATTTTTCATTTTCTGTACAATGTACTCTTTCACATATTTCATTATTCGTGTTTTCTCATTTCAACATAAACATATTTCATGACTACCGTTCATGATTGTTCACTATCTCCTAACACGTTGAAACAATGTACAACAAAAGAGATTATTCAGATAGTTAAGCGAGACAAAAATTTAAAATGTGATACGGTAGCAGGTACAGGAAAACAGTAAGAACACAAAGGCTTGGGGGAAAGGGATGAAAGTGGAAGCCACCAGATAGAATTTCGCACAGAGCATAATGTAATCATCGCCAGCACCTTGCTTAAGAATCATGAAAGAATAATACATATTTGGAACAAAGTTTTCGAAACCAGATTTTAAATTATAAGACATTTCCTGGTGCAGACGCAAACCTACAATAATTTATTGGTTACGAGCTGCGGTTTACAACTAAAGAAACAGTAAACGGTGGCAAATTAAGGAAATGGAACGTGAATAAGTCAAGACCCACAGTTATTCGATAATCTTAAAGTTACCGCAATGCAACGACTGACTGAAACAGAGGGAGGAATCCGCTAGAATACGAATGGATATCTTTGAGAGAAGAAGTGGTCAGTGCAGCAGAGTATGTGAACAGGAAGAAGGTACAGTAGAAATCGTTAGATAAAACGTGATATATTAAATTTGATACGAGGGAAAAATATAAAAATGCAGCAAATAAAGTAGGCCATAGGAAATAGAAATGTCTAAACATGACGTTGACAGAAAGTTCAAAATTGCAACGCGATTTAGCACTTGGAAAACATAAGAGAATGAAAATGAGAAAAAACAAAGTAAACTTTGCTCAAAGGAGAAGCAACTGTCAAGAACTCATTTGGCAAGTCAAAACTAAGCAAATAAGAGAAGGCTAGAAAGTGGAAGGAATATGTAGAGAGGAGAGGGGGAGGGGATGTACAAACTAACATAAGCACGATGTTAGATTCCTTTGAGATGTCTGAACATGCAAGGCAATACTGATCCTACCACTTAGCTAAGTAGACACACTGAAGAACTGCGAAACTGTGTTTATAGCATTTGCATGTTAAGAGAAAAGTTTTGACAATCTTAATTAAAACATTCCTTGAACCTCTGGAGATGTCATCGATAAAACACAGGGCCACAAGATTATCTACAACTTGTACAGAAACCAAATTGCATTCCTAAAACTTGAGTGACTTGAAAGGGAAGCAGTAATTGAGAAGGCAGAAGTAGAGAGGATATAAAATGAAGACTGTGAATAGCAACAAAAGCGTTCTGAAAAAGAAAATTTGTTCACATCGAATATGAATTCTAATGACTGGGTACTATTTTACAAAGGTATTTGTGTGGAGTGCGGTATTTGTGTGGAGTGCAGCCTTGAATGTAAGTGAAACGTGGGCAATGAACAGTTCTGTCAAGAAGACAATGGACACTTTCAAAACGTGGTGATCAATAAGAATGCTGAAGATTAGATAAGAGGATCATGTAACTAAAGAAGAGGTACGGAATTAAATAGAGGAGGAAGAGGGGTAAGTTGAAAGGACATATTATGAGGCATCAAAGATTGAGGACAAAAGGGGTTGGGTGATAGTATTATGATAATAATCATCTGTTGAAATGCTATTCTACTATTTTATCTATTAATGTAAGCAGTGAATTTACTCTTCCATGCACTACTCCACAAAACATTTAAACCAAAACTGAAATCAGCTGAACACCAAATCTTTCAACCACTGTCTGACAACTACTGCATTCACTTTCAACTTTCTATAACTATCACTGGCTAGCCACACACACATACAGATATAAGGCGAACAAAAATAAACAAACATTAGTTTTCAGCATATAATTCTTTAGGTTGGCAACATGTACATAAACAAACCAAACAAGAAGGGACATGAGGTGAACACATTGTAGTTACGACTTCAAATCAATGTTTTCGGTAAAATGTCTACAACTAGTCACAGAAGAAAAAAAAAAAGAACATGAAAATGTGCTTATGTTCCATAATCTAAGTTTTAGTTCAACCTCCAGCATGTGACCAGGTGAGGGGAAACGCAGATGTCCGCCAAAACCTCGATTCACTGTAAGTAATCAGTTATTCACGTAAAAAAGATGTGAACTGTTTTATGATCTGCAAGTATCACATATCAAAACAAAACTGAATCATTCTAGATTCCACCGAAGATGCCTTAAAGTAAAAGGCGAAACGCGTCTTGAACCAATCAAGTACACTGGATAAAGAAAAAAACGTTTGTTACTTCCAAAGGAAATAATCAATAGCTGTAGATAATTAGCAAATTACATCTTATGACATACCAGCAAATTCGATTTCTTGAACCGTTTACGAAATTTGCAGTTGATACAACCACATGGTTTACGACGAGCAGGACGAAAGTATCGGTCGCGTAGCGAGCGACCCGCGTGCGGTCACCGAACAGCCCGTCCGTCGACATATCATCCAATATCTCGAGAACGGTGATAGCTATCGTTCTGCTCTCAGCTTTAAAAACAATTTCGATATGTTGACTAAATTTCATACGCAATAATGTATTACTTAAAATGAACTGTACGCAAATTCCACGCAATGCGTTTTTACCTCTGCACACTCATTCAAATTTCGTGTAAAGGTTTACGTAAATGCGACACAGCAAGTAACCACGACGAATAACGAAAAGAAATTCGGCCCTTTATCGAGAGAAGATATCAGGCTGTAACATGCCCAAGAATCAAATTTTTCTACCGAATAGTTTTCTTGGAATCGGATGATAAGTATTTCATAGCTGCCGCCGCGTCCGCGCCAGCGGTTCGGCGAAAGTTCGTGTGGCCCGGGGGTCCGTACCTGACGTCACGCTCAGCGCGTTCTGTGATTGGCGGCGCGCACCTGGAGCGCGGCACGCGGCAGCGGAAGCGGTTCGACATGGTCAAACCGCGACGCAGAGCCCGCCGCGCCGTGCCGCTGACGCCATTTCCATGGCAACCACGCCGCTGACGCGCGGTTTTGACGCGCGGCAGCCCTAGTGGGAACCGGCCTTTACGTGCCCGACGTGGGCGGCAGAATCAATGAAGGACCGGAGTTCGCGCCGGGCGTTATGCGGTAGCGTACCTCCACCACTCCAACGAACGCGCCGTGCTGTTAGCAATGAGGCCAGGGGAGGGGAGCAGTAAGAGTATAATGGAGAAGGGATGTAGCGAACACTTACATTCTATAGATATCGCCTGAAGATGATAACAAGGCACGCTATCCAAAAGTAGTGTTACCTAAATGACTCCACGCGGCTGGACAACAGAGACCAACAGAAACTCTGGGACGCCATTTCCGTTTGCACTCCGTCTCTTCTGATGAAATGGCAAGCAATCTCCATCATAAGTTCAACACACCTCTTATTCATGACACCTCCCATCCCTTATCTGCAGCCATGCATGCCTGCTCCACTGGTTACCTGTCACTATCATCAATCTAAAGTCCTCACTTGCATTACAGTGACTGTTGTTATCATTGACTACTGTCACTTTAAACGTCTTCAAACTTGGGAAGCCTAAGTCAGTTGCAAAGTCTAACAGAAAGAAGAAGGTTCTGTTGCTAAGTAGTCCACACGGTAGATGTGTGGGCCAGCAGTTGCAGGAAGTGTTGGGGAGTGAGTACCAGGTGACTAACATTGTGAAGATTAGTGCAGGGTTGGCTCAGGTGACTGACAGCATAGGGGAGTTACATAGGAATTTTACAGCAGAGGATCAGGTAGTGATAGTTGGTGGAGCAGGTAATAGTCTTGATAGGTACGCAAAAGATAATGTAGGTGGTGACCTGGTAAAGATGGCGATTCAAACTGGTGACACTAATGTGCATTTCGTGCAACTGTTTCATCGCTATGATCGGCCTTATCTTAATGCAGCTGTTAGGCACGTTAACATGAGTATGGTGAAGGAACTGATGGCAGAGCACTTGGGTCACATTGCAGTGGTGTCAGCTGAGTCTATCAGCGGGTAGGGTTTCACTAATCATGGCCTTCACCTCAGTAGGTATGGGAAAGGGAGGCTGGCAAAGCTTATAGGTGACAGTGCAGTGGGGGGGATCAGTCATGGAAAAATTCCTATAGTAGTTGGTGTTAGAGCTGCACCTTGTTTAGACTGAAGTCACCTGATAGGTATACCTGCTTGAAGAAAGTACCTCTAACTAAGGAATCACATGCACAGGACGTCAAGTCTCCAATTAGAGAAGGAATTATCAAATTTCATCAAAATATAAGAGGTATTACAGATAAAGATAAGTGAACTGCTTATGGATGTTGACTCTTAAATTATTGGTATATCAGAGCACCACTTAAATAATTTGACAATTCAGAGGTTTTCATCACCAGGATATAGATCAGCTTGCTGTTTCTCAAGGAGTTCCTTGCGGACTGGTGGAGTGGCCATGTAAGTTAAAAAATATAAGAGGTATTACAGATAAAGATAAGTGAACTGCTTATGAATGTTGACTCTTAAATTATTGGTATATCAGAGCACCACTTAAATAATTTGACAATTCAGAGGTTTTCATTACCAGGATATAGATCAGCTTGCTGTTTCTCAAGGAGTTCCTTGCGGGCTGGTGGAGTGGCCATGTAAGGTAAAAACAGTATTCCATTTGAGTCCATAGACGTATCACGGCACTACACTGAAGAGATAATTGAATGTTGTGCCGGGGCAGTTGAATTTAATGAAAGTGCACTTCTAGTTGCTTATTTTTTGTAGGTCCCATAACTCTGACTTCAGAGCATTTCTGCTCAAGCTAGAGAGGGCTCTTGATTCACTTTATAGGAAGTACCAGAAATTTTTTATATCAGGTGACTTCAATATTAATTTTGTGCATGATGGAGCAAGAAAAAGATGTTGGTTGATCTCTGAAATTCATATGATATGATGCAGACTGTGTTTTTTCCAGCTGGGGTGCAGGGGAACAGTAAAACAGCCATAGGTAATATTTTTATTCATTCTTCATTACTAAATGGGTATTCTGTTAGTAAAATGGTGATTGGCCTCTCCGACGACGATGCAGAAATTTTAACATTAAAAGGCTTTTGTACTCAAACAAATGTCACATATAATTACAAACTATGTAGGAAAATTAATCCAATGGTAATAGAGAGTTTTTTAAAACTCGTCAGGGAACCAGAGTGGCATGATGGTTATAGTGCCGATAACACAGATGACAAATATAATGCTTCTCTTAACACATTTCTCATGCTCTTTGAGAGTTGCTCTCCATTAGAACTTTCTAATCGGTGTACTAGCAGTAAAAGGCAATCTGGGTGGTTGACTAGTGGGATAAGCATGTCATGTAGAACAAACTGGGAATTATATCAAAATGTTAGAAGTAGTCACAACCAAGCTACAGATGGCCATTACAAACAGTATTGTAAGGTGCTTAAAAATGTTTGCAGCTATGATGACTAACTAGTGGTGACTAACAATAAAATAGAAGAAAGTGCTTGCGATACAACAGCTATGGCCTAGTTGAGACTAACCGACAACTAGAAGCGACTAGCAATACAACAGAAGGAATAGCTGGAGATAGTAAACGACAGCGAACAAAGTAATTCAGGAAATTAACAAAATAACCACTGACAAATTAGAGAAATGCTACAGAGAGACTGAAAAGAATTTAAACTGTAGATGACAAAACATAGAGGGTAATAAAGGAACAGAGGGCAGTACCTCAAGATTTATCAAAATGTGTCATCCCTGGGGAAGCAGCAGTAGTAAATCATAGAAGATGTATAAACGAAATACAAGAGATAAGTGAAACATTAGATTAAAATTTCTGGAAGGAGATTTAAAAACGTAATGTGCCAAACTCCAATGTAAACAAAAAAGTCCATGAAACTTGGTCAGCTTCGTCTAGCAGAATAGAGTTATTAGATTCTAATACTAAAGAGATATTTGACAACGTAGCTAGTATTCAACAGGGGGTCACTGATTTTTCTTCCAGAGGCACTAATATCTTCGCTGAGAGGGTAAAAATGAAACTAGATTCGAAATTAAAAATCTTACTACAGCACATAATAATAGTGAAAACAATAACAATGGCGATCACTGTTCAGGTTCATGTACGATACATGACTTTGAGGGAAGAGGGAGACTTCTTCCCAAAGCTTTTGTAAAAGAGTTTCGAGAGAAAAATAAGATGTGTCACAAGTGGAATTTGAGGGCAAGCCCTATCACGGGGAATGAGATATATGAACGAGCTGATTGAAACGTTCTTAGACAACTGTTGATCTAACAGTACACAATGTAGCTTAAGAAACAGAATTTTTCAGGGGAGAAATTCCTTGGTTAGTGGTTATGACAGTTTAAAAGGTTATTTTCAAAGTTTATGTGAAAAGAATTTGTATTTAGATAACCCACTTAGTGAAGAAGCCCTCATTTCGGAAGTATCTAATAAACTGCAAGGGAGTGTACAGGGAAAGTTAGAAGGTACTTCGAAAAAACAAACGGAAGCTATTTTGCAAGCATTAGACCAATTAGATGCTTTTTCAAGAGGAGAGACATTCAGTATCGGTTGGAGTGTGAACTGGAGATGCAGAGAAAGTATAAACTGGAGGGAACGAAACAGGAACCAGAACGAGATGTGGGAGAACGTGGGCCACAATAATTGTTATAACAGACGTAGAAGCGAAGGTTGGAACAAAGGAGGTCAATTAATCACAGTAATGTACGACATGAGCAACACTAGGAGAGACGCAATAATGACAGGGTAGAGAGACGTCGCGAAATAGATGACAATGAAAGGTTAAACCAGAAAGGAGTTTGCCGGCCGGCGTGGCCGAGCGGTTCTAGGCGCTACAGTCCGGAACCGCGCGACCGCTACGGTCGCAGGTTCGAATCCTGCCTCGGGCATGGATGTGTGTGTTGTCCTTAGGTTAGTTAGGTTTAAGTAGTTCTAAGTTCTAGGGGATTGATGACCACAGCAGTTAAGTCCCATAGTGCTCAGAGCCATTTGAACCAGAAAGTATTTTGTGTGGAGTCCAGACACAAACCCATATGATTGACGGACCTGTGGTAATGGAAAGATTGAGCAAAGAAAATTCTGGGGATATTAGTGAAGTTCCTTATGAGAAAGATGAAATTGCAAGTAAAGAAAAAACCAACTTGCGTAGATGTGGAAGCTGGCGCTATTGAGGTAGTGGCGGTTACTGACACAGCTAGTGTATTTTGTACTTTAGCAGGAGGACTTTATGATCAGACAGTGGATGAAGAAGCAGTACCCGTATTGCCTTTTCCATGAGTTAAGGGTATAGGTGCAGTAGGCGGCAATAGACAAATAATAAAGAACCAAGTACTACTGGAAGCAAACGTACAAGGAGTAGTATTGGACGTTAGTGCAAGGGTGGTTCCAAATCTTTGCACTGATAATAGGGACAGATTTATTGGTGGATTGCGCAGCTATTACGGATTTAGGATTGTGACTCTGGCGGTAAATGGTACTCAGAGAAAAATTAAATTTGATAACTTAGTTAGTCCCAAATAGAAGGTACAGGGTAATTGCTACCCGAAAATAATGCGCGAATATTTTCAGTGGGAAGCAGATAAAGAGAGGAAAGTATTTCACAGAAGATAAAGGATAAAAATTAAAATGTGATTGGCTCAGAAAATATCAGACGAAGTAAGGAGTGTGGACCAAGATGGGAAAAGAGTGTTGGAAAATTTATTATTAATAAAAATCGGTATTTTCTGATAAACCAGGGTTAATGAAGGGAGAACTTAACGCGTTTAAAGTTATGCCACAAAAGCGTTTTAAATTAAGACCGTATTTAATACCATTAGCAAAGAGGGAAACTGTAGATAAAGAGACACAGAGTATGTTATCTTTGCAGATTATAGAGAGATCACGTAGTCAGTACTGCAACATCTTACTGTATGATACGAAGAAGGGTGCTTCAGTACGAGTCACAGTGGTCGCTTATGTGCTAAATAAATTCATAGAATCTGAGAACGATAAGCTAGACCCTTTCGATTAACTGTTACAGAAATTTGAAGAGGCTAGTAAGTTATCTAGTTGATTTGACCGTTGGATATTGGCAGATACAATTGGATGAAAGATGTAGACACTTCGCAAGTTTCACAGAGTGTATAGGAACCAACTTTATCAGTTTATAGCACTTCCATTTGGACAAAATATTTCGGTATCCGTGCTCAGAAGGAAGCGAGATTCCATACTTGAAGACAACCTGATATCTAAAATTACTTTGTACGCAGACGACATTTTTACTGCAGCCAGCAACTGGCAAGGGTATAATTGGAGAAAGAACTAAAACGTTTTCAAAGAGAAAATGATACGTTCAACGTATCCTATCCAAATTCGAGTTCGGAAAAGGGGAGATACAATTTGTAGGAAAAATTGTATAGCAAAAGATAATAGCCCGAATCCTGCTAAGTTGGAAGCCATAAAGGGATACCCACCGCTAAAGGTCTCTGTTATTTTTACCCGAAACTCGTGATTGAACGGGTTCTATTCGCAGAAGTTATACTTAATCTAATTAAAAACAGCATCTCATGGGTGTGGATAGTGTCAGCAAGAGTTTTATAGAATCAAGGAAGCTGTCTGTTTAGGAGAAATACTGATCCATCCGAGAGTAGATAAGGTGTTTTATGTATTTGTTGACAGTTCAGATTTTGGAAAAGAACACATTTATTCAAAATTGTCGAGACTGCGAATGGTGTAGAGCAACAATCAATTCATTTCGCAAACAGAATATTAACGCATTGTGTACGTAACTGCACAGTTACTGAAAGACAGCCATTAGCAATCGTGTGTCTTTTAGATTAGTTCCACTTGTATTTGTTAGGGACAAAAGTAAATGTATATTCCGACGATAAGTCACTTACTGTCATTAAGAGCTGCAGATTCACCCCTTCTAGACCCATCAAATGGGCCGTTGCAGTCGAAGAATAACAACTCGACATACTTTATAGTTTTGGCAATGACAGTGTGGTGGCGGATGTATTATTCAGATTGCCATCAGGAATGAATAGAAGGAGGTCCGAGTGAATCGGACTCTAGAGAGATATGTTAGTTGTATGTGAGGGGAGTAGGCTACGATAGTAATGTTAGAGAGATCATGAGGAACATGAGCAACAAATAAAGGAATTGATTTTGGTAAAGAAAATATGGGAAGAAAGTAGGGAACCCAAAATAAGGGAATGCTACTTGGTGGGAGAAGGGACATTGTACCGCAGAACTAATTTAGTGTGATAAAATTGTAAGTTACGTTTACCCGAACGCACGACAAAGGTGTTCATATGGTGTATCCATATGAGCTATGCCTATTTTGGACTCAAAGTATGCGTAAAAGTTGATAGAAATTTCTATTTTTAACAATATTGTGAACACGATTAGGAGAATATGAGAAAGATGTGAGAATTTTCAGAAAATAAAAACACCTACAGCGAGCTGGAAAGACCCATGACCACCATACTACTTGGCGACTACACCTTAAAGAATTAGAGGAAATACTTAACGAACTTCCTCAGTCAACAACCGATGTATCACCATATGAATTACTGATGGATGAGGGACCTGAAAGTATGATCGAATACTCGTTATAATTTCAGAAGGATCTGACACACGTCTGGAAAGAAAAGCGTAAACGAGCTCTGGAAAGATTATTAACGAAATGTAGTCTAGAAAGGCGACACATAACAAGAAAGTGACACCAAAGGAATATGCTGTGGGTGATACTGTGCTAATGAGGGCTCACAGGATATCGTCTAAAATAGACAACGAGATAAAGAATTTCTGTGAAAGTTTTGAGGGGCCATATTTTAGGGTACGTCATCGGAACGTCGTGGATGTGGTTCGTTCTGAGTCCCACGTAATAAGAAGCATATGCAATGTAGTTAGTGTTCCGTAGTAGTTAAAGGGAAGCGTAAGGATGCTGGCGAGCTTGAATACGAGCGAGAACATTACGGGGTACCAGCGAGAACATCTCTCTAGTAAACAAACATATGAAATAGGCCCTAAAAAACAAACACAGATACGACATATAATTCATTGTACATAATAGTAGTGTAAGCATATTAAGAGAAATATTAGTTCTAAGAACTTTGAAATGGCGCGTGTTCAGTTCTTTTTTACATTCATTATGTCGGTAGAGTTGTAATAACCGTGTTCTGACGTCAACGAGGTACTCTGAAGAACTAGTGCAGACGGTGTAACACAAATGGTCTCTGAACGGCACAGCTGACGCACCGGGTGAGGGAACGAGTATATGCTGACGTGACGTAATCAAGGATGCGTCTCAATAGGTCTGTTAGTAAACAGTTCAGGAATAGCGTATTGATCCCACGAAAGATGTGTAAACAATATTAGTAAACGTAATTGTTTCACGTAGGGGACTAATTGTTATTCTTAAGTGACCAGTTGAAGAGTAATATAACAAAATCAGTGTTCAATAGATTCAGAACTGGAAAATCATTGTAAGGAAACAGTGAAGATAGCAGTATTTGGAAGCTGGTTCTTTCTGAAACTTCCTGGCAGATTAAAACTGTGTGCCCGACCGAGACTCGAACTCGGGACCTTTGCCTTTCGCGGGCAAGTGCTCTACCACTGAGCTACCGATGCACGACTCACGGCCGGTACTCACAGCTTTACTTCTGCCAGTACCTCGTCTCCTACCTTCCAAACTTTACAGAAGCTCTCCTGCGAACCTTGCAGAACTAGCACTCCTGAAAGAAAGGATATTGCGGAGACATGGCTTAGCCACAGCCTGGGGGATGTTTCCAGAATGAGATTTTCACTCTGCAGCGGAGTGTGCGCTGATATGAAACTTCCTGGCAGATTAAAACTGTGTGCCCGACCGAGACACGAACTCGGGACCTTTGCATTTCGCGGGCAAGTGCTCTAACACTGAGCTACCGAAGCACGACTCACGCCCGGTACCCACAGCTTTACTTCTGCCAGAACCTCGTCTCCTACCTTCCAAACTTTACAGAAGCTCTCCTGCGAACCTTGCAGAACTAGCACTCCTGAAAGAAAGGATATTGCGGAGACATGGCTTAGCCACAGCCTGGGGGATGTTTCCAGAATGAGATTTTCACTCTGCAGCGGAGTGTGCGCTGATATGAAACTTCCTGGCAGATTAAAACTGTGTGCCCGACCGAGACTCGAACTCGGGACCTTTGCCTTTCGCGGGCAAGTGCTCTACCACTGAGCTACCGAAGCACGACTCACGCCCGCTAATCACAGCTTTACTTCTGCCAGTACCTCGTCTCCTACTTTCCAAACTTTACAGAAGCTCTCCTGCGAACCTGGGAGAACTAGCACTCCTGAAAGAAAGGATATTGCGGAGACATGGCTTAGCCACAGCCTGGGGGATGTTTCCAGAATGAGATTTTCACTCTGCAGCGGAGTGTGCGCTGATATGAAACTTCCTGGCAGATTAAAACTGTGTGCCCGACCGAGACTCGAACTCGGGACCTTTGCCTTTCGCGGGCAAGTGCTCTACCACTGAGCTACCGAAGCACGACTCACGCCCGCTAATCACAGCTTTACTTCTGCCAGTACCTCGTCTCCTACTTTCCAAACTTTACAGAAGCTCTCCTGCGAACCTGGGAGAACTAGCACTCCTGAAAGAAAGGATATTGCGGAGACATGGCTTAGCCACAGCCTGGGGGATGTTTCCAGAATGAGATTTTCACTCTGCAGCGGAGTGTGCGCTGATATGAAACTTCCTGGCAGATTAAAACTATGTGCCCGACCGAGACTCGAACTCGGGACCTTTGCCTTTCGCGGGCAAGTGCTCTACCACTGAGTTACCGAAGCACGACTCACGCCCGGTACTCACTTTCTTTCATGAGTGCTAGTTCTGCAAGGTTCGCAGGAGAGCTTCTGTAAAGTTTGGAAGGTAGGAGACGAGGTACCGCCAGAAGTAAAGCTGTGAGTACTGGGCGTGAGTCGTGCTTCGGTAGCTCAGTGGTAGAGCACTTGCCCGCGAAAGGCAAAGGTCCCGAGTTCGAGTCTCGGTCGGGCACACAGTTTTAACGGCCAGGAAGTTTCATATCAGCGCACACTCCGCTGCAGAGTGAAAATCTCATTCTGGTTTTTTCCGTTTTCTTAATTTGCAACTTGGGTATAATAAGAAATAGTATTACTGAAATATATGTCATATGGGAAATGTAAACTATTGTTTTATTTAGTTTTTAACTTATGTGTTTCTGTTCCAGTTACCATACTAACAGTAATTGATGGAAACACGGAAAAATTCGATCCACATGTAACCAGATGACGTGTACTGTGTCCCGAACCAGATGAATAGACAACAGAAAGAGACGCGATTGATATACACGCAAATGACGGCAGTCATCAAGGAAACACAGTTGGAACGCGTTGAAATGTTGCTATTTGAATAATTAACAGAATATGCACAAAAACGGTAACATACATAAAGAATAAATTTTCTTTGTGTATATAAACCTGTAAAATAATGAGAATGGGTCACGATTTAATCTAAGAAATATATTTTTTTGCTGTTCCGACAAAGAATGTTCCAGAGGAATATTTATACATCGAAACTGAAAAAGAAGTTGAAGGGAGTCGCCATAATTTGTTTTCGGATTACATGAAAGCAGGAGTTTTGAGCTCTCTAGCTCTCTATCGTTTGTTTTCGATGGCTGTTTGATAAAATGTAAGTATCGCTCTCGTATTTGTAACTTTTGGCTAAATACTTACGCTAAACATGTTATGTAACCTTTATTTTACGTAATAACTTTTTGGAGGGCTCGGATAATATAATCCGTTCCATGCCGGCACGGTAAATAATCGTGTTCGGCCAGAGGGTTAACTACCTTCTGAAATAAAAAACTGAGTGAATGGGTCAATGAAGAACCTCAACGGGCGTCATCGGATGTCCGCCTCGAACAACTTCCACGGAAAAAGAAGAAAAGAAAAGAAACGCTACTTGTGTTCAATAGGCATTTATCAAGATTTTAATTCAGCGTCCTTCAGATCTCTTTTACCGATATTTTCTATCAGTACCCGGGGAAGGTAATTACGCAAACTGCGTTATTTTGAGACCGGTCACTGTCCTCTAAGCAATGCCGTCGGTCAAAGCTCTCGTCGGTCTAATGGGAATCTGATGTTGGGTGGCGGAATACAATTTTATTATCAACAGGTAAAAATTTTCGGTGGACCCTTCTATCATTTCAGGAGCATTGCCACCAGCAAAAGTGATAATTATAATACTACATTTTTTTAAATATGAGTAATATTATAACGACCTCTAGGACCAGCAACTTTGGCCGGCGGATAGCACTGCTTCGAGCAAAATAATTTTGTCGGAGACATGAGTTCACAAAGAACGATCTCGGGCCGTAATTGCTTCTTAAAAAGTATTATGATGAGCAGTAATCCTCCATAACAGAGCAAAGAGAAATAAATTTCTCTTGGGTACTGTGTATAATGCGTTTCTGCATTCCGTCTGTAGTGTGTCTGTGTAGTGTAAGTTGTGAAAAAATGCTCCGACGTATTTCTTTGGGACGGCCAACTAGCCTCTGGAAAATATGAGCGAAATGATTTTATTATTTTTCTAAAAGTATGTAAAGTCAAACAATACTTTGCTGACGCTCCGAACAAATTTTATGCTAGTAATCATTATTTTGGAGCTTTAATGTTGTATTTGAAGTATTTCGTTTAATATGTTGTTGATTTTCAATGATTTTCTATTTGGAAGAATGATGGTATTTAATTTCACGAGAGTATGGAAGTTAAAATTCAAAGGTTCTGTTAACACAATTAATCAGAAAATGTAACAGTATCTCATGAAAAACTTGATTTTGCGTTTAAAAGAACTCTTAACGAAATACTAAAATTAATTTGAGGCAAGAGAGAAATATGTAAAGCCACTGACCTAAAAAATGACCTCACCAAAATTTGTACGGGGTGCTTCTAAGAACCGTAAGACCGCGTTCATAGTGTTTCTAAAATTATGGTTCTCTACTAAAAAATCGTATTTTCGAAAAGAAACTACCGAGGGGACGTGTAAAATATTCTTTCTGTACTAGCGACATATAATATCCTTAGTTTACAGATTTACGCTTTTGTATCGCGTTTGCAGATATCACGTAGGATTCAGTGAGTAAAGCGGTACTACAGAACACACACAGCCGGCAGTGAGATTTCAGTTTCCATGCTGGCTGAAGGAGCCAGTGGAACATACGGCGGTGCCAACGGACGGTGGTGTGAGGAGCAGTGGCTACACTTGAGAACGTGCGTTACGTCAGCAGCGCGGTACGTAGGGAAAGCACAGTTATTCTGCCGCGAAGCAAGGAAACTTGATTGATAAATGTTTGCTAAATGTTCGCTCTCCAATACGAGAGACTTACAGGTCATTGTATGTACTTTTTTACAGCAATACTAGAATGCCAGAAATCGACGATCTCAATAGATAAATGAATAATGTTTAAAGTAACTAAAATGCACGAAATATCATGAGTGTAACTCGGAGGTAGAGGATGTACGTCATAGTCGCCTGTCCCCTACAGAATGCCTACCTATCTAGTTCTACCGCAAGAAAACGCTCTCAGGGATTTGTTAGTTTTTAGTTAATTAATTTTTAATCGTGTCGATATTATAAGTTTATGGTATTTAGTAAATAAGTACATCAAGTGGCATCTCTTTTGAACGTTTTCCCAAATAATATAGGTTTCCTCTTGTCACTTAGCTTCACAGAAAGTAGAATTGCACCCTACAGAGAACCTTCCAAAGAAAACAGGTGCTCACAGGCGTGAATATTGTCGAACTATCAGTTTAATATGTCATGGTTGTAAAATACAGGGTTATTACAAATGATTGAAGCGATTTCACAGCTCTACAATAACTTTATTATTTGAGATATTTTCACAACGCTTTGTACACACATACAAAAACTCAAAAAGTTTTTTTAGGCATTCACAAATGATCGATATGTGCCCCTTTAGTGATTCGGCAGACATCAAGCCGATAATCAAGTTCCTCCCACACTCGGCGCAGCATGTCCCCATCAATGAGTTCGAAACGGTAAGGCTTCTGCTTTAGCGTTTTCCGTAAGATTTTCCAAACCGTCGGCTGTGGTACGTTTAGCTCCCTGCTTGCTTTATTCGTCGACTTCCGCGGGCTACGCGTGAAACTTGCCCGCACGCGTTCAACCGTTTCTTCGCTCACTGCGGACCGACCCGTTGATTTCCCCTTACAGAGCCATCCAGAAGCTTTAAACTGCGCATACCACCGCCGAATGGAGTCAGCAGTTGGTGGATCTTTGTTGAACTTCGTCCTGAAGTGTCGTTGCACTGTTATGACTGACTGATGTGAATGCATTTCAAGCACGACACACGCGTTCTCGGCTTGTATCACTACCGCCCAGCTCGGACGTAGGTTAGCTATATAAAGCCTGTACTGTAATAAGTTCACGGGCTTCACCTTATAAATAAGGATTTTAGTACATTAGTTGACCGCGTGTACCTAATAGAAGCAAAATCGGACTTATATTCAGTCAATAACTACAGTGATGCATCAAGCAAATGTACAGTATAATTACTCTTTCGCATGGACAAGAAGTACACACAGTAGGTGCTACCTATAATTAACAATTCGGTCGCCAGCCTACTTAGGCAATTAGTGAGTTTTTCCTTGTACAAGTGGGTGCATGTACAAGCATAGTAACACGTAGTAATGATGCGTTATATGGCAAAGTTTGGAACCCGAAAAATCCACTGAACTAAAGTTTTCTCTTTTTGTATTAATTTGGACGAGCTACATTTACACAACACCACACAGTAATGATTACTACTAACTGCATTTTGTATGTTGAGCAGACTGAAATCGGGCATAGATTGCCCTAGCGTCGACAATCTTAAAAGTACACACACAATATCACTATGAATGATGGAAACACACTAATACATTTAGGATTAATATAGAATTTAGCTTTGCTGGTCAAATCTGATGAACACATTTCAAGGTTTGAAAGAATGGACAAGAGAAGGGGGGGGGGCCCTGAAACTGTTATGGCCGTTAAACTGAAACTATTAAATACTGAAGGCAAATTAACATTCAAAATTTATCAATCTCTGGATAACTACTCTTTTGTCTTACTTCTGAATAATTTAACTGTCAATATTTCTGTCTCAGATTAATTAAATAACATCGCTAACTCAATTAAAAAAAAACTCTTTTGCTCTTTACCAACATTTGCAACAACACACAGAACTTTAGGTCCCTTTATGGCATAGATTAATCTGCTGATAATTTTCATTAACACAAACAATAAACTTTCAGTTTAGGATACTAGGATACTAGGTCAGTGATCAGGATAAGTCATGGCTAAAGCAATTCTGGTAAAAGTCACGTTATTATTGTACCATTAGAACCAGTTTCGACACTGGTCCACACAGATACACTTCTAAAGATGAAATAAATGTTTGACCTGCGCAAGTCGGTGCGGCGGTTGGCGGGCAGCGAGATAGCGGGCAGCACGGCGCACATACAAGCACGGCTAAGGCTCACACAATATCGGCACTTTCCATCTTCGTAGCGTCGTAATTTTTCCAATTTTGTGCCTCAGAATATAGCCATGCCAATCAGTCGTCGGAATCGGTTCATCCGAGGCTCAATGGAATCCACTTTTCCTGGGTAGCCTCCTCGGTACAGTACGTGTACTTCCGACTGTTGCTCGCCTCCGACTGTGTTACTGAGCCCGTTGTGCAGAACCGCGCCAGTGTGCGTTTTCCCGCCTCGCCTGCCTCCACCTTTTCCCGCTCCCCTACAGGTAGGGTATTCACCACAGGTTTTCTACTACACATATCCTAATGCATTACCTACGTGTGGACCAAGTGTATAAATTACAATTTTCACATCTTACAATAGTTTTAACATAAAATACACTTTCCTTTGATTACCACATTATTTGAAATCTAACATAAATAATATTCGTTTCAAAAGTTACTCACAGTTTCTTTAACATGACACGAAAAGAATCGAAAAAGAAATTCAACACATTGCTATTATTAATTTATCTAAATTCATAAAGAAAAATTATTATATGTATAATTCTTGTTACACATGCCCCTGTTTCCAGAAAATTTTCTTAAGTCCAAATTTTATGGGAACACTAAATCTTACAATTATACATTGGTTCCAAATCTTTACTTAATTGCCCAAAAAGATTTACACTACATATTTCCTTTTACTCACTGTATATAAGTTTACACTTTTTAAACACTTCAAGAATAACTACTTGTCATTTACTCAAGTGCCTTTTGCACTGTCCAACTTCCCATCATAACCTCACTAAAATAGCAATTTACTCATTTTTTCTAAATTTCTCAAAGAAATAATTTAAAATTCTGGAATACAAACATTTAAATTCAAAAACAATTTCATATTTTGTATACAATATAAGATAATTTATCGCTGCTTGCTTTGAATAGCAGTCCATTTTCTTACTTACTAAACAAAACACACACACATATATTCAGAAAATTAATTACACATATTTGCTGCCTATTATGTGGATTTGGGCAGTCCTTTTCACTTCATATTGTCACATCTCCTGGATCACATTTACAGTTTTCCATCGATTATTTATCTGCCCTCATTGGTATTTGGCAGTCCTTCATATTATGGTTCATACACTGCCCATTTTCATTTTGACAGTCCCATCTTTTTTCTGGCTGATAGCATTTATCCTTTCTTTTCAGTCCTTTTCTCCATACATTTTTACAGTTACAGTACAATTGGTAATCTGAAACTCACATAACTACATTAGCACACTTTCAAGGGTGTACATACATTTACAAAGATTAGATACATTTAGAATAACTTGGGTTCAGCATAAGATACAGCACATTTACTCGTTCCTAGGTACATACAGTTTCAGGTCCACAATATTTCTTACACCTAAAGGTCTTTTGGATTTTGGGAAGATCAGGTAGTAAGCATTGTCGTGTGGAATATTCTGTATTATATATGGTCCATTAAAAATATATTTAAATTTTGAAATTTCATGGTTTAGTTCACTAGACTTTTCGTGGGTTTTTAAAAGAACATAATCCCCAATTTTAAATTTTGGAACTTTTAAATTTTTATTGTGTCTTTTAGATCTAGATTCAGCTTTTTGCTTTGCCCTTTTTATCACCAATTCTTTCTTTTGATCCAATCCCAAACTTGTACAAGGTGGAAACTCTAGTTTTTCTTCAATTAAACTTTTACTACTTCTGCCTAACAAAATTTCTTCCAGTGGAAATCCTGTAGTTTCATGATGTAATGTGTTCATGACATTCTCAAAATCCGATATAAACCTGCCCCAGGCTCTATGATTGTGACTGCAGTATGTTCTACACAATCTCCCGATTTCTCGCATGTACCTTTCAACCGGGTTGCTAGCAGGATAATAAGCTGAGATATATTTAACCTCCACACCATTTCTCTCCATTCTTTCTTTCCAAATTTTGGATATGAACTGTGGTCCATTGTCAGATAGTACTGCTTTGGGTTTCCCGATGGTCCTGAAGTATTCGACCATCCTATTAAATACAGCTTTTGCTGTTGCTTTTTTCAAGGGGTATAATTTCACAAATTTTGAAAATACTTCCAATATCACCAAAATATATGCACAATTCCCCGAAGACTTTGGGAGGGGACCATATAAATCTACCGATAATAAGTCTAGGGTGTCTTCAGGCAACGTACTTTGCATTGGTCCCTTACTAGTTTTGTTCGGCACTTTAGCTTTTTGACAGACATCACATGACTTAATTCGTTCCTTTACCTTCTTACTGACACTACCAACAATCACTACTACATTATTCAATTTATCCAAACACTTCTTTGGCCCACTATGCCTCAATGCTAAATGAAAATAATCTATGACCTCGGTATCAAACTGGTGTGGCCAACATACTCTCCATTCTATCATTTTATCTATTTCCACTTGAACAGCCTGCCTCTTTGATATGGGTATCGAAAACGGTCTTACGAAGAAAGGTTTATGCTCTATGGTCTCAATCTGGTATTCAAAATTCTTAACTAGGCCAGGTTTGTCCGAAAATACGGGGCGGTTACTATCTAAAATTTCAAGTAATTCTGCTTTCTGTTCGGGAGATATTCCCTCTAAATTTTCCACCATTACCTTAAATTCCTGCCCCTGCTTGTCACTCTCATTTAATATTCTCTGGACATGGTACACCTCGTACTTGTTTGTCAACCCATCATTCCCTTGGTCGATCTCCAACAACAAAGAATCGATTTCTGAATCAAACACTTTCCCACTTTCCTCAAAATTTAATTCCAAATTCCTAAACGTACTATTTATTTTGATCACTCCCTGGCTACAGTCAATAATAACCTTTTCTTTATCCAACCAATCTATCCCCAAAATCATTTCAGTACTCAAGTCTGGCACAACCAAGAAATCATGTTCAAAGTTTTGTCCTTTTATACTAAATTCAACCAAAATCTGGTTCTTTACCGGCTTGCTAGCCTTACCAGTTGCACCAACAATTTTTACACCTGTCACTGACATAATTACTAGCCCGGGCTTATCGCAAATATGTTCGAAAAATGACTGAGAAATTGCACTTATCTGAGACCCAGTATCAAGAAGTACTTTCAGTTCCACGTTATAAATTTCAATTGGTATTATAGTTTGTTTAACCGTCGAATGTTTTTCATTACCGTGGTCTTCCTTGAGCAAATCCGGGTCGACAATAACATCGTCCCAAGATATGCTTTTAACATTCACTTCACATATATCTGGCGGTTTCTTGGGTTCCGGGAGTTCAAAGTCATTAATTACCTGAACTCTTCGCGAAATAAACCCTGAGTCGTCCGGTGGTTCTTTCTTTCTTTGTTCTGTTTCAACGTCTGGATTTTGTTTTGATACGTCGTCATCGTTAGGTACAATGCCGCAATTAACTGCATCCCTATTATTTTCACTGATTTTCTGATACCCCCTTTCAGTAAAAGTATATTCATTTTCCTTTACACCTGAAAATTCATCTTCACTAGATTCATCGCTACTCTCTTCCTCAACATCAGATTCACTTAAGCACGCTACTTTTGCACAATAGGGAGCGTTAGTACATTCATTTTCGTCTGTATTTATGTATCTTTCATCATCTGAACTATCGTCGGAATCCGACCATTCCGGATCGCTTTCAGGTTCTAACATAAAAGCTTTTCTGAGACAGGCACTAAGTTCTTCCTCTGTATTGTCGTCAGGCTTAGATTTTAATTCAATCTCCTCTTTTGGCAAAACGGCCTCATCCTCAGCTTTATTCACATCCACTGCGACTTCATATTCAGTGTAATCATCGTGGACTTTAATTACTTTCAGGTAATCATCTACCCCTTCTCCACGGTGCCTCTCGGTAGCAGCTTGTACTATTGGCGGACTGTTAGCAGAAGTTATTTCTTCATCAATGCGGAGGATTTCATCCTCCAAATCCTTCCTATCATTAACCTTCATCCTATTGGCAGCACGCGTACTTTGCGCGGCGCTATTTATTCTCCCCTCTTCAAATTTGGGCCACGTCACTTTATGGACGTCCCTACTATCTCTCTTTCCACCAACTAATTTCTTCGCCTCATACTCCCTTTTAAAATCCTCCCACTCACATTGCTTTAGGCCCTTGTACAGATCATCGATCTGCACACGCCAATCAGTTATTTCTGCTAGTTCATCCTCGCTTTTTATCTCATTGCAAACACTGCTAACCGCACCTCTTTGTGTATTCACAGTTTCATTTATTGTTTCCTTTGCCACGGAATTATCACTCGTAAAATTTTCATTAGCTCTGACTGCTACGTTCGTACCTACTGCTGCCGTATTGCTGGCGGCTTCTTTCCGAACAGATGTTCGGCTAGGCTGGGCCGTTGCCCCCTGATGCTCCACTCGCCTGTTAACATGTAGCGCTCTGTGCGGCAGCGATGATTCATTCTGGCTCGCACCTGACGCTTGTTTCGCCACAACACGTCGCGGCGTCCCATGCTCGTCCCTAGCCTGTCTTATTACATTACGGTCGGTCCGGTATCTTTTCTTGAATCGGGGCCGGTGTGTATTGTCCGCTTCCGTTTGGCCCGCAACGTTCGCGGAAATTAGTTTCCCGCGTCGTTATTATTTTGCGCAGTATACCCTCTACCGCGACCTGGATTATTTCCTCTGCCTCTTCCTCTCTGTATTACATTGACGCGAAATCCATCGCCATCGTTTCGTTCGTCATTACGTCGGTTATTATGGTAACCAAAATTTTGGTAATTGGCACGACTTTCGCGCCAATGGTCTTCATCATCGACCCTTTCTAGAAATGCTTGGAAGCTACGATGATTGCTTCCTATATACCTCTTTGAATCTTCTGGAAGTTTTTTATATAGCTCCCAGATAATTTCTGAATCCGATCTTCGACCTCTTAAATGCGTCAATTTCCGGTACCAATGCTCGCAGAAATCTTTCAAAGAGTTCCTGCCCCTGTTATCATGCTGTTTGGCCATGATGAACTCCCGCCATAAACGGTCCTGCTTTTGTTCAGACCAATATTCTTCCGTAAATCTTTGCCTAAATTCTTCGAACGTCATTCGTTCGGTATTTAAATTTATTCCCCAGCGCTTAGCGTCACCCGCTAAGGCGCTAATTACAACGTTTATATTTTCCTGATCAGACAAGTGCTCAGGAAATACTCTCTCGCAATTTTTGATAAAATCTAACGGATGCCACCCGTTATGTTTCTTGGCTGGATCGAAGCATTCCTCGCCTTCTAACAGCTTCGTAATTGGTGTGCCATTACAGACAACACCAGGCCTATCTTTAATTTTGCTCTCCAGATCGAAAATTTTGCCCTGAATTTTCGTAGCATTTTGTTCACAATTTTGAACACATTCGGATACTTTTTTACTTAAATTACTTTCAGTGTCCAAAACTACCTTTTTCAATTGCGATATCCCGTGTTGACATTTGTTTACGACCTCAGTTTTAAGACCGAAAACTTTTTCGTCTACCTTAGTTTCAACCAGAGGTTCTACTTTCTCTTGGATGTTGAGAATTTCAACATCAAATCTACTATTAATGTTTCCAATTTCCTCCTGCATAGTATCCATATTTTTGTTAATGGTATCAATTTCAAATTTTAGAGTATTTACCACAGAACTTAAATTACCCACTTTTTGTTCTACCTGTTCCATCTGTTTACTAATTTTAATTCCCTGTCCTTCGACCTGTGCTTTAATTTGATCCACCTGTGTTTTGAGTTGCTCATTAACGTGTGTTTTGAGCTGTTCATTCTGTGTTTTGAGCTGCTCGTCAACGTGCGTTTTAAGCTGTTCATTCTGTGTTTTGAGCTGCTCGTCAACGTGCGTTTTAAGCTGTTCATTCTGTGTTTTGAGCTGATGGCTCTGTGTTTTAAGCTGCTCATCAACGTGTATTTTAAGCTGGCTAACCTGACTACCGACTTGTTTTTGAAGCTGATCATTCTGTGTTTTGATCTGCTCACTCTGTCCTGAAATTTGTTTGGTTAATTGTTCAAATAAATCGTTTATGCTTAAAATTTTCACGCTGTTTTGTTCTACGGAATCGGTGTCTTCCGATCCTACTTCAAAAGTTTCTTTCGGTTCTTTCTTTATCTGTTGAGAATCAAACATGTCAGTGGATTCATTCACATACCCACTATCATCTACAAAGTTACCCTCTGCTTCCTGTTTTGTCCCTTGCTGTGTTCGAGGCGATCTCAACCTTTCAATCTGTTCATTGACGTGTTCGTGGTATTGTATGTCTTTCGCTAACGCCATCTGTTATCTGGCCGAGTAAACTCCGGCTACTGCCAGCCGCATTCTCCATTTCACTTGGCGCATCTACCCTGCCTACGTTCCTGTCCATATTGAATGCCAACTATACCACACTATTATACTTGACTCACACTGCAGTTTATTTTACTGACTCTTAATGCAATTCGTGCCACTGAACATCCACTGTTCGGTATTTACATTAATTTGTAACCGACAACAGATGGATGTCCCGTCACCGGGAAGCCACTTGTAACACTACCGCCCAGCTCGGACGTAGGTTAGCTATATAAAGCCTGTACTGTAATAAGTTCACGGGCTTTACCTTATAAATAAGGATTTTAGTACATTAGTTGACCGCGTGTACCTAATAGAAGCAAAATCGGACTTATATTCAGTCAATAACTACAGTGATGCATCAAGCAAATGTACAGTATAATTACTCTTTCGCATGGACAAGAAGTACACACAGTAGGTGCTACCTATAATTAACAATTCGGTCGCCAGCCTACTTAGGCAATTAGTGAGTTTTTCCTTGTACAAGTGGGTGCATGTACAAGCATAGTAACACGTAGTAATGATGCGTTATATGGCAAAGTTTGGAACCCGAAAAATCCACTGAACTAAAGTTTTCTCTTTTTGTATTAATTTGGACGAGCTACATTTACACAACACCACACAGTAATGATTACTACTAACTGCATTTTGTATGTTGAGCAGACTGAAATCGGGCATAGATTGCCCTAGCGTCGACAATCTTAAAAGTACACACACAATATCACTATGAATGATGGAAACACACTAATACATTTAGGATTAATATAGAATTTAGCTTTACTGGTCAAATCTGATGAACACATTTCAAGGTTTGAAAGAATGGACAAGAGAAGGGGGGGGGGGGGCCCTGAAACTGTTATGGTCGTTAAACTGAAACTATTAAATACTGAAGGCAAATTAACACTCAAAATTTATCAATCTCTGGATAACTACTCTTTTGTCTTACTTCTGAATAATTTAACTGTCAATATTTCTGTCTCAGATTAATTAAATAACATCGCTAACTCAATTAAATAAAAACTCTTTTGCTCTTTACCAACATTTGCAACAACACACAGAACTTTAGGTCCCTTTATGGCATAGATTAATCTGCTGATAATTTTCATTAACACAAACAATAAACTTTCAGTTTAGGATACTAGGATACTAGGTCAGTGATCAGGATAAGTCATGGCTAAAGCAATTCTGGTAAAAGTCACGTTATTATTGTACCATTAGAACCAGTTTCGACACTGGTCCACACAGATACACTTCTAAAGATGAAATAAATGTTTGACCTGCGCAAGTCGGTGCGGCGGTTGGCGGGCAGCGAGATAGCGGGCAGCACGGCGCACATACAAGCACGGCTAAGGCTCACACAACATCGGCACTTTCCATCTTCGTAGCGTCGTAATTTTTCCAATTTTGTGCCTCAGAATATAGCCATGCCAATCAGTCGTCGGAATCGGTTCATCCGAGGCTCAATGGAATCCACTTTTCCTGGGTAGCCTCCTCGGTACAGTACGTGTACTTCCGACTGTTGCTCGCCTCCGACTGTTGCTCGCCTCCGTTGTGCCGAACCGCGCCAGTGTGCGTTTTCCCGCCTCGCCTGCCTCCACCTTTTCCCGCTCCCCTACAGGTAGGGTATTCACCACAGGTTTTCTACTACACATATCCTAATGCATTACCTACGTGTGGACCAAGTGTATAAATTACAATTTTCACATCTTACAATAGTTTTAACATAAAATACACTTTCCTTTGATTACCACATTATTTGAAATCTAACATAAATAATATTCGTTTCAAAAGTTACTCACAGTTTCTTTAACATGACACGAAAAGAATCGAAAAAGAAATTCAACACATTGCTATTATTAATTTATCTAAATTCATAAAGAAAAATTATTATATGTATAATTCTTGTTACAGGCTCCTGTCGCCATTTTGTCTCACTGCGCTCTCGAGCGCTCTGGCGGCAGAAACCTGAAGTGCGGCTTCAGCCGAACAAAACTTTATGAGTTTTTCTACGTATCTGTAGTGTGTCGTGACCATATATCAATGAATAGAGCTACAGTGAATTTATGAAATCGCTTCAATCATTTGTAATAGCGCTGTACTAACACGAATTCCTTATAGACGAATCGAAAAACTGGTAGACGCGACCAGTTTGGATTCAGGAGAAATGTGGCCACACGTAAGGCAATACTAACCCTTCGACTAGCCCGCCCGGTTGGCAGTGCGGTCTAACGCACGGCTTTCCGGTCGGGAAGGAGCGCCTGGTCCCTGGCACGAATCCGCCCGGCGGATTTGTGTCGAGGTCCGGTGAACGGGCCTCTCTGTGGATGATTTTTAGGCGGTTTTCCATCTGCCTCGGCGAATGCGGGCCCTTTATTCCGCCTCAGTTACACTATGTCGGCGATTGGTGCGCAAACATGTTCTCCACGCACGCGTACACCACCATTAGTCTACCACGCAAACATAGGGGTTACACTCGTCTGGTGTGAGACGTTCCCTTGGGGGTCCTCCAGGGGCCGAACCCCACAATAAGCCTAGGTTCGGTGTGGGGCGGTGGAGGGGGGAAGTGGACCACTGCGGCTGCAGTGGGGACGGAGCCTCTCCATCGTTTCTAGACCCTCGGTTAACATACAATACAATACAACCATTCGACTTATTTTAGAAGATAGGTGAAGGAAAGGCAAATCTACATTCACACCATTGGCAGACTTTGATAAAGCCATTGACAGTGTTGAATGGAATACTCTCTTTGAAATTCTGAAGGTATTAGGGGTAAAATCTAGCGAACGGAAAGCTATTTACAGTTTATACAGAAATTAGATGACCGTTATAAGAGTCGACAGGGATAAAAAGGAAGCAGTCGTTGAGATGGGAGTGACACAGGTTTGCAGCTTATCCCCAGTGTTGTTCAATGTGCAGTTTGAACAAGCAGAAAGGAAACCAAAGAAAAATTTGAAGAAGGAATTATGGTTCTGGAAGAAGAAAGAAAAATTTTGAGGTTTGCCGAAGACATTGTAATTCTGTTAGAGGCAGCAAAGGACTTGGAAGAGGAGCTAAATGGAATGGACAGTGTCTTGAAAGGTGGGTGTAAGATGAAGCAAAACAAGGGTATTGGAATGCAGTCGAATTAAATCAGATTATACTGAGGGAATTTGGTTAGGAAAGGAGACACTGAAAGTGATAGATGAGTTTGCTATTTGGGCAGAAAAATAACTGATGATGACTGAGGTACAGATTAGATTAGATTAGATTAATACAAGTTCCATGGATCATGAATACGATATTTCGTAATGATGTGGAAGAGTCAAATTTTCCAGTACATGACATAATTAAGTTAATTTAACAACATACTTAAGTTAATATAACAACTTTTTTATTTTATTTTTGTGTTTTTTATTTTTTTATTCTTATTATTTTTTAATTTTTTGTTTGTTTTTTTCTTTTTTTTCTTAATTTATATCTAAAAATTCCTCTATGGAGTAGAAGGAGTTGTCATTCAGAAATTCTTTTAATTTCTTCTTAAATACTTGTTGGTTATCTGTCAGACTTTTGATACTATTTGGTAAGTGACCAAAGACCTTAGTGGCAGTATAATTCACCCCTTTCTGTGCCAAAGTTAGATTTAATCTTGAATAGTGAAGATCATCCCTTCTCCTAGTATTGTAGTTATGCACACTGCTATTACTTTTGAATTGGGTTTGGTTGTTAATAACAAATTTCATAAGAGAGTATATATACTGAGAAGCTACTGTGAATATCCCTAGATCCTTAAATAAATGTCTGTAGGATGATCTTGGGTAGACTCCAGCTATTATTCTGATTACACGCTTTTGTACAATAAATACTTTATTCCTCAGTGATGAATTACCCCAAAATATGATGCCATATGAAAGCAATGAGTGAAAATAGGCGTAGTAAGCTAATTTACTAAGATGTTTATCACCAAAATTTGCAATGACCCTTATTGCATAAGTAGCTGAACTCAAACGTTTCAGCAGATCATCAATGTGTTTCTTCAAATTTAATCTCTCATCAATGGACACACCTAAAAATTTTGAATATTCTACCTTAGCTATATGCTTCTGATTAAGGTCTATATTTATTAATGGCGTCATGCCATTCACTGTACGGAATTGTATGTACTGTGTCTTATCAAAATTCAGTGAGAGTCCGTTTACAAGGAACCACTTAGTAATTTTTGGAAATACAGTATTGACAATTTCATCAGTTAATTCTTGTTTGTCAGGTGTGATTACTATACTTGTATCATCAGCAAAGCGAACTAACTTTGCCTCTACTTGAATATAGAATGGCAAGTCATTAATATATATTAAGAACAACAAAGGATCTAAGACGGACCCTTGCGGAACTCCATTCTTGATAGTTCCCCAGTTTGAGGAATGTGCTGATCTTTGCTTATTATGAGAACTGCTTGTTTCAGCTTTCTGCACTCTTCCAGTTAGGTATGAATTAAACCATTTGTGCACTGTCCCACTCATGCCACAATACTTGAGCTTGTCTAGCAGAATTTCATGATTTACACAATCAAAAGCCTTTGAGAGATCACAAAAAATCCCAATGGGTGGTGTTCGGTTATTCAGATCATTCAAAATTTGATTGGTGAAAGCATATATGGCATTTTCTGTTGAAAAAAGTGATGGCTGTCAATGGCAAGAAAAGCCTTCTTGAAGGAAAGAAATTTGTTAAAATTGAATATACGTTTAAGAGTTACAAAGTCTTTTCTGAAAGTATTTTTATGATGGGTAGCCATGTATGGAAGTGAAACATGGACGATAAACAATTTTGAAAAGAAGAGGATACGAAATTTGAAATATGATGCTACAGAAGAATTCTGAAGATTAGATGGGTAGATCACATAACTAATGGGGAGTTACTGAATAGAACTGGGGAGAAAAGAAGGTTGTGGGACAGTCTAACTCGAAGAAGGTATCGGTTCATAGGACACATTGTGAGACATCAGGGGATCACCAATGTAGTAATTGAGCGATGTGTGTGTGTGTGTGGGGGGGGGGGGAGGGGGGGGGGGGGTAAGGAAATTGTAGATGGAGACCAAGAGATGAATAAGGTAAGCAGACTCAGAAGTACGTAGATTGCAGTATTTATTCGGAGATGAAGAGGATTGCACAGGATAGAACAGCATGGAGAGCTTCATCAAAACAGTCTTCGGACTGAAGATCACAACAACAGCAACAAACCTACCCGCAACTCGTGGTCTAGGGGCTAGCGTTGCTGTCTCTGTATCACGGGGTCCTGGGGTTCGATTCGTGACCGAGTTGGGGACTTTCTCTGCCGGGATACTGGGTGTTTGTGTTGCCCTCGTCATTTCATCGTCATCATCATTTGTGAGAGTGACTAGATTGGACTGTGAAAAGAAAATGGACTGTGTAAAATTTGGGACATTGTACTGGCGTTGATGACGGCGCAGTTGAGCGCCCCTCAAACCAAACATCAGAGTCATCACAAGAATAAAAACATGTCGTTGATTCGTGGGAATGGCACATCGACATTAGGCTTTACGATGAAATCTTTGTAGGTGAAAGACAAGATTGCATCTGCGCCGTAAAAGGCATCCCATCGAAATTTACTTCTCTCCGCCATGCGTGCTGTTTCCACAGGAAGGTTAAGATTATCCAAAAAAAAAAAAAAAAAAAAAAAAAAAACCAAAATGCTCCAGACATGCTAAAGACGGATAGAGCAGTAGCTTCGGGCCAAGACTCCGAAAACACATTCCTTAGTATAGCATCAGTTTTGTGCACCTGCTTCCACAGAGATTATCAAAAACGCCTGATTTGCATCGAAGTTGAACGATGAAAGAAAAATCTCTTTGGTTCCAAACGAGCATCATTTTCCAGTATCCCTTCTCAAAAATCCCTGAGTCAGCAAGGGAGCTGCTTACATTAAATGTGAGTGGTTGTCTACGAATTTGTTTCGGTTGCTTCTTTTTGTTCTAGCAGGGCAAGCGATGAGATAGCGAGTAGGACTATTAATTAATCTGTTCTGTAACTAACGGAATGCACGTTTGAAGAACGTCTGCCGCAGTGACTGAATTATTAATGGAATTACCACGGCGAAAATCACTATATTTGAATAATTTTGCATGACATATAATGTTTTATGATTTTCAGTGCCATAAAATTGAAATAAAAGGGAGGAGACAATATGCAGGTAGGATGGGAACCAGTACCGCTAGGGCTGTAGCCGCGAAACCTACCCACTTCGTCACAACATGATTAACGTTACGAGTGTAGTAGCTACGCGTAAAATTTCAAAGTCGACTTTCTCGGAAACTGGGGGCTGCGACGAGTCGTAACTAGGCTTATCATAATCGTGGTTAACAGGTCTAATAGAACCACTGTATACGTCGTGCCTCTGCCTGTGGCGGTCGAATTGACACCGAAGTGTCCACGAACTGGTGAAAAGTAACACGAAGCAGCGGTTGTCAACGTCCGTGACACTGCAGCTCCTGGAATCGTAGCGTCAGGAGCTATTGGACATCACCAAAGGACTGATGTAATTGTATACATGTGGTGCCTATTTTGCGGACATGTACAGATGACAAACACTGTCACCCATCCTGCAGCCTTATACGACAATTAATCAAGTGTCATTAGCTGCTACGGCACATTCAAATAAATGAATGAGGAAAGTAGAGAAGTTATGCCGGGTTGGGAATCCAGATTTTTCCGTTTGTCCAAAGGGATGCGTTGGCCATTTCGGCCATCTGTATACGGCCCCTAACTGTACCTAATTTCCAACTTATTCACACAGTACTGACGTAGTTGCCCTGTCCGTTACCGTTACTGCTCGCAGCGATCACTGGACGCCATAGGAGTTCAGATTTGTCTGAGCATCTGCATGGAAGAGATCATCGTCATTTCACCCAAGTTGTAAACATGTCATGTCTGTTACTTAGGACAACTCCGAGCAATGTAGGCTAAGGATCGTGCCGGGTTGGCCATGGCGATCAAGGTGACCGCAAGAAACGAAAAAATCGGGGTTCGACTCCCAGTTCGCCACAAATTTTCAACTTTCCGAGCTGATTTATTTCAATGTCCAGTAGCAGTCAATGTCGTTATTCCTTTGATTGGGTGATGCAGTTGTTGAAGTGACGCTATATGTTCGCCAATATTCAGCAATAAATCTAGATCCGGTTGCAAATCTTCCATGACAGGCTACCGAATGGGAGTTCGAGCGGGAATACGCGAGACTTCACACTACGGTTCACACCGCAAACACCTTGAACTCCCTGATAACTGACTGGGCGGCCATTCATCACCAATAGGGCACGCCTGGAATGTGATGGGAACTGTACACTTTCAAACTAGCCTCCAATCAGCAACATTCATGAATCGACGGAGAATTCGTTTCAGGCGTGGACGGGAGATCCTCACTTTTAACACTAGGAGGCAGTTTGCTTCTATGCAAAATGAATGCAAGAATATATTCGTGCCCACTGGGGTCGAATATCATACTGAGGTCGATTTCGGACGTTCCACATTGAATTCAAAGTTAATGTAAATGGCTCTGAGCACTATGGGACTTAACGTCTACGGTCATCAGTCCCCTAGAACTTAGAACTACTTAAACCTAAATAACCTAAGGACATCACACACATCCATGTCCGAGGCAGGATTCGAACTTGCGACCGTAGCGGTCGCGCGGATCCAGACTATAGCGCCTAGAACTGCTCGGCCACCCCGGCCGGCATGAAAGTTAATGATTTAACAGCTTGAACAGGTACATAAAGTATGATAAATTCGGACTGGTGATTTGTGGTGTGCATCTACACATTCATATTTTAATGTAATGTCGTCCAGTTCAGAAGCAGAGAAGTTATGCCGGGTTGGGATTAGAATCCAGATTTTTCCGTTTCTCCAAAGGGATGCGTTGACCATTTCAGCCATCTGAATAGGATCCCTAACTGGCCCTAAAGGCCCTAAAGGCCGCTGGACCTGATGGGATACCAGTTCGATTTTACACAGAGTACGCGATGGAACTGGCCCCCCTTCTTGCAGCGGTGTACCGTAGGTCTCTAGAAGAGCGTAGCGTTACAAAGGATTGGAAAAGGGCACAGGTCATCCCCGTTTTTAAGAAGGGACGTCGAACAGATGTGCAGAACTATAGACCTATATATCTAACGTCCATCAGTTGTAGAATTTTGGAACACGTATTATGCTCGAGTATAATGACTTTTCTGGAGACTAGAAATCTACTCTGTAGAAATCAACATGGGTTTCGAAAAGACGGTCGTGTGAAACCCAGCTCGCGCTATTCGTCCACGAGACTCAGAGGGCCATAGACACGGGTTCACAGGTAGATGCCGTCTTTCTTGACTTCCGCAAGGCGTTCGATACAGTTCCCCACAGTCGTTTAATGAACAAATTAAGAGCATATGGACTATCAGACCAATTGTGTGATTGGATTGAGGAGTTCCTAGATAACAGAATGCAGCATGTCATTCTCAATGGAGAGAAGTCTTCCGAAGTAAGAGTGGTTTCAGTTGTGCCGCAGGGGAGTGTCATAGGACCGTTGCTATTCACAATATACATTAATGACCTTGTGGATGACATCGGAAGTTCACTGAGAATTTTTGCAGATGATGCTGTGGTGTATCGAGAGGTTGTAACAATGGAAAATTGTTCTGAAATGCAGATGGATCTGCAGCGAATTGACGCATGGTGCAAGGAATGGCAATTGAATCTCAATGTAGACAAGTGTAATGTGCTTCGAATACATAGGAAGATAGATCCCTTACCATTTAGCTACAGTATAGCAGGTCAGCAACTGGAAACAGTTAATTCCATAAATTATCTGGGAGTACGCATTAGGAGCGATTTAAAATGGAATGATCATATAAAGTTGATCGTCGGTAAAGCAGATGCCAGACTGAGATTCATTGGAAGAATCCTAACAAGGGAACCTCCCCATCGCACCCCCCTCAGATTTAGTTATAAGTTGGCACAGTGGATAGGCCTTGAAGAACTGAACACAGATCAATTGAGAAAACAGGAAGAAGTTGTGCATAACTGTGAAAAAATAAGCAAAATATACAAACTGAGTAGTTCAAGGGATCATAAGCAACAATAAGGACGATAGTAACGCAGGAGCGCCGTGGTCTCATCGTAACGTGAGCAGCTGCGGAACGAAAGGTCATAGGTTCAAATCTTCCATCAAGTGTAAATTTTAATACTTTATTTTCAGTTTATGTGACAAACTCTTATGTTTTCATCACTTTTTTGGGAGTGATTATCACATCCACAAGAAAACCTAAATCGGGCAAGGTAGAAGAATCTTTTTACCCATTCGCCAAGTGTACAAGTTAGGTGGGTCGACAACATATTCCTCTCATGTGACGCACATGCCGTCACCAGTGTCGTATAGAATATATCAGATGTGTTTTCCTGTGGAGGAATCGGTTGACCTATGACCTTACGATCAAATGTTTTCTGTTCCCATTCGAGAGGCACGTCCTTTCGTCTACTAATCGCACGGTTTTGCAGTGCGGTCGCAAAACACAGACACTAAACTTATTACAGTGAACAGAGATGTCAATGAACGAACGGACAGATAATAACTATGCAAAAATAAAGAAAGTAAAATTTTCAGTCGAGGGAAGACTTGAAACAAGAACCTCTCGTTCACCAGCTGCTCATGCTACCACGGGACCACGGCGCTTCTAAGCACACTTCGTCCATGATGTTGCTTATGTGGCCCATGGACTACTCAGTTTGTATATTTTGCTTATTTTTTCACAGTTCCACACAACTTCTTCCTGTTTTCTCAATTGATCTGTGTTCAGTTTATCAAGGCCTATCCACTGTGCCAACTTATAACTAAATGTGAGGGGGGTGCGATGGGGAGGTTCCCTTGTAAGTAAATGCAATCCGAAAACAAAGGAAGTAGGTTACAGTACGCTTGTTCGCCCACTGCTTGAATACTGCTCAGAAGTCTGGGATCCGTACCACATAGGGTTGATAGAAGAGACAGAGAAGATCCAACGGAGAGCAGTGCGCTTCGTTACAGGATCATTTAGTAATCGCGAAAGCGTTACGGAGATGATAGATAAACTCCAGTGGAAGACTCTGCAGGAGAGACGCTCAGTAGCTCGGTACGGGCTTTTGTTAAAGCTTCGAGAACATACCTTCACCGAAGAGTCAAGCAGTATATTGCTCCCTCCTGCGTATATCTCGCGAAGAGACCATGAGGATAAAATCAGAGAGATTAGAGCCCACACAGAAGCATACCGACAATCCTTCTTTCCACGAACAATACGAGACTGGAATAGAAGGGAGAACCGATAGAGGTACTCAGGGTACCCTCCGCCACACACCGTCACGTGGCTTGCGGAGTATGGATGTAGATGTAGATGTAGAAGTTGTGAAGATCTGCAAATTCGATTATCTTCCTATCTTGTGTGAAGCATTGTTCTCTTCGAAGGGAAACCTGTTCACCAAACATGAAAATTAACTGCATTTTAACTTTCAAACTGTTACAGTACCTGGTGTTAAGATGCATTCTGTTCCTTATTTGACTCAGGTCTACTGTCATGCGCAGATCGGATGAAGGAAGGACTCTAGTCATATTTCGATGGGCAGAAACGTGATGTTGTGTTATGAATGGAAATCAGTTCCAGGACTCCTAACATAGCACACTATTATAAAGTGTAAACTAGCAACTACCCTCTTTCAGAGTAATAATACGGAAATGCGTTACTTCACATCTAATTTCCATCTTAAGAAAATACACAGATACATTTATATCGGTATGTTTGTATCCGAACCTCGCCTAAATTAATCGCGGTATCACTGAATTCGCATCACCTAACTAATGTCGTGTAAGTCTTACTTTCCATCCCTACATACTGCAGACCCCCGTGGCGGTGTAGCTTTTATATTTTGTACACGAATCCCAACGTCTGCCCAACGACTCAGTGTGCTGTCATGTTTTCATGTAAGTGCTATAGTTGTTACCTAAGTGCTTACCGGTTCAGGGCATAGTTTCACTTTTTTGCCTTTAGAACATATGGGCTCGTCCCGTCGTTGTAACTTACAAGGCGAGGCCGCCAATTGTGAAATTCAGATTCGATTCAAACTGCGCATAATAAAAGCTCATGGCCAGAGGTGTAATGTGGCAAAGCACCAAGATGCACTTCTCAGCCGTTGTCGAGAAAATCGACAGTTAAAAGAAACCGTTCCCATGAAATTCTCTCTACGATTATTAATTCTCCACAGCGTCGTGGCGCAGCGGTACGCGCTCTGGTTCGTAATCCGAAGGTCGCCGGATCGAATCTCGCACCATGTAACATTTTTTTATTATTAGTTTATTGTAATTCAAATATAACATGCATAATCAATTCATTAATAGTTTTTATATATATGCTTATGCATGTTGGTGAAGGCGGATCGCTCTCCAATTGTACTGCCTCCATTTTTCCGTTTGTTTAACAGGGTGTACCAAAGCTCTCACGTCCGCACTGATTTTCGACGATGTTATAAGTTGCGCTAGGGACCGCATCTACCTTCTTTCGAAGTTAGCAGGCAACTACGCTGTTATGCGGCGGCTCGTTTCGGCCCATTCAACATCTGTCCTTCAAGTGTAACGAGCGAGTAACGGAGTTTATATTTCATACCTGTCTCGCGTCCGTCGGCCGTCGTAATTTAATGTATATATTATTATTGTTATTGTTATTTTTTGATTGTTGCCGACTTACGTGGCGGGCCTTCATAAAAATGATATTTAAGTTGAACAATGTAATAAACTTTTCATATAAATTTCCTCGGCTAGTCAGTTGACGTTAAAGCAAAAGATCTTTAGTTATTAATTACAATTGCGGCCCACACACGCGCGAGAGTATTTTTCTTACCTCCGTTAACCATTGTATTGTAGTCAGAGTCCTTGCTCTGGGTCTCGGCTATGCTACTGAAAATAAGAATCTTAAACCTAAGTATTTCTGCAACTTCGTGCGGCTGTGGAGAAAAATTAATATTATGCTAATAGCGGGCGAGTTTTCCGCTTCCGCTAATTTTTCATAAGTTAATATCGCCACGTAATGGCGTCGTTGGCTGCATCGGCCGCTGCGATTGTTGAGCTGTAAATTACTTGAATGCAGGTTAATTCAAGGAAGGCGGACATGAAATCGGGATCACCTCTTACAAATTAAAAGTGCACAATAATATTGAATAGTTATATTATATGTTTAACTCATACAAATATGCTTACATTTGTCAGCACACACAAGATGTCCCTCTAGACACATTCAAGACAAGCGAAGAAGTAAGGTCGACTAAAAAATTAACAAAAGAGTGTAACTGGGCGTCTCTTTAGATCATTCTGTCATAAATTATTTCTTTGCAATCTAAACCTACACAGAGAAATTATTATTTTAAGGCTACATGAGAAAAAAAAAAATCTCTTACAAATTATGAATGTCTTCTTTATAAATATTGTCTTTTCGTAATATGGCACTGGGGACGCTATACCTGCCACAGCAATTTTGTGTTCGTGGGGTTTCTATTCTAATTCGAACGTTTGACTTACGCTATACGTATTCGTTTCGGAATATTGTTTTTACGTCTTCCGTTAACTATACGTGGTTAACATTATGAAGACAATTAATAACATTTGTGAAATACAACTTTGTTTGGGGAAAACATAATGATTTTCGAAGTCGCCAGTTTTTCCACGACAAACGACTTTCAACAACTTATGCATAATTGTTGCAACTGATTGCCGGGAATTTTTTATATATATATATATATATATATATATATATATATATATGTGTGTGTGTGTGTGTGTGTGCATATATATACACATACTTGAATTACAAAAAACAAATACTAAAAAAAAAAAAAAGGTTGCAAGGCACGGGATTCGATCCGGCGACCTTCGGATTACGAACCCGAGCGCTTACCGCTGCGCCACGACGGTGTACAAAATTCAGACTCGTAGAGAGTATTTAAAAGCAACGGTTTATTTTCAACTGTCGATTTTCTCGACAACGGCTGAGAAGTGCATCTTGGTGCTTTGCCACATTACACCTCTGGCCATGAGGTTTTATTATGCGCAGTCTGAATTGAATCTGAATTTCACAATTGGCGGCCTCCCCTTGTTAGTGCAGGTAGCCCACCTCTACCAACTTTGGCCTGTACCACCATTTTTGAGATAACGCTTCACGTGAGTTCAGAGTAGCGGCGGCTGATCAAAGGAGGCAACGTAGGGCGCAAATCCTCACATTTCAGCAGAAGAGATTGTAGTAGTAGTAGCAGCAATAATTATTTTTACATCACACTTTAATGCACTTCTGTCATCGAGCGCGAAAGACTTTAACTTGTATTATTAGCGTAAGCATTAGAGAGAAAGTCATAGTGCGAGAGCTTAACCCTAAGCTAAAGCAAACAAAGGCGTGAATACATGGCGAGTATGCCAGACACATGCCAAGCTACCAGAAAACACTCAGTTGCCATGGTAATCATTAATTCACTGCTAGAAATAGGAGAGGCCTAAGCCCAGACCCGATATGCAGAACGCACGCCGACCTGCGCGTCATAATGGCCAGACGCCGCGGTAGTCACCCGCTATGGTAAATTGCCGCTCAGCTCTGGCACGGTAGGGAAATAAAGGAAGCAAGATACAGTTAATTTGTTCTGGATCAACAGTTTTTCTTTGTGTTTCCAACGCATGTTCAATTTAGTTAACATCTGTAATGCACATTCATTGGCATTGAGGAAGAACAATTTGCCTCGCGAATGAGAAGTAGGAAAACTGTTGGTTCGTATTTCCGCCTTCCCTATCCACACACACGTCAACTAATCCAATTAAATATATTCTTCTTCCTCATGTTTTGTGTGTTCAGCAGTTGTTTAAGTCATGTTCAATGTCCATTTTTATGTTGTGGGGTTAAAGAGTATTCAGTGAATATAACATCTTATTTCAAGTACTAGCACCATTCCATCCCCGATATTTGTATGTAAAAAATTTTGATGAAGAAGGAAATTCAAATTCTTGTAAGTCAGATGCATTACTACAAATACTTAGGAACAGGAGTAGTTTGTGCTAAATGCCGAACGTTAAATCGAATGTCACAGGATCAAACTCATTCCTTTAGACGCGGTTTTTCAGGTCTTCGCTCGAGTTTAAAAATGGTTCAAATGGCTCTGAGCACTATGCGACTTAACTTCTAAGGTCATCAGTCGCCTAGAACTTAGAACTAATTAAACCTAACTAGCCTAAGGACATCATACACATCCATGCCCGAGGCAGGATTCGAACCTGCGACCGTAGCAGTCGCTTGGCTCCAGACTGCAGCGCCTAGAACCTCACGGCCACTCCGGCCGGCCGCTCGAGTTTATCTGGCGTTCAACTTGAGGCGAGTAGTGTGGCATTTCATATATGCACACACGTGTCAGACATCAGTTAATAAAATAATCGCTCCAACCAGCATTTCGCAAGATGTCCATAACCATGAAAGTGTTGACGGTGCAAGGTTTAGTGCATGAACTGACCTCCTCATTATGTCCTATAAATTGTCGAAGGAATTCTTCTCGGGCAATCTCCTTGGCCAAATCATTCGCTCGAAATGTCCAGAATAATCTCGAAACCAATCGGGAGTAGTTGTGGACAGGTGACATGGCGCATTGTTATCCATAAAATCGTTGTTTGGGAGCATAAAGTCTGTGAATGGCTGCAAATGGTCTCCAAGTAGCAGACCATAGCCATTTCCATCCAATAAAAGGTTCAGATGGACCAGAGGAGCCAGTCTCTTCCATGTAAACACAGCCCACACCATTATGGATCGACCACCAGACTGCACAGTGCGTTGTTGACAGTTTGGATCCGTGGCTTGGTGGCGTGTGCGGCACACTCGAACCCTGCCATCACCTCTCACTACTGAAATCGGAATTCAACTGACCAGCCCGCGGTTTTCCAGTCGTCTAGGCTTCAGTCGATATGGTCACGAGCTCAGGAAAGGTGCTGCAGACGATGTCGCGCTGTTAGTAAACGCACTCGCGTCGGTTGTCTGCAATTAACGCCAAATTTCGGCATACTGTCCTGACGAATACGTTCGTTGTACCGTACGTTCCAGATTGATTTCTGCGGTTGTCTGTTACCGCTGACAACTCTATGGTAACACTGGTGCTCTCTCTCGTTAAGTGAAGGCTGTCGGCCACTGCGTTGTCCGTGATGAGAGGTAATGCCTGAAATTTGGTATTCTCGGCACACATTTGATACTGTGGATTTCGGAAGAGTGGATTCTCTAACGATTTCCGAAATGGAATGTCCCCTGCGTCTAGCTCCAACTACCATTCCGCGTTCACTGTGTTAGTTTCCGTCGTGCAGATATAATCACCCCAGACACCATTTTACATGTGTAGTGTAGCAAGACAGCCACGCCACTCGGAAGTAGCCGAAAGGCACGCGTTAAGCTCACGCAGGCTGGCGTGAGGTCTGAAACAGGATACGTAATGAATGCTATAAAGAAAAGTACGTAGCTTCTGGAATACTTATCTTTAATCCATAATTGTAGAACATTGCTCTTGATGATACATGCTTCATAAAATTTATTAGCAATTGAATACGGCGCCTTGCTAGGTCGTAGCAAATGTAGCTGAAGGCTAGGCTAACTATCGTCTCGGCAATTGAGAGCGTATTTGTCAGTGATCCCCTTCTGGCAAAGTCGTCTGTACAACTGGAGCGAGTGCTAGTACGTCTTTCTAGACCTGCCGTGTGGTGGAGCTCGGTCTGCTATCACTGACAGTGGCGACACGCGGGTCCGACGTATACTAGTGGACCGCGGCCGATTTAAAGGCTACCACTTAGCAAGTGTGGTGCCTGGCGGAGACACCACAACATGAATCACATGAGTACAAATGACAGCCCTGTCAATGCACTACACTATCAAACATTGTGCATGCGATGTTACCAGTATCTGTATATGCGTATATATCGATCCCATTAATGTTGTCATTTCAGTGTATAGTTTGTAAAACAGTTACCTCATGTATAGATTGTTACGGTTTTAGTTTGAACGAAAAATTTTAATAAATTTTTAGTCAAATTACATTTAAGCTTCTACGTTACAACTTGTTTGGATAGTTCCTTAAATGAAATAAAACTACGTAGATTATCTGTAGAAGAAGCATGCCATGCTAAACCTCGGATCATTAAAACACTAAGTGGACAACATGGTTTTTCTTGTACTTAAGAGAAAACATGGCCATCAGAAAAATTTTCCTTTTTTAGGGCTAGCAAATAACCAGAGATAACCACTTGTGCTATTCATACAATGGATTGCACGTTTTTTGAACTTACGTTTCTCAGGACGTTTTGACGCCAATGTTGGGCATAGTTTCTTCAAAATTTCATGTCGTTCAGTTCCACATCTTCTTGAAAACGAAATATCCTTCAAGGAAGTATGATGTCCTCACTCGAAATCGTTACAGCCATACATGTACGAGGTTGTGCTTCATCCATACTCACTGCACACTGGACAGCTAAAGTAAGGGAAACCTAGAGAGGCAGCACCACAATAACTGGCCTCAAGTAGCACAGAAGCATACTGCGGCGTGGTTTAAACAGCCTCTATCTCAGCACCAGCAGCGACCGACAGTGAGCGACTTCTGGATACGCGACACTCCAGCGACAAGCAGCAACGTCGGGCGAAAAGCTCGGGTACCCTGCGTGCGAGCGACCACGTCGTGCTACAAGATGGCTGCTTAGTGTCGACCAGCTGTTTCTATAAAACGGTGCCCCGGAACCGCAGAATACTGTAGCAGGAGAATGAGGCTACAAAATTAGAATTACTTAGGAAAATAAAGGGAAACGGAATCCTGTGCATGAAATTTACAAAGGGGAAGACCCTTCTTGGAGGATGTCATAATTTATATGTAATGTAATGTGTGTGAAATCTTATGGGACTTAACTGCTAAGGTCATCAGTCCCTAAGCTTACACACTACTTAACCTAAATTATCCTAAGGACAAACACATACACCCATGCCCGAGGGGAGACTCGAACCTCCGCCGGGACGAGCCGCACACACAATTTATATCATCAGCTACGAAGATCACCACTCAAATTCTTCGAATACACGTGAATGGGCAGAGGAGCATTCGACTATCTCCTCAATAACGTTTTTTACATGATCAAGAACTTTTAACAGCCGATGAATGGGGAAGAATGACTGACGACCGTAAATAGAAAGAACGAGTGCAGTTATCAAGAAGGAGGAGTGGTGTAACACTAGTGGTCCCAGTTTGAAATTACGGCTGCGATACGGTCCTGGGTTCGATCGACGCTGCCTCTTCTACTCTTAACTGACTGAGTTACAATTCTGTATACTAAGTTTTATACAGGGTGTTACAAAAAGGTACGGCCAAACTTTCAGGAAACATTCCTCAAACACAAATAAAGAAAAGATGTTATGTGGACATGTGTCCGGAAACGCTTAATTTCCATGTTAGAGCTTATTTTAGTTTCGTCAGTATGTACTGTACTTCCTCGATTCACCGCCAGTTGGCCCAATTGAAGGAAGGTAATGTTGACTTCGGTACTTGTGTTGACATGCGACTCATTGCTCTATACTACTAGCATCAAGCACACCAGTACGTAGCATCAACAGGTTAGTGTTCATCACGAACGTGGTTTTGCAGTCAGTGCAGTGTTTACAAATGCGGAGTTGGCATATGCCCATTTGATGTATGGATTAGCACGGGGCAATAGCCGTGCTGCGGTACGTTTGTATCGAGACAGATTTCCAGAACGAAGGTGTCCCGACCAGAAGACGTTCGAAGCAATTGATCGGCGTCTTAGGGAGCACGGAACACTCCAGCCTATGACACGCAACTGGGGAAGACCTAGAACGACGAGGACACCCGCAATGGACGAGGCAATTCTTCGTGCAGTTGACGATAACCCTAATGTCAGCGTCAGAGAAGTAGGTGCTGTGCAAGGTAACGCTGACCACGTCACTGTATGGAGAGTGCTACGGGAGAACCAGTTGTTTCCGTACGATGTACAGCGTGTGCAGGCACTATCAGCAGCTGATTGGCCTCCACGGGTACACTTCTGCGAATGGTTCACCCAACAATGTGTCAATCCTCATTTCAGTGCAGATGTTCTCTTTACGGATGAGGCTTCATTCCAACGTGATCAAATTAATTTTCACAATCAACATGTGTGGGCTGACGAGAATCCGCACGCAATTGTGCAATCACGTCATCAACACAGATTTTCTGTGAACGTTTGGGCAGGCATTGTTAGTGATGTCTTGATTGGGCCCCATGTTCTTCCACCTACGCTCAATGGAGCACGTTATCATGATTTCATACGGGATACTCTACCTGGGCTGCTAGAACATGTGCCTTTACAAGTACGACACAACATGTGGTTCATGCACGATGGAGCTCCTGCACATTTCAGTCGAAGTGTTCGTACGCTTCTCAACAACACATTCGGTGAGCGATGGACTGGTAGAGGCGGACCAATTCCATGGCCTCCACGCTCTCCTGACCTCAACCCTCTTGACTTTCATATATGGGGGCATTTGAAAGCTCTTGTCTGCGCAACCCCGGTACCAAATGTACAGACTCTTCGTGCTCGTATTATGGACGGCTGTGATACAATACGCCATTCTCCAGGGCTGCATCAGCGCATCAGGAATTCCATGCGACGGAGGGTGGATGCTTGTATCCTCGCTAACGGAGGACATTTTGAACATTTCCTGTAACAATGTGTTTGAATTCACGCTGGTACGTTCTGTTGCTGTGTGTTTCCATTCCATGATTAATGTCATTAGAAGAGAAGTAATAAAATGAGCTCTAAAATGGAAAGTAAGCATTTCCGGACACATGTCCACATAACATGTTTTCTTTCTTTGTGTGTGAGGAATGTTTCCTGAAAGTTTGGCCGTACCTTTTTGTAACACCCTGTACGAGGTGCATTCAAGTTCCAAGGCCTCTAATTTTTTTTCTAATTAACTACTCACCCGAAATCGATTAAATTGGCGTTACTTCTCGACGTAATCGCCCTGCAGACGTACACATTTTTCACAACGCTGACGCCATGATTCCATGGCAGCGGCGAAGGCATCTTCAGGAATCTGTTTTGACCACTGGAAAATCGCTGAGGCAATAACAGCACGGCTGGTGAATGTGCGGCCACGGAGTGTGTCTTTCATTGTTGGAAAAAGCCAAAAGTCACTACGAGCCAGGTGAGGGGAGTAGGTAGCATGAGGAATCACTTCAAAGTTGTTATCACGAAGAAACTGTTGCGCAACGTTAGCTCGATGTGCGGGTGTGTTGTCTTGGTGAAACAGCACACGCGCAGCCCTTCCCAGACGTTTTTGTTGCAGTGCAGGAAGGAATTTGTTCTTCAAAACATTTTTGTAGGATGCACCTGTTACCATAGCGCCCTTTGGAACGCAATGGGTAAGGATTACGCCCTCACTGTCCCAGAACAAGGACACCATCATATTTTGAGCACTGGCGGTTACCCAAAAACTTTTTGGTGGCGGTGAATCTGTGTGCTTCCACTGAGCTGACTGGCGCTTTGTTTCTGGATTGAAAAATGGCATCGACGTGTCATCCATTGTCACAACCGACGAAAAGAAAGTCCCATTCGTGCTGTCGTTGCGCGTCAACATTGCTTGGCAACGTGCCACACGGGCAGCCATGTGGTCATCTGTCAGCATTCGTGGCACCCACCTGGATGACACTTTTCGCATTTTCAGGCCGTCATGCAGGATTGAGTGCACAGAACCCACAGAAATGCCAACTCTGGAGGGGATCAGTTCAACAGCCATTCGGCGATCCCCCAAAACAATTCTCTCCACTTTCTCGATCATGTCGTCAGACCGGCTTGTGTGAGCCTGAGGTTGTTTCGATTTCTTGTCACACGATGTTCTGCCTTCATTAAACTGTTGCACCCACGAACGCACTTTCGACACATCCATAACTCCATCACCACATGTCTCCTTCAACTGTCAATGAATTTCAGTTGGTTTCACACCACGCAAATTCAGAAAACGAATGATTGCACGCTGTTCAAGTAATGAAACCGTCGCCATTTTAAGTGTTTTAAACAGTTCTCATTCTCGCGACTGGCGGTAAAATTCCATCTGCCGTATGGTGCTGCCATCTCTGGGACGTATTGACAATGAATGCGGCCTCATTTTAAAGCAATGCGCATGTTTCTATCTCTTTCCAGTTTGGAGAAAAAAAATCGGAGGCCTTAGAACTTGAATGCACCTCGTATATACCGTTTACACTGCACTGCTAAGTATATTTTTAAGGTCTTGCCACAGTTCTTGATCTTTAAGTGTATACACACCTATCCCAGTATGTCACACACATTAAATTACTAATAAATTACAATAAACAACCATGAAATTTTAGCCGCACGGGGTACCCGCTATGTCTTGGGCGCCTTGTCACGGTTCGCGTGGCTCCTGCCGTCAGAAGTTCAAGCCTCCCACGGGCGTGGTTGTGTGAGAGTTGTTCTTTGTGTAAGTAAATTTGAGTTAGATTAAGTAGTTTGTAAGCCTAGGGACCGATTACTTCAGCAGTTCGGTCCCATAGGCACTTACCACCACCATGAAAGTATAAAGACATTTGATACTGCGAAGATCAGCAGTCAGTGTTAATGCCAAGCGTTGCAGTTAAGCCAAATTGTCTGTACAAAAATGGCTCTGAGCACTATGGGACTTAACATCCGTGGTCATCAGTCCCCTAGAACTTAGAACTACTTAAACCTAACTAACCTAAGGACATCACACACATCCATGCTCGAGGCAGGATTCGAACCTGTAAAAGTGCAGCATATAAAATTTTCGAAAAGAAAGTCAAATGAATTGTGAAATGATGTCTAAAAGCATGAAATTAAAAATATTAGGGAAATGTTGATCCACCTCATTTTCTGTTCATAACATCGGGCATCATTCAAAGGTACATATAACGTTTCTCCGATCTATTTACTTCTTTTACACAAATCATTTCACAAAATATTTGACCGATTTCTTTCATTTTTTATTTTCAAGTTTTATTCAGGAAGCATTTGCCTCCCAGACCTCTTTTGTTCTCGAATATCCTAACTTTGGTACTTGATTCGAAAGAAGCTTTTTTAATGTTTAAATACTGCACCAACGTATCTTTTTATGTGAGAAAATAGCTAGTCCTTGAACAGATGAACTTTTTGACACTTCATTTAGATAGCTTGGCAGCCGCTTTTTGTGACATACTTCAATTTTTCCTCAACGCATTAATTAAGATTTCCTGAATTACCATTTCCGGAATTACTCTAATTAATTTGAAGCAGTTAAATATTTCCATGCAAATCTAGACCTCCCCCTTGTCACTTTGATACCCCGTTTGCCTGCTTGTGTCTCTTTGTTTGCCTGTGAAAATTCGGACAATACACCATGGTGTAATTTATGGGAGTCTTGCTTTCGCTCTGCTCACGCGTTTACAAAAACGTATACAGTATTAATCACAATTTAAAATAATCCTTTCTGCATTCTGCAAATTCCAAAAACGTCGTTTCGAAATCTTGAACTGTTCATGAGATACGATGAGTTTTACGACCACTTGATTCCCGAAGCGCAGGAAAGGATTCGGACACGGCGCGACTGAACCGTCCGCGGATATAACATCCAATATCTCCAGAAAGAAAAGAGATGTCACTCTGGTCTCAACTTGAAACAATTTAGATAAATTGGTTACATTTCATACGCAATAATGTATGGCCTTAAATGAACTATACGGAAAGTCTACGCAATGTGATTTTACCTCTGCAAATTCTTAAAAGTTTCGTACAGCCATGTACTCAGTTTCGTGCAGCACGATAACATAACGTGCAGACGATAACTATGATGAATAACGAACATAAATTCAGACTATAGAGCAACGATATCAAGTTCTAAGATTCAGAAGAATAAAATTTTTTCACTAAACAGTTTTCTTAAAATCCGATGATAAGTATTTCATAGCTGCCGTTGTGTCCGCTCCATTGCGTTGCCGAGAAGACAAGTGACAGTCGCTCTCGCTGTCGCTCGTGCTGCAGCGACAGGATTCCAACATGTTTGAATTCAAACGTCGCCAGTGGCAGCAAAGGACAGGCAGCGCCACGAACGTCGCCCATTAGGACCGAGGCCTGCAAGAAAGACAGGCCGCAGCGCGTACGTCACGTAGGTACACCTGCGCTCGCTCAATTCAGCAGACAAGCTACGTTTCTACACCTGTCAACTCGTAACTAGGAGTGTACGTACAAACGAGAATTACATCTTCTACAGGAGTCCGCTATTATGGAGCCTTACTGTTATTAGTCCCACAATGATCGGAAGTCAATAGGCCTACTAATAATTTGTTATGGCTGTATTGTGGCACAATAAAATTAAAATCATGCCAAAATGATTATCAGTTGCATAAGGCACCACTTCTTGTATGAAATTCCATCATAATTTCTAAAATCATTGGGGGAAGTGGCAACAAAACGACTATTCACGTTGGTGTGTAGAATATATGAGTCTGGCGACATACCATCTGACTTTCGGAAAAGCATCATCCACACAATTCCGAAGACGGCAAGAGCTGACATGTGCGAGAATTATCGCACAATCAGCTTAACAGCTCATGCATCGAAGCTGCTTACAAGAATAATATACAGAAGAATGGAAAAGAAAATTGAGAATGCGCTAGGTGACGATCAGTTCGGCTTTAGGAAAAGTAAAGCGACGAGAGAGGCAATTCTGACGTTACGGCTAATAATGGAAGCAAGGCTACAGAAAAATCAAGACACTTTCATAGGATTTGTCGACCTGGAAAAAGCGTTCGACAATATAAAATGGTGCAAGCTGTTCGAGATTCTGAAAAAGTAGGGGTAAGCTATAGGGAGAGACGGGTCATTTACAATATGTACAACAACCAAGAGGGAATAATAAGAGTGAACGATCAAGAACGATGTGCTTGTATTAAGAAGGGTGTAAGACAAGGCTGTAGCCTTTCGCCCCTACTCTTCAATCTGCACATCGAGGAAGTAAAGATGGAAATAAAAGAAAGGTTCAGGAGTGGAATAAAAATACAAGGTGAAACGATATCAAAGATAGGATTCGCTGATGACATTGCTATCCTGAGTGAAAGTGAAGAAGAATTAAATGATCTGCTGAACGGAATGAACAGCCTAATGAGTACACAGTATGGTTTGAGAGTAAATCGGAGAAAGACGAAAGTAATGAGAAGTAGTAGAAATGAAAACAGCGAGACACTTAACGCCAGGATTGATGGTCACGAAGTCAATGAAGTTAAAGAATTCTGCTACCTAGGCAGTAAAATAACCAATGACGGACGGAACAAGGAGGACATCAAAAGCAGACTCGCTATGGCACAAAAAGGCATTTCTGGCCAAGAGAAGTCTACTAATATCGAATACCGGCCTTAATTTGAGGAAGAAATTTCTGAGGATGTACGTCTGGAGTACAGCATTGTATGGTAGTGAAACATGGACTGTGGGAAAACCGTAACAGAAGAGAATCGAAGCATTTGAGATGTGGTGCTATAGACGAATGTTGAAAATTAGGTGGACTGATAAGGTAAGGAATGAGGAGGTTCTACGCAGAATCGGAGAGGAAAGGAATATGTGGAAAACACTGATAAGGAGAAGGGTTAGGATGATAGGACATCTGCTAAGACATGAGGGAATGATTTCCATGGTACTAGAGGGAGCTGTAGAGGGAAAAAACTGTAGAGGAAGACAGAGATTGGAATACGTCAAGCAAATAATTGAGGACGTAGGTTGCAAGTGCTACTCTGAGATGAAGCGGTTAGCACAGGAAAGGAATTGGGCCGCATCAAACCAGTCAGTAGACTGATGACCAAAAAAAATAAAAAAGCAGAAGAGATTCAAATCTATAAACAAACCGATTTGCCAAATACATCCAGCATAGGACTTCCATTAAAATTCGTTGTAATGCTGTTACTCAGTAAGACTTCGTAATAGCGGATTACAGTAGAAGATACAATTCTCGTTAGTACGAACACACCCCGCTGTGGGTTAACAGTTTTAGAAATGCATCTTCTCCGCAGAGCCGAGCGGGCGAGCGAGTTCAGGCTTACCTTCGTGACATACTCACCGCAGGCCGTCTTTATTGTGGGCCTCGGGTAGGACATTTCACCGTAACCGTACCTGCGGCGATGTTTCGTCGTCTGAAGCTGTCGCACGCTGTCAGTCGCTTCTGTCGGTTACGTAGGACGCGGCCTAAAAGACTCGTCTGGCGGTGGTTGAATCACGAATAAATCTGCCCTGCGCTGAAATAATTTTCCGAGTCAAAACGTATCTTTAAACTCGTGCATAGTTTAACACGAAATAAACGAAAACTTCTAACGGAAGAATAGAACATATGATCTCGAGTGGAACTCCTGAATAGATGCACACTTAGGGCTAAAGCTTTCCTAAAATGGATCAGCACACGAAATTTTATCTAATGCTTTCCACTTTCCGTGATCACAATCGGCAGACTTTCAAATCCTGCAACTATAAAAAGAGCTTAATGTGTCACAACTGAAGGCTAAACATAAAACTGCCTATTAGGCAGATAGCCTGTCTGCAATTGCTAATTACCAAGCAGGAGTGCTTCATGGCCGTTTCCATGGTAGCTAGACATAGTGTGGTGTCATCGCCAGACACCACACTTGCTAGGTGGTAGCCTTTAAATCGGCCGCGGTCCGTTAATATACGTCGGACCCGCGTGTCACCACTATCAGTGATTCCAGACCGAGCGCCGCCACACGGCAGGCTAGTCTAGAGAGAATCCCTAGCACTCGCCCCAGTTGTACAGCCGACTTCGCTAGCGATGGTTCACTGCCTACATACGCTCTCGTTTGCAGAGACGATAGTTTAGCATAGCCCTCAACTACGTCATTTGCTACGACCTAGCAAGGCGCCATATTCCGTTACTGTAATCTGAACAGACAATGTTGTGAATCATGTACCGTCAAGAGCGACGTTCATCATTAATGGATTAAAGTTAAGTATGAAACTAATTACGTCCGCTTTCTGAATTCTCATTCCTTGTCATGTTCCAGATCTCACGTCAGTATAGTTCTTCCCTCTTCACGCCAGCCTGCGTGAGCTAATACGCGTGCATTTCGGCCTCCTTTAGTAACACGGTGTTGGGTCTTCTGCCAACACTACACATAGAGACGCCTGTTACTCTTACGAAAGCAAGCAAACAAGAAGGAATTCGAATGCATGATGCAGAAATTAGAGTCAAGAATTAAGTCAGAGCCACGCATAATAAAAGTTTCGCATTCCCCTACTTTCTATCGTCTCTTGCATGCCTCTTCCAGTCACAGGGCACAGTGTAAGTGGTTCAGCACCCTGCTGGAGCAAATGTAATATCAATGTACTGCTCACTTACTAGAACGACTATTCACAGGCGCTGCCTGAGACATAAAATATCTTTGCCCCTGAAACTTACTGGCAGATTATATCTGTGTGCCGGACCGAGACTCGAACTCGGGACCTTTGCCTCTCGCGGGCAAGTGCTCTACCGACCTTTTTTTTTTATTTTTGGTCTCCTTCCTCCCCTTCAGCCCATCCTTGCGCTCGCCAAAAAGAACGTTTAACGCAAAGGACGCTTCTTCTGCATCAAGAAAGGGAAACGTGTTGCCACTGCAGTGGAAAGTTCAAGGTGCGTTGCTTCTGCAGCAAAGGAAACGTTTCATTTCTTGTTGATGACTCTTTGCTGTAAAACTTTTATTTTCATCGTGTTTGGCTGTTTTTTGTTTTTTGTTTTTTTTTCAACTTTTTTAATATACAAAAAAGGTTTTTTTTAATTGTTTGTTTCCACTATTTTTTGCGTGAGACATTTCGGCTTGTTGACGGCACTCAACGCTCGTCTTCTCGAGGGTTGCCTATTGTGGTATACCCCAAGCATATAGCTTGGTCTCGTTTCCTTTTCCCCGTTTATATGTGAACTCCTATGTCGCCAGTTGTCTTCTCTTAGCACTGAGTGCCCAATTGCCGGACGCCACACTCTGGTTGTGATGTGGGGAAAAAAAGAAAAAAAACCACTGCCATCAACGTTATTAACGGTCGGACACAGTGCATACATGTACTTCGTCGATCCTTGTTCGTTTTTTAGATCGTCTTTGTCGTTCATAGTGTCGTTATTTCGTTATTCTCAATGCTGGTATATAGTTCACGAACTTTTGTCTGTATTTGTCATCCTTCGTCAGCAGTTGTGCTTGTGTGGCTAGATATACTCTGTAGCCCTGGTAAGATGGCGCATCTTCGGCTTGAAGCAGGTAATGCAGAGTATGTCCTGTCAGCCATGTCCATATATTTTTGTTCGTGATGGGGTAGTAAGTGCCATCAGGTTGCAACACCGATGTGATGGAGATTGTCTAGCTGTCCTGCAGATAGAGGCAAGGTTCATTCCACACCATTCCCAGACCAATTTATTTTCTCCGCAGACACATCTGTGTAGCAAGTTGTCTATGAGGGCACACTCCCCACATCTGTCAGTTGCCGACAATCGTATTCTGTGTAATTTTTCTTTCGTAGGTATGGTCTCATTAACTACTTTATACCACGTTGATCTGATATTTGTTCCGAGCACTTTGTTGTGGATGTTCTTCCAGATTTGAGCCCAATCCCGTAGGGGATATTTCGTTTCCATGCGGCTTACTCTTCCACTAGTATTCATTATCCGGTATAGTTGGGCGGTTGTAAGGTCCTGTATTGGTGAGATCAGTTTCGCTCGGAGGTAACTAACTTCGAGCAGAAACATCCTGATGTGGTTGGCTTTGTAGTGGGTTTCCCCCAGGTTTATCGCTATTGCCATATTAGTAGGTGTATACATCCATAGGACCATATGGAGCGCGCTGTCTGGGTAGTCATGAAACAGCTGAATAGTTCTCCGTATAAGAAGAGCCTTGCATTTAATTTCAACATCTATTAGCACTAGGCCCCCTTTCTCTGGTGGGAGAGTAATAACATTAATTCCCACTTTGAATATTTCGCCCCTCCAATTACACCAACCAATTGCCGTCATTATTTGCTTGGAAATGCTGTTGACCACAGGGATTGTCTGCCCTACGTACCAGATTTTCGAAAGTATCATTTTATTGATAGACTGCACTCTTTGTGTGAGGTCCTGTTCTCTGCCTTTATTTTGCTGGAGACAACCTCTCGTCATAGCCAGAAGCTCTTGCCAGTTGTCCGTAGTAGTTTTCAGAGGGCAGCGGCTCATTCGTATTCCCAACATCTTGATACTCTCGTGTTCTACATATGGGCAGTTATCATCGATTCTAAACCCTCTACCGATCGGCATTAGTTTAGTCTTTCGATAGTTGAGCTTTGAGCATGAGGCTCGTTCATACACACTATTAGTGACTTCTTGTAGGTCTCGCTCCGAACGTACGATGACACTTACGTCATCCGCGTATGCCACACATTTTACAGTCGTCCAATACAGGGTTAAGCCCTCAAGTGTACGGTTCAGCAAACCAACAAGTGGCTCAATGGCAATGACAAAAAGAGGCATTGACATGGGGCACCCTTGTCGTACAGATCACTCCATAGTTATTTGCCGGGAAAGTAGCCCATTGATGACGATCCTAGAGCAAGCAGAGGTGTGCATATTTTTGACCATCGTAATAAAACCGTCACCAAAACCTAAATGGTTCATAATTTGGAAAAGGTAGCTGTGCGAGATCCTGTCAAAGGCTTTGCATTAATCTAGAATTAAAATTGCAGCCTCCGGTTGGGTAATAGCACTAAAGGAGATGATCTCCCTATAATCTGCGAGACTTCTAAAGATCGTTCGACCAGGGACGGCTGCTGTCTGGCTATCATGTATGATTTTATGTAAAGCATGTTTAATTCTCGCTGCTAGAACGCGGGCCACAATTTTGTAATCGGAGTTCGGGAGGGAAATAGCACGAAATTTATTGACATCATCTGGTGGATATTCTTTATGGACGAGTACAATTAGACTATCACTGAATCCTGCTGGTAGTTGCCGACCTGCTTTAATTTCATTACATATGTTCAGAAAGCAATGTTCGAGTAAATACCAGAATTGTTTGTAGAATTCAATGGGTAGACCATCTTCCCCTGGCGATTTATTACCCTGAGCCTTCCTCAAAGCCACCCGAAGTTCTTCCTCAGTGACGTCACTTAGTAATAGTTGTCTGTCTGTCTCGTCGAGGGTCGCTGTAAGGTAGTTTTTCATGGTCGTAGTTGCCTTGTCATTCGTGGGCTCTGACATGTACAGCCGTCGGTAATAGCCGGTTATATATTCCTTTATCTTATTCTGGGTTGTGGTGACACTGCCTTCTTCTCTTTTAAATCTGTGACTCAATTTCTGTCTTGCGCGGCGTTTCCCTTTCGCAAGATGGAAGGAGGATGGGCTTTCCTCATAGGCGCTGTAACCATCGCGAGAATGGATTTTAATTCCTTCCGGTTGTCTTCGTTTCAATAGTGTTAGCTTCGCCTTAATCCTTTTGATCTGTACAAAGTTCTCCTGTGTGACATGAGGAGCAGAATACAGCTCACGGAGACATCGAAAATAAAATTCGAAAAGCTCTTTCTGCTGCCGGCTCCTTTCATAGCTGTAACCTTTCAAGCAATTAATAAGTTTGGGCTTTGCGCAGCGGCACCACCACAGCGTGACCGACGGGAAAGTTTGTTGGCGCCGTGAGCAGAGATCCCATACTTCCTGCACCCGTTCTCTTAAACCTTGATCATTGAGTATTGAAACATTCAGCTTCCAACCTGCTCTGTCCCGGTACGTTCCCTGCCGTACCATTCGGATTGTAAAGTGTTATGCCTCGTTGTCGGAGAAGTACAACGGCCACGTCTCCGTTGCAGAGATCTTGAACCGCAGGCGTTTTCCTACATAAATTCTGTCTAGTCGGCTGGCAGTTTGAGCGGTATAATACGTAAAACACTGTCGGGCCCCGATCAGGATTTCCCAGGTGTCTTCTAGGTCCATCAGTCGAACAGTTTCGGCAAGTGTCGCACAACCGTTAAAGTTCGGCCATTGGTCTTTAGGCTTTAAAACACAATTAAAATCCCCGCCGACGATCACGTCCTCCTCATTCCTCCGTAAAATATACAGTAAGTCAGTAGCGTAAAAATGTGCTCTGGCAGCTCTGTTTTGATTCCCCGAGGGATCATAGATGTTTATCAATCGAACACCATTAATAAGGCACGAGATTCCTCTGCCAGACTTCAGTCTTTCCACGTCCGAGACAATAATACCCTCTTTGAATAACAGAGCTGTGCCTGAGGAGCTATCTGGGATGGTATTTGTCAGTACGCCATACCCAGGAAAGTCAGGTAGAAAATGGTGAGCCACCTTTTGCAGCATCGCGATGTCTGCATCACAGCTATACAAATAATCGCGGAGACTGTGTATCTTCTGCTCTGAAGTTATTTCGTTTATGTTTACAGTGACTATCTTGTAGCCCTGAAAAGGAGGCATGAAGTTCTCTAAGTTAAAAGTCGCTGACCAGTCAGCAAAAGCATGATGTCGGTGAGGAAATTAATACGTATCCGAATCATCATCTTTTCTCAGGTTCATTGAAAGCTGTCGTGTCACAAGTAATTCTGCTCTCCCGGCTGGCATAGCCTCCTTTGGTGGTTCAGACGTATTCAGTCCTCGATCCACCGACATGTCCTCGATATCATCAGCCCAGCTGCCTGCATTTGACATGTCCATTTTCTCATCTGAGCCCTTTCCCCTTGGACACTGTTCTTTTCGCCCCTCTCTCAGGAGCTGCTGAGAGACCCGATCCTTGTCTGCTGCAGCGTGATTTCCAACCCCAGAGTTCGGCGTGGTCACTCTTATCGCCTGGTCGTGGCCACTCGATTGCTTCGCATCTGTCCTGCCAAGACTTACGTCCGTTAATTCGCGGGCAATTTGCGCACCTTCCTCGCGCAGCAGTGGAGCTGTTTCCTCAGCATCCTTGTGAGCGATCCGTCGCTTGTTGTGTTTTTTAGGAGAAACGTCAGCCCATTCATTTGCCACAGTCACTGAGGAAGAGCTGCAGATTGGTAATCCGGTGTTGTCGCTTCCCATTGATTTAGAATCCGCTCCTTTGTCGGTTCGTAGATCATTCTCAACATCTTGGGTTTTCTCGCCAACCTGGGCGCTAACCAAACACGTAGCCTCCGGATCGTTCAGTTTCATCGTCACGTCGGGGGTGGTGTCAGCGTTGCCCTCTGGCGTGGCAGTCTCCATTGGTGTCTGGTCAGCTTCGGTGGTGTTGACAGTTGTGTCCATGTGAGTGACCTCCGTCGCTGCCACGGTCGAACGGACTGCCGCCACATAAGTTAGAGGCATTGATGACATCTTGTTACTAGGAACACTTTCGCCTGGTGACAACTGTGTCACTCGTCTCTGTACACACTGTGCACGAACACGATCAGTTGCACCACACCCAGAGGAAGTGCGAGGCTGTCCATCGTATACAACAATTGCCCAGTATCCACAGATCGTAATATATGATGGAATTTGTTTCTCCAGTTCTATTTTCACCTGTCGAACACCGTTCAAGACAGGAACTTTGAAGGACATACACTTTTCCGCAATATTGCTGATAATTGTGCCATAATTTTTCAAAACTGCATTTATTTCGTCGGCAGGAACTTCAAAAGGTAGTTCGAAAATTCTAACTGTGCGGACACTGAATCCTGCACGAGATATATGAACTTCGTCAATATTACCATCGCTGTGAGTAAATTTAAGGCTATCACCGCATGACTGAACAATTCAATCGCATATTTCAGCAGTTTTAAACTTTATGTGGGCAGTACTGCTAACGATCGAAAGATGTACACCAATTATTTCATCAAAAGATCGTGTCAAAACATTCTCAATCCATGCTTCGAGTTCGTAAGCTGTAGGTCGTGCATATTTCGGATCGAAACTTAATTTCAAAGTATCTTTTCGAGCTAGTTCATTCATTGTCAATTCGTGACATTTTTCACACAATAACCCTGAACTGTGTACGCTACAATAGCGTCAACTCACCGTAAACAGCTCTCAGCCGACAGCAGCAGAGACGTATACACCAGCGCGCGTCCGCTCGCGACGGCCGCCGAGGGCCGACTATAACGACTGAGCTACCCAAGCACGACTCACGCCCCGTCCACACAGCTTTACTTCTGTCAGTATCTCGTCTCCTACCTTCCAAACTTCCGGTAGAGCACTTGCTCGCGAAAGGCAAAGGTCCTGAGTTCGAGTCTCGGTCCGGCACACAGTTTTAATCTGCCAGGAAGTTTCATACCAGCGCACACTCTGCTGCAGAGTGAAAATCTCAATCTTTGCCCCGGTTAAAGGAGAGCTGCGATAGAGTCGCAGGTCAGAGCAGTCTCTGCCGCATTTGCAGTCGCCCACTGCTACATTTGTAGTACAGCGCAGTTTATAGTTAGTATTTGTTAAAAGTCACAGTGCAGAACAAAACTGTAATATTTTATTATATGGAAACTGACTAATAATTGTGATCAGCCGCAGAGCTAAATGATACCATGGAATGAGATGATGATGAAACAAATGAAATAATTGTTAAAATAATGAAAAATCAAACAGTGTAATTAAGTCAATCCATCTATTGTAAGGTAAATTTTATTATCTTTATTGGCATGCGAGTGGTGAAGTCACTTGTCTGAGATGTTAATACGAAAGTTTGTTTCAATCTTTGGTTTTGTTATTCGTCAGAACCAGTTGACCCAGGTTTGTAATATACTCAATTTTTCCCGTTTAATAGATTGTAGATCTTTATGAATAACGTAAAAAATTTGCAGAAACATAATTGTTTTTACCAGTCAACTATAATAGTATAATATCCCCTAAAGTCATTGCCAGTCCCGATCCAGTCATTTATCTAAATTAAAATATTCCAGAATTTTTGTCAGATCACAGTCATGTGCTCTTTAGTAATCAGACGACCAGCTGTGCACCTGTGTCACTAAGTAAGGTCAGATATCAGGCAAATGTTATGCGGTATTAGTAGATAGGCCAGCATTGCACTAAGCTGTGCCATTTACTAGCAGAAAAAATTGTTCAAATGGTTCTGAGCACTATGGGACTCAACTGCTGTGGTCATCAGTCCCCTAGAACTTAGAACTACTTAAACCTAACTAACCTAAGGACATCACACACATCCATGCCCGAGGCAGGATTCGAACCTGCGACCGTAGCAGTCGCACAGCTCCGGACTGCGCGCCTAGAACCGCGAGACCACCGCGGCCGGCTTACTAGCAGATATACAGACCGGTATCCGGCGACACCATCACGAGGTAAGAACTTTACACTTTATTTCTCACGGACAGATTGAGATTGATTTCACAGAGCCATGGCGTAGCGCTGCTTATGTCAGAATTTATCAGTTTTTCATGAGTTAAGATTTATCAGTTTTCATACGTCAGAATTTAATTATCCAATTTTAATTACTTTTATTTTTATTTTTTTCTGTTCGGGACAGTTACACAACTTTATTTAATATGTTTATATTCATACGGGAAGGTTACAAGAGCACAGTGCACAATGTCTGTGTTACGAAACCGAAAGAAAATTCTGTGCAATCCTGCGTGTTGGTACATTATATTCTTACCACGGAAGCGTCCCTTACCCTGACGTCATTCCGTATAATCCGATGAGCATATCTACCAAAGTCACAGCGTTCTCACACTCGGTTCGGAATTTCCCTTAAAAAAATGATTGAGACAAGTAGACAGCAGTAGTCGGGGGAAGATTCCTCCGTCCCTCTCCTGAAATTCTTATGATACTTTTCAAGAACTTCGCCTCCCCAGCTTTGGTTGCGGAACGCTTCTTCCCCCTGCAGTGCAGTGAAACGGCGACAATAAAGCCTGTTTAGAGTTTTCGCCAAACCTCGAGCCCATTGTGTGCTTCAGGGGCAAAAACTGCCTCTGCGCGCGGCCGCCCGAGGCCTGTGTGACCTGTTACGACACTCCACTGTTTGTGTGACCCGGTGGTCTTGTCTCCGCGGCGTCGCCGCCTGGCTCGAGTTGAGGTCACATATCTGGAAGTCGAGCACTTGCCGCTGGCCACTGTTCCATGTGAAATTTGCTCTCTTGCTCAGAGCTGGCTGAGTCTACTCTGCTGGAGCCAGTTTACTGCAATGGAAAGCTGACACCAATGGTCATAAAAAGTAGAAGGAAGATTATTAAAATAAAGGACAAAGAGAGTAAGGAGAAGAAAATGTTGCACACGCATTGACTTTCCATACTAGTAGAATAATAATTCTGCCTAATCTCTCAATTTAATGCTCTGTGAGTCACTCAAAAAGATGGTTTTAAACGAATAAAAATATGAAATATGGCGGGTAAATCCGCGTCGTTTTCCAAGCTATGAATGCAGCATGACTCAATATTTCTGCAGCGGATTTCCAACGACTTGAATCCATGCCACGTTGAGTTCCTGCACTAAGCCGGGCCAAAGGAATTCCGACGCGATATTACGAAGTATCCCATGACTATGTCACATCGCTGCATTAAATATCTTTGTCTAACTGTTAAAATAAAATTAAGAAATAAGTACTTGTTAACGAAACTAAGAGCATAACACTTGTTGTATCCGCTACTGTGAGAGGCAGCACCGACTCAAACAGGCAAGGAGAGAAGTTGCGATGGCCAGAGGCAGGAATCCAAAATGATCTGTACATCCACTTGCAGATTAATAGGTTTATTTCTAACTTCTCGTTTAGGATTGATGTGCTTCATGTGCCTCCTACATGCAAGTACTTTTAAACACCATTGCAACTCGCAGAACGTAGGCTAAGTTTTCCGATCACGTATTACTGATGCCCTCGAAGTCTGCGACTAAACATTTTGTGTTAGCAGAAGAGCCAACACCGTGTTAGGAGTGGAGGCCGAAGTGCACGCGTTTTAGCTCACGCACGCTGGCGTGAGGAGGGAAGAACCATACTGACGTGAAGTCTGGAACATGACAAGGAATGAGAATTAAGAAAGCGGACGTAATTAGTTTCATACTTAACTTTAATCCATTAATGATGAAAGTCGCTCTTGCCGGTACATGATTCGCAATATTACCTATTCAGAATACATTCATAGTAACTGAATATGGCGCCTTGCTACGTCGTAGCAAATGACGTAGCTGAAGGCTATGCTAAACTCTGCAGATGAGAGCGTATGTAGACAGTGAACCATCGCTAGCAAAGTCGGCTGTACAACTGGGGCGAGTGCTAGGGTGTCTCTCTAGACCTGCCGTGTGGCGGCGCTCGGTCTGCAATCACTGATAGTGGCGACACGCAGGTCCGACGTATACTAACGGACCGTGGCCGATTGAAAGGCTACCACTGTAAGTAGGCTGTTTAGGTTTTCTTATTGGTAACGCCACGTAGCGCTCTGTGTGAGAATCACTGGCTGTGCTGTGTGCAGTCTGTGGCTAGTTTGCATTGTTGTCTGCCATTGTAGTGTTGGGCAGCGGCAGCTGGATGTGAACAGCGCGTAGCGTTGCGCAGTTGGAGGTGAGCCGCCAGCAGTGATGGATGTGGAGAGAGAAATGGCGGAGTTTTGATATTTCTAAGAATGGATGTCATGAACTCCTATATATATTATGACTTTTGATGATATTAAGGTAAATACATTGTTTGTTCTCTATTAATATCTTTCATTTGCTAACTATCCCTATCAGTAGTTAGTGCCTTCCGTAGTTCGAATCTTTTATTTAGCTGGCAGTAGTGGTGCTCGCTGTATTGCAGTAGTTCGAGTAACCAAGATTTTTGTGAGGTAAGTGATTTGTGAAACGTATAGGTTAATGTTAGTCAGGGCCATTCTTTTATAGGGATCATTGAAAGTCAGATTGCGTTGCGCTAAAAAATATTGTGTGTCAGTTTAAGCACAGTCATGTATAGTTTTTCTAAGGGGACGTTTCATATGGCGACCCTGCATTCCAGTTCCATCCACAAAAAAACAAGTCCGCAGTTTTCTAGGTCTCGTAAATTTTTACCGTCGTTTTCTGAATATGCAAATTCTTGTTACACCAAAACTTTGTTCTCTCACTGGAAAAAATACTATTTGGAACTGGGACGAACAATCACAGTTGGAATTCAATTCTTTGAAAGAAGCGTTACTTAACGCGCCAATACTAGCTCATCCACATCTGACACAAGATTTCTGCCTTAGCACGGATTCTTCTAAAGTCGGTCTTGGTGCCCATTTATTTCAAGAAGCCATAGAAAATGACACTACTGTTCAGAAAACCATTGCTTTTGCTAGCCGAGTGCTAACAAAATCTGAAAAAAATTATTCCGTTACTGAATTAGAAGCTTTATCGTTTGGGCATTTAACAAATTCCGTTTCTTTCTTTCTGGTAAGCACGTAAAGGTATACAGTGATCATCGTGCATTACAATTTCTTATGTCTTCAAAATTAAATCATGACAGGTTAAAACGTTGGGCATTGTTTCTGCAAGAATTCCGCTTCACAATAGTCTACATTCCCGGCAAGGAGAACATTGTTGTGGACGCACTGTCACGCGCACCGGCTGGGCTTGAGAAAAGTAACACAGAAGGCAACCTCGAGAAAAATTTCAGTATTCTTTACATTCAGAAAGTCGCGTTTGAAAACTTCATCACCACATCTTTAAAGGACATTGCTGATGAACAAGATAAAGATCCGATTTGGAAAGACATCAAGAGCAAATGGCATGGAAAGACACACACACAGATTCGGCATTATTACCTGGTTAGAAACAACATACTCTTCAAACGCTGCACTGTTGATGACAAGCTATGGGTACTTTGCATTCCAGACGATTTTGTTAATAAGCTCATTTGGTACATTCATTTCAGCTACGCACATTTTGGTCCACGAAAATGTTATCATATTCTTCGAACGACTTGTTATTTTAACAATATGGAAAAAAGAATTCGAAGAGTCTTGTCTATTTGTAAACTTTGTCAAAAGGCGAAACCATCTACTGTCTCACATTGTGCTCCATTGTTTCCTATTATTCCTTCTAAATTAAAAGAATTTGCTGCTGTTGATCTCTTGGGACCGCTTGTCAGAACATCTAATGGATTTTCGTACGTTCTAGTCGCTGTTGAACTTACTTCAAAATTTGTTTCTTTCACTCCGTTACGTAAAGCCACAGGACGGTCTGTATCCAACGCCTTTGTTAAAAATTTCTTACGTGAAGTTGAACACGTTAGTAAAATCATTTCAGATAACGGACCGCAATTCAAATCTGCTGTTTGGTCACGCACGCTTCGGAATCATAAAATCAAACCTGTTTTTATTTCATTGTACTCATCACATTGTAACCCGTCTGAACGGATTATGAAAGAAATCAATAAGCTTTGCAGACTTTATTGTCACAGAAAGCATCAGCATTGGGACAGACATTTACACTTATTTCAAAACGTGCTGAATGAAATGCCTCACGACTCCACCGCTTTACCACCTACTCTTGTACTAAAGAATGAAGAACCACCGAACACAATCAGAGAGCTTGTACCTTTCCCGAATACACGTAAACTTCGACACAAAGACATAATTGATTTGGCTATTAAAAATATAAAATCTGCAGCAGACAAAAGAGAAAACTACATGGTAAAGCAAATGCAAAGAAATTATACATTGGTCAGAAAGTTCTCATTAAAGCTCATTCATTGTCACATAAGAAGAAACACTTGAGTCACAAATTCTTTCTAGTTTACAATGGACCATACAGAATCCGACGTATACCACATGATAATTGCGTTGAAGTTGAAACTCTGCGTACTAGGAAGAGTAAAGGTTTACACCACATTTCACATGTAAAACCATTTATTGAGAGATAATCTGCTTTTTAACTTTGTCTTTGCCGTAAAACTTTTCACTTCACATTTCTAGTATGCTTTGTCAGACTTAGAATCTGTTAACATGCAACAATGTTTGAAGTTAAATATCCAGTCTAGAACCTAGGGAACATTTTTAAACAGAAATTACGATTGCATTGTTATAGTGAACAGACGACACAATGTTGTTATTTGTACATTCTTGCTTGTTAGTTGCACGATTACGTAACGACTATAAGGCTCACATACTTAGAACATATACTGGCACTGCTAATGAGATTTTCATGCAACATTTTGGTTTACTTGAAAAGACATTCTTTATTTGAAGTACTTTCTGTGGGCTTAAAGATGACTTAGCACTTGGTTTCTTTGACAGCTACACAATTATATCACGACGCTACTAATGTGTGACACAATTTATATTGTTGCTTTTGTGCTGTATCTGCTTTATATCTGCACAATTTTTCTGAGTTCTTCTGGAAAGTAAAACATGTTTTAGTAGTAACTTTTGTGGTATAGCTACAATGAGACTGCCTTTTCCGTAGCACAACAATACGTTACAGCACAGTACTTTCTTCATCATGGCAATAATCGTAATAACTAAGATATCTATACGCAAAGCATTTCACTTTTGTTTATCATGAGGTAAGCACATTGACTTCTGCAGAACTTAGCTTTCGGAGGATGTCAACTACGACACTTCCACAGAGATTATCTTACAACAAGATGCACAGTTTAGCGCTACAGTACATGTATTTGAGTGATTAATTTTATACTTAAAACATTTATTTTTAAAGGTTTTTGAATTACAAAGAAAGTTTTCCGTGATACATTTTATTCCATTGCTGTAATCTGTAACACCTGAGGGTATAATTACATTAATCCTCATGGGGGTACACGCTTACTTTGTGTACCATGTGTTTGGCAAGCACAAGGAGCCCTAGGTAATATGATATTTGCTTATACAACTTTACACATCAGTACCATATTTCTCTAACACACAAATTACACAGCTATCTGATCATTTAACTGAGAGATAAACATTTTTTTTACTACGTCAGGGACACATGTTTACGCAATTACAGAGTTGGATTACTTCACACTTACGAAATTGTATTTTTGTCTGTACTTCGTGAATTGTTCATATTTTTTCGGAACCATTGTGATACTATAAGAGCTTTGAATGATGTATTTGGTAAGGGAGCATGATTTTAAAGCACGTTTGAGGTAGATGACACTCTTGAAATGAGCAGAGAATTTTTTTTAGGTTTTGACATTATTGCAAAAAGCTACGACGTTTTTGAGATTTGACTGAGGTGTTATGATGTTATTATTATGACGACGATGTGTATTATGCTGTTGAGGTATGTTTATGATCAATGAGATGATGCTATACGAGGAATTTGATTATGCTATGTATTTATTATAATGAAATATTGAAGAATGTCTACGAATATGTATATGTGTAATAAGGGGAGAAATAATGAGTAGTGGTTAGGGACGCTGATTTGTGAAAAAGGTTGTTGGAAACCAAGAATCGTACTTTAAGAGTTATGAAATGTGTGTAAATGTGTGAATGTATCACAATGCCGGCAAAAATTTTTTGAAGACTGTTATATTCATAGGATTTTGTTTCTACACATTTGTAACGCAAATTCTCAACCTGTGATTTTTTTTCATATGAGACTGTCACTATAGCGGAAACTGGTGTCGTAAATATTTCGGTAAGAAAGTTAAGTGACCACCTGCACGTAATGCGTCGTGGGCACCCAGCTGGGCGACAGTCGCCTGGAAAAAAGCCATTAGCGTGTGTCCCTTTCAGAGGCACAGGTGGAGAAAAAAAAGGGAGGCCATTATCCTCGCTATTGACATTCCTTTGTAGAAAGCACTGCAAATACGACACGCTCATTACTTGGAAAGATACTTACATCTGCACACCTGATCATGACAAGCATCTTTCTCGAGAATTGAGAGAATTTTTTACTACCTTATGAAATGCCATATGGCTAATGAATGATGTTTCATGCCTTCCTTTGTACATATTTGCTCATTTTCTTTAATATCTAGTTTCTAGCTGCACTGCAGCATTGCTTATTATAAAATTTAATAGATGTACTAATATAAATATTTTATGCCTACAGACCCAGTAAAGAATAACTTCATGATGTACTTAAAGAAAACGGAGGAGCACAAAAAGACATTTCCCTTCACAGGAATTGCATACAGAATTTTCTTTTCAAGTACTTGGTAATTTCTTTTGTAGAATAAATTGTGATGCATCACTCTAGTGTTAAGATGTGACATAGGTATTAGACATGGCCATTTTTAGTGTAATATTTTTTCTGCTTGAGCTTTGTCATGTTTAGATGCTGCTGCTGTTTGCCAGGTGTAGTGCTACTAAATTTCACATTGCATTACTCTGTTAAGCCAGTTTACTACTGATTTATTTTTCTTGTTTGCTGCTCATTGCCTTATATTAGTTGTAATATTGCAATTGCTTTGCTAATTTCTATAATGCTGCTTGCTTTGCAAATTTGAATTTTTTTGTCATTGCTGTTTGTGTTAATTGTTTTGTGCTGCTGCATTGCCTCATCCCTTAGTTTAGCATCTGAACTCAGTAGATTTAAGTTAGCTTAAGAGGGGGTAGACTATATAAGAGAATGAGTTGCGATGAATTGGAAGAAACACATTGAGAAGATATAAGAACCAGATTTGGCAAAAATGAGTATTGTGCATTGAGAAATAATTATTTTGAAAGAAATATGAATAGAATACAGAAAGCAGGTATAGATAGCACTTTTGGGGAATAATGATGAATGAAGGGGAGATCTCCAAGAAGTAAAGAAAGTTTTGTTTGCAAGATACTGGAGTAAAACAAACCATGTCCTTTCCCTTTCTGTTATTCTGCTATGTTTGTGTACTCTTGTATATTTATGTTCTTCCTGTCTTTATATGTTTACCTCATAAGACTTATGTTGTAGAATTTTTCTCATACTCAGCTACATGAACTATGATGAGGAATACTGTTATCCTGAAATATAATTTGCATTAATAATGTTATTTACTTTGTAAAGATGTTAGACATTATTAATTCTGTTCTGTTTTAATGCTCATGTGTGAAGTTGATGTTTCGAAAGTTATTCTGATCTTTTATGTATTTACTTATGTCATAATTCCTGTAACACTGATGTATATGTTTATTTCTATTCTTTTGTAAAGCCCCTATTACTACAAATGTTATCTGTATTGTTATGTTCTTTAATGATGTATTTTGTACCTTTGTTATTGTATTCTTATGTTATAAAATTGTAGTTGACACCAGGTCATCAAATTAAGTAACTTGTAAGTTCCCTTTCACTGCACACATTTCTGTTGGTCATAGTATATGGGCAATATGTGAGAAGTAGAGACTGTTAGTGTTTGCACGTGTGTTAATAATTCAGCAAGGGACTGGATAACAGCATTGCTGGTTCTAAGGACAATTCCAAAAACTTCATGAGTGCACAAGTGTTGGTTATGGACTTGCTATATTATCTGCAAGACTCTTCAATGGTGATTGTGCACCACCTGCACAGTCACAACAGATGGCTGCTGGCCATCTCTACAAGGACTACAGTGGGTCTGCATCTTTGATAACCAACCAGTACCATTATTTCTACAAGGACTGCAGTGGGTCTGCACCTCTGGTGGCCTACCAGTACCACAATCTCTACCAGGACTACAGTGGGTCTGCACCTCTGGTGGCGGTGGCCCACCAATACCATAATCTCTACCAGCACTACTGTGGGTCTGCTCTGTGATGACCTACCTACCAATACTCTTCAAAACTTCGATTGACTCTGCTGTGGGTTTGTTCTGTTGTGACCCATTACCTGTCTGCATGTCAAGAGTCAGCACTGTCTTTCCGTTGGAATGACAACACTACTTCTTCAAGACTGCATGGAAATCCACTACTTCCATGTGCATTTTCTTTTACTGCTCAGACTTTGAGAAAAACACTGCAATGTTACTGTGATGAACGATTAGGACTGTCTTTATGGACTGTGAGAAAGTTTAGCTTTTGACCAACATTGTATCAACAAGTGTGTGCAATTGATTTCTTTGTTATTGTAATTATGAAAAATTTTATCAAATCATTATTGGCCACTGCCCAAAACAATTTGTAAAATTTTTTGTGGGGAGCATGGGGGCTATGTAAATAGGCTGTTTAGGTTTTCTTATTGGTAACGCCACGTAGCGCTCTGTGTGAGAATCACTGGCTGTGCTGTGTGCATTCTGTGTCTAGTTTGCATTGTTGTCTGCCATTGTAGTGTAGGGCAGCGGCAGCTGGATGTGAACAGCGCATAGCGTTGCGCAGTTGGAGGTGAGCCGCCAGCAGTGATGGATGTGGAGAGAGAAATGGCGGAGTTTTGATATTTCTAAGAATGGATGTTATGATCTCCTATATATATTATGACTTTTGATGATATTAAGGTAAATACATTGTTTGTTCTCTATTAATATCTTTCATTTGCTAACTATCCCTATCAGTAGTTAGTGCCTTCCGTAGTTTGAATCTTTTATTTAGCTGGCAGTAGTGGTGCTCGCTGTATTGCAGTAGTTCGAGTAACCAAGATTTTTGTGAGGTGATTTGTGAAACGTATAGGTTAATGTTAGTCAGGGCCATTCTTTTGTAGGGATCATTGAAAGTCAGATTGCCTTGCGCTAAAAAATATTGTGTGTCAGTTTAAGCACAGTCATGTATAGTTTTTCTAAGGGGACGTTTCACCACCTAACAAGTGTGATGTCTGTCGGTGACACCATAGAACACATCTACATCTAAATCTACATTTACATGGTTACTCTTCAATTCACACGTAAGTGCCCGGAAGAGGGTTCAACGAACCATTTTCATACTACTTCTCAACCATTCCAATCTCAAGTGGCGCGTGGGAAAAAGGAACACTTAAATCTTTCCGTTCGAGCTCTGATTTCTCTTATTTTATTATGATGATCATTTCTCCCTGCGCAGGTGGGTGTCAACAAAACGTATGCGCATTCGGAAGAGAAAGTTGGTGATTGAAATTTCGTAAACAGATCTCGCCGCAAAGAAGACTGCCTTTGTTTCAGGGACTGCCACTCCAACTCGCGTATTATATCAGTGACACTCTCGCCCCTATTGCGCGATAACAGGAAACGAGCGGCCCTTCTTTGCACTTTTTCGATGTCCTCCATCAATCCTACCCGGTAAGGATCCCACACTGTGCAGCAATATTCCAGCACAGGACGGAAAAGTGTAATGTAGGCTGTCTCTTTAGTGGGTTTGTCGCATCTTCTTAGTGTTCTGCCAACAAAGTGCAGTGTTAGTTTCGCCTTCTCCACAATGTTATCTATGTGATCTTTCCAATTTAAGTTGCTCACAATTGTAATTCCTAGTCGAATTGACAGCCCTTAGATTTGTGCGGTTTATCGTATACCCATAATTTATCGGATTTCATTTATTACCCATGTGGATGACCTCGCACTTTTTTTGTTTAGTGCAGTTTGCCACTTTTCGCATCATGCAGAAATTCTCTCTAGATCACTTTGTAATTAGAATTGATCGTCTGATGACTTTACTACACGGGCCGACCAGCGATGGTCGGTTAGGCGCTAAACTCTATCTTGCTGGAGGTGTGGTGCTGTCCACTCTTCACATCGGTGCATAGGTCTTGATGCCGTGTCGCGGCGCTGTGATGGATCGTGGGCAGTCGATGCTTTGGTTGTGACAACTGTAATATTCAGAGGCTATTTAGAAATGCGTTAAGCTTTTGAGGCAGGGATTCACCCTGGGTTTTCAGCGTGCGTTGTGTGGATGAACTTGGTGCAGAGTGGCGCGGAAAGAATGAAAATTTGAAAGTCGCAAGCAGGCTAGCCTCGTGTGTGAGCTTAGCTGTGTCATGTCTGGCACTGTTAAAAATTACCGAGTGCTAAAACTGTGCAAATTCGTCAGAAAATTGGCGTGCCTACAGCATTCGTGATACACCGTCGTCTCAGGAAGAGGAAATTGTGGGTTTTGATAAATGAGATCGTCCAACATTAATATATGATGGAGTTTGGAGCCTACGTTACGTCAAGAGAAATAGCTACAACAAGCAACATGGTAGTAATAAACTAATTCAGTCTCAAAGATGACGTGAAAAGCCTAGTCACTTATCGTTGTGCAGTTGTGAACTACAGCATCACAACAGCTGTGATAAACAAGGTCTGAAATTTTATTAAATCTGAGTGGTTAGAACTCTACTGAATTCTATAGTCCAAGCTTCATCAGCCGTTATGAAACAGGGTAGGTTATTTAAAATTCTTTCTTAAATAAACATTACCCTATCTCCTCGTCACTGTTTTTCAACAATTTTGTGTAAAACTAAACGGTCAAAAGATAGTAGTAACTTCCCAAAATCATAACATTGGACGACTGTCATAATTTCAACTAATGTTCATTTTGCTGGAAAATGCAACTTCAGATCTGTTGGTATTTATCTGAAGTTTACTGGTCACATTGCTGACTTACTTGCTGATAATGATCTTGTTGTTAATTTCATGATTTTTCCAATTATTTAATTTTCATTAATTCAGAACTGCAAATTTTAAAGATGGTAGCCATTTAGATATGTAGTAATATCACCGGTTGCTTCCATTTGATTCTAAGTGGGACATTCAGACCAATTGTAAGTAAGAAACTGCATTTCAGTAACAGTAAAACTGCTTCCGAAATAATAAACTTAAACTACTCCGTCGGTTTAGGCGAATAAAAAATGTCGTAGAACTAGTATCTATTACAGACGGACTGTCGTAACGTTAGATTATACCACTCTACAATCTATTCGCTAATGTAATGAGGTTAAAATACAAGATAGGCAGCTAAGTCATCATTCGTCATCCTCGTCGCGGTTTGGAGAGAGCTTCATGATACAATTAGCTGCTTCAAAATTAACAGTATATTCCTTTAGGTCACACATGGTCAACAAGTATTTAAAAATCTTCAGGGACAGCAGAATAGTAACAGCTTTAAAGCGTAGTTCAAATATCAGTACTCAACAGAGCGACAAAAGGCGTCAGTTTCCTGGTAAGATATCTGGTTTCGTGTTAGACGATTTGTTGTGACTACGCCAGACAGCCACCGCATCGCGCACCATTCTGCAGTGAAAAGGACGTTATAGCCATCTGTTTTTTACATAGTGTCTAGCTGTCGAAACTTCGACTTTACAGTAACTGGAAATCGTATTCTCTAAAAATAAATACATTTGAAAGCAAACAGAGCTAGTATACTAGTTAATAATTGCTATTTTCGTAATCAAAATGAAATGCTTTCCCTTCATGAAAAACATTAAAAAGTTCGATTACACCGATTCGTGTACTTTAAAACTTGAGATGAATCGGTCACAAGTGGAATCGACGGGTTCAGTTACAAAGTGTTTAGTATTGCAGAGCTACTTAATGAAAATCACAAATTGATGAAAATCAAACACAACAATGAAGTGAAGGCAAACAGAGAGAACATTAACATTCTAAATTAAGTTATGGGTCTTTTGTGCAAGCAGCAACAAGTTCTCAGAGGTATCAGATGGAAGATACCCTGAATTCCGGAAATTTAAGAGCCTTGGTTCAAATGGCTCTAAGCACTATGGGACTTAACATCTGGGGTCATCAGTCCCCAAGACTTAGAACTCATTAAACCTAACTAAGGACATCACACACATTCATGCCTGAGGCAGGATTCCTGCGAGCGTAGTAGCAACGCGGTTATGGACTGATGCACCTAGAACCGTTCTGCCACAACGGCCGGCTTTAACAGCCATATTTAAACTTCTACTAAAGGGAATCGATGATTTGAAAGCACAATGGAAGAAAATGGGGTATTTCTGGAATTTTCAAAAACAATACGGGTGGAACAGATGAAATGTGTGAATGTATAAATGAGGAGGAGATTTGATACAATGTCGTTTTATACCTGCACTGTGGACGAAGGAACAGACGCTTCAGAGAAGTTGAAGTATGCTCTATAGCGCTGAGGCTGGTGGACTGCAACAGTGACATTCAAGACCATTTTGTTGGTTTTCGTGACGATCGTCAAGGTGGAAGTGCTGATGTTTCAGAACTGTGATCTAAAGAACAAACTGGTTGCCCAGACCTATGCCGATGCTTCCATTCTGGCAGGAGAATTAAATGTCCTGCAAGGTAAGACTCGTGACATTTCCCGCTAAGGCTCATTTTAGTCACTGTTTTGTGCATAGTCTGAAAGTAATTTTGCAGAACCGCTGCTGTTGTATAAAACTGTCAGGGATTTTTTCTCCACGTTTCAGGGTATTCTTGCTTCTTGCCACAGGTGTTCCGAATGTATAGCAGTTCTGGACGGTACTATTGTTGGTAAATGCATTCCTTCGAACAGTGAAATGAGATGGAACTGTAATGCCAGAATAATATCGAAAACCGTCCGCGGATCATTGAGGTTCTACATGGAAAAATTGAAAGTCAAGACTCCAGCGCAACGACTACAAGAGAAGCCCGTGGTTTTACAACTAGGCTCCTAGACTTCAGTGTCGTTTTTCTTCTTTCTGTTTTTCAAAGAGCATTTTTAAACACTGAACTGCTTTTCACTATTCTTCAGAGAAAAACCAGCGTTGCACACGTCTGCAACAACGCTGACTCAGAATGCATAGCTTACACGAGAAACTTAAGAGATTAAGGTGCATCGAACGACTTTGTAAATTCCGCGAAATTCTCGATATATTCGCAACCTGAAGCTTCCATAAATAGAGGTGAAATGATGGTTGATTACACTGCCAGTCCATCGATGTCAAAACAGATGTACTTCGAGGTATTGGATAACATTGTAACACAATCGGGGACAAGACTCTTACACTGTGATAAACTTCCCTTCCTTAAGTGACACGATGCTATTCATTTCGCCAGTTATGCTGAGCACTTCCCTGTAGACAGTATGGATTCATCATAACAAACATCTTTTGTGTCCTTCTGTCGCTCCCAGATGCGTGGTGAACTGGAACTGTATTATCTTCCAAATATGAAGACAGATTTCACTCTTTGGAAAAACCGACATAATGTCTAATGGGATACCGCAATCATTGGTTATACAATATTACTTATAATACGTCTTGATTGCAGAAATGGTTCTTCAGATGACCGGCTTCGGTTCCTCTAGAGCCATCTTCAGATCTACAATTTCGGATACAGGAGTAACCCGTTCACACAGCAACCTTCACATGCTGCGTCTCATGTGTGCTCATGTGTGCTGTGACGCAGCATTTGGAGGTTGCTGTGTGTGGACGGGTTACTCCTGTAACCGAAATTGTAGCTCTGAAGGTGGTTCTAGAGGAACCGAAACTGGTCATCTGAATAAACATTTTTGCAAACAAGAAAGATTATAAGTAACATTACATTTCACTCTGTCAGTTTGGGAGACGTAAACAAAAGTATGTGTGAGAATGGAACGGACCAAATTCTTCCATAAGCTTTCTAATAATTTTGTCCAATTGCTACAATTCCTGCAACAAGCGCAACGCTCGAAAGGAGTCTTTCTTCTCTTAACCCCCTAAAGAGTTTTTTGAGGACCAATAAACAACATGGTCCAGGATCACTTATCAGCTCTTGCTTGTTACTTATCCGAGAAACCAGTACTTGAAAGTCAAGCCACATGCTACAGCAACTTCATTGAACGATTCGAGAAGAAGAAAGATCGCCTTGTTAACTTGTTTTACAAATTAAATTAGCTAATGAGTCAGAGTGCAGGGTGCTCCCATATACAAGACAAGCAAAATAACTGACTCGCCTAGTTACAGACCGATATCCTTAACATGGGTTTGCTGCAGGATTCTTGAACATATTCCGAGTTCGAATATAATAAATTTCATTGAGACAGAAAAACTTCTGGCCACAATCAACACGGATTTAGAAAGCATCACTCGTGAGAAACTCAGCTTGTCCTTTGCTTATATTATATCCTACAAACCTTGGATGGAAATCTACAGGCAGATTCCACATTCCCGGGTTTCTGGGAAGCATCTGATGCAGTAATCTACTGCACATTGTTCATGAGGGTCCGAGCATACAATTTAGGTTCCTTTAGGTTCCTTTACTCGAAGACATTTTAGGTAATATTGGTAGAGTGCTGTATGATATCCTTCACGGCGAGAGTTCGCCAGACACAAGGATACCTTCAAGAATGCCCCAGGGAAGACCACTTTTTTTCTCTATATACATAAATGACCTGATGGACTGGATGGGTAGCAGTTTATGTTTATTTGCTGATTACGCTGCGGTGTACAGGAAGGTGTAGTCAGTAGTAGGAAAAAGTCAGTTCTGTGACAATTTCAATATCAAATTGATATCAAATTGCTTATGTAAATTAATGAATTGATCAATTAATTACCTCCATCCCCTGATTATGGTATGTATTTTCGCCAGACAGCATGCAAATCCGACTCAGAGAAATTGTAGCCCCCTACCCTCTTGTGCTGTTATCCAAGATGGTGGCCCAGGAAAAATTGGCAAGAAATTCAAATTTATTGGCAGAAATAACAAATTTTGTGTGTTTACCTCCAGGTCTGGACACCAACTAACCTAGTTTACAACACCACCACCAGGAGGTGCTGCTGGCCCTTCCCCACTCCCCTCCACCATCTGAAAAATGACTCAGCCTGTGCTGGGCTGCTGGGAAGGTTGGAAACAAGTCTTTATTTTTTTGTTCACAAAGCAGTATGTTGCTTATTCAAACACTTTTAGTTGCAACTACACAGTACCTCATTATCACATTTTATATGTCTCACGTTCTCTTTTTGTTAACTTTATCACTCGGGTGAAGAGCGGCGGATTGTGCTACTGACAGCCCTCCCCTGCCCATATGGGGCAGGGGAATGAAATCACAAAAAAGGGAAAAAACACACAGTGGGACAGTGGATCACTGTTCTAATATTGTTAGGAGCCATCTTTATGTTCCTCACGGCACCAGCTGTTCACTTGTAGATCGGCAAGAGGCTACTCCCTTGTACTTCATTGATAGCTTGCTGTCCTATTACCACCATGACCCATCCTTGCCTTATAGAGCTACTGGACAGACTGGCTTCTAGCGTTTATTGACGAAACTGGATGGAGGTACTGTGTAGTGATCGATCAATGAGAACTAAAATTGTTTAAATGAGCAATATAATGAACTGGGTACAAAATGACAATGCCTTACATCCATCCTATCAGGCAGCCTAGCACAGACTGAATCATTTCCTGCCAATTTCCAGTGACAGGAGGAGAGAAGGGAATGGGAGAATGCCAACAGCATGCCGTGGTGGTGGTGTTTTGAAGTAGGTCAGTAAGTCTCCGGATCTCAAGGTGAAGACACAAAATTTGATATTCCCGCCAATAAATATGAAAGTCTCGCCATTTTTTCCCAAGCCGCCATCTTGGCTTACATCACAGGAGGGGAGGGTGCTGGGACTTCCTTGAGAGGGACCCACGTGCAGGCTGGGGGGAACCTATGATGTCATCATGGGGTTGGTGTAACTGACCAACTAATTAATTTGCACAATTATTTTGATATTTAAATTTTCCTAGAACCGGCTTTGTCCCACTGTTGTCGTCGTTGAGTGACTGTAGGAATGTACTAGATGCCTTAGAGAAATTATTTCGGATGAGGAATGAAAACTTGCTCCAAATGTAGAATAATGTAATTTAATGCGAATGAGATAAGTAACAGTCCTGTGATGCTCTATATGCAATAATTAGAGTGTGCAGCTTGACACAGTCACTTCGATTAATTGTGAAGGAGTAACGTTGTAAAGCGATATGAAATGGTATGAGTACGTCAGATTGGCAGTTGGGAAGCGAATGCTTGCCTTTTTTAAGGGAGAATTTCGGGGAAACGTAGCTCAAACATAAGGGAGACGGCGTACATATCGCGTGTACGACTCATTCTCGACTTCGGTTGACTCTTTGTGATCCCAGCCATGTTGGATTACAGGGAGGTATCGAAGTAATTCACAGGCGGTCTGCTAGATTTGTTAGCGGTAGGTTCGATCAGCATGCAGGTATTACGGAGATGCTTAGGGAACTCAAGTGGGAACCCCTGGAGGGATGATCATGCTCTATCTGCAAGGGAATATTGCACAGATTTATAGAACCGTCATCTGAGGCCGACTGCAGAACGATTCTACTGCTCATAGTATGAAAGCTTTCACGACCGGATGACATATCCTCTGGTAAACCTTCCGGGGTGTAAGGTCGTGGTCCATGAAACTCTTCAGCTCCGAACGTTTCGTCCAGAGCTGCGCTGGACATCTTCAGAGGGGTGTTTCTCCTCCGGTGAGTCTTGCCGACTGACGGGTCGGACGTCTGAGAGCGACTTATATATCGTAGAAAGTGGGCGTGACCAGAGTTACACGTGATATGCAGAGATAATCTTTGTCAGAGATAAAAACTTAACTATCGATCGTAATCTCGTCACGGAAAGAAGAGACCATGAAACATAGTGATATTTGGACAATAGCACTACAGAATTGCTAGACAGTTTCATCTTATATCCTCGTTTCAAGACACTGTCCATTCCGTTCAACTGCTCTTCCAAGTCCTTTGCTGCCGCTGACAGAATTACAATGTCATCGGCGAACCTCACAGTTTTTATTTCTTCTCCATGGATTTTAATTCCTACTCCGAATTTTTCTTTTGTTTCCTTTACGGCTTGTTCAATATACAGATTGAACAGCATCGGGGAGAGGCTACAACTCTGTCTCACTCCCTTCCCAACCACTGCTTCCCTTTCATGCCCCTCGACTCTTATAACTGCCATCTGGTTTCTGTACAAATTGTAAATAGCCTTTCGCTCCCTGTATTTTACCCCTGCCACCTTCAGAATTTAAAAGATAGTATTCCAGTCAACATTGTCAAAAGTTTCCTACAAATGCTTGAAACGTAGGTTTGTCTTTACTTAATCTATTTTCTAAGATAAGTCGTATTGTCAGTATTGCCTCACGTGTTCCAACATTTCTACGGAATCCAAACTGATCCTCCCCGAGGTCGGCTTCTACCAGTTTTTCTACTCGTCTTTAAAGAATTCGCGTTAGTATTTTGCTGCTGTGACTTATTAAACTGATAGTTCGGTAATTTTCACATCTGTCAATAGCTGCTTTCTTTGGGATTGGAATTATTATGTTCTTATTGAAGTCTGAGGATATTTCGCCTGTCTCATACATCTTGCTCACCAGATGGTAGAGTACTGTCAGGGCTGGCTCTCCCATGGATATCAGTAGTTCCAATGGAATGTTGTCTACTCCCGGAGATTATTATTAATATAATTATTAGCCGGCCGGAGTGGTCGAGTGGTTCTACGCGTTACAGTCTGGAACCACGCGACCGCTACGGTCGCAGGTCCGAATCCTGCCTCGGGCATGGATGTGTTTGATGTCCTTAGGTTAGTTAGGTTTAAGTAGTTCTAAGTTCTAGGGGACTGATGACCTCAGAAGTCAAGTCCCACAGTGCTCAGAGCCATTTGAACCATTTGAATATTATTATTAGCAGTAGTAGTAGTTGCAGTATTAGTAGTGATATTCGTCGTCGTAGTAGTAGTTGAAGTCTTCGTCTTAATAGTAGTAGTAGTAGTAGTAGTAGTAGTAGTAGTAGTTATAGTAGTGGCAGTGGTCGTTAGGATCGCCAGGTATACTTAAGAAGGAATGAAAGAGGGTTTTCCAGTACGTTTCCCGGCGCGCCCGTAATTTAGGCCAATGATCCGCAACAGCTGCAGTGTCACTGAAATTTTAGTAATCCATGGTGTAATCAGCGTCGACTGTAGAAACTTCCAGAATGAGTTGCTGCTCTTTTCACGACATCTGGTCGCTTGCCAAACTGTGTCCTCCGGCAGTGTCGTAAAGTTTTATTGGCGCTACAAGGAGTCCAGGCCAGCCTAATGTGTGCTGTTCCTCACCCACAGCCTTGCAACAAGTGTTCAGCTCCTGCACATGGCAACGCCGAGCTCTTGAGCGCGATGGCGTTCCTTCTGCTTTTTGAGGTGCCCAGTTCTTTGGATCTTCTCCCGTATTAATGCCGCTCGCAGCTTTCAAATGAAATACAGTATATTTGTATCATCAAAAGATTGTCTGTGTTTATACTGCAGTGGACCGCAAGGAACCTCAAATATCTTTCTTAATATCACCAACAGTATATCCACTCATTGACTGACCACTTTGTTTGATTCATAAAGGGTTCTGTGCAGTATCAGATAGTCTGAGGCTCGAAAAATTTCTCAGCTAATTTATGCACGTGCCCTACATACTTGCAACTAAACTAAATATTCATTTCTAGTACCTTACAATTACAATTCAACGTGAGCAAATAGAAGTTACACTTTTGCCTGAGTTTATATAAAGTAAAATATTGTCAAGTACTTCAGACAGAGCTATGAAAAACTACCTACGAAAGCCCTGTCAGAACGGCCTGCATCGACATCTACAGCCACACGCATTATATCACTGTTAAGTGCACGGCAAAGGATACCTCCCACTGTACTAAATATTATGGAATCTTACTGTTCCGTACAAGTATGGTATACAGAAAGAATAACTGTTTAAATGCTTCTGTGCGCGTTGCAGTTAATGTAATCTTGCCCCCGCGATCTCTATGGGAGCGATATGTATGGGTTTGTAGTATGAGGCGCCTTCAATATGTAATCCAACATACCTGCCGTCGACCAATCGATTCAAAAAATGCGGAACTTGTTGTGGGGCATCGTGGAATATTCCACCTTCAGCCGCTTTAGTTTCGATAGGTCGCGGAGCTATACGTAGCTTTAAAAACGGCGTCTGTAACGAAGGTGCATTCCAAGATGACGGATGTCATTGTTTCTTTTGGGGGAAAACCAGAACATCGCAGATATTCCTAGGCGTTTGATGAATATCTACAGAGTCACGGCAGTGTACAAAAGCGCGGTGAGTCGTTGGGCGAGACGTCTGCCATCATCGCAACAAGGTCACGCAAACCTGTCCGATCTTCCGGGACGAGGCCAGCTGCAGACAGATGTGACCCCTGCAATGTTGGCATGTGGAGACCCTCTCATTCGTGGTGATCGATGGATCACAGTCAGACACCTCTCTGTTCATCTGGAAGTCTCTGTTGGTAGTGCTGACACACTCGTCAACCTGCTGGGGGTACTCAAAACTATATTCCTCGCACCCTAACAGAGTGCCATAAAGAGCAAATAAAGACCATCTGCGCTGAGGCTGATCGTGAGAATTTTTTATTGGAAATCGTCAAAGGATTTGAAACATAGGTTCATCACTTTGAGCTTGAAACAAAACGGTGATCCATGGAGAGGCGTCACATCATCTCTCCTCCGAAGGAAAAGTTCAAAGCCACAACCTCAGCCGGCAGACACATGACTATTGTCGTGAATAGGTTAGTCTGTTTGATGTCTTTCCTCATGGTGCAACGAGCAACTCTGAAACGTATTGTGTTAACCTCAGCAAATTGAAGAAACGACTTCAGAGGGTTCGTTGCCACAAAAATGCTAACGAACATCTTCTCCATGACAATTCTAGGACTCACACAATTCCGCACATACGGGAGGAGCTCACAAAACGTCAATGGAGTGTTCTCTCTAATCCACCCTACAGTCCAGATACCACACCCTCCGTCTTCCACCTGCTTTCCCGATGATGAATACACTCTATGGGAAACAGTACGTGGATGACTGGGAGATTGTTGATGCAGCAAGACGTTGGCTCCGACATTGACTAATAGAGTGGTGCAATGCAGACATACAGGCCCGCCCAGTGAACGGAGATTGTATTGAAAAATAGGATTTTGTGCTCAAAACAGTGAGGAATCCTTAATAGAATCATAGATTTTTGGACAACATGTAGACATAACTCTCTACATAACTGCCGTTATGTACACAGGAGTGACACCACCAGCAGTCGACCAATGGTGTAAACGCCCAGAAGATGACCCCTACGTCGGGTTGAAACCGGTTGGTGGTATTATAACAATAATAAAAGCGATTAAGACTGTTCTTGAATTATTACTTAACAGAAATACTTAACTGAAATAAATTGTGTTGCATTACTTATTGAGCGCCCATCATAATTTCGAGACTCATCATTTGAGTGCCAGTCACTTATGCAAGGGATGATCCAAGCGTCCTTCAACATTTAAAAGTACCCTAATTTACGGAATATCGTAGGTACGTAGACATGTGAAAATTGACACACTCATGATTCAAATGATAGGGGCTTTATTGCGACCAAAAACAAGTGCAAAACTGGTCAACAGATGGTGCTAGACAGTAACACGTTAGTGATGCCTAATGAGAATCGTATTTAAAATGAGCTATAGTGAGAGTGGGAGTCAGATCATTCCTAACCTGAGTGATAAACACCTGCTGAAAGGTACGGCTTCTCTCCAGGATGGCTCAAAAATGTGTTCGAATGTGTGTGTGTTCGTAAGGGACCAAACTGCAGAGGCCATCGGTCCCTACTTAAACTAACTTAAACTAACCTCGTGGTCGTGCGGTAGCGTTCTCGCTTCCCGCGCCCGGGTTCCCGGGTTCGATTCCCGGCGGGGTCAGGGATTTTCTCTGCCTCGTGATGACTGGCTGTTGTGTGATGTCCTTAGGGTTAGGTTTAAGTAGTTCTAAGTTCTAGCGGACTGATGACCATGGATGTTAAGTCCCATAGTGTTCAGAGCCATTCGAACCATTTTGAAACTAACATATGCTAAGAACAACACACACACCCATGCCCGATGGAGGACTCGAACCTCCGGCGGGAGGGGCCATCCAGGTTGGCTCTTCATCCCAAACTGCTTGAAATGTGGAACATCTCTTCCGTACATCGCTTTATGGGGATTGCGTGTTGAGCTGCGACGTACGTTATGCTTGGCCTCCCAGGTGCACAGACTTCAGTCCGTGTGATTATTGGTTGTGGGTTTTCCTGAAGTCGCTAGTCCAACGCCATCGTCCGAGCTCATTAGGGATGCTAAAAGATAACATCCGACAATTTCTCGCCATATCAAATGGAATTCCATACTGTGCTGTACGTAAGATTGTACTTCGACTACAGGTATTGTTATTAGATGACGGCCGACGTGTTGAGCATTTGTTATAAAGAAGATTGTCTTTGGCAAAAGTCAATTCTTATGGTAGTTATTGCCTTTGTATCATATGAAGAACCATGAGTTATTAATTTTTTTGTTTCAATAAAACCGATGTCATCTCAAGTATGTGTGTCAATTTATAACTCTTTGCCTACATTATTCCGTCAAGTATTGAATTTTCAAATGTTAACGGACTTTTGGGCAACTCAGTAAACCCCAGTGCCAGCCAGTTATCACTGTTTTCTTCATCCAGTACTGAACATTTTCACTACAATACGGCAGTCTTGTAGATACTCGAAATACAAAATGATACTAACTACCCCACTTTGAAATAAAGCCCTTTACATGGTTTTTAAATAGACGTGACTTATATTGTCCTTCTGTTAAACATTTCAACGTCACAGGGCATGAAAAAGTTTCCTTTACCAGATGAAAGTACGCCCCTGGTAGCTGAGTGGTAAGCGCGACAGAATGTCATACCTAACGGCCCGGGTTCGATTCCCGCATGGGTTGGAGATTTTCTCCGCTCAGGGGCTGAGAGTTGTGTCGTCCTTATCATCATCATTTCATCCCCATTGACACCACGCGAACACACTATCCGACGGGAGCCCTAGCCACACGACATTTCCATATCAGATGAAACATATTTTTTTTTTTTTTGCATTTCTGTTAAAAAGTACGAGTAAAAGAAAGGGAAGATTATAATTGGAGAATGATTAAGTATTTCAAACAGTTCCTTTTTTGTGTGGTTGATCTGGAAACATGGCTCCACGCAGAATTCCGCTTTGCACACACCGCATCGAAATGACATATCTGCCTCTGTGTTTCGGTGAACTGCTGCAGATGGTCGCTATCTAACGTTCATATGTAAAATGTTTGCAACATATATTCGAATGATGACTAGAGTGTTTTCTTATCTGCGACGCATAAAGCAAGCAGCAGTAGGGAAGTAAACGATTTTGCGACAGTGGGATCTTAACAAGGAGGGAATTGTCTAGTTTCGTCTGTGTACTTAGGTTGTTTAGTTTCTTGAATTTCTGCGTGTTAATTTAATATTTAGTAGACACAGCTCTCTTGTCGGAAAGTAAACTGATCTTGCGACATATTACAACTTCCTAATCAGGAGTGTACTATTTATTCTCACCTGAGTGCTTTGGTAGTTCGTTTTTTGAACCTCTGCGTGTTAATCTAGTTTACTAGGCACAGTTCTTACGTGTTCGTCACGGCCTGCAATAGAGTTGTGTAGCATGTGTCGATATTCCTTTGTCTGTCTTTGTGGTTCAGTTTTCCGTTTTCTTAAGTATGGATAGGAACTGTGATTTATGTGTGCTGATGCTAGCTGAGTTGGTGACACTTTGCTCTCAGCTCCAGGCTGTGATGGCTGCGGTTACATGGCTACTGTTGTGGACACGCTATGGGGATCCAGACATCCAGCACGTCTGAGTCCGCTGATCGGTCGGCACCGGTGACCAGCACACTTACTATTTGCACTGAGGTTGACTCCTCCCCTGTGGTCGAGTGGGAGGTCAATTTGAGGTGTGGCAGGTGGCTAAAGACTTCCTAGGAGGTCTAACATAAGGCTTCTCCGGTTAGTCTGACGAATAGGTTTCATGTGCTGTCTGTGGCTGACACTGTCCCTCAGCCAGTTGTGTGTCCTGTTTCAGAGGAAACCTCTCAGCCTACAAGATCCTGGCAATAACAGAGGCCGTGATTACTGCTAGTTGAGAGCTCCAATGTTAGGCGCGTTATGGGGCCTCTTAGGGACATGGTTGCCAAGGAGGGGACAAAAGCCAATGTGCACTCCATGTGCGTACCAGGTGGAATCACTCCAGACGTGGATGCCATGAAGAGCACAAGGTGCAGGCAACTGCAGATGGTGGCTCACGACGGTAGCAATGATGTCACCTTGGATCAGAAGAGATTCTCTCTGCTTTCGAGCTGTTATCAGAAGTGGTAAAGGTTGCCAGTCAACTGCAGATGGTGGCTCACGACGGTAGCAATGATGTCACCTTGGATCAGAAGAGATTCTCTCTGCTTTCGAGCTGTTATCAGAAGTGGTAAAGGTTGCCAGTCATACATGCTAGGTGAAAGCAGAGCTGACCATTTTCAGCATATTCGACAGTACCAGTTCCGAACCTATGGTGCAGAATTGAGTAAAGAATCTGAATCAGGGGCTCAAACGGTTCTGCGACCATGTAGGCTGCAGATTCCTCGACTTGCGCCACAATATGGTTGGGTTTCGTTAAGTAGGTCAGGAGTCCACCACATGCAGTAGGCCGTTACGCATGTATCAAGCGCTATGTGGTGTGGACTGGGTGGTTTTTTAGATTATAAGGTCTTGGGGAAACATAAAAAGGAATTAAGATTCTAAGGGTGCAGGTCGAACACGGGAAGAATGCAGATCTAGGAACCATCGATATGTTGTTGTTGTGGTCTTCAGCCCAGAGACTGGTTTGATGCAGCTCTCCATGCTACTCTATCCTGTGCAAGCCTCTTTATCTCCCAGTACCTACTGCACCCTACATCCGTCTGAAGCTCTTGAGTGTTTTTTCTCTTGGTATCCCCCTAATACTAAATTGGTGATCCCTTCATGCCTCAGAATATGTCGTACCAGGCGATCCCTTTTTCTAGTCAAGCTGTGCCACAAATTTCTCTTCTCCCCAATTCTACTCAATAGCTCCTCGTTAGTTATGTGATCTACCCATGCAATCTCAGGCATTCTTCTGTAGCACCACAGTTCGAAAGCTTCTATTCTCTTCTTGTCTAAACTATTTATCATCCATGTTTCACTTCCATACATTCTACACTCCGTACAAATACTTTCACAAACGACTTCCTGACACTTAAATCTATACTCGATGTTAACAAATTTCTCTTCTTCAGAAATACTTTCCTTGCCATTGCCAGTCTACATTTTATATCGCCTCTATTTCGATCATCATCAGTTATTTTGCTCCCCAAATAGCAATACTCATTTACTACTTTAAGCGTCTCATTTCCTAGTCTAATTTCCGCAGCATCACCTGACTTAATTCGACTACATTCCATTATTCTCGTTTTGCTTTTGTTGATGTTCGTCTTATATCCTCCTTTCAAGACCATGTTCATTCCGTTCAGCTGCTCTTCCAGGTCCTTTGCTATCTCTGACAGAATTACTATGTCATTGGCGAACCTCAAAGTTTTTATTTCTTCTCCATGGATTTTAATTCCTATTCCAAATATTTATTTTGTTTCCTTTACTGCTTGCTCAATATACGGATTGAGTAACATCTGGTTTCTGTACAAATTGTAAACAGCCTTTCACTCCCTGTATTTTACCCCTGCCACCTTCATAATTTGAAAGAGAGTATTCCAGTCAACATTGTCAAAAGTTTCCTCTAAGTATACAAATGCTAGAAACGTAGGTTTGCCTTTCCTTAATCTGTTTGCTAAGATACGTCGTACAGTCAGTATTGCCTCATGTGTTCCAGCATTTCTACGGAATCCAAACTGATCTTCCCCGAGGTCGGCTTCTACCAGTTTTTCCATTCGTCTGTAAGGAATTCGTGTTAGTATTTTGCGGCGGTGGCTTATTAAATTGATAGGTCGGTAATTTTCACATCTGTCAATACCTGCTTTCTTTGGGTATGGAATTATTATATTCTTCTTGAAGTCTGAGGGTATTTCGCCTGCCTCATAGATCTTGCTCACCAGATGGTAGAGTTTTGTCAGGTCTGGCTCTCCCAAGGCTGTCAGTAGTTCTAATACAATGTTGTCTACTCCTGGGGCCTTGTTTCGACTTAGGTCTTTCAGTGCTCTGTCAAACTCTTCTCGCAGTACCATATCTCCCATTTCATCTTCATTTACATTCTCTTCCATTTCTATAATATTGTCCTTAAGAACATCGCCCTTGTATAGACCCTCTATGTACTCGTTCCACCTCTCTGCTTTGGCTCCTTTGCTTAGAACTGTGTTCCATCTCAGCTCTTGATATTCCTGCAAGTGGTTCTCTTTTCTCCAAAGGTCTCTTTAATTTTCCTGTAGTGAGATAAGCCTCTACATCCTAACATTTGCCCTCCAGCCATCCCTGCTTAGCCATTTTGCACTTCCTGTCGATCTCATTTTTGAGACGTTAGTATTCCATTTTGCTTGCTTCATTTACTGCATTTTTATATTTTCTCCTTTCATCAATTACAGTCAATATCTCTTCTGTGACACAAGGATTTCTGTTACCCCTGTTCCTTTTACCTACATGATCCTCTGCTACCTTCACAATTTCGTCTCTCAAAGCTACCCATTCTTCTTCTGCTGTATTTCTTTCCCCCATTCTTGTCAATCGTTCCCTAATGCTCTCCCTGAAGCTCTCTACAATCTGTGGTTCTTTCAGTTTTTCCTGGTCCCATCTCCTCAAATTCCCACCTTTTTGCAGTTTCTTCAGTTGTAATCTACATTTTATAACCAATAGATTGTGGTCAGAGTCCACATCTACCCCTGGAAAAGTCTTACAATTTAAAACCTGGTCCCTCAATCTCTGTCTTACCATTATATAATCTATCTGAAACCTGTCAATATCTCCAGGCTTCTTTCATGTGTACAGTCTACTTTTATGATTCTTGAACCACGTGTTAGCTATGATTAAGTTATACTCTGTGCAAAATTGTACCAGGTGGCTTCCTCTTTCATTTCCTCCCTCCAATCCATATTCACCTACTACGTTTCCTCCTCTCCCTTTTCCTACACTCGAATTCCAGTCACCCATGACTATTAAATTTTCGTCTCCCTTCACTACTTGAATAATGTCTTTTATCTCATCATACATTTCATCAATTTCTTCAGCATCTGCAGAGCTAGTGGGCATATAAACTTGTACTACTGTAGTATGCGTGGGCTTGGTGTCTATCTTGGCCACAATAATACGTTCACTATGCTGTTTGTAGTAGCTTACCCGCACTCATAGTTTTTTATTCATTATTAAAGCTACTCCTGCATTACCCCTATTTGATTTTGTATTTATAACCCTTTATTCACCTGACCAAAAGTCTTGTTCCTCCTGCCACCGGCTTCACTAATTCCCACTATATCTAACTTTAACCTATCCATGTCCCCTGTTTAATTTTCTAATCTACCTGCCTGATTAAGTAGTCTGACATTCCACACTCCGATCCGTAGAACGCCAGTTTTCTTTCTCCTGATAACGACGTCCTCTTGAGTAGTCCCCACCCGGAAATCCGAATGGGGGACTGTTTTACCTCCGGAATATTTTACCCAAGAGGACGCCATCATCATTTAACCATAAAGTAAAGCTGCATGCCCTCGGGAAAAATTGCGGATGTAGTTTCCCCTTGCTTTCAGCCGTTCGCAGTACCAGCGCAGCAAGGCCGTTTTGGTCAGTGTTACAAGGCCAGATCAGACAATCATCCAGACTGTTGCCCCTGCAACTACTGAAAAGGCTGCTGCCCCTCTTCAGAAACCACACGTTTGTCTGGCCTCTCAACAGATACCCCTCCGTTGTGGTTGCACCTACGGTACGGCTATCTGTATCTCTGAGGCATGCAAGCCTCCCCACCAGCGGCAAGGTCCATGGTTCATGGGACCTTATTAGAGTATTTTCTGAGTCCTTTTTTCATTTCAGCCTTCTCCGTGTTAATTCTCAATCCAGTCTTACTAGCATTCTTAGCTAAGTCCTCTACGATTTCTGCCGGCTGTTTCTCTAACTCCACTATGGCAGCAACGTCATCTGCATACCCCAATAACTGCGGCATTTCATTTTGGTTCCGAGATATCAGGCCATCTGTCCTCTTCATACACTTATTAAGGGCCATCAAACTAGCTTATCTTGCATTTATAAAATCTGAATTTGCATCCACGCAAATTAATTTTATTTCGGTACCGTATTACACTGTCTTGTGAAGTAAGTGACCAGATGCTGTGTACCACGATGTACATGATCGAGATTAGGAAGTATGCGCATTGTAATTCTGTTCCTTTCGCGTAGGAGACGAACGGGAGCTTTCAGGCTATGAGGAGACAAACAGCTCACAATAGCAGGAAGTGGGAGGCATCCGGTCACTGAGAACTGTGGACAGAGTCCCGACCCGTGGCTGGCGGCTTTCCCTTTTGATGTCGGGTCTCAGATGCCAGAGCGACGGGCGCTCTCTACTTTTGCAATGGCTGGAGGCGGCTTTCTCGTGAAAGCCTCATGTTTGAGACCGTAACGCGCCAGCTCTACGCGACGTCTGTACTATTATTTCGGACGTTTCGGACATATGTTCGCCGAGCTCCAGGGGATAACCGACATAACGACGCCACACCACATGTAACACCAAATTATCATATTCCCTTGTGCGCCCGTCGCCAGAAAGCTTCCCTCGCGAAGTCCTGGCGGAGGCTACGATAAGCTGCTATACTGTTACGTGAGCACAGATTTGCAGGCACTGTCAGGATTTGGGGGGAAGGGATGGTTTTGCCTTCTAGGTTGATGGAGTATGGTAGTGGGTGACTAGGCGAATTTGTTATAAGACCGTAATTGGTAAGAACTTTGTTTATCAGCAACGATTGGCAGAGGTCTGGAGCAAGTGGAGCTGTGTGTCTCTGGACACGGAGCGGAAAAGAACTGAGGTTTGTTGGTGCCTGGCCGCTGCCGCAGTTAATCGCATTCTTTGTCGCCCTCGCTGCAGAGTGATTTCATTCGTAGTGGCCGGACGAAAAGTTACCATTTTTTTAAGCGCGAGCGCTACGATCGGTCTCCACGGCGGAGCCCATTATCACTGAACGGCGGTCATCAGTACGCTGACCTCAAGTATTTCAGTTGATTTCTTGGCCCATAATTCTAACTGAGCTTGCTCAACGGTGCCTCCCACAGAACCACTTTGCCTCCTTAGGTGATATAGTAGTACCTCATCCGATTACTCAGTTGTTTATCGATATTATACATTTCATTTGTACTGCTTTCTCCCCCTTCTCTTGGTAGGGAAGCACACTAGATTCCAAGCAGTGTCGGTTGTACTAGCTTTTTGGCAACATCTCTATCAAGTGAGAACCATTTACCTGTGTGATTAATGTTAATACGCATGACTGTTCCTTGTACATTTTATGATCAATTTTGGTTTTGATTTAAGGAAAATAAATGTAATTATAAGTTTTATGCCTCCATTTATCTGTTAAACAGTCGCACTCACCACAATCCATTCTCATTATCATTTATGAGGGGGAACTTTGACCAATCAATTTAAATGATAAATTATATGAGAGGCTAGCAAACCCACATACGATTCACATCAGGGTCATCATAAGATCCGGTTACACACCTTGTGCAGATGCAATATAAAGCCACTTCTTTGATTTGCCTAGCATCACGGCACTGCCCCCAAACTCGCAAAGCAGTTAAGGGTCCCACAACAGCAAACACACGCCTAGTTTCCAAGTTCCTCTTTTTTGCCTTCTCTTTTCGTTTCCCACACTACTTTCTCCAGAACCGAATCAAAAATCAATGGTGAAATATGAGAGTTACAAGGAAAGTCAGAAACGATCGGTTGCGAATTGGAAAATACAGTGATAAATCTGATGAAGCTCTGATGAAGCGTTGGGCACTGTGTCTAGCAAGCCCGTCGATCGCATCATGCCGCTCTTTTCAGTTCTGAGCTCACAGTGAGAACGTAGAGATGGCTAGAAATTAGCATCTCTCGCCAAGTATGAGGGCCTCGCGAAAGATTTCACCTGAAGCTATGCAATCCACATAACGTAACTGTCATGTGGTTCGTTCTACACGACGATTCTCGGCCACACTCTGCAGGGGCAATGAAGATGCTCCTGCAGCGTTTTCAATGGGAAGTGTTTGATCACCCAAAATATAGCCCGTAATTGCTACCCCTGAGGTTCATCTCTGCTCAAATGAACTGCTGGCTATGATTTCCGCTGTAGTTTCCATTTAGCGACCTATCGTTCCTTACTTTCCGAATAGGCCTCGTAGCATCACCTTGACTCCCTCATTTTATGATGCTGAATTCGTAGGACAGCCCCCCCCCCACCCTCCCCCAGGTGTTTGACCTTGTCTTTTTGCTCCACTGTATACACCTCATCAAGTTAACCAGAATCTTGTGGTGAGTTCGGCGACCATCCCCCACAAAAAGGTACGCTGAGGCTCCTGTACATCCCCAGATGATAGTAGTATCAATTACACCTATCGTGTGTTTATAGATGAGAGACACAAGAAGTATATGAGAGATATTGTGTCTGACAGCGGGATTGTCGTGGACCAAGTCCATTACCTAGTAATCGGCGTACTAAAATTACGGATGTGTTATACAAGATAGAGGAACGACATGGTCAAGAGGCAGTTTGATGTTGAGAACTTTAAGTATTCAGAATTGTGTTACCAGTATAATATCAGAATGCATAACAAATTTGATGTCCTGGAATCAAAACACAGTAACGGAAGAAGCTGTAATGATCAATTACAAGGTATTAAGAACACTGTGACTGGAGCACCAAAGAAATTTCTGGGACAAATAAACCCAACAACAACCAGGAAGATATGGTAAAAACATAAATGTGAGCAAGCTATGGAGAACAGGAAGAGAGCTAGGAAACACTCATGCTGGATAGAAATTGTGCAAAAAACAAGAAGCAATTAGGAATATAAAGAGAGGTACCAACGTCGAAAATGTTAAGTTGTTTTAATTTTACAACACTTCGTTAATTTTTCCGTATGTTTTACATCAAATCTGTCAGCGTTAGATGTATCACATATTTCTGTAATTTTTCGGTACGCTCTCATGAATAATAAAGTAAACTTATAACAATTTACTTACTTGCGATGTTGAAATTCCATTGTAATTGCACTACAGAAAGCATAACTGCTCCTCGATACATAAAGAAAGTTATACAATACATATTTCTTATTATTCCCATCAAACAACTACACCATCTCATTATTATTAATAATCGATCAGAAAACTGAATGCATTATTCTTATTTATGCAATATTAAACAGCTTTAGCTACATCAATTTCCTAGAAACAGAACTTTAATATGAGATTCTAAGTTAAAGCTAGAATTTTTTGATAATTTCTTATTAGGAACCCTATTTAAACACTTATTCTCTATGGACCTAGGTAAGATGTATTGTTGTGATAAATCTAACAGACATTGACGAATAACATTACAGCTCTAAATCCGATTGTTACCTACATACAATAGCAGCATTGCTTATAATTATGCTCTTGCCTAGGCCGTGCGGTTAAAGGCGCTGCAGTCTGGAACCGCAAGACCGCTACGGTCGCAGGTTCGAATCCTGCCTCGGGCATGGATGTTTGTGATGTCCTTAGGTTAGTTAGGTTTAACTAGTTCTAAGTTCTAGGGGACTAATGACCTCAGAAGTTGAGTCCCATAGTGCTCAGAGCCATTTGAACCATTTTTGCTCTTGCCTAGGCTCATGACCCTCGATCAATGACTGGCGCATGTTCTTATTATTTCTGAAGTGTAAAATTGTAAATAATTTTTTAAACCTTGTCTAAGAATTAGCTTCCAAAACTCAGTAGATATGCTGTGTTCAGCAATATATGGTCTTCCTTATCGTTTTGCTACAGTTACTGCCGTCTGTCTTACGACAGTTCCCAGATCTTTCTGGAGATCGCGCTTCCAACTGCTCACAGTATATGTCAAAGGCCGCCAGACTGCTATTGCCACACAAAGGAACAAACAGCAAATTTCCGGCTGTTTCTTGAACATAGCATTATTCCTAATTCGACTTATTCATACTTTAATGTTAGGAAATTAATCAGCTTAGAATGTTTCAAAGCTTAACGACTTAGCATGTTCCTACTTGTCACAAAGAGATTTAGATTATCACTTTACTTCCACTGATCTAAATTCAAAAGCTATGAGCACATGCTTAATTATCAATGGAATCTTGATTTTTGACCCTTCCATATTGACATTATTTCATAGCTTCTTCGAAGTATATCTCATACTTTAGACACTAGTACTGAAAAGTCACTAGATGAGGAGCAGTGTGCTCAGAAACACGGGTGCCTGCACAGCTGCGGTACTTAGCTGTCAGACCTGCCACACATGACCACCTGTCTGGCTTTAATGAGAGGGCAAGCTTCCGAACTCAACACAGTATGAGGGGCCTGGACGTCCAGAATAATGTCGGCTACTTGTTATTTGATCGTTCTTCAATTCACAACAGTAGCATACGTACAGTGACCAGCTTGAACAATTCCGAGATGCTCGTTCCCAGACGTTGCACCATAGCAATCAAAATTTTTTCAAAGTCGTGTACTCCAGTGGATTTTCCCATTTGCGGCCTGTGTCACTGCTTCAGTGATTCGCTATTTGTTCAAATGGTTCAAATGGCTCTGAGAACTATGGGACTTAACATCTCAGGTCATCAGTCCCCTAGAACTAAGAACTACTTAAATCTAACTAACCTAAGGACATCACACACATCCATGCCCGAGGCAGGATTCGAACCTGCAACCGCAGCGGTCGTGCGGTTCATACATATATATGTATGAAAGACTTTCGTGGCCGTCTGTTTGCATCAGATCTTGAGGTCCACACTTGGGTTAAATCTTGGTTCCATAGGCAACCACAAACATTTTTCCATGTAACCATTGATTGTCTTGTCTCATAGTGACTATAAATGTATTAATAGCTATGGAGATTACTTCTGAAATAATTAACAGTTCACCTACTTTTTTCTATATGTCTCATGTTTTTTTGGCTGCCCCTTATACTCTTCTCACCACACCACATGTGTAGAATCCCACCAGGTGACTTTCGGTCGCACATTGGCAGTAGTAAAAATATGTTGGCTCACCCAGTGTTTGTCACACACAGTTCTATAGAAAAGCTGTTGAATTACACTAACAAAGTTCTCACGTAATACACAGCGTTGCAGTCATAGAAGTGAATATAATGACAACGATTTTTATATATCTGTATGTAGCCAACAGTTGTTCCATTTACCAATATCTACGATAGCTCCAGTTATCAAATCCTGCTACTGCTACAGAGTTTCACAAAGATGATAAAGATAGTTTGGGGATAGTTTGTGAATCATCTTATAGGAAATGTGTTCAAATGGCACTGACCACTATGGGACTTAACATCTGAGGTCATCAGTCCCCTAGAACTTAGAACTACTTAAACCTAACTAACCTAAGGACATTACACACATCCATGTCCAAGGCATGAATCGAACCTGCGACCGTCGCGGTCGCGCGGTTCCAGACTGAAGCGCCTAGCACCGCTCGGCCACACTGGCCGGCCCAACGATACTTCACGGTCACCCTCTTCCTCATGCCTACCTCTCACGTGACAGTATTCTGGCGCCATTATTTAACAGTACAATGCTCGTCAACCAGTTGCACATGTTTCTATGAACTGTCTGCATGAATTCAAGGTATCCCTGTGGCCGCAAGGTCCCCATATCTATGTGCAATAGAATACGTGTGAGACCAGCTCGGTCGTCACCTCTGCCCCACAGGCAGCATCAAATACGAGTATACCAGGTGTGGTTTTCAAGTATGTTGCAAGTTAAGATAACCGAGGCTATCAGAAGCTGTGACGAAGGACGGGGGTTCGGAAACCAATGGAGTAGAAAAGTAAATGAAATTTAAATATCATCTTGATGTATTTGCAACAAGTTGTCAAAAAGATTCTGGGCAACTGCAGAGATCTTGATTATCAGAAATAGTAACAAATGTGCTGGATGATTAAAATATTAGATGCCTCAATGAACTTGAAGCTGCGTTTCCTAGACTTCTGCATTGGCTGCTTTATAGAAAATACAAGTGCCACGAGTGAGGAACAGGGAAAAAGCTTCGATAAAACATTAAACAAACGGAACTTGGATACGAGGGCCTATGGGATGTAAACATGATAGCCGACAACTGGTGAAGGCTGCAGAGTCAGTCTACAGAATAAATCGCAAAGGAGGTTTGAAGGAGAAAAAGAAGACACAGTAAAATTTATTCCATTGTATTTAACCTGAAGAATTCAATACTTCAGTATAATTTTACTAGTAGCAATTGATATGATGCTTTTCATTCAATAAAGTTTATTTGAATGTAGGTGCTTTGTATGAATTTTCTTAACATTCATCAGAAAGTTATCAATAAACGTCATGTGACCAAGGGAAATCCTTAATACTTCCGAACTTAACATATTAAAAAAAAACATTGGACTCACGACATCATGAAGGACAAAAATGCAGAGTATACATTTGTTGTCCTGTGCAACTGGAACAAAGATTTCTGTATTTCACCATTAGTCGTTTGTGTAATCATATTTAGCAGTTCCAACAGACACACCAAATTCTTCCAAGAATTCCCATTAATGAACTGTCAGACAGAAGGAAGCCACAAATAATACAAATCGAACGTCATAGACTAAAATTCTTTCAAGATGTTCGCCCGAATAAGAGACAATGCAACAAATGATATTCTCGGTATACAACATAATATATCCTACTAATAGTTTTTACCTGTGATTACTGTTGCAGAATACCAGATTTACTTGTGATATATATATATGGTGTATGTTCTTCAGCGCATCTAACAACACTAACTATCTTATTTTCAGTTTCATCAACAACTGAGAAATAGAAATGAATAGATAATACGACAGACAGCCTCTTAATTAATGCTCTTAGCGTGAAAATGTTGCCAACGAATTGCTATTTCTGGCCTGAGCTTCGATGCCTGATGTGGATAACATAACATTTTTCTGATTCAATCGGCTCTCATATGTAATGTTCTGGACATTGTCAAGAAAAATCAAGAAATTAAATATCTTGTACCTGTCATTTTTTCATCTGTAGCACGACATTAAAGTTTTAAATTTGCACTATAGAATCTCTATACCGTACCACGTTTATATCAGAACCAAAAGACCGGCATATGCAGCAAATAAGTGGTGACAAATTCTACACAATACAACGTTGCCGATACAAGAAAAACGTCGTTTAGATGGCTATAAAAGTCCCATTTGAAATTCAAATGGGCGATGCAGAAATAGGTTGTTCGGGGAGAAATACAACGTCCAGCGTTTTTGTCATCACAGCTGCTGTAAAGTGAAAAATGAATGCTGACAGTTATAACCGTCCTGTCAGTCGCAAAGAGTTCGTTGTTGCTGAAATAAATCGCTGCAATTCGCTCCTCTTCAGTGAGGTAATGTATGACCACGACAGGATCTATTTTACGGGTATTAGACTGAACACAGCTTTCATAACGACAATTCCACGAACGTTAATAATTTTTCACCTGCCGGATTGCGTGAAAATGGATGTGAATGACGAATTATTGTTTGAGAAGCGTACCACTGTAAATGCAGACCACATTTAATGTTTTACATCATGATATATTCCACAGTGCTGAAGTAAATGCTGTAAAAAGGGAATCCCCACAATGTTACAAATGCGGAAGGTTCTCGATCTGTTACCTTTTTATGATTAAACTGCTGAACCGATGTAGATTTAATGTGGCATGCAGGTAGCTTTAAGGCTAAGGAAGAACATATGCGACTTCAGAAAATGTGTAGTACAAGATATTTACTTGAGTCCTCGCAGTCTTATAGATTACATTAGAATAGATTAAATTTCATTTCCACAGATCCATAAATCAGATGATTTTCGTGGGTGTGGAACATGTCAGAAAGTATAAGATAAGAAACATAAGTCATTTGAATGTAATGCTCGCTGCTCTGATCAGTGATTGTCAAAATGGATGATTACATTAAAGTAAACTGGAACTGCTAATATTTACAGAATTAATAGTGTCAGAATGAAACATAGTTATGTGTTTTAATAAATTTATCATACAGAAAATACCTAATTTCGACTGTTGTGATTAAGTGGTGACAAGACTGAAATCTAACAGAAATGCTTACTTAAGTTGGCCTAACAATACTCGTTAAGATATTCATCTATAGAGTAGGAAGATTTGCCTATCCAAAAGTCTTTCAAACTCTGTTTGCACTGTACTTCATTTGAAACCAAGTTTTTAATGGTTGATGGCAGTTAAAAACTTGGTTTCAGATAAAGCACAGTTTAAACAGAGCGTGGAAGACTTTTTGATAGGAAACTCTGCTCTATACATGAATATCTTAACAGGGACTGTTAGACCACTTTTACGGTGGCATGCGTGAATAAAATTTTCTCGGTTTCTTGTTTTATTAGAATTGAGGTGGTTAGAAAACCGAGAAGATTTTACTATGTGGTTTGTAGGTTTTGAAGCATGCAAATTTGAAAAAATCTTACTCTTTATAAAAAGCTATTTGATCTTTGACTTTTTTACATACATTATCACATTTGTGAAGATACTTTATTGGTTCATATGTCCTACCCCATACGATACAACGTAATGAGTACAATGCTTATACAATCCTCAACATGTTTAATCCATCTTTTAACCGTTGTTAACGCGAAAGAAAATCAGTTTGTTACGTTTTCGCGATTTAATCGCTTACCGACTTCGATAAAATTGTGTATGGAATTTGTTTCAACCCTGAGGAGGGACATAAGTTGCTGTAGAAATAAATTAAAATCGATCTATAAGATGGTTAACTACAGGATGGAACCATTTATTTAAATCAGTGAGCATGATCAATTTAAAAAAAATATATATTACATTTGTTGCCTTTACTACACGTTATAGAATGTGTAGATAATTCAGTAGTAATATACGCATCGTGTACTTCTGACCACACCCCTCCACATACATCGCTTTGTAGTGATGGGAAAGGATGAGCAGAGGAGGGTGAATATCATGAGTTATGCTTACTGGATTAGGCAGGCTCGTGAGGGCAGCTGACGTTATTGCACTTACAACAGCTTATTTCCATCACTCATCATGACAAAACCAATGATATGCGAACATAGTCATGGTGAGAGGCACCCACATGCCGTGCTCATACTGTGGCATCAAGCAGTCAGGCCTGCAAGATGAGTGGTCTGCCAAGCGAGTGGATTCATTCTTATTTATCGAGTAACATGAACTCTCGTATTCACAATTAAGTTACAAATTATCCTCCTATATGAATAATACGCAACGGAACCACGCATCTGACTATCAGTAATTTACAGAACTCTGACTGTTCACTACGCACTGGCAATACCACATTTTCTTTTTGTCTTTTATTTAACGGCTTTTGTCTACACGTGACCATCGCACTGAATATGAGTGGCGCACACATTATAAATTCTGGATGTCATGACAACATACAATTCGAAGGAAAAGGCCACCAATCTTTTTCTTATCACTAACTTATTTATTCCGATAAATTCTATAACCTAAACACACAAATTCTATAACCTACAACAATAACACATGAGAAATTCCGCCCAGTGGGCTTGGCTTTACATTGGTGATTCTCTACCTTATGGTCCCGTAATTATTTAACGCTACAGTGCACTTTCTGGATAGGATGGTGGATCTTTTATTATATCTCACACTTCGACTCTCACAATCATCATCACGAAACTTTCCTCCAGATCGAGCGGTGCAGAAGGAATAAGCATAACCCACTAATCTTTTGAAACTACCTTGCTACTCTCCCATGCAAACCACACATACCCAAATTACATGACATACACCACACTACAACATGGAATACAATACAATAAATAGTCACAACACTATCACTTTAGGCTTTCCCACTTCAATTAGTATTTATCCCAGTTTCACATGACACTGCCCCACTTTGTAATTCTACTTTCCTACTATGAACTCTGGAGATATATGCACGTCTTCCTCTGCAATGCAAGCCAAGTGGCGTTGCTGGATAGACGGCCGACTCACCTTGCTTCTGTCTCAGAGTTTGAATCTAGCGTCACACGGAATCATATCACGCAAAGTAATATTAACAACATATTAATCACACACGCGAGTCCTCAACTGATACCATGGACGAGTACTTCTCTTTATCCTTTGTCTCGTACACAGATTGAGACTCACACAGTACTCACCACGTGGAAGTACTCGTCTCTAATTTCAAGTCCTGCACACGCCATTTCTTAAATATTTCAACTTATGGTACACACGCTATTTTTTAAATATTTCAACTTATTGTACACACGCTGGTAATTCAGCATCACTTAAGCACACGGAAGTATTTCAACTTATTGCTACACGTGGTTTCATTGTGACCGTTGGTCACTTCCGAAGATTACTACGATCCCATTAATATTACCTGCCTGACATTTAATTCTCCCCACAAAAGTTCCTGAAATAGAGAAATTATTATTTCAAACTACTATTAAATATTCCACATGCATATCATGTCTCCACTCTTTTGTCTTTATGGAGCACACCTAAGACAGGTCTTAACAACACAAGATCCAGCGGCAGAGTGCTGAAACATGGCCGTTCTTCAGGTCATCTCGCACCTCTGCTGAAGTGGGGGAGCACCTTGCTACCGTATTGGTCAGCCACATTTCAGGCGCTCAAAGCTCAGGTAAATTTCATCTCTTTGGTCCCACCAAAGGTGGCCAAAGGATCGGCTCAATGACGATCATACATTCACATTCACTATCTGCGATTAGCAGACGACCATACATTCATTCATTTCACAGATCTCACCAAACTGGATGTAGGGATTTACTTTGTGGGAGTGCACATGTGATCAATTAAATAAATAAATTGTCATTCTTTCCCACATTGGTATCCAGCTTCGCTGTATTAATTGAAATTGGCTTATTTTACAAAAAAAATGTGTTGTTCTGACAAAAATAATGAAGTATGTTGTACCTATTTTCAATGTCGGGCGGTACTGTACCCTTTCAATGGGTAACAGCTAATATACTGAAGCGCCAAAGAAATTGGTAGAGACATGCGCTTTCAAATGCAGATATACTTAAACAGACAGAATACAGCGCTGCAGTCGGCAACGCCTATATAAGACTAGCGCAGTTGTTAGATCGGTTACTGCTGCAACAATGGCAGGTTATCAAGATTTGAACGCGGTGTTGTAGTCGGCGCACGAGCAGTGGGACACAACATCCCTGAGATATCGATGAAGTGGGGATTTTCCCGTATGACCATTTCGAGAGTGTACCGTGAATATCGGATGTCCGGTAGAACATGAAATCTCCGACATCGCTGTGGCCGGAAAAACAACCTGCAAGAGCTGGACCAACGACGACTGAAGAGAATCGGTCAACGTGACAGAAGGCAACCCTTCCGCAAACTGCTACAGATTACAGTGCTGGGCCATCAACAAGTGTCAGCGTGCGAACCATTCAGTAAATCATCATCGATATGGCCTGTCAAAGCCGACGGCCCACTCATGTATTCTTGATGACTACACGACACAAAGCTTTATGTCTCGCCTGAGCCCACAACACCGACGTTGGACTATTGATGACTAGAAACATTTTGCCTGGTCGAACGAGTCTCGTTTCAAACTGTATTGAGCGGATGGACCCGTACGGGTGTGGAGACAACTTCATGAATCCGAGGGCCCTGCATGTCAGCAGGGGCTGTTCAAGTTGGTGGAGGCTCTGTAATGGAGTGGGGCGTGTGGAATTGAAGTTATATGGGACCCCTGATACGCCTAGATACGACTCTGACAGGTGACACGGACGTAAGCATCCTTTCTGATCACCTGCATCCATTCATGTCCATTATGCATTCTGTCGTGTCCTGACATAGGCGGGAGAGGAAAAAAGCGGTTGCTGGTAAGTCTGCGCTCACGAGCGGTACAGAAAAAATGGTTCAAATGGCTCTGAGCACTATGGGACTTAATATCTGACGTCATCAGTCCCTTAGAACTTATAACTACTTAACTCTAACCAACCTAAGGACAAAACATAAATCCATGCCCGAGGCAGGATTCGAACCTGCGACCGTAGCGGTCGCGCGGTTCCAGACTGAAGCGCCTAGAACCGCTCGGTCACACAGGCCGGCAGGGGAACAGAGCAGAAGGCAGAAGGGTAATTCACAGTGAAGGAATTTCTTTTCTTCCATCTGAGCCAACACTGGTACAGACATTTACTAGAAATGCAGGTGGTGAGACTCGGCAGGGAACTCGTTTTGGAGACTCTTGGACAAACAGGGTTTGTTTATTTGAGACAGAACTAATTAATACAATGAAGGCTAGTTCTAGGGTTAGAAAAAGCATGAATAACACTGTTACAACAGAAGCCAGTGCAGAAGTCCCAGAAGTGATTGCTAACCACAGTAGCAAACACTAGCAGCATCTTAAGGTAACAACTCAGATGCAAAACAAAGCATGCTGAAAGTGATACTGTTCACTCAGGCACTCCAAGTGAGAGAGAGCAGACTTACGCGGAGTAGGACCGAGGCTGGAGTCGACGGACGCGGTTTCGGCGCCCAAATCGTCTAACTGAGTACTCTGCCAAAATTTGGAATCTGGGGGTTTTGAAGAGTCGCGTGGGGCACTGTTTTCCCCACTTAAAGCCACCCAGCCAATCCCGTAGGTCTCTTGCAGCTGCCTGCCAATCACGGTTTAGTTAGGTCCCCTCTACTTCTCCTAAGGCGGGAATGTTAATGCAGTTACACTAAGTCCGTATTTGGTACCAACATTGTTCAGCTGGAAGCTAAATGAAACAGCTCTGCCAAATAAGGCTTGCAACACTATTGTTATACGTCATTTATCCCCGCCCCGCGGGCTCCCCAGAGTCGGGACTGCTAGGTCAACAGTTTCTGGCGTTTTCGCTCTCTTTCTAACCCTTGTGAGTCTAGTGACGTTGCTGTTCTCAGGGCTGGTATCAAGCTGGCTTTATACCCTAGTACATGCCTGTTGGTTACAAAGTTCTACGGTGACAACCTACTATAGCGTCTAGACGACATATGAAGTTACATGTTAATTCCCTGAAGAGTAAATAACGCCCTGGGACCGCGCCTGGGGGCGTCTGCATTTTCGCAAGGCTTTCCCCTTAGGGATTACTTCATGTAACAATATCTCTCCTAGTTTCGTCTGCCCTCAGCATTGTCTCTGCTTCCGCGACTTGGAACGCCTGTCCTCCTTTCTCACAGTTTCAAGATAACACTACAGTAACAAGGAATAATCAATATATTACTATTCCAACTGACACAGCCAATTCCGACAGGACACTGCGAGACCCCACACGTCCAGAATTACTACTGCGTGGCTCCAGGAACACTCTTCTGAGTTTAAATACTTACGCCAGCCACCAGACTCCCCAGACATAAACATTATTAAGCATATCTGGGATGCCTTGCAACGTGATGTTCAGAAGAGATCTCCACCCGCTCGTACTCTTACGGATTTATGGACAGCCGTGCAGGATTCATGGTGTCAGTTGCCTCCAGTACTACTTCAGACATCAGTCGAGTCCACGCCACGTCGTGTTGCTGCAATTCTGCTTGCTCGCGGGGGCCCTACACGATATTAGACAGTTGTACCAGTTTCTTTGGCTCTGCATATTATACAATACTTTTATATCCAAAAGTACTAGTGTGTATAAACCAAAGAAATTTCTGACGTTTACAAACTTCTTTGACCCTGCATTAGGCGATACCTCACCCTGTTGTCTTCAACAGCCCTTGCAATTCAAAGTTGCGGAAATGAAAGAAGCTTGCGACATTTTGCAGCCATGATAAGCGTTATAAGACCGCTGGGATTTTAAATTGATTTCCTAACCAATGTATCACAGTGTTAGGTTTAGGTTCCGTTCTTACTTTCAGGGAGTACCTGATTTGCATACTAGGAAAATAGTGAGGTCATCGCCACACTAATACAGGGCCGTATCGTCTGCAAACAGGGCTATTGCAATCTTGTCCACTTTCGGAGTGTCGGAAGTGTAGAGAAAATACAGCAGCGGGGCAATGACGGATCCTTGCGGCCCTCCCGCTTTTAAAAAGAGATGCGGCCCCACCACGCCCGCACCAACGTCGTGACCAAACCAAAAGTTCTGCTATTACCTCCGTCAACATATTAGTTATCTAATAGGTGGATCACAGGATGCTGGGCTCTGATGTTATCCGTGGGTCTGGGCAAGACTACGCATTAACACGGTCCGTCAGGTGATAGATAGTGGACGAAACGCGAATGAGGGTAGCAATTAGAAGAGCAGGGGGAAAAAAGTGCCAAGGCTCGTGCCGTGGGAAAATACCTCTGCGACAGTGGGATGGGTAGTAAGAGCAGTAGTGGCTTACTAGCTGCGATAGTTCATGCAAGGTTGGGGATGTTAGTGTGGGTATCATGCATCATTACCGTGGCAGGCGATGGCGATGTATTCCGGTTTGCTGCAGCCGCTGCATTCCTGGAACCATCAGGATCGTTATATATTAGTGGGAGATCGGCCATAGATCATCTCACTGTGTGGGGGGTGTGTGTAGCTTGTCTGTATGTAGTGTACGATATGGCTTCCCTGCGTGATACCAGTTATTCGGCAAGTGTGTTCCAACTGGGTATCCAGTAGTGATGGCTGATTAACAGGGGCTCACCTGTACCGTTGAGTTTCTACATCTACATCTACATCTACATTTATACTCCGCAAGCCACCTCCAGTGTGTGGCGGAGGGCACTTTACGTGCCACGGTCATTACCTCCCTTTTCTGTTCCAGTCGCGTATGGTTCACGGGAAGAACGACTGTCTGAAAGCCTCCGTACGCGCTCTAATATCTCTAATTTTATATTCGTGATCTCCTCGGGAGGTATAAGTAGGGGTAAGCAACATATTCGATACCTCATCCAGCAACGCACCCTCTCGAAACCTGGCGAGCAAGCTACACCGCGATGCAGAGCGCCTCTCTTGCAGAGTCTGCCACTTGAGTCTGCTAAACATCTCCGTAACGCTATCACGGTTACCAAATAACCCTGTGACGAAACGCGCCGCTCTTCTGTGGATCTTCTCTATCTCTTCCGTCAACCCGATCTGGTACGGATCCCACACTGATGAGCAATATTCAAGTATAGGTCGAACGAGTGTTTTGTAAGCCACCTGCCTTGTTGATGTTTGCGTGTACTTGGCCATAGATGCTAGATCCTTGCAAGTATGTCTTTTGGTCTTTTATGTTTCCATCTATGGTTGTGGCGTAGTTCCCCAACATCAGAGTGAACGGGTTCTGCGCATGTCTGGAGTTTCTGTATAGTCTTGTGGTGAGTTTGTGGATTACCTCCGTGAGAGTTTCAAATCGGTATTCCCGGTGAAGATACGCGATGCGTGTGTATCGTGGAGCATTGCTTATGATTTTGAGTACTTTGTTTTGTATGATCTGCAGACGGTGCAGGCGTGTGGGCGCAGCGTATCCCAGACAGGGGCTGCGTACGTCATCAAAGGTCGAATAGTATTTGTCTGGCCATTGATGTGCCATCGCTGGCGCGAACATGGAAGGTCTTATCCCTGAGATATGACGCGATGAGCCTGAAGCGCGGCGTCGGTACCCCCAATACGAATAATTTGTAGAGGAGGCCCTCATGTCACACCCAGTCGACGGCCTCGGAGACATCGAGAAGCACTGCCTGTGAGTACTCACGAGGCTCCAAGGTACACATCTCCTCCTCCACGAAGAGAAGGAGCTGATGTTGCGTGCTTTGTCCGCGCCAGAACCCAAACTGCTCAACGGTATTAGGCCTCCTGCTTCTATATTCAGCAAAATCTTACCCCTCGGAGACTTCGGATATGGCTGGGAGGAGACTGATTGGCCTATAATTTTGTGGGAACCTGTGGTCTTTTCCCTGTTTCTGTATGCCAACCACCTCTGCATGCTTCCATGCAGCAGGGAAGTTGCCTGTCTGCAAAATATTATTAAAATATTTCTGATGCGATGAAGAGCATTATGTTCTTAAGTTGGCCTTCTCCACCGGCCTTCTTTGTATTTAGGAGTCTGATGTGAGCCTCCACCTCCTAATCCCTTATCGTTTCTATTTTATCTTCATACTGGGCAGTGAGGAATGCTGTCAGCTTTTGCTGCACTTAGACGTACATGTTCCTCCTTGATGAGGTCGTCGACCGGAATGAAGTTTCCAGAATGAAATTTTCGCTCTGCAGCGGAGTGTGCGCTGATATGAAACTTCCTGGCAGATTAAAACTGTGTGCCGGACCGAGACTCGAACTCGGGACCATCGCCTTTTGCGAGCAAGTGCTCTACCAACTGAACTACCCAAGTACGACTCACGACCCGTCCTCACAGCTTTATTTCAGCTAGTATCTCTCCTCCTACCTTCCAAACATTACAAAAGCTCTCCTGCGAACCTGAAGGAAGTTGCATATCTGCGCACACTCCGCTGCAGAGTGAAAACCTTATTCTGGAAACATACCCCAGTCTGTGGGTAAGCCATGTCCCCGCAATATCCTTTCTTTCAAGAGTGCTGGTTCTGCAGGTGCGCAGGAGAGCTTCTGTAAAGTTTGGAAGGTAGGAGGCGAGGTACTGGCAGAAGTGTGTCGTGCTTGGGTAGCTCAGTTGGTAGAGCACTTGCCCGCGAAAGACAAAGGTACCGAGTTCGAGTCTCGGTCCGGCGCACAGTTTTAATCCGACAGGAAGTTTCAGGAACGAAGTTGTCCTCAAAGACATCTCCCAGGGTACTGGCCTTGGTGTCAGGTTAGCAGACAACCTCATGGACGACCTGTAGCGGGAGGATTCGCTGGTGATTCCTCAGTGCTTTGTCGTTCCAGGCAGTACCATCGGAGGGAGGCTTCTTTCCCCGCCCATTCCACGTTGCGGTGATGTTCCACCCCTACTTTAAGGTCTCTCCTGAGCCAGTTTAAATAGCGTTTGGTGGCTGGGTATCTCGTCAGCTGCCGTTCCCATAATACTCGGTTTCCATGCGCAGTCGCTTTGGTCATTTCTATGGGGAGCTGTCGCGAGATTGTCCCTTGCACTTTGACGAACTCTGGGCGAGGCAGAGTTCTCAGCTTTTAGAGCCATCTCAATGAACCTCTTGATCCCTTCGTCTACGCAGCGATTTCAACGTCAGGTGCTGCATCGGGTGACCCTCGCATGTTTTCCCTGAACTGTTTCCAATTACTTTCCCCAGTGGCCGTCCGCGGTTTGCCGTTTCCTCGCCTATCACTTTTGGCCCGTCAAGTACCCGGAGGTGGTCAGACGACAGCGCAATTTTCACGGTTGGTGTGGTGAGATTCCCACTCCCATTAGGAATGCGATTTCTAGGACGTCCGTTTTTGCACCATTCGTAGGGTATACTGTGGCGTCCTAGGCTCCCAGTACATGGCCATTGTGCCTCCCAACGACGCATAGTCGGCTTCGACGGTTGTTCGTCACCCTGGAGTCCCAGTTGGAATACTTGGAATTGAAGTCCCCCACGACAAAGAATTTGCCGCAGATGGACATCAGCGGCTCGACATACGTTTGGTCCGATAGACGTTGTGGAGGCCAGTACGCTACAGCGAATGTAATTTAATAAAACTAAAAACCTGCCTCGATTGCGATGAAAGCACCTAGAGTTAACCCAGGATTCGGTGTAGATAACTACACCTTCTTCAGAACAACAATAAAACCCACAAGTGCCTGAGAAGACCTTTGTCAATGATTAAAAGAACACCATAGCTACACATTTATAAACGAAAAAGAAAAGGAAACACAAACAGTACATATGTACAAAGTCAAAACCACTACATATATGAAGCTGTTGTCATAGGTAGCTTCATAAATGTTTCTTTCCTAGCATAAGCAACCGTGTGCGGTTATTTTTAGGTTTCATCTCCTGTTCAGCTCTTCACTTATTCTATCCATTCAATTTTTTGATACACGGTGATCCACAGTTGGGAATATGTGGATTGTTTAGCCCCGACCCATGTATAAACTTTCTCGTATTCGTATGAGCATGCGCATTCAAGTAACTTCCCTTGTCTTGCGCATGTGCATAGGTAGCGGGTCGGGCTTGTAAGTGAGCGACCATTTGTAGCTGCAGTTTATGGCGGGTCATGGCCCATCGAACATAGGCCGGTGTGAGGTGGAGCGTACACTATTAAGTTAAATAGTGGTTTCGACTTTGTACATAAGTACTGTTTGTGTTTCCTTTTCTTTTTCGTTTATAAATGTATAGCTATGGTGTTCTTTTAATCATTGACAAAGGTCTTCTTAGGCACTTTCGGATTTTATTGTTGTTCTGCAGAAGGTGTAGTTATCTACGCCGAATCCTGGGTTAACTCTAGGTGCTTTTTTCGCAATCGAGGCGGTTTTTTAGTTTTTTAATACATTAAGCAACGATTGTTGACGCGTTGCGATGTTGAAGAATATAATTTTCCTTAGAGATGTCGTAAATGCTGCAGCAGTGGCCTCTAATACACGCAGTTGCGGCAGCTGTGCCACGTGGTGGTTTATCGTCGTCTTAAAGTAGATTGTGGCGCCTCCATCCACATTTAACCTATCGGTACAGTGGCAGACGTAGTTTTGTCGCTCGTACGAACGCATCAAGCTTTAGGAGAGCTTGTGTGAATAAGCAGATGTCTACTGCCTCGTCCCACAGGAGCTGCCTGTGTTCGTATCCCATCCGCGTTACACAAGCAAACAGTTAATCCTTTGTTCACGGCTTGGTTTGATTTACTGGAGGTGGGACGCAGTGATTGACGTCATGCAACCGTTAATAGCTGAGGGAGTGTTTTAATCATTTCCTTGATCGCTGACAGCAGGGAATGGAACTCATTTGTGATGTTCTCCTATTTCTCTTCAGCTGTGGAGGTATTTGCGGTGAGTATGTTCTCCGCTCGCAGATGTGCCTTCCACCGATTTAACGGCCTGCTCAGTGGCGCCACCATCAGCAGCCTGGGCATACTGATGCGGGGTGAGCATTCCAGCACCTATCTGCCCCGTTTTGTCCTCGGGGTGCGCCTGCTTCTTTTTGGGACGTTGATGTACCTAACGCCAGCTTGTACCTTCCTTGCAGGAATGTTGTTTACCCGTTGCTTGGAATTGGCTATTTTGAAGACCGAGCACCCACAGTAACTAGCAACATGAGCCATCTCACAACTGTAGCACTTTGTGGTGTCAGTCTTCGGAGATGGACATTGCTTGCTTTCGTTCTGCCTCGCACATTTAACACAGAAAGGGCAGTATTGTGCAGTACTTCGCCACTTGATTAAGCCCTTGGCGTTAGAAGCACTGTTCCCTGCTATTTGGCCGGCCGGAGTGACCGAGCTGTTCTAGGCTCTACAATCTGGAACCGCGCGACCGCTACGGTCGCAGGTTCGAATCCTGCCTCGGCCATGGATGTGTGTGATGTCCTTAGGTTAGTTAGGTTTAAGTAGTTCTAAGTTCTAGGGGACTGATGACCTCAGAAGTTAAGTCCCATTGTGCTCAGAGCCATTTGAACCAACCCTGCTATTTTTCCGACGGTATTTCTCAACCTGGTCGTTCGTTACGTTCGCGACTGCGGTCAATTGGACGATCTTCCAGTTAGCTATATTATCAACCAAGATTTGTAAAAACAGCGGCGTTTGCCAGTTTGTTCGCAGTGTTTTCATGCGGAAGCTGTCTCTGACTCCATACCGTATTTCTTCGAGCTCCTCCTTCAAGTGGGCAGTGGAATACCACTTTGAAGAGCTTCTTTTGCTCTGGAGAGTATGTATACAAGTGCAGGTCCTGAATGCGTATCTTGAGGATTTGGGTTTCGTTTACACCTTATACGTTACAATTCCTGCTGTTTTAAATGTAACTGGGGGCACGGACGTCACTTTCACGAAGAGCTGCAGACTTTTATAGTCTTTCGTCCATCTGATGACGATTGGTAGTGAAGCAGCCTCCTTCGTTTTACTTGGCAGACCCTCGCTCGCGCCTTGCGGATCGTCTGTGAACGATACAAACCTATTTGGGAGAGGTGGGCCCTGAGTCAGCTTTGCAGCCTTGGCAGTATGCTTCCTTTTTGGTAGCTGGAAGTCATCGTTAGTTGCACATCGGCTGTTGCCCTGCTGCCTGTTTTAGATGCCTTCCGTTTCGTGCTCAGTCTTGGTGCTTTGACTGGCGACAGCGTTGTTTTCTGTGGTGACATCTCCACCTAAGGGACCGCATTGTGCCTCCGTAGGATTGCTTCTACCTCGTTCCCTGCCTGTTTCACACCTGTGATTAGCGCTTTCAGGAATTCTAGGCTGTTTCGAACTTGGTTCGGTCGGTCGCACCTCCCTCACATGCGCTTGGTGTTGGAGTCATATCTGCCGACGTCTCAACCTTCCCTTCAATAGCTGGTAGGTACAAGATACACTGCCAGCAAGAGCCTCGGTACTGGATATACTGCCAACAATGGCTTCGGAAATTCGGCCAATTTTTGGCAGTATATCTAAAACCTACCATTCTGACTGACCCACCAAATCGCCAAGGACGAATTCAACGAGGAAGTAAGTGTGAAATTTAAAACAGGACTGAGAGGAAAATGCACTGTTAACAATATTCTGGAAGTCACCCCCTTGTTCCGTTTCCTGCTGCTACAAAGTGAGAGAGTGCATATACAGTTTGAAGCGCTAAGCATCAGGGATTTCGTAGCAGTGCAGAAGTGTCCCAACTGCTGAGGGACCTAGCAAAACGCTGTGACAGAGAACAACCAACGTGGTGATTATTAAGAAATCAGAGGACAGGGACCCAAATGACCCCAAAACGTAAAGGTCAGTTAGCTTGCTATACACGTTGGCCAAGGCACAGGAACGGTTCCTTTGTAATCGGCGACAATCACAGAGGCAGTTCTTTGGCCTAAGTCCACACCAGTACGGTTTTAGCGCAGAAAGATCAATAGACGATGCTGTCACAGTCAACCGTACATTACAAATAATACACACGACGACCAATAAATATGCAGTTGCAATTTAATCGACATCGTTGGTGCTTTTAATTACCTTTGGCAACCTGGGTTTTCCGCTTGGGAGACGAAGATGGAATTACCAACTCCCCCTTATAAGAGCTTACTAGATTATTGCAAAAATAAGACAGTAGATTACGTAGCATAAAACCAGAAAGTAGTCAAGAAAATAGCGAAAGAGTACCCGCAAGGATCAATATTTTGGGACATTGGTATCGAGACACTGCTAAACAACTTCGGTTCGGATGACAGGATACACGAGGTACTCACTTTTGCAGAGGACTTATTAGCTGTTGTATCAGCAAACTCACGGGTACACTTAGAAACAAAACTACAGAACTTCTCGTAAGTCATAGGTGTACCCAGAAAAAGCCGGCCGAGGTGGCCGAGTGGTTCTAGGGGCTACAGCCCGGAACCGCACGACTGCTACGGTCGCAGGTTCGAATCCTGCCTCGGGCATGGATATGTGTGATGTCCTTAAGTTAGTTAGGTTTAACTAGTTCTAAGTTCTAGGGTATTGATGACATAAGATGATGAGTCCCATAGTGCTCAGAGCCAATTTTTAGCCAGAAAAAAACTGAAAATAGTAGCAAAAAAACAGTACATGTATTATTCAAATGGACAATAAAACGGAACGTAGTAATTAAACCAGATAATATTAACATTAAGAGGTAACAAGTGACACTATATTTAGGAGTGCATATTGACGAACGACTTACTTTAAATGTGCATACGAGACTGCCAACTAACAAAGTAACGAAACTCGTGCAGAAATTGACAAGGCTAAATACCGCACAATACAGACTACCTGTGAAGAGGCTACGAACTTACCACACAGCTTTCTTCGAAGCCATAGTATTCTTCGCAGCAAGTGCATAGGTGCGCCGTTTGTGACTTATAGAAAGGATCAAGGCGAGGATAAAGGAGCATACTACTCAGAACATCGGGTGCTTTTGGCACCACATCACTAGAAGCCTTGTGTGTGGTTCTGGGAACTTGCACCATTGACATTACTATTCGCCACAGAGCAGCAGGATTCAGGGTACAGAGGGACAGACTCGAAAAGGTTCTAGAAATATCAGGGGAAAAATCGTACACATACTTCACTTAAACAGCTGGCTCGTAGACACGTGGCAACGAGAGTGGGAGACGACCAACAAAGCAGACGTCTTCACTTAAGATTTCCGGGCTGATAGGCCGTGGTTGAACCGCAGTTCGCCGCTTTACCTCCGACGATGGCTCCCGCAGTTGGAGACGTAACGTCAGGAGACAGTTTTATACTTCGACCACGGCCTATCAGCCCGGAAGTTTTAAGTGAAGACAATACCGGCCGCGAAAGCTTACATTGTATGATCAAAGCACACGTGTCTTTCTTTCTTCCCCAACATACGTGAAGGGCTGCAGGTCAAGCATGCGTATCCAAGCCACAAATGGTTCACTTCCTCGCCGGCTACGGCCCGTACCGCGTAGGCTTTACACTGGACTCGCATTCGGGAGGACGACGGTTCAATCCCGCGTCGGGCCATCCTGATTTCCGTGATTTCCCTAAATCGCTCCAGGCAAATGCTGGGATGGTTCCTTTGAAAGGGCACGGCCGACTTCCTTCCCCATCCTTCCCTAATCCGATAAGACCGATGACCTCGCTGTTTGGTCTCTTCCCCCAAACAATCAAATCCAATCCAATCCAATCCGCGTAGGCTTTAGGACAGAGCGCTACGTGCACATGCGGCGCGTATGGTTCCCCTTAACAAGTGGCATTACCTTGCAACACTTTCTCACAGATAAGATGTGTAACAGAATATAATGACATCAAAGAAAGTTACGCGACCCAGACAAATGGTGTGCTCTAGGCAACATCGCTGATAATGTTTCAATAACAAGAAATCCATACGTCAGATCTCGAAGAGAGACACAAGAAACACGGCAACGTGGTCTCTGGGGGAGTGAGGGGGAGCAAGGGGGGGGGGGGGGGAGACAAACGCAGCCATAGCCACAGACACTGATATAGATGGAGTCACGTAACACCTAAAATACAAATATAAGATAGTTGCAAGAAAAACAGATATGCCACATGAGTGGTTAATGATCAAAACTGCATTTCAAATGTGTTAATGTAAAATAATAACAAAATAAACGTAAATAATGTAAAGGAAAATTGCTAATATAAGCAACGAGACTATCATTACATCTAAGGAATATGGGGAGGCGTATCTCGAAGTTCCGACCCTCCTATCCCATCGCCGAGCGGTTCTAGGCACTTCAGTCTGGATCCACGCCACCGCTACGGTCGCAGGTTCGAATCTTGCCTCGGGCATGGATGTGTGTGATGTCCTTAGGTTAGTTAGTTTAAGTAGTTCTAAGTTCTGGGGGACTGATGACCTCAGATGTTAAGTCCCATAGTGCTCAGAGCCATTCGAACCATTGAACCCTCCCATCTATGGTAGAGGTCAAGGGAAACAGCACCAGTCACACGAACATATAAAAAAAACAACACACTTAAACATGTAGCACCGCATCTAGTTATAGTAACATAAGTAGTACAGTGGGTATGCACTATATAAGCACGTAAAGAATTTAATGGTAGTACTAGTTGTCAGACAGTAGAAACAAACACATGCACAGCCACTCATGATACAAGTATATTTCATTTGGTGATATTAGAAGACAATTTTGTACGCTACTTCAGACAGACTTCATGTTTCTGACGAGGCCCAACCACCTGAAATTACTACCATTCATTATTTTAACTTTCTGTTTCTAACAACTACGCTTTTTTCTTCGTAACTCATTGTTATTACCCTTGTTTTATTGCTCAAAACAATTTTTACTATTAATGTGGAACGATGTACAACTACGTATAAAACCGTATAATGGACGACCTGCATTTTTAAATCTCAGGCAGAGGTCTTAAATATGCAATAAATGAACTGAAAATGAGAAATCCTCGACATCATGGTTTCATCAACCGGTAGACTGAGATGTATCAAGAACTGATGGACCCTGAGTTTCTCTTCCGGCCGTAATTCGTCGAAAGTCTGCTCACCCTCGTCCGCAAGCTGCCTGGGGGTCAGGGAGGTGGACATTATCGGCTGATGACCCTGTGAAGTTGTGATTTCAAAATTTATATCCGCATTCTTGCCGCTCGCCTTCAGCGCGTCTTCCCTTAGGTCACGTGTGAGAATCAAACGTGCTACGATGGTCACAGTAACAATCAGGCGGCGCTCAGGGATTATCACGATATCATAGCCCTGGCATCGACCTGCCACACTCACGGTGCCTTAGCGATGGTAGACGTCGACCACGCCTTGATAGAGTGAGTCATGACTTCCTAGAGTCAGTGCTGCGACAAATGAGCTTCCCTGGACATTTGTACGCATCACTCAGGTGCCACTTCATCGGTGTTGTTCAAAGACCGTGCAGCGGGCCCCGTTGCTTTCGTCGGGTCGTTCAATCAGAGACGTCCGCTGTCGATGCTTCTCCACGCCACCACTCTTGAGCCACTGTTACGCGGAGCCGGCTGACTGGGATCACAACGAGGGGGTATATTCTCATCTGATATGTATACATGATGACCTGGAGTTCTTGGTTTCTATTAGGAGGTGAAGCGCGAGAGGCGCTGAAATGGATCATCAATATGGAACTGCTGAAGGAAGCCATGTGAATCTGATGAAGTCTGGTGCTACGATCGTTGGCAGAGGCTTTCCAGAAATGAGTGTTTCGCCACTGACGTAACAAGTTCAAATTGTTCAAATGGCTCTAAGCACTATTGGACTTAACATCTGATGTCATCAGTCCCTTGACTTAGGACTACTTAAACTTAACTAACCTAAGGACATCATACACATTCATGCCCGAGGCAGGATTGGAACCGGCGACCGTAGCAGCAGCGTGGTTCCGGACTGAAGAACCTAGAACGGCTCGGTCTAATCGGCCGGCGACGTAACAGGACAAACTCAACTGTTTGAGAACCACCTTCACAGATGACGTACAGCAAACGGCCTCGCTTATCTATGGACTCCTCCTGTGAACATTAGACATGATACAGTGGGTCGATCTGGCACTGCGACTACCCCATCTGGCTACTTCCTAAGTGTTTGTCTTATTATCGAAGTCTGTTACGACACGCTAACTCTTACTCCATGAGACTGTATCCTGGGCCTTGTCAACGTTCATTTAAAAGCGGATGCTTTTTATGCAAGTATAATGGTTAAACCATTGACTCCCCACTCAACCAGATTAACAGGGGCGCTGACTGATGAACTGGCCTCTCCCTTCTGAGTGGCACGCATTGTAGCAGCGCATGTTTCTATGTTCCTCTCACATGTCATGACCTTCTTCATCGAACGCAGTTACTTCCATACCGACTTGCTTTGAAACCGGAACCCGACGTCACGTGGTGTTTCTTTCCTCAGGATGAGAGATCATGCCGGGGATGTGATGGACAGCCAGTATCCTATGCTGAATGGTCTGTGGTCTGGCGTTCTGTGAATCACGTCCTCCTCGACACGGACGCACTCCTGACATGATAGCTAGTTGTTAATGGTAAATATGTGCAAAGCTTCGTCTACATGTCATTAACATGACAGATTGCCCCAGTGTCACGCACTTGACATGGATGAACATCGACTGACGTGCGGATCCTCTACAGAGGCTTTGCAACTGATTTGGGAAATGGTTTCCTTTCTTCTATGTAAGGCTGCACTGAAGTCGCCTCTGTTCGTGCATGAGACCTATTTCCAACATACATAGGCCAACATAGTGAATTGGGTAAAAGGCCTATCGACATCAGACTTGTTTCATGAAGCAGATAAAAGCGTTCTTGATTTTTGTATGTTTCTACAAGATCCCTTTACCTTTCTCATGTAGAATCCAAGACACCTTCAGTACTATGCTAATTTTTTGGGTAGCTCCTTCTTGGATTCCCGACCCCCCCCCCCTTTTCACCCTGCAGCAGTGTCTTTCCGGGTATGAGGAGGTGATTTCAATGTGACTGTGTAATACCAGTATTCGGACCAATGTACTTGCGAAATAGAATATTCTTTGAGCAGATGTGTCCAAAACAAGCCTGACTGACTTGTGATTCTGAGTGTATCAACCCACAAGCTGGCAGCGTGCAGATACCATTTTGGATATTTTATTAGTTTCGTCGTGAGGGCGTTCTTACCTTCTGTTTTTTTGTTACTGATGCTAACTGTAAATCAATGCAAATCTCTCAGACAGTTACTCTTCTCACACTGAAAAGCTGTTGACGTCCATTAAAACTGTCCAAACAACCGATGCTTCCAATAGAACCACGCAAAGAATAGCCCAGGTAATGCAACCGTAACCACGTGACCCAGCATCTTCACTACTCCACTAGAAATAGCGTGCAATATCTGCACTAGCTCACAGTCTGGATCGGGTTGCTGCACAGGCAGCTGCTTTGAACGACTCACGGACTGCGTCGTTTTAGGCGGGTTCGGCGCTCACACACTACTATTTAGTCGGCCACTGACAAGTACGGAAATCACTTCTAGGACAAGGACAAGAATAAAGTCAAGGTGACTGGCATTGCTTTCCTTACTCTCCTATATGGTCGTTGTTTTTCTGCTGGTTGTTTCTTCTTATTTTCTGCGGTGGCCAATTTTAATTATTTTTCGACTGTGGGGTGTCGACTTGATCGTAATTGTATGTTCTCTAGTTCTTCATTACGCATAACATATGAACGTATTGTATGTTTTCCCCTCTATTTTTTTCGTGAGAAACAAAAGAAAAAAATAAAGTTTTACTGTAAAAAAAATGGTTTATGCCACTAGTAAATTGAAAATAAACACAAAACCGCTTGGTTAAAACTGTGCGCCTGGCCGAGACTCGAACTCGGGACCTTTGCCTTTCGCGGGCAAGTACTCTAACACTGAGCCACCGAAGCACGACTCACGCCCCGTCCTCATAGCTTTACTTCTCCCAGTACCTCGTCTCCTACCTTCCAAACTTTACAGAAGCTCTCCTGCGAACCTTGCAGAACTATCACTCCTGAAAGAAAGGATATATCGGAGACATGGCTTAGCCACAGCCTGGGGGATGCTTCCAGAATGAGATTTTCACTCTGCAGCGGAGCGTGCGCTGATGTGTGCTTTCAGGAGTACTAGTTCTGCAAGGTTCGCAGGAGAGCTTCTGTAAAGTCTGGGAGGTAGGAGACGAGGTACTGGCAGAAGTAAACCTGTGAGTACCGGGCATGAGTCGTGCTTCGGTAGCTCAGTGGTAGAGCACCTGCCCGCGAAAGACAAACGTCCCGAGTTCGAGTCTCGGTCGGGCACACAGTTTTAATCTGCCAGGAAGTTTCACATCAGCGCACACTCCGCTGCAGAGTGAAAATCTCATTCTGGAAACAAAACCGCTTGTTTTGCTGTCGTTGTCAAACTTTATTATTTTCGCCTGGGGGGAATCCTCTTCATTCTTAATCGCTTGAAAAACAAAAAATGAAAAGGAATCGGTAGAGTGCTTTCTCGTGAAAGTCAAAGGTTCCGTGTTCGAGCCTCGGTTCGGCATACAGTTTTAATCCCTCAGGAAGTTTCATAACAGCGCACACTCCACTGCAGAGTGAAAATATTGTTCCGGAAACGTCGCCCTGGCTGTGGCTGCCATGTCTCCACAACATCGTTTCTTCCAAAATGGCTGGTCTTGCAAGTATCGCAGGGACATTCTGTGAAGTTTGAAAGGTACGAGGTGAGGCGCCGGTGGAAGCAAAGCTGTGGGAACGGATCGTCAGTTGTGATTGGGTTGTTCATTTGGCTGAGCACCTGTCTGCGAAAGGCAGAGGACCTGAGTTGGAGTCAAGACCTCGTACACAGTTTTCATCTGCCAGGAAGTTTCAGAGCCAATTATATTTCTTCCAGACATTTATGTTTAGAGTAAATGTTAGTACCTTTCAGAAGACATTGTTTGTAATCAGAACCTGGATAATTCTGTTTTAAAATTATGTGACAATGCAACGCAAAAAATCGTTACTTATTGCCAGCTTTCATATACAAGGGTTGTTTTTTAAGTAAGGGCTGTTTTTATTTTTTTTTTAAAAGATACGAATACTTTTGTAAAAAAAACTTTTATTTTCTGATTCTACACACTTTTACCTATTTTTCTACATTACTTGCTTTGTTTATTTAAGCACTTGTCATATCGTACAACTAAGTTTTTAATTCCCTCCTCAAAGAATTCGGCCGCCTGCACTGACAGCCAAGAGTTTACGGCCGCTTTCACTTCATCGTCGTCATTGAAGCGCTGCCCGCCAAGATGGTGTTTCAGTTACCGGAAAAGGTGAAAATCGCTAGGAGCTAGGTCGGGGCTGTATGGTGCATGGACCTAAACTTCCCAGCCAAAAGAATCAATCAAATCCCGAGTCTTTTGAGAGGTGTGAGGCCTAGCGTTATCGTGCAGGAGCAAAACTCCTTTTGACACCATGCCGCGCCTTTTGTTTTGAATTGCTCTGCGGAGCTTCTTTAGAATTGCACAATAGGCATCTCAGTTGATTGTCATTCCTCGTGGCATAAAGTCCACTAGCAAAACACCGTGCCGGTCCCAGAACACAGTTGCCATAATTTTGCGCTTTGACAGCGTCTCTTTGGCTTTGACATTGACGGGAAAGGTTGTGTGTCGCCATTCCATCGATTGTCGCTTGCTTTCGGGAGTGATATGGGATACCCATGTTTAATCTCCAGTGACAATTTGGCTCAACATGTCATCCCCTTCTTCCTCGTAACGAATCAAAAAGTCCAATGAAGTGGCAAATCTCTTCCCTTTGTGGTCCTCTGTGAGGAGTCTGGGTACCCACCGAGAACACAGTTTCTTAAAGTATAGGTTTTCAGACTCAATTTTGTACAAAACCGATCTTGAAACTTGTGGAAATTCCAAAGAAAGAGTGGAAATTGTGAATCTTCTATCCTCACGAATCTTTGTTTCGACTGCAGCCAACAAATCATCAGTGATCACAGAGGGCCGGCCTGAGCGTTCTTCGTCATGGACGTTTTGACGGCGATTTTTGAACTCTCTAATCCATTGACGCACTTTACCTTCAGTCATTGCATTCAAGCCATAAACTTCTGTTAACTGACGATGAATTTCTGCAGCTGATAGGCTTCTCGCGGTCAAAAAACGTATCACTGACCGTATCTCACACGCGGCGGGCGATTCAATAATCGTGAACATTATAAAGTAGCACAGCGATGCGTACACGTCAGCTACAGAGCTGCAACTTGCATCAGTGTGAACGAGAAGGATGCCCGCAAGTGGCACGGTGGCTTGTTGCGGCGTCCGCACGAACTACGGGACTATACGCGCGAACGGCCCTTACTTAAAAAACAACCCTCGTATTCAGGGACGGCCGCTGTGGCCGAGCGGTTGTAGGCTCTTCAGTCCGGAACCGCAATGCTGCTGCGGTCGCAGGTTCGAATCCTGCCTCGGGCATGGATGTGTGTGATGTCCTTAGGTTAGTTAGGTTTAAGTAGTTCTAAGTCTAGGTGACTGATGACCTCAGATGTTGTCCCATAGTGCTCAGAGCCATTTGATCCATATATTTGGGCAGAGAACACACATCACCGAGTAATATATCACTGTCGGTGCCAGAAGCGTTCTAATGTTAGCAGAACCCATACATCAGAAATCAGGAACATCACTGCTGACAGTTCGTTTTCGTCGCTGAAGCTAGTAGATGATTTGAAAATGTATGGTCTAACTCACGTTGCCAAGAAAAAGAAAAGACGCGAAATAACAAAAAAGTTTCAGCCAAAAAAATCAAGACGATTTGACTCGTCATTGTTCGGATATGGTCATGATAAAACTGTAGTATCTTATGTGCCAATAAAGAATGAAGCAGTGATTATAGTTGTTGTGGGTTGGCAGGAGAGCCAACACCGTTACTAGAGGAAGCCGAAAGGCACGCGTTTTAGCTCACGCAGGCTGGCGTGAGGTCTGGAACAGGTCAAGGAAATTAGAATTTAGAAAAAACGGACGTAGCTGGTGGAATACTTAACTTTAATCCCTAAATGGTGAACGTCGGTCTTGACGGTACATTGTTACAGAATCAATAGTAACTGGTACTGGCGCCTTGCTAGGTCGTAGCAAATGACGTAGTTGAAGGCTATGCTAACTATCGTCTCGGCAAATGAGAGCGTACTTTGTCAGTGAACCATCGCTAGCAATGTCGGTTGTACAACTGGGGCGAGTGCTAGGAAGTCTCTCTAGACCTGCCGTGTGGCGGCGCTCGGTCTGCAATCACTGATAGTGGCGACACGCGGGTCCGACGTATACTAACGGACCGCGGCCTATTTAAAGGCTACCACCTAGCAAGTGTGGTGTCTGGCGGTGACACCACAGTAGCATTACCGACGCATCGTTCACCACGGGATCCCGGGTACGATTCCCGGCCGGGTTGCGGATTTTCTCTGCCAGCGTACTAGGTGTTTATGTTGTCCTCATCGTCAGCATCATCATAATCATTCGTAATAGTGGCTAGACTGGATTGTGTAAAAATTGGACTGTGAAAACACTGCGACTTTGTACGGGTGCTGATGACCGTGCAGATCAGCGCTCTACAAACCAAACATCATCATCATCCTTTACCAGAGGTTAATTCACAGTCTTCCGAATATGAAACTACCGAATTTTACAGTTCAACTGAAGGCGGTGTGGACGCAATTAATCCAAAATGTGGGAATCATTTAGTGCTGAGAAGATCTAGGCGTTGGCCTAGGATTAAGATTATGTTGGTGGGTTGGTTTGTGGGGAGGGGTCCAAACAGCGAGGTCGTTGCTTACATCGGATTAGGGAAGGATGAGTGAGGAAGTCGGTCGTGCCCTTTCAAAGAAACTATCCCTGCATTTGCCTGAAGCGATTCGGGGAAATCACGGAAAACCTAAATTTGGATGGCAGGACGTGGGTTTGAACTGTCGTCCTCCAGAAAGGGAGTCCAGTGTGTTAACCACTGCTCCACCTCGCTCGGTTAGTATTTGGAGAGTTGTTCAACATATCTACAGTAACTATTTTGATATTATGGGAAGCATCAAATAATAGCAAGAAGGTGTGTCAAGATTTTATAAAACAACTTGGCGTGTCATTGATGATAGTAAATATGAAACAGAGGAAAATTTTTCCAAAAGTTTTTTCTAGTTCTTTGCAAACATTTTGTAAATAATGGCAGGGTTGACTAATTTGCAGTAGAAGTCCTAGTGGGACCAAGTCAGGCAAAACGTCAAGGGCATCACGATGTCACATGGGTCCAAGGTGTGAAGAGACGAAAGCTAAATGTCCAAAATGCATTCCATCGACAAAAAAGAATGTTTCCACTGTGATGAATGAAAATCAGCGTCATTTTTCATTGAAAGGCATTGGCTCTTTCCCCTTTACGGTTTTTAGTAAATATTTCATCTCAAAACACGTTTCTGAACATTATTGTACTAGATTTCCTTCCTTTTTTAAGTTAATTCCAAAAGCTCTGTTTACGGCTCCAGTGTTAATGTAAGAAACACAGTTCTTGATAATAACACGTTTTCTTTTTTTAATAAAAACTGATTTTCCATAAATAGTAGCCTTCCTTTTATTGATTTATTAACTATAGTTTAGAGAAACATGGAAGCGACTATGTTTCAAATGGTTTTTGTTTTTGAGGCGGAAAACTATCACGAAGTTACATAACGCCACTAGAGAGTGTAGTTAGGGGTTAAAAAGTGAATGAACAAACGAGTCATTATACGCAGACTTGCAGAAATGAGGGCCAGAACTACGGCGCCCATCGATTTTTTTCGATTAACTGTGTGTTCACACACACTGCAAGGTAAGTAATTGTTGCAAAGTGACGATGTGCGATGAAGTTTATCAAACAACTGTGCCAGGGAACGTCTAAATGTTGTGAATATAGAATTTCGTCTCGTGTTCTCGTCTGTAATAGAAAAACTTCTGACTATCGTATTGAACTCAAATGTTCAAATGTGTGTGAATTTCTAAGAGACAAAACTGCTTAGGTCATCGGTCCATAGACTTACACACTACTTGAACTAACTTAAACTAATTTATACTAAGAGCAACACACACACCCATGCTCGAGGCAGGACACGAAACTTCGGCGGCAGGGGCCGTGCAGTCCGTGAGATGATGCCTCAAACCGCGCAGCCACATCACGCGGCGTGTAGAACTAGATAGAAAATTTAAAAGTGCGCACAGACATGGAGAGTCAAACTTTCGGTGCGACTAAAGTGAACTGACCTTCTCCTGCTTACGCCACTGATAAAATTTTCCATGGTTCCCTTCCTACTGCTGTCATAGCATCTAGATCTAAAGCTTGAAGAACTCGTCAGGAATAGGCAAAGAATAAGATCCATAGTCGAAAAATTCCTAGGATCTCGCACTTTAAAGTGAAGAAGTAACGGGTCATGTTTTTGCTGTGAATAGCAACCGTTTGTCCATTATAACTATTCTATTGTCCATTATAACTATCTGTGTCAATTCCCAACGTTTCGTCTCCGACTGCGAGAGACATCTTCAAGGGGGTCCGTACCCCTTGAAGATGCCTCCCGCAGTCGGAGACGAAACGTTGGGAAATGACACAGAATTCATCAACCGAACACGGCATAACAGCCCGGATAATTATAATGGACATGATATTTCCGGCCGTGAAAGTTTACATTTCAGTAAAAGCAACCGTTGCCGGTCAACCTGTAGAACATTCCATCGACAAAAAAGAATATTTCCACTGTGATGAATGAAAATCAGCGTCATTTTTCACTGAAAGGTATTGGCTCTTTTTCCTTTACGGTTTTTTGGCAAATATTTCATCTCAAAACACGTTTCTGAACATTATTGTACTAGATTTCCTTGGTTTTTTAAGTTAATTCCAAAAACTCTGTTTACGGTGGTAGTGTCAATGTAAGAAACACAGTTCTTGGTAATAACACGTTCTCTTTTTTTAACAAAAACTGATTTTCCATAAATAGTAGCCTTCCTTTTATTGATTTATTAACTATAGTTTAGAGAAACATGGAAGCATGTCGACGTAACGCTACTTCGAAAATTTGAGTGTCCATTTCGTTGCTTTTATATTCAAGCAGCTTTCTGACTGGCCTCACAACAGTAAGTGTATCTCTTTCCTGTCCTTCCCAACAGAGAAAAATTTGGGATAATCACGCAATCCAATCCAGGACCTCAGCGGTACTATCCAAGAACACGAAGCAGTAAACCATTTGATCATTTTCCGATCGGTACTGAGATACTAGCTTAAGCTCTTAGAGTGTGTAGCAATTACAGGTGAAAATATATTTTGGCAGATGAGAAAACTGAAAATATAAGAAAATAAGTCGGCGTAGATTGAAATGAACGGTTGACCGTATCACCCGTGACTGAAACGGCAGACAATAAGACAAAAGATACATCTGTGGAATATAACGACATCACTTGGGAAGGTAGCTTATGGGTGCGGTCAGCGAAGAGTCGTGGAAACTTAGGTGAGACATACTGTACACTCTGTGACTGTTCGTGATACTAATAGGTATGTCACTCAGTGGCGCGTACAGAAGCGCAGCGCTCCACTTGTAAGTGTACGTGAGTGTACGCTGTCGGTGCTTCCGCTTCATGCTGCTCGAGTGTAAACATGGCAAGGTTGCCGCCACGGCCAGGTAAACACTTCGCCTTGCTCAGTAGTGCACACGAATCGACGAAGCCCACGAGACTTCAACCAGTTGTTGGCACGTAACACACACGAAGACCGGCTCAGCTTGCAGAGCACCGTACCGTACACCTACCGAACCTCCTGATCGTAGAAACAGCCCCAAGGAACCACTTGAGTTCGAGGCCACACGTTAAATCTTTAATAAGGGTCATTTGAAACTATTGAGTTAAAAACTATGACAAGAAAAATATTAGCTGCTAACGACTGACTTTGTGCATCAGGTGGGCGACAGGAAATGACTGTCAGAGAGGTAGAGAATCAACCTTCTATGGGATGTATGTACTACTCTTCATATAATGCACATTGTAAACATACAAAAAATGTTCAAAACGTAGCATTCATTGCACCATGAACACCGAATGAAAAATGGCGCGCCACAGTGATCGCACAGGTTCGCACGATAGACATCGAGGACGAACGCCTGGGGAGTACAATCTGTGTAGGACATTCAGCTAGGTATCCACTCTTAAAGAATGCATATATAATTGGTGTAACCCGATGAAGAGAACTGATAGCATATGACGGCATGCAATCGAATGCGAAACAGTCTGTCGTGGAGCCTATCGTGATAATGGCCATCCTTGAAGGCGTAGCTTCAGATGGTGCTCTAATATCTTTTATAGGCATAGAAAAACAAGAGTTGGAGGCTGGATTTGTCCAGTTGTTTCAGGCGGTATTTGTTATGGTTTTCGTCGTCAGCTGTTATGATGACAGGTGACCAATCCTAAATAGAAACATATATTACAGGTTTGGTAGTGAAGTCGTCTAAACATGCTGCGTGGTGTCTGTTTGTTCTATATCGTGTCTCCCTACCACTTTCGCGCAACGACGCTCTGAGCGTGTTTTTTAGGGAATTGACTAGTTTGAACCTGGGACCTGTTGCTGGTAAGGAGACGCCAGACCACACATGACATGTAGAGTTCAGAAGAGTTCAGTGAGACTAGCGATGATATAACCAAATACTTAATGATTTCAGCGTCAGCTCCACTGCACTCCCTGTAAAAGAATCTTAATACTAACTAAATTTAGTGCAAGGGGTTCAAGGCTTCCCTATTTTTAGTTAGCTGGTAAAATAACGTCGAAAAAGCAGTTAAGTTTACCAATGGAAATTTTAATCTACTCACAAAACATCTTTTATAAATTGCACTATTGATAAAAGGAAATGTTTTAATACAGGATGGTAAAAACCAACTGCGTTCAACAAAAATGTGAACGAATATTCCCTGAATGGGTTTCCAAGCTCTACAATGGATCGAAGGATGACCTTTGCCATATCACATCTATAATCTAGGTTTAAATTAAGTTTCACAAAAGAGCAAACTATCAAAATGGTCTACAGTGACCCTCAATTATCTTTAATTACTTATCGAACTTGTCGTAAATTACAGTGGCTGATGTGGCTTCTCAATAACTACACTCCTGGAAATTGAAATAAGAACACCGTTAATCCATTGTCCCAGGAAGGGGAAACTTTATTGACACATTCCTGGGGTCAGATACACCACATGATCACACTCACAGAACCACAGGCACATAGACACAGGCAACAGAGCATGCACAATGTTGGCACTAGTACAGTGTATATCCACCTTTCGCAGCAATGCAGGCTGCTATTCTCCCATGGAGACGATCGTAGAGATGCTGGATGTAGTCCTGTGGAACGGCTTGCCATGCCATTTCCACCTGGCGCCTCAGTTGGACCAGCGTTCGTGCTGGATGTGCAGACCGCGTGGGACGACGCTTCATCCAGTCCCAAACATGCTCAATGGGGGACAGATCGGGAGTTCTTGCTGGCCAGGGTAGTTGACTTACACGTTCTAGAGCACGTTGGGTGGCACGGGATACATGCGGACGTGCATTGTCCTGTTGGAACAGCAAGTTCCCTTGCCGGTCTAGGAATGGTAGAACGATGGGCTCGATGACGGTTTGGATGTACCGTGCACTATTCAGAGTCCCCTCGACGATCACCAGTGATGTACGGCCAGTGTAGGAGATCGCTCCCCACACCATGATGCCGGGTGTTGGCCCTGTGTGCCTCGGTCGTATGCAGTCCTGAATGTGGCGCTCACCTGCACGGCGCCAAACACGCATACGACCATCATTGGCACCAAGGCAGAAGCGACTCTCATCGCTGAAGACGACACGTCTCCATTCGTCCCTCCATTCACGCCTGTCGCGACACCACTGGAGGCGGGCTGCACGATGTTGGGGCGTGAGCGGAAGACGGCCTAACGGTGTGCGGGACCGTAGCCCAGCTTCATGGAGACGGTTGCGAATGGTCCCCGCCGATACCCCAGGAGCAACAGTGTCCCTAATTTGCTGGGAAGTGGCGGTGCGGTCCCCTACGGCACTGCGTAGGATCCTACGGTCTTGGCGTGCATCCGTTCGTCGCTGCGGTCCGGTCCCAGGTCGACGGGCACGTGCACCTTCCGCCGACCACTGGCGACAACATCGATGTACTGTGGAGACCTCACGCCCCACGTGTTGAGCAATTCGGTACGTCCACCCGGCCTCCCGCATGCCCACTATACGCCCTCGCTCAAAGTCCGTCAACTGCACATACGGTTCACGTCCACGCTGTCGCGGCATGCTACCAGTGTTAAAGACTGCGATGGAGCTCCGTATGCCACGGCAAACTGGCTGACACTGACGGCGGCGGTGCACAAATGCTGCACAGCTAGCGCCATTCGACGGCCAACACCGCGGTTCCTGGTGTGTCCGCTGTGCCGTGCGTGTGATCATTGCTTGTACAGCCCTCTCGCAGTGTCCGGAGCAAGTATGGTGGGTCTGCCACACCGGTGTCAATGTGTTCTTTTTTCCATTTCCAGGAGTGTATATAACAGAAAAATCATCGAGTTTCAGATTTTTACTTCAAGTGGCAAATGTGAACACCATGAGCTTTAATTGACGATCGACACTAGTATTACGCAAAAAGGGGATGTAACAGATGAGACTTCTGCAATTCTGAGTGAAGCCTTATGCGCTGTTATGTGGCATCGCGTGCATTCATTACCTTGTCAGTGTTCGTCAGGGGGCGGCGGCCGGCGCAGCTCCGTCCAGCTCGCCCTCTCGGAAGCAACTCTCTTCTAACTTCTCCTTATTACAATTTACCGAAGTTGGTTTAAAAAAACTATCTGGCTGTGTTTTCATCTAACCAATCAGGGTCTCAATGTTAACCTTAAGCTCTGCCTACAGAAATTCTCTCTATCTAATGAGAAACGTTATACTTCTCGTGGTGGGGCAATGTTTTTAAAGTTTGCAACGTAACAGAGACGCGAAAAAGTCTCACGCTAAACCTTGCAGCTGGTGTGATCCTTTTAGCGTTATCGTAAGATCTATACTGTTCTTCTGGAGGGCTCTATCTTATAACATGGGCTGGGGGGTGGTCCTAACGCACCAGAGACGCGAAAAAGTCTCACGCTAAAACTTGCGGGTGGTGTGGTCGTAGCGGTTAGCTGGTGACGTGGGTGTCCATCCCTTATCGTAGGGCCTTCTCGCTTAACACGGTTCTGCTCTCGGCTTCTGTTCTCGTTTCTCCCCTCGGAACTGCGTCTGTCTCACGGTGGGAAGGTATGACATGCATTTAGGCATTCTTGTGTTGGTCTGTGGTATTCCATTTGCTCACTCGTTACTCGTATTACTTTGGTTAATTTAATGTCACGATTTATTCGGAGCTATGTGGCATACTACTGGATTTGCTTATCATGTCAGGGTTTTCATGGAAGGTGTTGTATTTGCCAGACACCTTACAGTCGGTAAGGAGCTGGCTGCATAGTCTGTATCTACAAAGACTGAAATAATATACATTGTACTTCACTTGTGTTACAGGCTTCTTTATATGCTGCATACATATAATTACAAACAGATATTTAGAGAGCCATTACTTATGCCATATGTTACTAAGCGCCTTGTTAGAGGTTGCTTCCTATCAGATGAAGGCTTTGCTAGATTCCTAGTTGTACCGAGCAAGAGTGGACGAGAGCTCGCTAGATATTGTCACAAGCCGCTGAGCGGCGCTAGTCGCGACTCGCTGGTCCAGCGATATCTATTACGGACCGCAGTCGATATCTGCAACCCCTAACAAGTGTGGTACCGAACGTATAAACTGATATGTCTCACATTTATCACGAGGGATAATTTTCTCTAAAGTGGTATGATTTTTGTACGCAGATTGGGAACCAAGCAAGAGCAAGTCATTTTGACCGGCTACTGGCCAAAAGCAGTGCTCATACCGTAGTTGTAGTCCTCTGACGCCCATTTTCCTATTTTTGTTTGCTGTGACGTAAACATTCCCTAGTGCCCTTGCAAGGACACGCCCACGAGAAAGAATGGTAGGAGCAGAGCACCTCAAACTTTTAGAAGCACAATAAATAACTTTCCAGCCAATTTACCATTCTGATTAACGGTAGGCGTAATTGCATACCATTGCGTTAAGGCATTGATGTTGGTTGATCTTGATTCCTCTCTCTCGGTACCTCTAATTTCCAGGGTTCCTTTCATATGCATTTCCTCTTAAATCCCTAACTGTCGGAGATGAAAAAAATTCCTCATCAACCGATGGGGTAAATTTGTTTATCTCATGTTGGGATGGATTTCGCAGTTTGCTGTGTATCGTTAAGTGGACTCTCTGTTTGAAATGTCGTTATTTTACGCCTTCGAATTCTGTAGTACTGTTTGAAGTTCTGCAACCGTTCACTGCTTCCCTTGAAATCAGTGTATCTACGTAGCGCGCAATTTCATGTGCATGATGTAGTAGGTCACTACCATGATTATCCTGTAATCTGTGTCGACCGTCCTTGATACACGCAAACACCAGTTTTTGTCACTAGTGCCTTGCCCTTCCTGGAATATCTGTAGTTTAGCTTATCCACTACATGATCGTACTGTTGCGGACTTCTTCGAAATCTCATAATTTTCTTTTACTATTCTGTAGACGATCTCTCATGTACATAATTATTTTAGTATCCGCTCCTTGGACAACGATCTTCCTCTACTATGCTTCATTGGAGACAGGATGTCTGGATACTCGTCTGACTGACTGAAAAAGTAATGCCTGCATCTTCGTAACTCCCCAACAATTAGAAGCACTGGTATGCGGCAGGTACTGGCTTGTTCCGTAGCCTCTTCTCTACAGTTCCAGTGTAAAGTATGGAACCCTGCGCAGACGGTCGGTCAATGCGATTTAAGCAACGTGGAGTCACTGAATTCTTGACAGCAGACGGTGTCACCCCAAAAGAGACTCATCAGAAAATGAAAGCAGAATGGGAAGAGTCGTCACCTTCATTCTTGTAACACGGGAGGAATTCCTGGCAAATTTCAAGTCTGTGCGCTATCACTTCAGGAGTGTCCGCCCATGGTAGCTGAGTGGTCAGCGCTACAGAATGTCAATTCTAAGGACCTGGGTTAGATTCCCGACGGGGTCGGAGATTTTCTCCGCTCAGGGACTGATGGGTGTTGTCCTAATCATCGTCATTTCATCCCCATCGACGCCCAAGTCGCCGACGTGGCGTCAAATCGAAAGACTTGCCCCGTTCGAACGGTCTACCCTACGAGAGGCCCTAGTCACACGGCCAAGCAAATTTCAGGAGTCAGTATCCAGGGTACCCATCGTGCACAGATCTTCCGATAGCCAAGCAAAGCAATAATGTGACCCATACGTTCTTGTGAAATGCCGATTGTGCTTGCAATTTCTCTCTTAGTGATACGACGATCGTCCTGAATCAATCTGTCAACATTTTGCTTGTGAAACTCGGTGGTTGCTGTCACAGGACGTCCTACTCTTTGTTTGTCGCGCTGGTCAGATGTTCCCGCCTCAACATCTTTCAACTTACTCGCTCAACGACGCACTGTACTCACATCAACACAATCACCATAAGCTACTTTCATTCTCTGATGAATCTCCTTTGATGTGAAACCTCCTGCTGTCAATAATTCAATGACCGCACGTTGCTTAAATCACATTGACCGACGGTCTGCGCAGGGTTCCATACATTGCACTGTAACAACACAGCCGTTGAATGATAAGGCTTCTCGCTAACTGCAGCTTTACAGAAGAGGCTACAGAACAAACCAGTACCTGCCGCATACCAATGCTGCCAACTGTTGAAGAGTTACGAAGGTTGATGCATTACTTTTCAGTTAATCCTCGTACATGGCTCGACGCTTGTTTCAACACCACTTCCACTTGTTAAGTACATATAGTCGTATCGTCATCACTCTACTCGTAATACACATTGTCCACAGAGTCGAGAGTATACGACACCACATATCCACTGACTCATTTTGCACAAACGCTAATATTTCATCTGACACTTCTTTCTTACTTTGCGAAATTCTTTGGGCTCCTCTCTGAAGAAATGTCAACGTCGGCAGCTGTTGTTGTATATCTAATGCAATGTTTGTTGTATTTATCGTTGCCATTGCTCTGCTTTGTATCAACACCACCACCACTCTAGCACTGTGAGTTACTCGTCGACTAAGCAGTTCAAACAAATGGTTCAAATGGCTCTGAGCACTATGGGACTTAACTGCTGAGGTCATCCGTCCCCTAGAACTTAGAACTACTTAAACCTAACTAACCCAAGGACATCACACACATCCATGCCCGAAGCAGGATTCGAACCAGCGACCGTACCGGTTGTGCGGGTCCAGACTGTAGCGCCTGGAACCGCCTGGCCACTCCGTCCGGCGACTAAGCAGTTGAAGTGCGGTCTGTAAACTCATGTTGTGCTCACCATTGGATACCCCTAGTCCTGCCCCTGTTGCCATGAGCAGCCAATACTGTCGTTGAACGGTAGACAATACATGGGACGTCGAATGCTGTAAACGTCATTGCTCGTTTGCGACCTCGAACTCAACGGGTTCCTCGTCAGTGAGCCGTGATACCCCCTGGGTGAGTTATGAGCCTCTCAAATGGCTCTGAGCACTATGGGACTTAACATCTGTGGTCACCAGTCCCCTAGAACTTAGAACTACTTAAACCTAACTAACCTAAGGACATCACACACATCCACGCCCGAGGCAGGATTCGAACCTGCGACCGTAGCAGTCGCGCGGTTCCGGATTGAGCGCCTAGAACCGCTAGACCACCGGCAATGAGCCTCTCCTCTACTATCGATAGTTCTGCTCAGATTTCAAGAAAATAGAATGTAATGTGTGGCGGTTGGAACTAGGGGGCAGAGGGGGGGGGGGGGGGAGGTGGAGGAAGGGGAAGGTAAGAATAGTGAAACCATTGTCTTCATAGGTCAATGTTTTTGACCGACACAGTGAAATATTTTTATGTATTATATACAAAATATCCTCTAACACAGCAGTTCCCAAACTTACCTCTGACGGAACACTTTGAGAAGCCTTGTACTCTGATGGATGACCTTGTTTACTTCGAAGGTTAATGAAGTTAATAAATGATTAGTAATTAATTGGCAAAAACGGGTTCTAATGTACACAGGCATGTATTTGGCCGACTACTACAGTACAATTACAATAAAACGCGGATAATTAATAAATGGAATGGAAGATGTACTGTTTAGTTTCTCTGGGTTGGCTCACCCACCAACGGCTAATTTTTCATTATTTCATAGCATTTATTCAGAGTGAGACGGTCGTGGAGTGCGCGTATTTTGATTGTAAAGGTTACCACCCACACCGAGCGAAACAAACACTGTTGCTTGTAATTGTTGTTAACAGACGCGATGTGGCTTCTTAATGTCACGTACGAATAAAAGCAAAAATATATACAGCCCGATTCAGCTTCCCTTATGGATGCCGTTTTATGCAAACCGCAGTGATATATCTGGCCCTCAAAAACCACGCGCGAGATTTTCATATTCTATCGCTCTGTGAGCGCAAACTATTAGTACTACCGAAAAAAACAAGCAAGAGCTTTTTGTAAGAAATCCAATGTAGTTAAATGTTGTACTGGGATACGTTTTCTCTAGAGGCCGTAATTTTCGAGTTATTTAATAAAAAGACACAAAAGGGACATCGTATGACACGCATACTCCGACACACAGCCGTCAGCGGCCAGTGGCTCTCCCTCCTACACTGTTTAAAAATTTGCGACTACACGAAGTAATTTCCACATTCGACCTTTTTTGAGCTTCATTGGCAGGCCTTATTACGCCCCGGCTTCGTCGACCACTTACATATGATAAAAGTGACGTTTGTGTCAATGTTAGCTACCAGTTTTGTTAGTTTTAAAAGTATAAAATAAACATTTACATCGCTGTGTTCATGAGGCCTTCTGACTACGAAACTACTGCTATTGTAAGTGGTAAGGTTAGATCGAACTGTCAACGTAATTAGTTTTAGCGTAACGTTTGCAAAAGTCGTTTTTCTTTCATTACCCTCGCGAGCACTTTTAAATTAATGGTGTTAACGAAATAGCCGGCTATGCTGATGCCGTAATAACTTAGTCAATACAGACCAAAAAAAAGAATATCGGGAACAGTTCTTGTAGTTGGAAATTTTTGTTGAAGAAGGGATTGCCACGAGCCATATACTAGAAATTGAGACTGATGAGGGATGAGTGTGGGAGTCAGGGTGGGTTTGGATCCCACTTTTGTACGTCTTTGTTGTATAACTCGCAAACCGTGGCCTCCGGTGAAAACGTATCGCAGTCCAGAATTTAACTACGTTAAGTTTCCTACAAAAAATTCCGGTGCCTATCTGCTGTAGAACTAACAGTTTGCGCGTAGTGAGCGAGAGAACATGAAAATCTCGCACGTTGTTTTTGAAGACCAGATTGATCATTGCGTGTTGCTTAAAATGACATGGTAGAGGCAGATGAATCACCCTGTACACAGAACATAAAACAACATATACCCCCTTGTGAATTACATATTATTCCCGCAGATTACTTTCCTGCAGAATTTATACGTCCGTATTCTGAACAATTAACTAGAATTTTACTGATGTATTTTAATTACATTTATGAAAAATGCAACTACAATTCTGACTACAGTGTTGTGCTCCGCGATAACTAACCGATTGCTGTGCAGATTGCTGGCAACACAGGAAAGGGAACCAAAGTGATCACAACTGTTGAGGGGGCTGGAAGTGCAGTGAAACGACTTTTTGCATTCTTCGTTCTACACCTATATCCACATATACATCTACACCTATAGATTCATTCCCATCCATTCTCGTTCCATTGTACCAGTCGTTAGGATTTCTTCATGTTCCATCCTCATATGGAGCGCGGGAAGAATGGTTGTTTGAAGCCATCTCTACGGGCAGTAATTATTCTAATTTTATACTCACGACCCCCCTGTGAGCGATACGTAGGGATAGTAGTATACTTTTGGGGTCACCACACCTAGCCGGTTCTTGAAACTATGTTAGCAGACATTCTCCAGATAGTTTACCTCTTTCTCGAACAGTCTTCCACTTCATTTCCTTCAGTATCACTGTGACAGTCAATAAAACAAACCGGTGACCAGAATGATATTTTCACACTGCAGTGGAGTGTGCCCTGGCTTAGCCACAGCCTAGTTCGAGTCTCGGTCCGGCACACAGTTTTAATCTGCCAGTAAGTTTCGTATCAGCGCACACTCCGCTGCGGAGTGAATATCTCATTCTGGAAACATCCCCCAGGCTGTCGCTAAGCCATGTCTCTGCAATATCCTTTCTTCCAGGAGTGCTAGTTCTGTAAGGTTCGCAGAAGAGCTTCTGTGAAGTCTGGAAAGCAGGAGACAAGGTACTGGCGGAAGTAAAGCTGTGAGGACGGGGAGTGAGTCGTGCTTCGGTAGCTCAGATGGTAGAGCAGTTGCCCGCGAAAGGCAAAGGTCCCGAATTCGAGTCTCGGTCCGGCACACAGTTTTAATCTTCCAGGAAGTTTCAGACCTGTGACCATTCAGGCTGCTCATCTTTTTCTGCGTTCAACCCCTGTCAACCCTATTTGGTACAAGTCCCAGACACTTGCGCAATATTCTAGAACCGGTCGCACTAGTGATTTATAAGCAATGTCCTTTGTAGACTGGTTACACTTACGCAGTATTCTACCAATAAAACGAGATATACCACCTGCTTTACTCAAGGCTGAGCCTATGTTATCATTCCACTTCATATCCCTGAAAAATGTTACACCCAGGTATTTGTATGAGTTCGCCGATCCCAACAGTGTAGTCATACGATACTACGTTTTTCGTTTTGTGAAGCGCACAATTATTCATTTCTCTACATTTAAGACAAGTTGAAAATTTTTGCACCACTGTAAAATATTCATACTCGTGCCATACAGATCGACTGGATTCCGTAAAAAAGCGTTACAAACTCATTCTTGTCGAAATGCGGTGCTTTTTTGTAGTCATTATTAAGTAAGGTGTTATAAGGAAACTGTTGTAACGCGACTGCACAACGAGTAGATGAGGGACGATATTTTGAACAACTATTTAACGTTCAGGCAGGAAAGCATCTTGTAACCACGCTGTTAGATCGCATGGGTTGACAGTTGTTCAAACAATGACGATCTCCAACTTCTGCCGACTATTATTAATAAGGGGAAGGGACCAAGTTAATAACCACAGCACGGTGTAAGCTACTTTCATAAAGAATATTAACTGGAAAAAATGACTAATGTTATTGTTATTCATTCTCACGTGACGTTTTGTGGCGCCGACATGGACGGTTATGAAATTTACGCTCGTTAAATCAATATCATGGAGGCATCGAATGAAAACGCAATGTTATTAATAGTGTTATAGAAAGTTGCCACTCACCCTATAGCGGAGATGCTGAGTCAAAGATAGGCGCAACAAGAAGACAGTCACAAATAAAGCTTTCGGCCAGGAAGGCATTCGTCACACACACACACACACATGACTGTAGTCTCAGGCAACTGAGGCCACACTACAAGCAGCACCACAAATGCATGATGGCAGTGACAACTGGGTGGGGGTAAGGAGGAGGCTGGAGTTCCGCCACTTTTGTTTTGTGGTTAAAGTTAGATATAGTGGGAATTAGTGAAGTTCGGTGGCAGGAGGAACAAGACTTTTAGTCAGGTGAATACAGGGTTATAAATACAAATTCAAATAGGGGTAATGCAGGAGTAGGTTTGATAATGAATAAAACAATAGGAATGCGCGTAAGCTACTAAAAACAGCACAGCGAACGCATTGTTGTGGCCAAGATAGACACGAAGCTCACGCCTACGACAGTAGTACAAGTCTATACGAGTGCCAACTAGCTCTGCAGATGACGAGGAAATTGAAGAAATGAATGATGAGATAAAAGAAATTATTCAGATAGTGAAGGGAGACGAAAATTTAATAGTCATGGGTGATTGGAATTCGATAGTAGGAAAAGGAAGAGAAGGAAACGTAGTAGGTGAATATGGATTGGTGGTAAGAAATGAAAGAGGAAGCCGCCTGGTGGAATCCTGCACAGAGCGCAACTTAATCAGAGCTAATACTTGGTTCAAGAATCATAAAAGAAGGTTGTATTAATGCAAGAAGCCTGGAGATACAGACAGATTTCAGATAGGTTATATAATGGTAAGACAAAGATTTAGGAACCAGGTTTTAAGTTGTAAGACATTTCCAGGGGCAGATGTGGACTCTGACCACAATCTATTGGTTATGAACTGTAGATTTTAACCGAAGAAACTGCACAAAGGTGGGAATTTAAGGAGATGGGACCTGGATAAACTGACTAAACCAGAGGTTGTACAGAGTTTCAGGGATAGCATCAGAGAACAATTGACAAGAATGGGGGAAAGAAATACAGTAGAAGAAGAATGGGTAGCTTTGAGGGATGAAGTAGTGAAGGCAGCAGAGAAACAAGTAGGTAAAAAGACGAGGGCTAGTAGAAATCCTTGGGTGACAGAAGAAATATTGAATTTAATTGACTAAAGGAGAAAATATAAAAATACACTAAATGAAGCCGGCAAAGAGGAATACAAACGTCTCAAAAATGAGATCGACAGGAAGTGCAAAATGGCTAAGCAGGCATGGCTAGAGGACACATGTAAGGATGTAGAGGCTTATCTGACTAGGGGTAACATAGATACTGCCTACAGGAAATTAAAGCGACCTTTGGAGAAAAGAGAACCACTCGTAAGAATATCAAGAGCTCAGTTGGAAACCCAGTTCTAAGCAAAGAAGGGATAACAGAAAGGTGGAAGGAGTATATAGAGGGTCTGTACAAGGGCGATGTACTTGAGGGCAATGTTGTAGAAAGGGAAGAGGATGTAGATGAAGATGAAATTGGAGATATGATACTGCGTGAAGAGTTTGATAGAGAACTGAAAGGCCTAAGTCGAAACAAGGCCCCGGGAGTAGACAACATTCCATTAGAACTGCTGACAGCCTTGGGAGAGCCCGTCCCGACAAAATTCTACCATCTGGTGAGCAAGATGTATGGGAAAGGCGAAATACCCTCAGACTTCAAGAAGAATATAATAATTCCAATCCCAAAAAAAGCAGGCGTTGACAGATGCGAAAATTACCGAACTATCAGTTTAATAGGGGCCTAAGTCACGGCTGCAAAATATTAACGCGAGTGCTTTACAGACGAATGGAAGAACTGGTAGAAGCCGACCTCGGGGAGGATCAGTTTGGATTCCGTACAAATATGGGAACACGTGAGGCAACACTGACCCTACGACTTATTTTAGAAGCTAGATTACGAAAAGGCAAATCTAAGTTTCTAGCATTTGTAGACTTATAGAAATCTTTTGACAATGTTGACTGGAACACACTCTTTCAAATTCTGAAGGTGGCAGGGGTAAAATACAGGGAGCGAAAGGCTATTTACAATGTCTACAGAAACCAGTTGGCAATTATAAGAGTCGAGGGACATGGAAGCAGTGGTTGGGAAGGGTGTGAGACAGGGTTGTAGCCTCTCCCCAATGTTGTTCAATCTGTATATTGAGCAAGCAGTAAAGGAAACAGAAGAAAAATTCGGAGTAGGTATTAAAATTCATGGAGAAGAAATAAAAACTTTAGGGTTCGCCGATGACATTGTAATTCTGTCAGAGACAGCAAAGGACTTGGAAGAGCAGTTGAATGGAATGGACAGTGTCTTGACAGGAGGATATAAGATGAACATCAACAAAAGCAAAACGAGGATAATGGAATGTAGTCGAACTAAGTCGGGTGATGGTGAGGGAATTAGATTAGGAAATTTTTTGCTATTTGGGGAGGAAAATAACTGTTGACGGTGACATAGAGAGAATATAAAATATAGACTGGCAATGGCAAGGAAAGTGTTTCTGAAGAAGAGAAATTTGTTAACATCGAGTATAGATTTAACTGTCAGGAAGTCGTTTCTGAAAGTATTTGTATGGAGTGTAGCCATGCATGGAAGTGAAACATGGACGGTAAATAGTTTGGACAAGAAGAGAGTAGAAGCTTTCGAAATGTGGTGCTACAGAAGACTGCTAAGGATTAGATGGGTAAATCACACAACTAATGAGGAGGTACTGAATAGGACTGGGGAGAAGAGGAGTTTGTGGCACAACTTGACTAGAAGAAGGGATTGGTTGGAAGGGCATATTCTGAGGCAGCAAGGGATCACCAATTTAGTACTGGAGGGCAGCGTGGAGGGTAAAAATCATTGAGGGAGACCAAGAGATGAATACACTAAGCAGATTTAGAAGGATGTAGGGTGCAGTACGTACTGAGAGATGAAGAAGCTTGCACAGGATAGAGTTGCATGGAGAGCTGCATTAAAGCAGTTTCAGGACTGAGGACCACAACAACAACAACAACAACAACAACAACCTACAAACAGCTCTGGGGTACAGTTATGGGCACACACATGGCACCATCCTATGCCTACCTATTCATGGGCCGTCTAGAGGAATCCTTCCTAAACACCCATAATCCTAAACGACTCATCCGTTTCAGATTCATTGATGACATCTTAGCAATCTAGATTGAAGGGGAGGACATCCTATCCACATTTCTCCAGCACCTCGACAACGTCTTCCCCATTGGCTTCAACTGGTCCTACTCAACACAACAACACACCTTCCTAGATGCTGACCTCCACCTCAACGATGGCTACCTCTGCGCATATCAAACCTACTAACCACCAGTAATATTTACATTTCAACAGCTGCCACCCGTTCTACACCAGAAAGTCCCTTCAATACAGGCTAGCCACCCATGGTCGTCGCAACTGTACCCTGTCGAAATATACCAAGGGGCTCACAGAAGTCTTCACAGACTATAAGTATTCTCCCAACCTTGTACAAAAGAAATCTGCTGGGCCTTATCTCTACAGTCTCCCATCCCTCCCAAAGTTCAACCTTCCAGCCACAGGGATGCATTTCCCTCGTAACTCAGGACTGGAGCAACTGATTTACATTCCTCGCCAGGGTTTCGACTACCTCTCGTCGTGGACTGAAATGAGGAGTGTTCTGCTAACTATCCTTCCCACCAGTCCCGCCAGTCCCGCAGTGGTGAACTGCTGTCCACCGAACCGACACAATATACAAGTCCATGCCTACACAATGTCTGTTCCCGAACCCTCACCTCATAGCTCATAATCCTGTAATAGACCTAGGTGCAAATTCCGTCCCATAGAACCTCCCACCACCACCTTCTCTAGACCGATCGCAAACATCATCTATTCCATCAAAGGCAGGGCTAGCTGTGAAACCAGTCTTGTGGTCTACAACCTAAACTGCAATCACTGTGCTGCATTCTATGTGGGCATGACAACCAACGAGCTGTCTGTCTGCATAAATACCAGTGACAAACTGTGGACAAGAAATAAGTGGACCCCCCTGTTGCTGAGCACGCTGCCAAACATTGAATGTCTGCTTTACAGCTTGTGCTGTATGGATCCTTCCCACCAACAACAGATTTCTGAGTTACAGGCGGGAACTTTCTCTGCCATACATCCCACATTCCCGTAACCCTGCTGGCCTCGACCTTCGTTAGTAGTTGTCTTCACCCCTCCAGCCCTTCCCTGTTCCCATTCCAGCACTACACAGCCCTCATTCCACCAACGCACCCAGTTTTTTTACTTCTCTCCTTTTCTGCTATCCCCCTCCCCCCTTTCCCCACTCTCGCCTACCCTACATGTAACCTACAGCACTTCATTGTCTGCTACCCCTATCCTAGTAACCCTCCCCGTCCCTGCTCCAGCCTCCACCTTAACTCCAACCAGTTGTCACTCTCATCATGCACTTGTGCTGGTGCTCGAAATGTTGCCTCAGTTGCCTGAGACTACAGTCATGTATGTGTGAATTGTGTTCACGTGAGTATGTGTGTGTATATCTGTTGTCTGTTCTTGGTGAGGGCCTTACTGGCCAAAACCTTTATTTGTGACAGTCTTTTTGCAGTGCCTATCTCCGACGCAGCATCTCCGCGATAGGGTGAGTGGCACTTTTCCTTTTCATAATATTGTTACATTCCATCCTCGATTTTTCAATGTTCAGTGTTATCAGTAGTTTTTCCAAGAGCACTTATTCATTTTCCATAGAACACCAGTGTTCCACGGAACAGGACCTGCCAAACACTGTCCCAGACATACAACAGACATAGAACAGACATACAACAGACATAGAAAAACCGTTTCGTACTAGTATACACGAAGAATAATATAAGAAATTGAGCTACTTTGTATCACAGTTATTTTAAAAGTACTGTTTATATTCTCGTTTGAGTTATGATATGTATAGGAAAAGTAGTGACTACTCAACTAAAGCAGATACAAAAATGAGTAGACAGTCTTTAGACAGCAGTTGGGGAGTGCTATGAAGTGATTGAATGATATTCAGAATACGTAACAAACCACACAACATAAGATTTTTATTAATCACAGATGAAACAAAATGAATAGTAAATGTAGGAACATTTATTCGATTATATTTTACAGATAAAAACAAACAAACTGAGTTTTTGTTTCACTAATTTGTTTATTTCTAACCGGTTTTCGGTTTATCGTGTCACTGTCAGGAAAAAACTCATTAGCGTCCTCAACAGACACTAGTGTGTACCAGACTAAACATTAGAAGCAAAGGTACTTTCAGCACACAGAGAAGCTTTTGCGCAGGTCATTTCGGACTGGATGCCACAACCAACAGTTAATGATAATATCTTTGTTTGCAGTGTTTAGTTGTCTGTGCACTGGTGCACTGTTGGCTTGTATGGACTCTAATCAGTTCACATGTGGAGGTGTAAAACGTCCTAAGTGCCGATGTAACCTTATAAGGGGACTCAAAAAAGAACGTGTTTCGTTTTGTACATAAGTTATATGTATCCTAAATATTGAGAAGATACTGTGGTATCACCGAATTATGCTGCCCACCTCATCACTCGAAAATCGACGAGACAAAAAAATATTTTTTTAGGAACGTTCTGAGTGCTATAACTGCAAATTGACTTGTTCTGAGCGCCAATTAGACACGTTTCATTCAAAGTGGCGTGAATGTAGAGGAATTACGTTTCATGTGTTATAAGACAAGTACAAAAATACAGTAGTAATGTTTTAACTAGTAGAACTGTAGTGAACAAAAACCTTTTCTCTTTTCCTTTGCATTTTTACAAAAGAATAAAAAAAATTAATTTCATCGAAAAAAACCACTCAGTAATACTTTTATTTCCTACAGAACTCCAGTTTTGGCATCCCATGTTGTAAAGCCTACCGTAAAATTCCATGTGCTGCTGAAGAAAAGATGGCAATATCATCAACAGGTCTTTCTATTTAGTAACTGATAAACATCGCTTGTCTTTCAGACGAAGCACGACATATTAAACGCTAGCTACTTCTGTTGTATCTGTGTAACGATGAATTACTAATGTATTACAGCTTTGGCGATGCCAGATGAGTAATTCCTCTTTTGAACATGTTGACATTTTTCTATTCATCTGCTTCAGAATTAAGTATATTAATAGCTATTTGAGGTGGACGCGTACGAGACACTTTGCTTGTGCTACATTTGGATATCTTTCACGCCTGCATTGACAACAGTGCTTCAGCAACATCTTTAAAATTCAAGAAGTGAGATGTATGTGTTAGAATGACGGGGAATAGCTTAATAGGGTTAGCTAGCGGAAATCCTGAGCGCAGCACTGCTTAGCAATGATACCATCCATTATCTGAAAATGAATGTTTAAAATATTTTCTCCGTGATTTGACTCCCTGATCGACTCTACGGACATGCAACAGAGTACCGAGAACAGAGAACAGAATAGTGTGCTGAAATCGCATTTTTGATAAAAACCTCACTTACAACGATTTCCATTTCCAATTTTCAGTTGTTTCCTGACGGTGGGCTAATAAGCTGGAAACCGGTTCGATGTATCAAAATGGTAAGCCCATTAGAATGCACCTGATGAAGTCCATTTATTTTAAGTCGGCGTAGTGGTTCTAGAGTTGTACTTTTCATGTAATTTCCAGGGACTGCTGTCATGAATAATATTGCAGCGTCTAGGAGGGGAGCCGGTGAAGATGCAAGCAAAGACCTGAGGTTAAGATAGAAAGAGAGTTGCGTTGTGGTGACGCTGAAGAGACACATTTGGGACGTGCTAAAGGAGATTACGACTGGTTGCTGCACATTTGGTAATTTTATGGTTTACGGTCGGTGCACGCCTTGGGAACCACATGGAGCCCACCATTCAAAAGGAATAAGACATTCCAATACCTGTATTACTCTGACGATGTAAAGTTTCTTAAGACATGTATGCACGTCCAAAGGAACTTGACACCGTAATTCAGAATATCAGACACATTGAAATATCGTGTTTATCATCTAACACCGGGCAAGCGACTTTGAAATGAGGGAATATACATAACATATACATGAGTACAGGTTGTAGGCGTATGACTGAGGTCTCTTGGACGTTTGGGTCTGTCCATAAAGTGGTGACACGACCACTTACGATAAGCGGGAAATCCGGGTTCGCGTCACAAACGGCACAAATCTTAAGTTTCGTCATTCCATTCTGCAGCTGAAGGTTGTCCAAATTTGCAACTGCGAATACATTTATTGGGGTAAAAGAAGGTCACATTTTTATCGTGGGGAGGAGAGGAGTCAGAATATTAAGCTGCTTGTCAGCCAGATACCTAACGGAAAGCACTAGCTGGCGAACCTAAGCTTCAAGAACTTTCTATAGTCTCCCTCCTTTACGGGTGGGCAGGACATTGTCGTGTCGAGCCAACAATGAGAGTTAGTAGCGAGAGCATTGTTGCCAATTTTGTTGTTTTCCAACTAGATCTAGTGGGAAATTTAGTCTTTTTAAAATATTATCTGGTTTAATTCTAGTTTTTTTAATATTATATTCTTCGAAAAGTTTATTTTGTCCATTCTAATTGATTTCAGTATACTCAACAGGTTATAGAAGAAATAACTTTCTTGCCACTGCTTGTACCATAAAATCTGCTAGGAAACATAAAACGATCGTTCGAAAGGCTTTCTGGCTACCGCGCATGCGCAGAGCGAAAGTCGCGTTCGAAGCGCGTCTGGTCCCAAATCTGGTTACTTGGAGTGGGGCGCCAGCTGTTTGAAGAGCGACCAGCAAGTGGCATGAAGTAGCCAGATGCTACCTGAAAAAAATTTTCTGGCGCTGTCAAGCTGCCAGTTTCGCGCATGCGCATAGTTAAGTGGCTTGTAGTGAGGGTACGTGGCCGTGATTTTTCGATTGTCTTTCAATAGCTGATCGCATTAGTTCACTGTTTGTGGTTCTTCGATGGTTGTAAGGTAAGCACTTTATTTCTTCTGATGTAATATTTTTATTTATTCTTATAAAATCACGTGTAGTAGTTCAGTTGTTCACCCCTCGGTGACAGTCGATCAGTAAAATGCGTTTGAAGAGCCCAGACACCAAGCATGGGCTAGAGACGTTAACGTTGACGCGCATGCGCAGTAGCGCCTGTTTTGCTGGTTCTTCAAGTTGCTTCCTGGCAGCTCTTCGAGCGAACCTAAGTAATTGCTACTGGTACTCTACAACGTAAATAACGAGTGCAAGAAGTACTTAAGCACCGATCTCTTATTCTTTATTTTGTAAACTTATTTTGAATGTATGAAAATTGAAATGGTAATTTAACTACCTTCAGTAACGCACGATACGGTGTAATATTTCTGTTATATATTCCCATTCTCGAGGACCGAGAAACTGAACGAAAGGCAAACTGGTTGTTATTAGTCAGTTATCGTCGAATTCGTGTCGGAAGTGGCTGTGCTTAGCGTTTGTTCTTCTCGTCATAGTTATTGATTAAAGTTCTGTTAAAATGGGTAAAGTTAAATCTCAGTTCACCCAAAAGTCTAGGGAAGAATGGTTAAAAAATCCGACATTTGTCCAATGGTTTTCACAAGCTGTAGGAGATAACACAAAGGCATTCTGTAAAGTGTGTCGCTGTACTGTAAGAACTCCGTTAGCGGATATAGAAAATCACGCATAAACAAAAAAACATAAATTTTCAATTTCTTCCTTTTCCTCCCATATACAGGCAAAACTTAATTTTAAACCAGTTCAGGATTCCGTAGGACATTACGAAGCTGAAGGGTCACACGCCCACGTTGTGTCCGCACATTGTGCTATAATGTCGTGTGATCACTTAGGAGAAATGTGTAAAACCAGTTTCAAAGACAGTCTTATTGCGAGCCAGATTTACATCATACAAAGTGTAGTGCTATTATCAAGACTGTTCTTGGGCCATAGTTTGCGAATGATGTTGATGATGGTACGTACAGTATTTTAAGTGACGAATCAACTGGTATTAGTATCACTAAGCTTCTAGCTTGCTATAATTTATCATAGTAAAGCATCTCACAAGATGGTTTCGACATTTCTTACACTAGTCGAACTTGAAAAAAGCAGTGCTGAGTCTATTGTGTCAGCTATTCAAGGAGTATTGAAAGAAGTTAATTTAAATTTAAAGAAATTGCAGGGGATAGGAACAGATAATGGTAGTGTGATGGTCGGTATTAATAACGGAGTGTATTAAATACTTAAAAGGGAGATTCCGCATTTGGTACTTGTAAGGTGTGTATGTCATTCTATTCAGTTTGCGAACTCTGCAGCAACTGCAGAATGTCTTCTCTGGTACCGCGCGCCGCGGAATTTGAATCCCCGCCAGTCGACATGCACGTCGAAGACCCTTAGAGGTCTCTGCACCATCGCGCCGTAAGCTGTGGCGGCGCGCGCCTCCTGGCCCGCATTTAGTGTGAGGGCGCCACAGTGAAACACATGGGGTCCCAGCGGCCGATAGCGGCGCCCCCGATAGAGTATTTAAGCGCCTGCCTCTCGAAAAAAAAAAAAAAAAAAAAAGAAAACACATCAGCGAGCGAGTCTAATCGTTGCGTGAGTCCTGACATATCGCCTTCGAACACATGTGGGTTGTGATTGAATGTGTTATGTGTTTTTATTATAAGTGGACGTCTTGGATTCGTTTTGTTGCCTCTGGCACACTGTTGCGTCTTGCGTGTTGTTGTCGTAGGGTCTCTCTCCATCGTCCGTCGTTGTTGCGTGTCCGTCCTTTCCGTTCGTTTGTTTGTTTGTTCGCGGGCCACTCTCCGTTTGGTCCCCAGCGCTTTCTCGGCCACCCCACGACCGTTCCGGTCGCGATTACAATATCTTCCAAGAAATTTGGACGTTTTAATAAGGAAAACATACGACTGGTTTTCTCGATCTCCTTCACGACAACTCTTTTACCGCCAGATTTTCTCAGTCCTAAATGATGGGGAGAAGCCACTGAAAATCTTCCATGGTTGTGACACAAGATGGTTATCTATTGAACCTGCTGTATGTAGAATAATTGATCAATGGCTCGAGTTAAAAACTCATTTTGAAATTGTTAGGCAAAGCGAAATATGGTACACAGCTGGATTGCTGTATACGATGTTCAGTGACGAACTTAAGGGGTGTAGGACGTCAAACGGGCCGACTTGTAGCAGGAGAGGTACCACAGGACATTTTAATTTCCACTGTCTGTACTTTTACAAATAAATTCATAAAACTTTGGCAGCATGACCAGGAAGGATTCAGAATTCACACTCATAGCAGTGGAAGTTCGATAACATAACGAAGTAATTTTTTTACACGTCAAATTTCATCATTTTTTTCACTTACTAATGGCAGCATTTGTTGCTATAGGTACATTTTTCTTCATAAGTAAGAGATATGGTTCGATGAATTTTGCACAGCATACAAACCATACTTAAAGGTGTATGAAACTTTAGAATTTTCCAAATCTACTAAAAACTGTGGTAAAAATTGAGGTGATTAACTACAAAAGTTATGTTTTTTCTAAACATGAAGTTTAAAATACAACAGATAATTCGTTTTCTTCATAAATTAAATAAATTCGAGAGTTTCGTAAACCTGTAAGTACGGTATGTATGATGTATAAAATTCATCGAAGAATCTCTCTAACTTATGAAGAAAAGTGTACCTGTAGCAACAAATGCAGCCATTAGTAAGTGAAAAAATGATGAAATTTCACACGTAAAAAAAATTATTTCGTTATGTTTTCGAACTTCCACTGCAATGAGTGTGAATCCTGAATCCTTCCTGGTGATGCTGACAAAGTTTTATGAATTTATTTGTACAGGTATACACACTGGAAATTAAAATATGCTGTGAAGCCTTTCCTGGTCCAAGTCGGCCCGTTTGACGTCCTACCCCCCTTAATTTAGTATATTTGCTATTTTTGAAACCTATCCTTTCTAGTCTTCAGAGATTCAATAAGGAATTCAAGTGAAATGGTGTGGACCCATGCAAGTTATTAGATGACCTGGTAATTCTTATTCAATCCCTTCTTAAGGAAGTTGTCATTCCCAGCCACTCATTACAGAGAAAATATCTTGACAATTATTTCGAAAATCACCTAGATACAAAGCCGTATCTTGGACACTTATTTGAAAAAAAAAATTCAAAAATTAGAAACAAAATAACCGAAGGTGAAGAAGAAAATATTAGAGAAAGATTTGTAAGATATGTTTCTTCCATTGTCAAACAATTGCAGCGAAGATTGCCTCATAATATTGAAGTGTTGAGGAAATTATCTCTTCTTGCCGTTTCAAAGGCGCTTGTAGAAGTAAAACAACCCTTAATTCCCCTGTTAGAAAGCTCTCACTTGGATAATGATATAATAACGACAACTGAATTACAGTGGCAAAAAGTGACCGCCGTCCAATGGGATAACGTTAACAACTCTGTCGATTTCTGGTGTGAGGTTTTCAGTTACGATGACGCCAGCGGTGAAAATCCTTTTAAAGAACTTGTAGAATTTGCATTATCTAGACTCCTACTTCCTTGGTCCAACGGCTAGGTAGAAAGAATATCCAGCTAGCTGAACCTCGTCAAAACGAAGATAAGAAATCGATTGCGTACAGATATGGTAAACGCCATATTAGGGTTTCGTGTTGGTCTTCGCAGAAAGAATCGGTGCTGCCATAATTACATATTTCCTGAGTCAGTTCTCAGAACAATTGGGACAACTGATGTACATAAATCGAGACCATCAACTTGTACTGCAGCTTCTCTTTCCCATAAGGACGATGACGATAATGATGAAGACTTCATTCTTATTCAGTTTTAGGTAGGTTTAGTAAAAAATATGTTATTTATGCAGTCCACACCTCGGGTGAGGGGAGTTTCATTGTTATTTCTATGCTTCTGTATAAAAATTTTGAATATAGTTCTTTTAAGGCATTTTTTGAGTCTTTTTCACTCTCAATCTGGTTGCAAATTGTTATATACTGTATGGAACACTGAGCGAGAGCGGGGAGCCAGCAGTGGGGCAGTTTGGGTCGAGTGAGCATCTAACGAAAGAGTCGTGAGTGAGAAATACTCGAAGTTAAATTATAAAGTGTTTACTGGCACAATGACGGAAATATTACGCTGGAATAGGAATGCTGAATCGTACGTAGCTCTTTTTTGGAGTGAATGACTCATAGAATTTGTCAGTATAATCGAAGGGATGAGCGTGAAACAGTTAGGCGTGTTTTCTATTGTTTGGAAGATGAATAAACTACTTTAAATGACATCATCCTTTATCCCAAAGGAATCTTACACGCTTTTATGGTTAATTTTGTAGTACATTATATCAAACATATCACACACAGTTAGGGTGAAATTTAGGTTTCTATATGATCGTGGCCGAAGTAAGTCTGTTTCCCTATAGTCCGACAGTCAACAATTTGGACCACTGGCAGGTCTCATACAATTACGGGGGTGAGAGCTAACAGCCGTCGTACAGTGACGACGTGTCGAGCGGTGTATACACTATGAGATCAAAAGTATCCGGACATCTGGCTGAAAATGGCTTACAAGTTACTGGCGCCCTCCATACGTAATGCTGGAATTCAATATGGTGTTGGCTTACCCTTAGCCCTGATGACAGCTTCCACTCTCGCATTCAATCAGGTGCTGGAAGGTTTCGTAGGGAATGGCAGCCCATTCTTCACGGAGTGCTGTACTGAGGAGAGGTATCGATGCCGGTCGGTGAGGCCTGGCACGTAGTCGGCGGTCCAAAATATCCCAATAGTGTCCTATATGATTCAGGTCAGGGCTCTGTGCAGGCCAGTCTATTACAGGGATGTTATTGCCGTGCAACCACTCCGCCGCAGGCTGTGCATTATGAACAGGTGCTCGATCGTGTTGAAAGACGCAGTCGCCATCCGCGAACTGCTCTTCAACAGTGGGAAGCAAGAAGGTGCTTAAAACATCAGTGTAGGCCTGTGCTGTGATAGTGCCACGCAAAACAACAAGGGGTGCATGCCCCTCCATGTAAAACACGACCGCACCATAACACCACCGCCTCCAAATTTTACTGTTGGTACTACGCACTCTGGAAAATGACGTTCACCGGGCATTGGCCATGCGCACACCCTGCCATCGGATCGTCACTACACACAACGTTTTTCCACTGTTCAATCGTCCAGTATTTACGCTCCTTACATCAAGCGAGGTGCCGTTTGGCATTTATCGGCGTGACCATGAAATCCAAGTTTTCTCACCTCACGCCTGACTGTTATGGTGCTTTCAGTGGATCCTGATGCAGTTTGGAATTCTTGCGTGATGGTCTGAATAGATGTCTGCCTAGTACACATTACGACCCTCTTCAACAGTCGGCTGTCTCTGTCAGTAACAGATGAGGTCGGCCTGTACGATTTTGGGCTGTACGTGTCCCTTCACGTTTCCACTTGACTATCGCATTGGAAACAGTGGACCTAGGGATGTTTAGAAGTGTGGAAATCTCGCGTACAGACGTATGATACAAGTGACACCCAAACGCCTGAACATGTTCGAAGTCGGTGAGTTCAACGGAGCGCCGCATTCTGCTCTTTCTCGATGTTTAATGAGTACTGAGGTCGCTGATATGGAGTACCAGGCAGTAAGTGGCAGCACAATGCACGTAATATGAAAAACGTATGTTTTTGGGGGTGTCTGGATAGTTTTGATCACATAGTGTAACTGCAAGATTGTCCAGTTGTGACACTTGGAAACGCCGGGAGTAAAGCCAAGTTATGGACTTAGTCAAACGTAGCCATATTGGAGACACACTACGAGACAGCTAGACAACGAACATTCATTATGAATTGTAGTAATACAGCATTTGATCATTATCTTACTGTTTACAACTACCGATTGTTTGTTATTTGTTTCCCACGAAATATGTAAAACATAAGGTCAAGTTACGCGTTTTGGCCGTAGACAGTCCAGTAGGTCCCAACCAACCACCATGTCAGCCTCTGACAATGGTGTGATAGGATGAGGTCTGGAGGGTCTAACAACCCTACCACAACAAAGGTCAAAATTTAATAATGACTGCGGTGTTGCTCACGCTCCTAAATACTGCATTTTCGGGCAACAACAAAGTTATTATGTGGCAGGTGTCATTAGAGCACAGTTAATAAAGTCATTTCATGTAATAATGAATAAACTAGGCACTCATCTTTTCGTGTTTCCCACGCTGGTCTCGTCGTAAAATCATGGCTCAATCGTCGAAAATCTAGGTGGTGATGATTCCAAGCTCGGATGCAAAGAGGCCCAAGTTTTATTCTGCTATATTCAAAAGTTTTATAGATGTGTTTCACAAACCATTCTTGAAGACTGAACCTTTGAAAGTTAGCACAATGGTGATATAAAAAATAATCAGCACTCCGAATTTAAATTACACTTCCTTTTTATTTCTTTTGTTGTAATATCACGTAACACACAAAACATCACTTCACAATACAAAACACACTTGAAAACATCTTCCTCATACTTGAAAACATCTTCCTCACTGTTAAAAGTTCACATTTTTTAAGCTGACTACGTTATGCGTCTTTCCAACATGACGTCCAAGACTTGACTTTCTCAAGGTCTGACTCTCTAACTACTAATAATCGCTTACGCGCCCAAAAATCAGAGTTACAAGTACGTCAAAGATCATAGTGACAAAAGAAAGTATACACACAAGAATAATATCATTGCAACATAAACATATCGATGTATCAAAGTACCTCTACATTAATGAAATCAAATCTGAATGTTGTCTCAGAAATATGTTAACTACTTCACAGAAACACAGTAGAATATAGCTGGTATCGAGAGGTACAGGTGAGGTGCCGTAATGGTTACGTAATTCAAGTACCATTACAAGGGGCATCTACATCTACATCTATATTTGTACTCCTCAAGCCACCCGACGGTGTGTGGCGGAGGGCACTTTACGTGCCACTGTCACTGTGGTGAACACACTGCTCTCCCGGCCGTTGTCGGGTTTCTTGACTTTGGAACCGCTATTACTTGCTCGAATAGCTCCCCATTCGGCCATAAGAGGCTGGGTGCACGTCAGTCCAGTCCTCCTACCAAGGAAATATCATTGGCAGTACCAAGAATCGGCGGTTAACGGAATATGTGTTTACTCAGTAGTTGATGCACTATAATTATTCAAATTCAATCGGACTATAACTTCAATATTTTATGGTATTCTTATTCTGCAATGAAATACTGTATGTGAAGAGTGTTGGGTTGTAACTACTTTTCACAGGTGTAGTTTAGTACTGTAATCTCCCCACAAAAAATTAATGAAAATAATTAAATGTGAATGGACATCGTGCTAAACGTAACCTCCCAGCATAAATAAAAGAAAAGTCTATAATAATGAAAATGAGCCAAATATTTGGTCCCCACAAAAATTATAGAATAATAATGACCCAAATGTAAACTCGACACAAAAATTGAGAAGTGAAATTTAATCATTAAACCCACAATAATAGGGCAGCATCGCTGACCTTAGGCCCAGTGCAATAATTAATCTGATAAATTGATTCAGGGAGGAAAAGCATGGGAAATATTGTTTCAATTGGAATGATACTTTTTTTTTTTAAAAAAAAAAAAAAACGATTGCTCTGAAAACAAAATTATTATTGGGGCATTTCTTGAACAAATTAATTACAATTAACAGATGTTATTGGCTGAGCGCAATGCTGCTTCATTACCTTTGATAACAATATACCTCGTTCTGAATCGTGTCCAGAGACCCATATCGACGCCCGCCGACTCCTCACACACGACTACTGTCTCGCGCGCGCCACTAGCACTGACTGAGTGCAACTCGCAACTGCAACTCGCGGCTCCCTACACGCAACTGAACACTCGCGCGGTCGAGCGAAGACTAGCGACGATAAATAACTCTCTGGTCAGAGATTCTGTCATGCCTCGCCATCGCTGCACTGAATACATACATGTTTCATAACCCTCCACTGGGGGGGGGGGCGGGGGGGGGGCAAAAATTTGGCAGCGATGGTGAGTCATTTGAACTTGCCATGAGTAACAAATTTTTTTTAACTAATTAACTTTACAAACAGATGTAGAACATGAAGTAAATATGGTGCACATGCACCGAATACACAACATTTCAGACAATGACAAAAATATATATACAATAAGTACAGGACATATCAGCAAATCAGAAAAATGTATATACAAATCATATTGATAAGTGACAAAAGTGCACACTTACTGACGTTCAGCACAAAACAAATGACATAAGTGCACATGCACTGAAAAATTCTTCAAAGTCTTCACAACAAATAGGCATAATGAGTGCAAATCTCATTGACAAATGACATAAGTGCACATGTACTGTAGTTTAGAACATATCAGCAAATGAAAAAAATGTACATACAATGAGTAGAAATCATGTTAGAAAAATGACAAAAGTGCACACGCACTATAATTCAGAATATATCAGCAAATCAGAAAAATGTATTGGTCATGAATACAAATCATATTAGAAAAAATTTTTTCACTATGTTACAAGAATTAGGATAGGAAAGGGAAGGATTGCATCATGGTTGTAGCACTTTAGGTTGCACGCAGCTGCACTGAAAGTCCATATCTTTCTACTGTAGCACAACACCAAGTGGAACAATCTGAAGTTCTTTTCCCAGAAGTATTTATCAGCGTAGCCAAGACACTGAAATGTCGTAGTAATATTCCATGTTATCATTTTAGCAGTACATTAGGTACACCAAACAGTGGGACCATAATAACATCTCCATCGCTCAAGGTGGTGGACAGCATGTCGTGTCAACACCACGTTCTTGTAAGGTACACCAACGTAGAATTAGTGCAAAAACCAAATATAGTGCTCCATGATCAAGAGGATATACAGGATAAACGGATATTGCAGTAATTCAGGGTAGTTAGGCCAGAAGGTGAAGGACATTAAGTCACATACTAGTCTGCACTGAGAATTACATTAGTAGTTTGCGGCATTCATTGCCCAGTTATTGAACATTTCTGTACCATGTTGTAGTATTACAGAATAATGTTCATAATTTGGCGTTTTACACAGAACATTGGCACTCATTGCCTAATTATAAATCATCAGAAGTCAAAATATTCATATGGTGATTTACAGAGAACGTTGGTACTGATTTCCTAATTACAAATCATCAGAAGTCATTATATTCATGTGGTGCTTTACAGAGAACATTGGTACTCATTTCCTAATTACAAATCATCAGAAGTCATTATATTCATATGGTGCTTTACAGAGAACATTGGTACTCATTTCCTAATTACAAATCATCAGAAGTCATAATATTCATATGGTGCTTTACAGAGAACACTGGTACTCATTTCCTAGTTACAAAGTATTATTATTATTTTTTTTATTATTTGCTAGCAATGCATTGCGTTGAGATCGATAACTAATTGGTGGGGGATAATAATATTTGAATATGAGTTATTGCTGCAAATGAAGATGTGTAACGTCATTCGTCATGAGTCAGCTGTAGCAAGGTTATGGAACAAGTAGAGTATATGTGATCACATTCATAAATGATATAGACTTAATGAACAACTGCTTATAGCACATTAATTTCATAAATAATTTCTCCTGCCAAAAATATACAAAAAATGGATTATTAATCTGAAGGTAGAAACGCATTTTATGCTGAAAAGTAGTGACCTCAAATTAACAGGCAGTGAAATGTGTATAAAAAATGTGTTCCATAGCTGTCCTTTCCAAAACTTTCAGTCATTATACTATGCAATATAATACCTTCTGTCAAAATGAACTGCAACAAATACTTAAATAACTACATAGCATAAATACATAACTTCAACAATATCCTCATCTGTAAAGAAAAAAACTTCATTATCCATCACTTCATTATCTATATTATCATAACTGCATTATTATCATCACCTGTAAAGAAAAAAACTTCATTATCCATAGTAGCATATTCTTCATCATTCTTTATCATCATTCATTATCATCTGCAAAAAGTCCCTTCATTATTCATTATACAATTATTCCTTATTCCTAACATATTTCATCACTAAAACTAAGATGTGTAGATCTGTCTGACAGCCTGCATCAATCGCCTCGTATTCTGAAAGAAAAAATTAGTTAAGACTGCTATTCTACGATGTGTATAGTATATTCTTGTTAATGCTTGTTAATTCTAATCCATTTACTCTTCCTCATAAGGTTTTTGCATCTTCTTTCGTCTATTCCGTAGGTGAAATTCCCATTTCTGTTTAATTTATTTCCTTTACACGCATCATTTCTTTCTGAAATTGATGAACAAAGGTTAATGTCTGGCATTTACATCATATACTCACTAAATAGTGACTGGTTTATGGTAACATAATTAAGCATACAGCATAATAAGACAGAAAACGTAATATGTGGAAAACATAGTGTTCGGAGGCAAAAATGTACCCAGTGTATCACAATGCACCAGCAAAAGAGTAAAGTAGTCACGATGTTGAGATATCATAAGGCAAAATGTCAAAGTCAACTGGTGCTATATCTTAACTACTTTCATAATGCATACAAACAAACATGAAACAATCGTACATACATAAAAAAAATGGAAAATGTGCACGGTCTGATGTGTAACGACAAGTAAAGCGACCTGCTAACCTTATCTTGCCGGGCACTTGCCAAGAAAAAATACGACAGTCATCAGTAAGTAATCACATAAATATAATTGCATAAATGGTCATAGAATGCGTAAATTCATCTGGAAAAATATGCACGGTCTGATGTGTAATGACAAGAAAAGCGACCTGCTAACCTTACCTTGCGGGGCACTTGCCAAGAAAAAATGCGATAATCATCAGTAAGTAGTCATGTGAGTATAATTGCATACGTGCTCATAAAAATTAGCAAATGGCATTACAGCATGTCAAATCATAAAGTATCTTCAATCAATTAAGGGTTTAATATTGGATACATGGTGATTGCCTTTACTTTTTCTGGTTCTCAAAGTTTCGACGTGTACAACATTGGGGTGAGGAATGCTGCGAATCCGATATGGACCTGCGTATAGAAGTTCAAATTTACTGCACCTACCTTTTATTTTGTTGGATAAATAGTGTGTACGTACTAATATCTTCTGTCCAACGTGAAAGTCACGGCGTGTACAAACCTGTTTTTGCTGTCTTCTCCGCCGCTCTGCGGCACGTTTGATGTTGTTCAGCGCAATGTCAATTATTTCACGGTGTCGTAGTCGACGAGATGTAGGAAATGTTACTAATTCTTTAATTTTGTTATGTGGTTCAGCATTTTTCAGTATAACAGACGGAGATAGCATAGTGGATTCATTTGGTATGGAATTAATTACATCTTGGAATGAGAATATGTGTGTGTCCCAATCAATATGTCTTTTATGGCAGCATATTCTACACAGTTTACCAATTTCTTTCATTAATCGTTCACAAGGGTTCGAAGAAGCATGGTACTTGGATATATAGATCGGAGAAATGTTTCTAGCTCGTAACATGCGTGTCCATATAGCAGATGGAAATTGTGATCCATTGTCGGAAATTACTTTCATCACATGCCCTACATGAAATAGAAAATGTTTTACAAATGATTTCGAAACGGTTTTAGCAGTAGCTTTGCATAACGGAGTGAAGGTAACAAATTTTGAAGTGAGTTCAACAGCGACAAAGATGTAGCAAAAACCTCTATTAGTTCTGGGAATCGGACCAAAAATGTCTACAGCGGCCATATGTCTCAATTTAACAGGTACAATGGGATATAATGGAGGAATATGTGAAGTTGTGTCTGACTTAGCTTTCTGGCAGATTTTACATGACGCTAAAACTCGTCGTATATGTTTCTCCTTGTTGGCAAAATAACGGTTGTGTCTCAGTATAAGAAAACATTTTCTAGCTCCGTAATGTGCGTAAGTTAAATGAGTATACCAGATTAATTTGTTAACAAGCTCGTCAGGAATGCTTAATAATCAATTGTTGCTGTCAGGATGAGAGCGGCGAAACAGAATGTCATTGCGTACAGTGTAATGGTTTCTAATCGTAACATTATTCTTATCTTGCCAAAGGTGCTTAGTTTCTTTCCACACGTTGTCTTTATTTTGCTCTTTTGCTATGTCCTGTAATGACGACGAAATAAAATTTTTAAATGCAACTTGTTGAATGTACATAACGCTGAAATTTGCTTTGCAGAAGTTGGTTGCGATGTCTTGCTGATTGTTGCTGAGAGAACGAGATAGTGCGTCTGCTACAATATTTTTTGTGCCGGGAATGTGAACAATTGTGAAATTAAATTCCTGTAAATAAAGCTTCCATCTGCTTAGTCTGTCGTGTGTGAATTTAGCCGAAAGTAAAAATTGTATAGCTCTATAGTCTGCGTAAACGGTGGTATGTCTGCCATAAAGAAAGTGCCGAAATCTCGTAAAAGCCCATACAACACATAATATTTCCAGTTCTGTAACGGAATAATTTCGTTCAGCAGGTGACAGAATGCGGCTTGCAAACGCGATGTTTTTAATTACTGTAGAGCCATCTTCTTCAATTTCCTGGAAAATATGTACGCCTAAAGCGGTGTTGGAACTGTCGGTGGCAATGGAAAAATTTCTGGTAAGATCTGGGTGCGATAATAGTGGAGCATTCAACAAAGCATGTTTCAGATTCATAAATTCAGAATATGCTTGCTTATCCCAGGACCAAATAGTGTTTTTACCTGTCAATTGGCATAATCAAGGTGTGTCTAAGGCAGAGTGATGAATAAATTTACGAAAAAAGTTAATTAAACCCAAAAAGCTGCGTAATTGTTTTTTCGTCGTAGGAACAGTAATGTCACGTAAAGCTTGAAGTTTTTCCGGATCAGGCGCAATGCCTTCTGATGAAATTACGTGTCCAAGAAATTTTATAGAAGTTGTGCCAATGTGCGATTTACTGAGATTAACTGTGAGTCCTTGAGCATGAAAAGTTTGCAACAGTCGTTCTAAAATCACATTGTGTTCAGACCAGTTAGCTTCTGCAATAAGAATGGTTCAAATGGCTCTGAGCACTATGGGACTTAACATCTGTGGTCATCAGTCCCCTAGAACGTAGAACTACTTAAACCTAACTAACCTAAGGACATCACACACATCCATGCCCGAGGCAGGATTCGAACCTGCGACCGTAGCAGTCGCGCGGCTCCGGACTGATCGCCTAGAACCGCGAAACCACCGCGGCCGGCTTCTGCAATAAGAATGGCATCTACGTACGTTGTAATTCTGTCTTTAAGTTCTGTCGGAATTATTGTGTTCAAACCGCGAATAAAAGCTGCAGAAGAAATAGTTAAACCGAATGGTAATTTGCAAAATTGATAACAGTCGCCAAAACAGAGAAACGCTGTGTACTTTCTGCAGTTCGGATGGAGCTGAATTTGCCAAAATCCCGATTTTAGATCTAATGTAGAATAAATAGCAGTACCGTGAAATTTCTGTAGAAGTTCCTCTAATGTCTGTGGTCGATCTGCTTCATTAATAATTATGTCATTGATGTGACGTGAATCAAGTGCGAGGCGAAGTGAGCCATCTTTTTTCTTAACAATATGTAGCGGGTTTATGTACGGACTAACTGCCGGTTCTATAATTCCTTGGTCAAGCCTTTTTTTCTTGTTCTCTGTGGATATATGGAATGGGATAATGCTTTGCTTTAAATGTGTCGTGCTGTTTGACTTGAAATTCATACATAAAACCGGACATAGTACCAGGAATGTTGTCGAAAACTGGAGCTTGCTGTAAAAGAATTTTGTGTAGTTGCGTGCGTTCGTCGTCTGTATTACCACTGCTTTGTTTAACTTTATCAGAAATCATCTGCATTACGTCGTGGTCAGCTTCGTCTGGAGTGTTATAGTTGTGTACGTACGTATCCGTGAACAACGTGGAATTACAGTCTATGCCACGTGATACGGAAATGACCTCTGTACGATTAATTGTTTGTTCTTCCGCAGATAAAGAGCGCTGAAATTCTAAAGCCAATTGTACATTTTCATCCTTTAGCATTAAATAGGAATTTTGAAAGTCAATAACTGCGTCGTGTTGTACCAGAAAATTAGTACCTAAAATGACGTCTGTTGTCAATAAAGGAACAATCCAAAAATTTGAGTGAAATGTGTGACCTGCAATACAAAATGATAAATGTGTCTGTAATTTAACATCTACTCCTTTACTCGATACTGCTCCTTTCACTATCGTTTTGCCTAATGATAATGTAGGATAGGTATTCTCTTTGTTACATTCGTTGAAAGTTTCTTCATTTATTACTGACATAGGTGATCCGGAATCGATTAATGCTGAAAATTTCGATGAACCAATTTCAATTTCGATGACAGGATGTGAAATGGTTTTTTGAACAACTGGTCTTTCCTGTAAAAGAGTGTCTCGGATGTCGTCGAAAGTAATTACATTTTCGTGAACAACATTCTGCATGTCAAAAGTAGTGCTTGTATTACTGGAAGATGCGACCTGTACAGTATCTAGTCAAGTTCTATCTGACGTGTCATTATTGTCAGGACGATTCTGTGGCATTTCGACTATTTGAACTGTTCTATTATTTCTTCCAGACGTATTACGCTCTGGACAATACCTACTGTCGGGTTCGTTCGTGAGAATATGTTCTTGCAGATGATTTTGCTGTTGGTAAGACCGACTGTTATTATATGTACGCTGAAAATTTTGCTCATTATTTTTACGTCTGTCGTGATAGTCATTCCTATACGGTGCATTGCGATAGGAATTGAAGTACTGTGTTTTCTGCACGTAGTTATTTCCTTGCTGGTGTGCGTTACTATTTGTTGTAGCTGGGACTATACGTGCACGCGCCGAAACATTAAACCCTGGTTGACCTTGTGCATTACATTGTTGGTTAGGTATTCTAACCGGTTGACTTTCATGCTCTTGTGGTGAAAAACGTCTATTGTTACCAAAATGGGGTTCCTGTTGCTGATAATTTTGACGATACTAATAATTAAAATTTTGCCTGTTATTATAGTTCTGGTTGTTGTCGTTCCTAAAGCGTCTATTACCTTTGCCATTGAAATTGCGTGGTTGATCGTAATTACTGTAAGTTTGTTGGCCTTGGTTATTATTTGAAAAATTTTTGTTTACAAAGGAATAGTCCGATTGCTGTACTTCCAAAAGCTGTAACAGATCTCTGAATGCCGAAATATTTTCTTTTTGCTGACCCGTTAAAAGTGACACTCTTAATGATCGTGGCAATTTAGAAATACATAACTGAATAAGTGCTGATTCACTGTAAGGTTCACTTAAGTACTGGTTTTGTTGTACCATATGCTCAAAAAATTGCGTGACACTGGCAAAATTTGAGTTCTCATAATTTGGTAAACTAATTAACTGATCTTTAATTCGGCGCTGTGTCGTCTTCGCCCAGTACGCTGACAGAAAGGCATTCTGAAATTCATCTACCGAGTAGCATTGCCTCGCGATCGGTCTCATACGAGTTGCCGGTTCGCCTTCCAAAAAACTGCAAATAAATTCAAGTTTGTGCGTTACAGGCCAAGTCGGTGGAAAAGCAAAACTAAACTGTTGTATCCAATCCAGTGGGTGAATCTATGTTCTGTCAGTTTTAAACACTTTAAATTTTCTCACTGACAGAAAATGTTTGTAATCGAAATTATCGTCTCTGTATGACAGAACAGGTTCTGTATTGTAAGAGAATCTGTTGAACTGTGGTTGTTCGGAATCTAAGTCCCGTACTCTCTGTAGATTACCCAAGTTATACGCACTGCATGAGTCTGACAAATGTTCACAAAGTGGCGCCTGCTGTGATGTGTTAAACGCTGAAACATTTTTTATCTCTATTACCTCTTGCTGTAAACTTGACAATTTTCTACATAATGTGTTATTAGATGAATCGATCTCATTGATTGTCTGTTGTAGATTTTGAAATTCCAGTGTTTGATTAAATGAAACCGGTGAAGTATCGTCTGATTTGCTGTCATTATTACTTTCAATAACGTCAATATGACTGGCCAATTCATCATATTTTTCAGTCAGTATTTTTACCTGATCATTGTTCTTAGTGTCTGAAGCATTAACCTGTTTTTGTATCCTACGTGTAGTCTCGTTCAATTTTTTAATGTCTGCTTTAATGACATCAGAATCATGTGTTAGTTCTAATTGTTCGAGTCTGTCTGTCACTGTCTGAAAGTCTGTTGTGTGTGTGTCTGTTTTCGATCTAAGATCAGAAATTTCATTACGTAATTCTGTGTTCGACTGTTTGATGGTATTAATTTCATCGGATACTGAAGCAATATTGTTGTCTACGTACGTTTTTGATTTCGCAAACAATTTACGTTTGTCTTCCTGTCTCTGTGCAGTGATTGTTTCCATAACTTGTCGTTTTACTTTATTCTGTTCCTGTATAAATTTACGGAAACGCGTATCACTGTTTTGAAGGTGAAGATTAAAACGATCGTCAATTTGAGTGTTCTGTTGGTCGAATTTCGCGTCTATCTTTGCATCCATTGTGCGCGAAAGTTCTGCTGTCATTAGTTTAAACTCGTCGCATAATTGTGTAGCTTTTTCAGAGCATTGTTTACCGACTGTACTAATTTCGTCTCTGAGTGATTCTGTTGCAGCTGTTTGCATATCCCTTAGTTCTTGAGCAACAGATCTAATTTCTTCGCTACTTTTTCTTGAACAAGCCTCAATTTCCTCGCGTAACTGTTCTTTAGTATCATGAAACTGCGCGGCAACGGCTCTAATCTGTTCAGTAAGCTGTCTGGAATTGTTGTCTAATTTTTCATTTAACTGTCTGGAATTGTTGTCTAATTTTTCATCAAGTTGTTTGAAATCCTCATTAAATTGTTTGTTATCTTTATTAAGGTTGTCTAATTTTTTACTAGGTTGTCTTGTTTTTCATTCTGTTTTTCATCCATTTGTCGTAAAAATGCCATAACTTGATCCCAGCTAAAATTACCGGCTCTATTCTCCATGCTGTGTGATGGCGTACCTGCAATTATTACGTTTTGTGTGACCATTTGGTCATTCTGTGATTCACCAAAAGGTTTGCCTAACGGATGCGCACTGTTAGTCACTACCTCGGATTAAATAAATCTGTCGTATTCTGACTATACTGTTCATTTACATTAGAAAAATTTGTCTGTTCGTCACGTGAATTTTGCAAACCGGTTGTTTTAAGCTGGGCAGCGCTCATTGCAACAGAACGCCCCGCGTCATCAAATGTCGTTAAATTAACATACAACGCAATTGAATTCGTCTGTTCAGAACTAAGATCAAAATCATTATCAGTGGTTGGTACATACTGATTGTCACTAAATGGAGGATTGTCATCATTACATTGCGTGTCACAATTACTATCGGTCAAGTTGTTTAATTCGTTTATTTCACTCATTATACTTCGCAATGCACTATTCACAGTCTTTTGCGGCATTTTTTACTATAGTCACAATTATTCACAAATGAAATAAGCACAATGCAAAAAGCAACAAACACAAATACAACAGAGAGCAACGAATTGCCGATGATCTGTGGAAGAAAATCACAAAATTAGTAAAAGCGTTGCGCCAAATGCCAATTATATTAAGTAAATAAGAGCAGATATCTGACTGTTTCTTAGAAGATTCACAAAGAAATACGATCCTGGCAGGGTCGCCAAGTGTAACCTCCCCACAAAAAATTAATGAAAATAATTAAATATGAATGGACATCATGTTAAACGTAACCTCCCAGCAGAAATAAAAGAAAAGTCAATAATAATGAACACGAGCCAAATATTTGGTCCCCACAAAAATTATAGAATAATAATACCCAAATGTAAACTCGACACAAAAATTGAGAAATGAAATTTAATCATTAAACCCACAATAATAGGGCAGCATCGCTGACCTTAGGCCCAGTGCAATAATTAATCTGATAAATTGATTCAGGGAGGAAAAGCATAGGAAATATTGTTTCAATTGGAATGATACTCTTTTTTTTTTTTTTAAAAAAAAAAAACGATTGCTCTGAAAACAAAATTATTATTGGGGCATTTCTTGAACAAATTAATTACAATTAACAGATGTTATTGGCTGAGCGCAATGCTGCTTCATTACCTTTGATAACAATATACCTCGTCCTGAATCGTGACCAGAGACCCATGTCGACGCCCGCCGACTCCTCACACACGACTACTGTCTCGCGCGCGCTATTAGCACTGACTGAGTGCAACTCGCAACTGCAACTCGCTACTCCCTACACGCAACTGAACACTCGCGCGGTCAGGCGCAGACTAGCAACGATAAATAACTCTCTGGTCAGAGATTCTGTCATGCCTCGCCATCGCTGTACTGAATACATACATGTTTCAGTACGTATATCAACAGAAGGGCCAATTACCTACGAAAATCGATCGTCCATTTATTTCCACACCGTCGATGGCGCAACTAAGCATTAGTTCACGCTGAATTAAGGGTGTCAAGTCGAACTGACGGTATCCGCACGTCGACGCCCCGTTTGTAGAACACGCGCGCGAAGAATGCGGAAATCGCACATGCGCAATAATTTGCATATAGATGGTGGCATATTCAAACTCCCTCTGTCGAAAACCGCAGGCCTGACGTTACTCACCAACGGCCGTACTTGACCAATGCTATGACGGGTCTGTCATCGAAGAATCTTGATTTACGCGTCGTGATTTAATAGCAGTCAATGCAGGGTTCCAGGCGGTTTTCAGTCGAAATCCCGTATCCCGTAATGCAGGAAAAGCGGATGAATTTACTTAACTTGGTTGGCGAGTGTCTACGTGCATGAGATCTAACGGACAAAGCTTGGATTCTGAGTCCAACGCAATTCAACATTCAATGAATTTGACTCGCAAAAGGATAAAAAGCTGGGATAGTAATAAGAGGGTTGCCAAGAAACTAAAGCACTGCATTTTCTTCCCTCAGCCGAAAACAACGCTACGAATGTGAAACGCTACCTATGTATTATTTGAAGTCTCATGAGTGATCGCGCCAACTTTCAGCCACTTCCGACGGATACCGTAGCTGCAGGACAGTTGGGTCGGCCGGGGTGGCCGAGCGGTTCTAGGCGCTACAGACTGGAACCGCGTGACCGCTACGGTCGCAGGTTCGAATCTTGCCTCGGGCATGGATGTGTGTGATGTCCTTAGGTTAGTTAGGTTTAAGTAGTTCTATGTTCTAGGGGACTGATGACCTCAGAAGTTGTCCCACAGTGCTCAGAGCCATTTGAACCATTTTTTTGCAGGACAGTTGCAAAATGGCGTCTGTAGGTGATGTACGTTGCAAGCAACGTACCGTCATTGAATTTCTCAATGCACAGAAAGAAACTGGGAGAAATATTCACAAACGCTTGTCTGTGGAGCATCTGCTGTCGACAGAAGTACAGTTAGTCGCCGACTGCGAAAGGTGAGGTCATCTGAAGGCGGTTCGGCGGAGCTCCACGATATGTGGGAGACCATCCACGGCCGTCACACCTGACAGCCCTGACCTAGCTCCTTCGGAGTTCCACATGTTTGGCCCATTAAGGGATGCCATTCGTAGAAGACGTTTTGAGGACGATGAGGAGATGATTCACACAGTGAAGCACTGCCTCCGCCACTATGGCAAGACTGATACCGAGTGGGCATACGCGTCCTTGTTTCGTGCTGTAGAAGGGCCATAGAAAGGGATGGAGATTACGTGGAAAAATACGGTGTGTAGATAAAACACCATTCTTTCCTGTATGTAATTTTCATTATGTTCAATAAAGAACTGTTGAAGAAAAAAATTCGGTGTATTACTTTCTGGGCAACCCTAATAGAAAGGAGAACTAGAGAGCGTTTATGCTTTCAACTTTATGGAATTTCTGACTTAGTACAGGCATTCTGTGTCCACTAGGAACCCGTGCTTAAGCTTCGATGCAGGAACACTACTCCTCTAACGAAGTCTGCCTCTCTACCTAGTTCAAAAGTCGACAACTAAGTTTGTGTGGGGGGAAAGTGGCGCTCGGCATTGCATCCAGTGAGATCTTACATAACTGCCGCAGGAACTACTTACTGATGAGCAGGATGGCTCGTGATTCGCCAAAATTGAAGTGGGGTATCTCTTTGCGTCACCAAACATGCAGGAGAGTAAAGGCTTCGAAGGTTGGTACTGCTACTTGGGAGAATAAGTAAAGGGCCTTCTTTGGCTCCTACAAGACATCGAAACGAACAAGCCATGCTTTCAAGGTAAACGGTCTAGGCGAAAAAAGAACTCCATGTTGGCTACTTGAGAGAGACTGCAATTTTTAAGAAAATAAAACAGAGATACGTTGCTCCTGTCCTTTTCAAGTATCAGTGTGTTTTTAGGTGTAGGAAATCAAAGACCGACAGGATATGACATTGGCACATCAAAAATGATAATGATATCAATGCGGCAAAAAATACGAGGGTTGGAATTTTAATAGTGGCAACAATTTATTTACACCCCGTGCAAAATAGATAGTTGTTTCAAAGTTTTACTGACCATTAAAGTAGTCACCAGCATATGTACCTTAAGCTGGTCGTAGGTTGTGTACCAAAAATAAACAGCATAGAGACAGAAGTGATGACACTTCCTGCAGGACCTGACCATCATTTTGCAGGACAATGCTGAAGCACGTACAGTGCAAACTCTTACTGATTTGTTTGACTGGTGGGGCTCCTAAGTGCTGTACCACCTACTGCACTCCCCTGACTCAAGCTGTCGTGAGTTCTACTCGATCTCTAAACCGAAGGAAACACTTCACGGCATTCGCTTCAGAACTGCTACAAATTCGTCGGGCAATAGACCGCGCCGCTCGAACTGTCAACACAACTGACAGTGCTAAGAGCATCCTACGTCTTCCACATCGCTGGCAACGGGTTATATGCAATGCTGGTGGCTACTTTAAAGGTCATTAAAACTTTGAAACATGTATGTATTTTGTACGAGCTGTAAATAAATAGTTCAAATGGTTCAAATGGCTCTGAGCACTATCGGACTTAACATCTGAGGTCATCAGTCCCCTAGAACTTAGAACTACTTAAACCTAACTAACCTAAGTGTGGTGTCACCGCCAGACACCACACTTGCTAGGTGGTAGCCTTTAAATCGGCCGCGGTCCGTTAGTATACGTAGGACCCGCGTGTCTATCAGTGATTGCAGACCGAGCGCCGCCACACGGCAGGTCTAGAGAGACTTCCTAGCACTCGCCACAGTTGTACAGCCGACTTTGCTAGCGATGGTTCACTGACAAATTACGTTCTCATTCGCCGAGACGATAGTTAGCATAGCCTTCAGCTACGTCATTTGCTACGACCTAGCAAGGCGCCATTATCATTTGCTATTTATCTTGTGATGCATGTACCGTCAGACCGATGTTTACCAATTATGGATTAAAGTTAAGTATTCCAGAAGCTACGTACTTTTTTTTACTAGACTCAACTCCTTTAACTGTTCCAGACCTCACGCCAGCCTGCGTGAGCTTAAACGCGTGACTTTCGGCTATCTCATAGTGGCTTAGCTGTCTTGCCAAGTCACAACACTAAGGACATCACAAACATCCATGCCCGAGGCAGGATTCGAACCTGCTACCGGTGCGGTCGCGCGGCTCCAGACTGAAGCGCCTAGAACCACTCGGCCACACTGGCTGGCTAAATAAATAGTGGCCACTATTAAATTTCCCATCCTCGTATGAAAGAAGTGTGAAAAACTCAAGTATTTCAATAGTTTTTAAGCTTCGCCAGGAAAAGTCTGATGGGAGCACATCCAATGCCAACTTCTTATTTGAAGTTTGAATTGGAAAATATGTGTCTGAAAGCGCAGTTGGGAACACAGTGCAAATCCAGTGGCAGAGAAGTGGTATCTGTTAAGTGCCGATAAACCGACGAACTTCATTTGGTGACACTGATTACGCAAGCCGTCGTTGCGCCCTGTAGGTATTGAATGCAGCTTCTTTACACACGCTAGACGCCGTAATGACAGACTGAAGCACCTGTGCATTACTCCACGAGATAACAACTTTGAGGCCAGATCACGGGCGTGCTATCGTGTTCATCATCCCGGGTCAGCTGGTTCTGTGTAATTCTGGTCTGCACAGTGTTTCTAAATACAGGGTGCGTCAAAAAAATGTATACACGCTTTGAAGGGTCATAGAAATTTTTTTTCCCGTTCTACAATGTTTAATTTCTGGAAATGGAAAGTTAAACGTGCAATTGGAAAAATAAATGTACTCTGCAAATGTGATTAATGTTCAAACTGGTGGCCTTCAGCATCAATACATTTCTGTGTACGAGTTACCACTGATTCCGTACATCGAACCAAAGTGTCCAATGAGATTTCTGCGCACACTGCCTGAATCGCATTCCAAAGTGTGTCCTGGTTACGTGGTTTACGTTTGCACACGTCATCTTTTACTGTGTCCAATAAGAAGAAATCCAGCGTCGTGAGGTCTGGAAAGCGTGCAGGAAACTCGATTGGTCCCCTGCGTCCTATCCACTGGCCTGTCCTGTCACATTGTGATCCAGATATTCCCGTACGTCCCTATGATAGTGCGGCGGGGTGCCATCTTGTTGGAAATAAAACTCATCATTACCGTATAATGCACGAATGGCAGGAAATATGGAGTCGGCAAGCATTGTTAGGTACGTTTCTCCAGTGACAGTACCTTCAAAGCGGAAAGGCTCAATGAGTCCCCTTGCAGACAAACCACACCACACATTTACACCAGGCAAATTCACAGCCTTTTCAACTGTAACGTGAGGATTATCTTCAGCCCAGTGCACACAATAGTGCCTATTGACAGTTCCATTGAATTGGGCTTCATCCGACCAGGTAGTGGGGCTCAAAGAAGCCGGCAGGAGCAATCGGCGAACGGCTCGACGTTTGAACAGGAGCGATATCATTATTCGGCGATGTTGACAGAAATGGATGAATCATGGCCGAACACAGTGACAATAAGGAAGCGGTCGACTTAGAGAGACGACAGAACGGGAGTCCCGAGCAACCATGGAAGAGTCATTCAGCCCTGGATTCATTATTGTCATCGATCCGATATGCATCTGGTGCTTCAGTGACCGCAACCGACTACGATTGGCCTCTGTACAACAACAAGTCCTATTGTAGTGTCGGGAAAATTCGGCCTGGAATCTCACTGACTGGTGTACTACAGCTGTCTAGAGTGATGAATGCCTGTACGACCTATGACCAACAATGACGCGTCTGGAGACGTCCAAGACAGCGCTTTGGACTGTCGCCCACCATAGGGTCAGACAACCTTGGGTACCATTTCATTTCACAGGAGGACACTTTTGCTGTCATTCGCAGGACTCATGCAGCACCTTCCGTTTTGTTGTCCTTAATGGAAAGCCATCCATGGCTTACATTTCAGCAATATAATGCTTGCCCGCAAAGGGCGAGTGTTGGATTGCATGTCTCCGTGCCTGCCAATCCTTGCCTTGGACAGCAAGGTCACGGGCTCTCTCTCCAATTGAGAACGTATGGAGCATTACGGGCCGGGCCCTACAAACAGCTCGGTATTTAGACGATCTAACGCACCAGTTGGGCAGATGCCAAGCCGAATAACTGCTTGCATAAGCGCTAGAGTTGGAACTAGCTGCCGCGCGGAGTGGCCGCGCGGTTCGAGGCGCCATGTCACGGATTGCGCGGCCCCTCCCAACGGAGTTTCGAGTCCTCCCTGGGGCAGGGGTGTGTGTTGTTCTTAGCATAAGTTAGGTTAAGTAGTGTGTAAGTCTAGGGACCGATGACCTCAGCACTTTGGTCCCTTAGGAATTCTCAAACATTTGAACATTTGGAACTAGCGTTATTTACTCACTCAATTAATGAAGCTGTTTCTCCTACATAAATCATCCAAACTGTAACAATTTCATTGCCTGCACATGCTCATCACATCTAATGCTTTGTGTCCCATTCGGATAATTCCTTCTTAGTTTGTCTTTCTCTTTTTCTGAAAGTGTGTATTTTATGGTAATTTTCCCCGTATATGACACTTCAGTGATTAAACATTTACAAGATAATTTGGCTCTACCTGCTTTCAACCTAAGACAGAATAGCTGCTATAAAATCGTGCCAGGGCGACGTTCTGTGGCCCCATGGCGGTGAGCACAAGCAGTTACGGTTTAGCTGTTGTCGGTGCCTTTTTACCATCGTGACTTACATGATATTTGTTAAAAATCTGCTGCACCCTTTTGTATACCGCCTGAATAGGCGGCGCGCGGGTCTGCTCTTGTGAACTGCCTCTGTAATTTAGGCCGAGACTGAAGGAAGCGAGTAGGAGCAGGAGAGATGGAGCACTTCAGAACTGCATGTAACTTTAACACTTTTACTAGAGTCAAGAAACACAAGTAAATATCAACGGCATACACAACTTTGGCTAGGATGAACCCGTAGGTGTGAACCCGTAGCCAATTGCTAATCCTGTGAATTTAGAATGACTGGTTTGTATAACCTCAAAGCTAACAAATACACGTTGCTGTCCAAACTGTAACTGAATGTAATTAATACAAAGCCTCAATAGCAAGCAAGCCCACTCGGTAGCAGAAGCTCTTGATGAAATGAGGCGAGATTAGGACGGCACTCGCTCAGTTCCACAGCGTCGGTCAGAGGACGCTGTGGTCGGTCTAGTCAGTCTTCTCTCGTAGTGCCAGCTTACGAGAGCGCGCACCTACGTTGTGGCATCGTAACTATCGACGCCACGTCTCTTACCGAAATGAAATGTTTCCTTAAACATTAAATAGTGCTTCATTATTACATACTGGAAAAAGGCATTAAATATTTGACACTAACGACATCATAAACGCTGCTTTCCCTTTATAGTGTTTAGCGTGTTATTCAAGTACCTTGCACAATTAAACACTCGCCACAAGGCAAGATCTTTCGACAGCTTTCGTACAGATCTCACTTTGAATAAACAAAGGTAAGTGTTGCGAGGAGTAGCACGTAACTTTGAGACAGGCATTCTGTAATTTTTAATTATTAAAGACATTTGCCATTCTTTTGCACAGTCAGTTCTGCACGAATTTTCGTTTACCGTCATTGCATACAGAGGACGCAAATATTTAGAAATAAATGTCCACCATGGAAGATTGCTGACTTGTAAAATTCTAAGGCAGGGCAATGTAGGCGCCCTATTCACAAATTCCATTTTATTTCCAAAGTTGTTGTGACTCGCGAACAGTGTAATAGTGAGCTACCATAACAACCAAGTTTAGGCAACTGGAGTGAAATTAAGGCGTCACGTTTGTCTTGGTGCCAACGGATGGTGGTATGACAATCGACGTTTTGTTCTGGATTCCATCGTATCATGGATACATTTCCCGAAGTCTGTAATGCATTGATATACATGTCTTTAATCTATAGCTGGAAGTGAAATGACTGTGGATGCCAATGTGGCTTACCTAGGTACTAATATTTCTATCTAGTCGAGCCTGCTCTACAGAAAAATGTTTAAATGTGTATGAAATCTTATGGGACTTAACTGCTAAGATCATCAGTCACTAAGCTTACACACTACTTAACCTAAATTATCCTAAGGACAAACACACGCACCCATGCCCGAGGGAGGACTCGAGCCTCCGCCGGGGCCAGCCGCACAGTCCATGACTGCAGCGCCTTAGGCCTCTCGGTGAGTTCATACATCTGACGATATACTTGCGCTTGGTAAACTGGGAAATCACAAGGTACTTACTTTTCTTTAAATGGAAGGTGATTACCGGACCGAATACCATGTTTTTAATCCGTTATATTGTATATTCAAAATTATCATCCTCTTCTGTACTATAATAGAGTTATTGCCCTGTTAGAACGATATACGTACGTATTGGTAGTAATTTCCTCTATGTTCCTTCGTTCAAACCGAGTCATTTAATTTACCAAGCTTAGTTAACACAGCTACATGCTGCCACTCCACCATAAGTTGCTAAAATGCCTGGTCTAGTAGGACAGAACGGATTTAGGGTGAGCAGGTTATGTTTTTTTTTCTTTCAGACTGTGTACAGGATACACTTACAACATGTAAAGTTTACGTGAGTTACGTATAGGTTTAACAAATTTTCCACCGTAAGTTAGTGCTCGGACTTGCATGAGCTATAAACCAGGTCGAACAAGATGTTGTCCATGACTGAACAGATCATTACACAGACAAACATATACAGACTTGCGTTTATCACTGCACAATTCTTTGTAAGTTCAGGAGCACCTTTTCGAGAAAATATATGACTTAGGATTTGCTTTTATATTGTAAATGACTACAATTATGTACTTCATTTGATATGTACAATCATTCAGTTATTTATCATTATGTAACTAGACTGTGTAAAGACATTCTTATGGGTAGCACAAGGACTTTACCTTGTCAGACTTGATAACTGTGATCAAGTGACTACGTGGTGGAGTGAACATGTCACAGATGACCTATGAACATAGACTTCCTCTGAACATTATCCTCTGCGGGTACGAACTTTATTTCACTGGCGAATGAGTGGAATTTAAAACAAAAGTGGACGCTCATTGAGTGCGTTGTGTTACCATGATTTCGTTTTCAAATTTTGTGCTACGAGTGTTTAGTAATGCCAAATATTCAGTGTTATTGGGACGTAGCATTCCAGGCAAACTAAAACTCAAAAGCAAGTGTTTTTATCGATCAGTCAGCAACAGTGGTGAGTCGTAACAGTGTTGGGAACTGCTATTGAATATATTATTAAACCCGTTGCAGAACTGTATGAATGTTGGAACGGAATTACATAAACCTTTAATTGCAGATAGTCAGTTACGTCGGAAGGACGAATGAACTTGCATCATGATAAAGAAACTCACAAACAGTCGAACACCTCACACAAAAAAAAACAACATATTCTTCTTGTTGAGTGAAAGAGTGCGTGAAATATGATGTAATTTAGATGTTAATTTAAGGAATTGATACTGCTGTTTGAATTTCATGTGACTGTATGTTTGGATGCTGAGCACACGTGTCGGTGAGGGCAGCATACTGCAGCGACATCATCCGTCATCCCTTGCCGCACCCTGCCACGTCATCGCAGTCCATCGCAGACTCACCTGATGGGGCGAGACATCGGTGTTGCAGTACACCAAGTCGCCAACCGTCGTCACCAGCAGCACTATCACGAAATTGTACCATTATTAAATGTCATACGAAGTGAATATTCAGATGTTGAAAATTAAAAAAGAGGGTATGGAATATGTGCTCGCTCCGCCGTGGTTTCTTTTCCGGGGTTTTTCCCATTGGCCTTTGCCCGAATGGGGGAGCGTAACTCAAAATCCCTGAGACTTAGAAGTAAACAAAGCACATGCTTCCAAGTGAAAGAACACAGTGAACTTTAAACAGAACAGACAAGGAAAATAAGCCTGATTGGATGTCCAGTCAAACAAGTGTGACTGTACATCCAAAGGGGGCAATAAAATGCTAAAACGATGAAAATTAATATTACGACGATGTCAGACCTTATTTTCATGATTTAAAGAAGTATTCATGATATTAAAAATATAATTATAATTTTATTATTTTAATTTTTGTGCTCAGTGTATCAAAGACTTTCTAGTGCGCAGAATAATAAGCATTGTTTGTACTACGAAACTATATATGATTGCTAAGGGTTAAGCATGTAATAATTCGATGTAAGACATTTTGTTGAGTCTGAATTTTGTTCTCGTACTGGTCAGTATAGAAGGAAATGTTCCTTAATCGATGTGAAGGCATAAAGGCTGTAAAAAGAAGTGAGAGAGAAGGTAAATACAAGTTATTCAAAACAAATATCTCCCAAGTGTAACGTCTTGTCATTTCCTATAAGTAAAAATCGCAAGGTCTAATCTGAGCGTGTCCTGAATAACAGCGAAGAACATTTATGTTATCACATATTTTCTTCGTTTGACCAAGGTTGTGATTCGCATGTTTCTTTTTGTTACGCGACGTGTTAGGAATATTTTCATTATACGCGCAATAGTGCACACAGCTTTAATCGAACCTGCGTCTTTCGGAAACGATAACTTTTAATCAGTACAATTACGCTAATACCGTCTAAATCGCAACCGTGATCGCAAAAGTGTTTCCTGGGCCAAATAATTCTTACAAAATGTGTATTTTCCAAAGCATTGCACTATCGCTGACTCGCAACAATCGAAAGAGTAAAATCAATACTTAAATAAAACTGCCACCTTTTAATAATTATTATTATCCCATTAAATAAACAAATAGCAATTCAGTAGCTATACAATCAATAAACAGCGGGGGCAATTCAGCTCATTTTCTTAAAGTTTTAATAAAATGTCGACACAAAGTAATTGCTAAGAAGTTGTCATTATGTGTTTTAATTTGCCGTAACTTTCTTTATAAATTTTATTTTTTGTTTCTGTTATTTATAAATTTGGTAAGAATTTTTTTCTTATGTGCTTTAACTTGCTGTAAATCTGCTCTACAAATTTTATCTTTGTTTCCCTTATTTATAAATCATTATTACTGTAGAACAGGAGGACGGTTAGAACTTTGGGTTACAACAGAGATACAAAATTGGACGGTAGGTAAAACAGATTGACTATCCCTGTGCTACACAAACGTCGAACTCTTCTTACGACCCAAATGTTTAATTACGAGCTAGCAAGTGAGAAAGTGCAATAATATTTTCACTTGCTTCTCTTGAACAATTCCGAGGAATCTGCATGTGTAGGATGTTTGTCCTCGACTCACGCATTTAGAGGAAAGTACCTCATTCTCGCCGGCCGTGGTGGCCAAGCGATTCTATGCGCTACAGTCTGGAACCGCGCGACCGCTACAGTCGCAGGTTCGGCCGGCCGGGGTGGTCTAGCGGTTCTAGGCGCTCAGTCCGGAACCGCGCGACTTCTACGGTCGCAGGTTGGAATCTTGCCTCGGGCATGGATGTGTGTGACGTCCTTAGCTTAGTTAGGTTTAAGTAGTTCTAAGTTCTAGGGGACTGATGACCTCAGTAGTTAAGTCCCATATTGCTCAGAGCCATATGAACCATTTTTTAACCTCATTCTCACTCCACAGTCAAAGCAGTTGCTAAAGCATCCTAAACATATAAATTTTAATTTCACTGATACAAGTGATGCTAGTCAGAAAGCAAATGAGTTCTGTGTTCGGTTACTTCTTTCTCCGGATTTCGTAGTACGAGTGATCAAACAAACAGGTGTCTCACAGGTTGGCGGGTTCACTCTATATTGCAGTGGGTAACCTATTCTTCTCAGCCAGATGAAACGGGACAGCACTCGTCATATACCTTGAATACATATGGTTTCGCAGTATTCAATTTCACGTCCATTATAATTATCCAGACTGTTATGCCGTGGTCGGTTGATGAATTCTGTGTCAATTCCCAACGTTTCGTCCCCGTCTGCGGAGGACATCTTCAAGGGGATATGTAGCTCGATGGAAGGTCCAACACACCCACTGGCTCGCTACTGAAGATGTCCTCCGCAGACGGGGACGAAACGTTGGGAATTGACACAGAATTCATCAACCGACCACGGAATAACAGCTCGGATAATTATAATGGACATGACATTTCCGGCCGTGAAAGTCTACATTTTAGTATCAGCACTCAATGTACAGATTTAGAAACGGTATGTAACGTTACACCTTTGTAGGAGAGCGATTAGGCTGCTTAGACTTGGCAGACTGTAAGATGAATTTATTTGTGAGGCTGAGCAAATGCGGACAGTCCCAGGGGCACCAAAGCGCTGCTGTCGGTCCAGAGGTAGTGACCGTTAACACGTAACTCGCTATTAAATCAACCAGCTGTACGAGGATTATCCGGAAACTAGGCTTACAAGGCGTGTAACTTCCGCATGGACTGTTCGTGAAGGAAGTTGGTACTAGTGCCGTGTAGCGGGAAACCAGAGGAGGGAACGAGCATTCCCAACAATCAGTAGCTCGTCGATTAGCGTTGTGGTGACTGTTAGAAATGAACGTTCTCTTTCCGGCTCCCACCAAGTGCGAAGTGCAGGCTGTACTCAAATGCAAAGGACATGAACGCAGCTGCGATTCACTGAGAAATTTTTTCTCTTTATGGAAAGGATGTAATGTCAAGGCAGCGTGTGATGAAATGAGTACGAAATTTCAGTTCTGTAAGGACGGAAATTCACGATGAACACAGAAGCAGAGGGCTGTCCGTTGTGACTGATGATATGGTGCAGAAAATGAAACAAAATCTCTCTGATCACCGTTCGACAATTGACGACCTGCATGCAGTATTTCCAAACATATTATGAACTGCTGTTCATGAAATCGTTACAGATCGACTAAATTATCGCAAGTTATGGGCGCGATGGGTGCCCAAGATGCTTACCAAAGCACACAAAATGATAGGTGTCAGTGCTGCTCGCGGGATTTCTTGAGCGTTTTGAGACTGAAGACGAGGCTTTTGTCAACTCTATAGTGACAGGAGATGAAACTTGGGTTTATCATCACACTCCAGAGAGCACAAGACAATCAATGCAGTGACGCCATAATCATTCTCGTTCAGATAAAAAATGCAAAACTCAGCAAACAGGGAATAAAATCACGGAGTCTACATCTACATCTACATCCGTACTCCATCAGACACCTGACGGTGTGTGGTGGAGGGTACTCTGAGTACCTCTACCGATCCTCCCTTCTATTCCAGTCTCGTATTGTTCGTGGAAAGAAAGATTGTCGGTATGCCTCTGTGTGGTCTCTAATCTCTCTGACTTTATCCTCATGGTCTCTTCGCGAGATATACGTAGGAGGGAGCAATATACTGTTTGACTCCTCGGTGAAGGTATGTTCTCGAAACTTCAACAAAAGCCCGTACCGAGCCACTGAGCGTATCTCTTGCAGAGTCTTCCACTGGAGTTTCTGTATCACCTCCGTAACGCTTTCGCGATTACTAAATGATCCTGCAACGAAGCGCGCTGCTCTCCGTTGGATCTTCTCTATCTCTTCTATAACCCTATCTGTTACGGATCCCACTCTGGTGGGCAGTATTCAAGTAGTGGGCGAACAAGTGTACTGTAACCTACTTCCTTTGTTTTCGGATTGAATTTCCTTAGGATTCTTCCAATGACTCTCAGTCTGGCATCTGCTTTACCGACGATCAACTTTATATGATCATTCCATTTTAAATCACTGCTAATGCCTATTCCCAGATAAATTATGGAATTAACTGCCTCCAGTATCGACGCGCAAGTCGCCGAAGTGGCGTCAAATCGAAAGACTTGCACCAGGCGAGCGGTCTATCCGACTGGAGGCCCTAGTCACACGACATTTTTTTTTATTACTGCTTCCAGTTGCTGACCTGCTATATTGTAGCTATATGATAAAGGATCTTAATTTCTGTGTATTCGCAGCACATTACACTTGTCTACATTGAGATTCAATTGCCGTTCCCTGCACCATGCGTCAATTCGTTGCAGATCCTCCTGAAATTTCAGTACAATTTTCCATTGTTACAACCTCTCGATGTACTACAGCATCATCTGCAAAAAGCCTCAGTGAACTTCCGATGTTATCCACAAAGTCATTTATATATATTGTGAATAGCAACGGTCCAACGACACTCCCCTGCGGCACACCTGAAATCACTCTTACTTTGGAAGACTTCTCTCCATTAACAACGACGTGCTTAGTTCTGTTATCTAGGAACTCTTCAATCCAATCACACAATTGGTCTGATAGTCCATATGCTCTTACTTTGTTCATTAAACGACTGTGGGGAACTGTATCAAACGCCTTGCGGAAGTCAAGAAACACGGTATCTACCTGGGAACCCGTGTCTATGGCCTTCTGAGTCTCGTGGACGAATAGCGCGAGCTGGGTTTCAACGATCGTCTTTTTCGAAACCCATGCTGACTCCTACAGAGTAGATTTCTAGTCTCTAGAAAAGTCATTATACTTGAACATAATACGTGTTACAAAATTCTACAACTGATCGACGTTAGAGATATGGGTCTATAGTTCTGCACATCTGTTCGACGTCCCTTCTTGAAAAAGGGGATGACCTGTGCCCTTTTCCAGTCCTTTGAAACGCTACGCTCTTCTAGAGACCTACGGTATACCGCTGCAAGAAAGGGGGGGGGGGGGGCAGGTTCCTTTGTTTTGGGAAAGAAAAGGGATTTTGCTCGTTGATTTTTTTGGAAAGAGGTGAAACAATAAATGTTGCAAGATATTATGAGACAATGAAGAAACTTCGTAGAGCCATACAAAAGGAACTTCGCGGGATGCTAACAACGGGAGTGTGTCTCCTTCAGAACGCTCGTCCGTACACCGCTCGTGCAGCACTCTTCGTTTGGTTGAGATATTTTAAGCCACCCGTGCCACAGCACCGATCTCGCACCTAGTGACTCTCATCTGTTCATTAAATTGAAAGAAAAGCTTCGTGGTAAACACTTTTCCGACGACGAAGAGATGAAAATCGAAGTGAACAACTGGCTAAAAAAGGCAGTGGGAGACGTCTAAGACACAAAAAATTCAAAAACTCGTTCCACGGATGAAAAAATGTATTGAGGTCAATGGTCATTAAGTGGCAAAATAGTGAAGGACCTATAGTACAATGCATGTAAATTTTATTAAAATGAATTCAGTTATTGTGCTTCAAAAAATTCTTGCAACCATACTTTCCGGACTAGTCTCGTGGTTTTGAAGATGAAATTATGTTAGCTGTTAAAAGCGCCTTGGGTAATGTTTGATCTTGTACTAAATGACATTCAAGAGAAGACGGTGATAGCAGGTACGATATTATAGTCAGAGATCGTCATCGTTACATGGGTTTTTGGTGGCTCTCAGGCGGAATTTAATTTTCCACGTCGCCAGATATGTGTTGCTCATTTCATATGGATAAATATACAAGGTGGCATTCTTTTCTCTCCAATCACAGGCTCAACATTATTGTAGTTAAAACAGTAGTGATCCCAATGAGCACAGCTACTCTGTTGAAAATAGCTGTGTTAGAAGCCGTAACCTACATATAGATATTGGAAATTTGTGGTAAGGTCTTAGGGACCAAACTGCTGATGTCATCGGTCCCTAAGCTTACACACTGCTTAATCTAACTTAAACTAACTTAACGCTAAGTACAACACACACATCCATGCCCGAGGGAGGACTCGAACCTCCGACGGGAGGGCCGCGCGGACCGTGACAAGACGCCCAAGACCGCGCGGTTACCCCGTGCGGCTAACCTACAGATAAAGTATTACAGTGGGGCTAGCGAGAAATCTGTAGAAGAGGTGAGGAAAGCGGGCGTCTCTCAGTAACCAGAGAACCACCGACTGCAGACTGGGTTATACTCCCGCCCTTTATCCAGCGTAGCCGCACATCTGCAAAGTCACGTAGTAAGGGGCAACTTACGGTGTTTGCGTATTCGTATGCAGCAGTGTATTAGCGCATTAGCAATATCTCATTTCTTTTTTAAACCGAAGACTCAAGGAATGGCCACATTGGTAACTGTAGCACGAACGACATGGTTCCCAGTACAAAACTTATTATCTACAGCCATTCGGTAAAAACCAAATAACGACGTTTATTTGTTTGGCTCCCATGGCGATACATTCTGTTTCACCATAGGTAAAATGCATATACGTAAATCTGTGTAACGCATAATATTCCAGCTTTAACTATCAGTTATGAACCGTAAAAAAATGGTAATGCACGCCCTGCACGTACCTCAGCCTCTTTGTTCATTCAGAGTCTCATACAGCATGGAATATTTGCTTCACAATATCGGATTCACATCTCAAAAAGACAAGAAGAGAGTAGAAGCTTTCGAAATGTGGTGCTACAGAAGAATGCTGAAGATAAGGTGGGTAGATCACGTAACTAATGAGGAGGTATTGAATAGGATTGGAGAGAAGAGAAGTTTGTGGCACAACTTGACTAGAAGAAGGGATCGGTTGGTAGGACATGTTTTGAGGCATCAAGGGATCACAAATTTAGCATTGGAGGGCAGCGTGGAGGGTAAAAATCGTAGAGGGAGACCAAGAGATCAATACACTAAGCAGATTCAGAAGGATGTAGGTTGCAGTAGGTACTGGGAGATGAAGAAGCTTGCACAGGATAGAGTAGCATGGAGAGCTGCATCAAACCAGTCTCAGGACTGAAGACCACAACAACAACAACATCTCAAAAACTTAAACTATGTATCATTCCTTACCACCTACTCAAACTTGACTCGAAAAATATGGAGCAGCTCTACCGATGTTCGAAACATATTGTGAATACAAAGAGAAAAATTAGGAACAAATAGACGTTACGTGTCAATACGTACGCAATAAAAGTGTTGAAAATGTTCCCAGGTAGTGTATGTACACTGGCGTTTGAGATAAGGATATTGCTAAGTAAATTTTATATTATGAAACCGTACGCTGGAATGATCGCATTTTATAGGATGATTGTGTATATCTTTGTAATTACGTTTCATAGTAGATTATTGTGAACAAGAGTTACTTTTGTTGTATGAAAAGGCAAATAACGATTACAATAGTTTTCTTCCTTACATTTCAATTTATATTACTCGAAAACTGACATGAATGCGAAGTGACTCTTAGGACCGATGCAAGAACATGGGCAACGGTACTTTCCTTGCAAGCATTAGTATCTTCAGCACGAGTGAGTCCTGAAAATCTGTCTGGTTTAATGGGAAAGGAGAATTACTCCCTTATTAATATTCAGCTGTAATATCTACTTATGAAAACATGTTTAATTAATCAGAGTTTTACTATTTTAATCGTTTTAAATGTTTCAACAATGGGTTCTTTATTAGTTTTAACACTGATTTCGTGCTGCTCTTGCTTAAATGTTTCAATAGTGGGTACTTTATTGGTTTTAACACTAATTTCGTGCTGCTCAATCACTGACATATAAAACGAAGGTAACTGGCAGCTGGACCAATATTAAAGTCTTTCTAAGAATTGACAGTGGGCAATGAAATCAAATCTCCACGCACGTATCGTGACATCTCCTTAGATTACGAGAAACAAGACGGTGAGTTAACACCGCTCGCTCCGACGTTTAAGATGTCTTTTTTTCTTAGGCGAGATCTTTTTTCGTCAGCACAGTAGTCGTGCATTGCCATGTTACGTATTTCTAACCAACCTTCGTGCACCTTTACCCCACAGGAAAATTCTCCGACCAGTGCAGATATTATAGAGATATATAAGTTTGACGTATGAAGTACGAAGGTTTAGTAGTGCCTAATAAAAGAGATGTGTGCCCCATAGTACATAATATTTAAGTGTCTCTGGATATTAACATTGATTCCACCAGAAACGTACTTGTTGCAGCGGATGTATCGAGCTATTAAAGAATTCATATCCAATATAACTGTAAGAGTGATTGGAATTACAGTAGGGGTGAACTGCAATTCGGAATGTTTTTCTCTGCTTGCGCTTAAATTCAGATTACGCTATAAATGTGGAAGGTCTCCGAACACACATAAATATGAAACACGTTTCGTCAGACACCAAACAGAATACCAGATATAGTAATCCATTAGCTAAGCGTGATTATTTTCAAAGAAAAATTCAGGAACAGGAACAGAAATACAGGGATGTAATCTGTGACGGTATTCAGTTTTAACTACGTTTTACGGAAACATATATATCAAATAAATATGGTTCTAAAGTTATTTACGTAGTACTCTTTATAAGTCTTCCAATCTGAACGAAGTAACACCAAGACACTCATTGTCACAGACAACTCGAGACACGGCTACACACATATACTAGAACAACCAAAGTGTAGAAAGATTGTATTTACACGTAGAATCAAAGTATCATTGAGTAGAAGTAGATTGTGCATTACCTTGCTGGCGCGCACGAAGTTATTAACGGCAGTTTTAGTACGGCTGAAATTGCACAAACAGTGAATAGTGTTGCTAATGTTGTGTACGTAGTCTAAGAAACTTTCTATGATCATTTTGGAAACGTGTAAGGTTCTATAACTTGATGTTGACGAGAGCGCAGGCTCGTGCAGTTCGAAAAGAAGTGCTCTTAAGTCGGTGAAACGCCACGTGAAAGAAGCGAACGGGAATATTTTCATCGAATAGTGACAGGTGATGATAGCGAAGATTCAGATAGTATGTTCGCAATATTGAAGCAACTCACTATGGTCGCAAAGTAGACAAATGCAAGGTTAGCAGACCTGGAAACGGCAACAACGTTTTAAAGACAGCAACAGATGTAGGATTAGCAGAATTAAAAACAGAAACAAATGCAAGGTTAGAAGATTTAAAGACCGAAACGGCCAAGCTCCAATTTAAAACTTACGCTGGGTTCGAGAAAGTCCGCGAAGATCAGCAAAAATTATGAACAGAAGCCAATGAACAGCTTTCTGAAATCCGGATCTGATACAAGCGTTAATGGCTGACCAGAAAAATATGCGTTCTGACGTTGACCAGGTGCAGGATGCAGTGTCTAACGTTAATCAAAGAGTGGATAAGTTAGCACGTAAGACGTCTGGTAAGGCGGAACAAATCGTGGAAGAGTTCAATGTCAGAAAACGTGTCACGCGAGCCGCATTAAAAAGATTTGACACACGCATTGAAAACATAGTCTCGATAACTCAGAAACAGTTTGAAGACCTTCGCACAGAACTGAAGCAGTGCATCGGGAATCGTACAGAAGGTAGTAGCGAGACACCGGAATCGGTAGTACATCCGACATAGTAATAGAGAGTAATCCAGAAAGGAAAAAGTCAGTTGTGCAATCTTCCGTAGCAGTAGCGGGAACACAGAAACGTCATGAAATTCCAGTCGTTTATTCACAAGAGGTTGCATCAGTAATCACAGAAGCGAAACAAAAACAAATGGGAAAGGAACAGTTAACACAGGGTAGCAAAGTGGGTGATGTGCGGTCACACCAGACAAGGGAGCGAGAAACAGTAGACGAGCGCATTCCAGCAGAGCCGCAGCCGACCCTCCGAAAGTAGGCGGATGACGCGAGAGAGGAGCGAAATGCTGCGAAACATGTACCAATTCCACAATGTCCGAGTCACAGCACAGCTGGTTACAGACCGCAAGCTCATGTGAATCTAATAGAAAGGCAAAACACGGAACCAGTAAAGGGAAATGTAAACGAATCTTTCAATCCCACGCATGAGGAACGGTACAGTGTAGGAAACTGCACACTACTGCGTAGATACGATGCCAAATGGAACATAGATATGTCAGCTCAAGACCCAAATGTGGTAGAACGAGTACAAGAAAATATGACAGAAGTAAAAGAAACGGGTCATGTTGTGAAAACACAAACGCCGTATGGTGGAAGAGAAAAATTTGACAATGATCATTTTCTGGCAGTCAGAAAATTCCAACACTACAAAGAAAGCGGGAACAGTTTACATCCATGTTCGTTCAAAAATCAATTTCAGATCTGTTCATCAGAGCATGGGCCGATTAGCAATAAAAATGACTTCATTTGTTGGAATATGGACGGAGCAGTAGCGGAAACCATGCAAAGAGTAGCGGCGAATTGTCATTCATACGAACAATTTAAAACTGCATTCTTGGAGCGGTACTGGTCCACAGAAACACAGAACAGAATGAGTTGCTACAGAAAGAGTTGTTCTTAAATTCCGGAGAAAAGAAACCCGTTAGATTTTTCGAAGATATGACGAAGAAAAATCAGTGCTTAGATAATCCATACAGTGATGGGGACCTGATACGGATGTGCACAATGGTTGGTAGGGCAGAGGATAACATACAAGCATTTAAAGGAATGTTAAGAAAACTTGAATTCATCTTCAGTGAAGATGAAGCAAGAAAACAACCTACAAGCAGACAAAACAATAGTAGGGGGAGTAACAGTAACCGATCAGGTTTTAATAACACCTCCAATGGTAATAATGACATAGGAAAAGGCAATCGTTTTGTAAGGAGTTGTAGTCACCCATGGGAGAACAATAATAAATATAAAACTTCCTGGCAGATTAAAACTGTGTGCAGGACCGAGACTCTAAGTCTGGACCTTTGCCTTTCGCGGGCAAGTGCTCTACCAAGAGCACTTGCCCGCGAAAGGCAAAGGTCCCGAGTTCGAGTCTCGGTCCGGCACACAGTTTTAATCTGCCAGGAAGTTTCATATCAGCTCACACTCCGCTGCAGAGTGATAATCTCATTCTGGAAACATCCCCCAGGCTGTGGCTAAGCAATGTCTCCGCAATATCCTTTCTTTCAGGAGTGCTAGTTCTGCAATATCCGCAGGAGAGCTTCTGTAAAGGTTGGAAGGTAGGAGGCGAGGTACTGGCAGTAGTAAAGCTGCCAGGACCGGGAATGAGTCGTGCTTGGGTAGCTCTGTTGGCAGAGCACTTGCCCGCGAAAGGCAAAGGTCCCGAGTTGGAGTCTCAGTCAGGCACATAGTTTTAATCTGCCAGGAAGTTTCATATCAGCGCACACTCCGCTGCAGAGTGAAAATCTCATTCTGAATATTAGCTACGGTTTTGGTAACGCACAGAGGGCAAGTAACAATTATGGTTTCGGGGGACCGAGGAATTATAATGAGGGATTTGATCCTAGAAACTACAGTGGTAACTGTGATCCGAGATACGAGGTGCGGCTAGAAAAAAACCGGACTGATGCTGGAAAAAATATTTATTTACAATTATTTACAATTTCATGTTATCTCCTTCAATGTACTGTAACCTCCTCACAAAAATTTTAAATAAAATGACAATACTTCATAGAAATGGACATTGCGCTAAGTGTAACCTCTCCACTGAAATTTTTAAAACAGAAATAATAAAATGAACAGGAGCCAAACGTAACCTCCCTAGCAATTAAATTTAATGACAATAAAATATAGAATCGCAATCTGACCCTAATATAAATTCCTCACAAAAAAAAATTAAAGTCCATTCAGTGATAAGGCAATCTCAGTAATAATGATAATTCAATTAAACCGAAATATCGGTCTTTGGCCCTGTGCAAAACTCAGAATTAAATTCTTACCTCATTGTAACTGCTAGTCAAATTTCTGCTCTTATTCTTGCGCACGGCTTGGAGGAACTGCATTGAAAATAATAATATTCTTTTTTTTTTGTAATTTAACTGAAACTTTTCTTTAAGGGAAGTGGAACGAAATCGTTAGTTCAACTAAATAAATTTTTTTTGTAAAATTGCTTTTGAAATCAAAATTATTATTGGGGCACTTGTTGGAAATTAATTACAATAAATAAACTTTACATTATCTGATGATTAGCTTAATTAACAATATACCTCATTCAGCATCTTGACCAGTGTTGCTGACAGACTACATCACACAACCGTACTGGGCTGCTACTACTGACCAACCGCTCTACATGACGACTACTAGCGTACTAGACGCAACTGAACAGAGCTACTGCTCACAACGACTACTGACAAAGTACTGGACGCAACTGAACAGAGCTACTGCTCGCAACACTCGCGCGGTCAAGCGCAGACAAACCACGATAATAGGCTCTCTGGTCAAAGATTTTAACGTGCCTCACCATCGCTGCTACGTTACATATGTGTTTCATAACCCTCCACTGGGGGGGGGGGGGGGCAAAAATTTGGCAGCGATGGTGAGTCATTTGGACTTGCCATCGCAAGAAATTTTTACAATTTACAGAATACTCAAATTTAGTACATAAATTAAATGTTGTGCACATGCACCGAGTACAAAATATATCAGACAAAGACAGGATGTGAGTACAAAACATAGTAGTAAATCAGAAAACTGTATATACAAATTATTTGACAGAAAACAAAGTGCACAGGCACTGAAAAAATTCTTAACAAATGACATAAGTGCATACGTACAGTATTGAACATACAGAATGAGTACAAATCATATTGAAAAATGAGAAAAGTGCCCAGGCACTGAAGTTCAGTAGAAAACATATTAACACCTAACATAAGTGCACATGCACTGTAGTTCAGAACATATCATTAAAATAAAAAAATGTATATACAATATAAAAGACAAGAGTGTACATATACTGTACTTCAGAACAAATCGAAAAAATGTCTTTAGCATTTTCGCAATAAATAAACATAATGGCAAAAAAAATCGTATCGACAAGTGACATAAGTGTACTCGCACTGGAGTTCAACAAATCAAAAAAAATGTATAACCCATGAACATAAATGATGTTAGCAAAAAATGATTTTCACTATGTGACAAGAATTAGGATAGGAAAGGGAAGGATTGCATCATGGTTGTAGCACTTTAGATTGCACACAGCTGTTCTGAAAGTCCATATCTTTCCACAGCAGTACAACACCAAGTGACACAATTTGAAGTTATTTTCCCATCAGAATTTATCAGTGTAGCCAAGACACTGAACTGTCGTAGTAATGTTCCATGTTTTCATTTTGGCAGTACACTAGGTACACCAAACAGTGGGACCATAATAACGTCTTCATCGCTCACGGTGGTGGACAGCATGTCGTGTCAACACCACGCTCTTACAAGGCACACCAACGTAGAATTAGTGCAAAACCAAATATAGTGCTCCATGATCACTAGGATAAACAGGACAAATGGACATTGCAGTAATTCAGGGTAGTTAGCTCATGAGGTGAAGGACATTAAGTCACATAATATTGACAATTACAGTCTTCATTAGTAGTTTGCGGCATTCATAGCCCAGTTATTGAACATTTCTGTACCAAGTATGTAGTATTACAGAAAAATGTTCATTAATTGTTTTACATAGAATCATTAACCTTCTTTTCCTAGTTACAAGGCATTATTAAATAATCGCATTCTTTTCCAGTTACAAAGCATAGCATAGTTAATTAATCATTTGTCATTCCAATATAGTAAGAATCATTAGCCTTCTCCTAATTGCAAAGCATTATTAGACAGTCGCATTCTCTTCCAGTTACAAAGCATAATTAAGAATCATTAGCCTTCTTCTAATTACAAAGCATCATTAAACAATAGCATCATTTGTCATTTCAATGTAATAAGAATCACATTCTTTTCCAGTTACAAAGCATAATTAAGAATAGCATAATTAATTAATCATTCCAATACAGTAAGAATCATTAGCCTTCTTCTAATTACAAAGCATAGCATCATTTGTCATTTCAATATAGTAAGAATCATATTCTTTTCCAGTTACAAAGCATAATTAAGAATAACATAATTAATTAATCATTCCAATACAGTAAGAATCATTAGCCTTCTTCTAATTACAAAGCATTATTAAACAATCACATTCTTTCCCAATTAGAAAGCATAGCATCACATTCTTTTCCAGTTACAAAGCATAATTAAGAATAGCATAATTAATTAATCATTCCAATACAGTAAGAATCATTAGCCTTCTTCTAATTACAAAGCATTATTAAACAATCACATTCTTTCCCAATTATAAAGCATAGCATCACATTCTTTTCCAGTTACAAAGCATAATTAAGAATCATTAGCCTTCGCCTAATTACAAAGCATTATTAAACAGTAATTAAGAATCATTAGCCTTCTTCTAATTACAAAGCATTATTAAACAATCACATTCCGTTCCAGTTACAAAGTATGGCATAGTTAACTAATCATTTGTCATTTCAATATAGTAAGAATCATTAGCCTTCTCCTAATTACAAAGCATTATTAAACAGTCGCATTCTCTTCCAGTTACAAAGCATAATTAAGAATCATTAGCCTTCTTCTAATTACAAAGCATAGCATCATTTGTCATTTCAATATAGTAAGAATCACATTCTTTTCCAGTTACAAAGCATAATTAAGAATCATTAGCCTTCTTCTAATTATGAAGCATTATTAAACAATCGCATTCTTTTCCAGTTACAAAGCGTAATTAATCATTTGTTATTTGAATATAGTAAGAATTATTAGCTTTTTCCTAATTACAAAGCATTATTAAACAATCGCATTCATTTCCAATTACAAAGCATGGCATAGTTAATTAATCATTTGTCATTCCAATATAGTATTAATCATTAGCTGGCATCATGGGTAATCGTATTACAATAAACAGTGGCAGTCCTTGGCCAGTTACAAAGCATTATTTTATATATTTTTTTTATCATTAAGAAGTCATTACTGAAGTGACATACTATTCAGAGCTGATCAGCATTACTCAGAACTTTCTCAAACTGGTATCACTGTTTGGGACTGGTAATACATTTTTTTTGTTAGCAATGCATTGCGTTGGGATCGATAATTGCTGAGGCATAACACTATTTGCTTTTGACCTATTGCTGCAAATGAGGATGGTTAACGTCATTCATCATGAGTCAGCTGTAGCAAGGTTATGTAACAAGGCAGTATATGTGATCACATTTATAAATGATAAACACAAATGGGTAAAAAAAATAAAAATGCAAGTACTAGAACAGGTATAATAAGTAACAGGTTTAGTAAGTATCATGAAAAGCTTCTCCTGAAAAAAATACAAAATGGATTATTGAGCTGAAAGAAGAAACGCGTACTATGCTGAAAAGTAGTGAACTTCGAATTAACAGGTAGTGAAATGTGTATAAAAATGTGTTCCATAGCTGTCCTTTCCAAAACTTTCCGTCATCCTACTATGCAATATAACACCTGCTGTCAAAACAAACTGCAACAAATACTTAAATAACTACGTAGCATAAATACATAACTTCAACATTATCCTCATCTGTAAAGAAAAAACTTCATTATCAATCACTTCATTATCCATATTATCATAACTTCATTATTATCATCACCTGTAAAGAAAAACTTCATTATTCATAATACTATATCCTTCATCATTATTCATCAGCATTCATTATCATCTGCAAAAAATCACTTCATTACTCATTATACAACTATTCCCTATCTCTAGCAAATTTCATCACTAAAACTAAGATGTGTAGTTCTGTCTGACAGCCTGCATCAATCACCTTGTATTCTGAAAGAAAAAATTAGTTAAGACTGCTATTCTATGATGAGTATAGTATATTCTTGTTAATGCCTGCCAATCCTGATCCATTTACTCTTCCTCATAAAGTTATTGCATCTTCTTTCGTTTATTCCGTAGGTGAAATTCCCATTTCTGTTGAATTTATTTCTTACACGCATCATTTCTTTCTGAAATTGATGAACAAAGATTAATGTCGTGCATTTAAATCATATACCCACTAAATAATGACTGGTTTATGGTAATATAATTAACCATACAGCATAACATGACAGAAAACGTAATGTGTCAAAGACATTGACAGTGTTCAGATGCAAAAATGTACACAGAATAATACAATGCAGCAGCAAAAAATGTAAAACAGTCACGATCTTGAGATGTCATAAGGCCAAAAGAATGTCACAGTCAACTGGTGTGTGTTATATCTTAACTATTTCACAGTACATACAAACAAAACTGGAGTACAATCATATACACAAAAAAAGTGGAAAATGTGCACGGTCTGATGTGTAACGACAAGAAAAGCGACCTGCTAACCTTACCTTGCCGGGCACTAGCCAAGAAAAAATACGATAATCATCAGTAATTAGTCAGGTGAAATAATTGCATTAGTAAATGACATCATAGTGTGTTGAATCATAAAGTGTCTTCATTCAATAAACGGTTTAATGTTTGAGATATGGTGATTGCCTTTCGATTTTCTGGTTCTCAAAGTTTCGACGTGTACAACATTGGGGTGAGGGATGCTGCGAATCCGATTTGGACCTGCGTATAGAGGTTCAAATTTACTGCACTTACCTTTTATTTTGCTGGATAAATAGTGTGTACGTACTAATATTTTCCGTCCCACGTGAAAGTCGCGGCGTGTACAAACCTGTTTTTGCTGTCTTCTCCGGCTCTCTGCGGCACGTTTGATGTTGTTCAGCGCAATGTCAATTATTTCGTGGTGTCTTAGTCGACGACATTTAGGGAAGTTTACTAATTCCTTAATTTTGTTTGGTGGTTCAACGTTTTTCAGTATAACAGACGGAGATAGCATAGTGGATTCATTTGGAATGGAATTAATTACGTCTTGGAATGAGAGTATATGTGTATCCCAATCAATATGTCTTTTGTGGCAGTATATTCGGCACAGCTTACCAATTTCTTTCATTAACCGTTCACAAGGGTTCGAAGAAGCATGGTACTTGGATATATAGATCGGAGAAATGTTTCTAGCTCGTAACATACGTGTCCATATGGTACTACGAAATTGAGATCCATTGTCAGAAATTACTCTCATCACATGCCCTACATGAAATAGAAAATGTTTTACAAATGCCTTCGAAACAGTTTTAGCAGTAGCTTTGCGTAATGGAGTGAAAGTAACAAATTTTGAAGTGAGCTCAACAGCGACAAAGATGTAGCAAAAACCTGTGTTAGTTCTGGGAATCGGACCAAAAATGTCTACTGCGGCCATGTGTCTTAATTTAACAGGTACAATGGGATATAAAGGAGGAATATGTGAAGTGGTGTCTGATTTAGCTTTCTGGCAAATTTTACAAGACGCTAAAACTCGTCGTATACGTTTCTCCATGTTGGTAAAATAACAGTTCTGTCTCAGTATAAGAAAACATTTTCGTGCTCCGTAATGTGCGTAACTTAAATGAGTGTACCAGATTAATTTGTTAACCAGTTCGTCAGGAATGCATAATAACCAATTGTTGCTGTCAGGATGAGAGCGGCGAAACAGAATGTCATTGCGTACAGTGTAATGGTTTCTAATCGTAACATTATTCCTATCTTGCCAAAGGTGTTTAATTTCTTTCCACACATTGTCTTTATTTTGCTCCTTTGCTATGTCCTGTAATGACGATGAAATAAAGTTTTCAAATGCAACTTGCTGAATGTACATGACACTGAAATTTGCTTTGAAGAAGTTGGTTGCTACGTCTTGCTGATTGTTGCCGAGAGAACGCGATAGTGCGTCTGCTATAACATTTTGTGTGCCGGGAATGTGAACAATCGTAAAATTAAATTCTTGTAAGTATAGTTTCCATCTACTTAACCCGTCGTGAGTAAATTTAGCTGAAAGCAAAAATTGTATAGCTCTATGGTCTGTGTAAACGGTAGTATGTCTGCCATAAAGAAAATGCCGAAATCTCGTGAAAGCCCATACAACACATAATGTTTCAAGTTCTGTAACAGAATAATTTCGTTCAGCAGGTGACAGAATGCGACTTGCAAATGCGATGTTTTTAATTACTGTAGAACCATCTTCTTCAATTTCCTGGAAAATATGTACGCCTAAAGCGGTGTTGGAACTGTCGGTGGCAATGGAAAAATTTCTGGTAAGATCTGGGTGCGATAAAAGTGGAGCATTCAACAGAGCATGTTTCAAATAACATTCTCGTGAGCAAAATTCTGCGTGTCAAAAGTAATGTTTGCGTTACTGTAATATGCAATCTGTGCTGTATCTGGTTAAAATCTATCGTACGTGTTATTATTTACGGGAGAATGTTGTGGCATATCCACTATATGAACTGTTCTGTTATTTCTTACTGACGTATTACGCTATCGATGACACCTATTGTCTGGATCATTCATGATAATGTGTTGTTGCTGATGTTCTTGCTGCTGAAAAGATCGACTGTTATTAAATGTACGCTGAAAATTGTGCTCGCTATTTTTACGTTTGTCATGATAGCAATTTCCATACGGCGCATTGCGATACGAGTCGAAATAGTGTGTTACCTGTACGTAGCCATTTCCTTGCTGCCACGCGCTACCATTTGTTGGAGCCGGGATCATACGTGCACGCGGCGAAACATTAAAGTTTGGTTGACCTTGTAGACTGCATTGTTGGTTAGGTATGCTAAGCGGTTAACTTTCATGCTATTGTGGTGGAAAACATCTATTGTTACAAAAATGTGGTTCCGATTGCTCAAAATTTTACACATACTGATGATTACGATTTTATCTGTTATTAAAGTTACGGCGGTAGTTGTCATTACGGGAGTGCCTACTGAAAATTGTCACATTCGGTAAAATATTTGTCATATCCGGTTTTCATTACTCGTTTCTTAATACTAGGTAGAGCAATAGTAAAAGAGCAGTTTGGATAGATATAAAGGATAGTAGAAGAGAAGGCAGCAGCGCAGAAAACTAAAGATGAAACAGCACTACTACAGCTCGGGGCCCTATGCTCGCTACAGCACATATTCATTAAAGCGTAATGAATCCCCTGAGGTCTATTACGCACTGCAAATAAATTTTAGCTTTTGCGTTGCACGCAATAGCGGTAAAAATCCAAAAATAAATCGCTGTATTCTTGCTAATTCCAGTTTCTGCATAATACGTAATGCTGATGAAAATACAATAGCAAATTGTCGCCTCTGGTTCAAAGCTAGTTTCTGCATTACAGATAATAGCGGTGAAAGTACAAAAATAAATTGTCGTATACAGTGCAAATCGTGTATCTGTGCTCTGTCATTATTAAATTCCTTACATTTTCTTGCGGATAAAAATTGCTCGTAATCTACGTTCTCGTCATTGAATTTGAAAACACGTTCGGGTTTGTGTGTGAATCTGTTTGTCTGTGTCATTTCGTTCTTCAAGTTACGTAGCTTTTCAGATTTTAAGTCGCGTAGCTTTTCGGATTTTAATTCGCGTAGTCTCTGTAAATTGTTCATATTATACACGCTGCGTGACTCTGACAAATGCTCGCAACGTGGCGGGTTCTGTGACGTATTGGTGACTGAAATAATTGTTAATTCTGTTACTTTAATACTTTCGTCAATTTGGTTGATCTGTCGAGCAAATTTCTCGTCAACTTCCGTATTCGGAGTGTGTGAAGCTTCCACTGACTCTAAATTAACTTCGTCGTGTATCTGTACTGCGTTTTTAGCGCATTGTTCAGTGACTGCATTAATCTCGTCTTTATGTGATTCTGTTGTACCTACACGTGTGCTACTTAATTCTTGTGCAACAGTGCCAACTTCTTCATTACTGTTATTAGCACAAGCCTCAGTATCCTCACGTAGTTGTTCTTTACTGTCCTGACATTGCACGGTAACAGCTGTAATCTGCTCACTAATTTGTTTGTTCTGCTCTTTATGGTCGTCTTGTTTTTCGTTTGTGAGTTCGAAACTTTTATGAATTGTTTCTCTAAGTTGTTTGAAATGGTTGTCGAAACTTTCACTCTGTTGTCTGATCTGTTCACTAAGTTTGTCTAGTTTTTCATTCTGTTGTTTGAAATTTTCATCAATTTTATTAAATTTTTTGTCCTCTTCACTAAATTGTTGTTGTAGCAATCTTGCCATAATTTGTTGAAAGCCAAAGTTAGCGTTTATACTCTCTGTGCTGTTTAGTGGTGGATCTGGAACTCTCTCGCTTACAGTAACCATTTGGTTATTCTGAGATTTAGAAAAAGGTTTGTCAGTCGGATGTACACTGTCAGACATTATTTCGGAATTAAATGAATCCGTCGTATTTTCAGTACACTGTCCATTTTCATTAGAAATATTTGTTTGAACGTTACTTGAATTTTCCAAACCGGGTGTGTTCTGCTGGCAGCGCTCATTCCAACAGAACGCCCCGCGTCATCAATTGTCGTCAAGTTAACAGAGGAGACACTTGAGTTCGTTTGTTCATCATTAAGATAAAAGTCATCACTAGTGGTTGGAATGCATTGATTGTCAGTGAACGCAGGATTGTCATCATTACACTGCGTGTCACAATTACTATCGGTCACGCTGTTTAAGTCGGTAATTTCATTCAAAATACCTCGCGATACACTATTCACAGTCTTTCGCGGCATTTTTACAATAGTCACAATTTTTCACAAAATAAATAAGCACAATGCAAAAGCAACACACAAATACAACAGAGCAACGAATTGCCGTTGACCTGTAGAAAGAAAGTCACAAGTTAATAAAAGCGTAGCGCCAAATCCTAATTATATCTAAGCAAATAACAGCAGATATCTGACTGTTGTTCAAAAGACTCTCAACGAAATACGATCCTTGACTGGGTGTCGCCAAGTGTAACCTCCCACAAAAATTTTAAATAAAAATGACAATACTTCATAGAAATGGACATTGCGCTAAGTGTAACCTCTCCACTGAAATTTTTAAAACAGAAATAATAAAATGAATAGGAGCCAAACGTAACCTCCCTAGCAATTAAATTTAATGACAATAAAAAATGAGAATCTCAATCTGACCCTAATATAAATTCCTCACAAAAAAAATTAAAGTCCATTCAGTGATAAGACAATCTCAGTAATAATGATAATTCAATTAAACCGAAATATCGGTCTTTGGCCCTGTGCAAAAATCAGAATTAAATTCTTACCTCATTGTAACTGCTAGTCAAATTTCTGCTCTTATTCTTGCGCACGGCTTGGAGGAACTGCATTGCAAATAATAATATTCTTTTTTTTTTGTAATTTAACTGAAACTTTTCTTTAAGGGAAGTGGAACGAAATCGTTAGTTCAACTAAATAAATTTTTTTTGTAAAATTGCTTTTGAAATCAAAATTATTATTGGGGCACTTGTTGGAAATTAATTACAATAAATAAACTTTACATTATCTGATGATTAGCTTAATTAACAATATACCTCATTCAGCATCTTGACCAGTGTTGCCGACAGACTACATCACACAACCGTACTGGGCCGCTACTACTGACCCACCGCTCTACATGACGACTACTAGCGTACTGGACGCAACTGAACAGAGCTACTGCTCGCAACACTCGCGCGGTCAAGCGCAGACTAACCACGATAATAGGCTCTCTGGTCAAAGATTTTAACGTGCCTCACCATCGCTGCTATGTTACATACGTGTTTCAGTACTCTCCTCCTCGGTCTCTACACCGCTCCATACGAATTTTCCACTGTTCATAGCAATGCTGCAGATCATTTTCGGTAAGTCCATACATTACTTCCGTCGCTTTTTCTTTTACTGCTTCAACAGTCTCAAATCTAGTTCCTTTCAAAGCTTACTTGACTTTAGGGAAAAGAAAAAAGTCACAGGGGGCCAAATCAGGTGAGTAGGGTGGATGATCTAAGATGGGAATGTTGTGTTTTGCCAAAAACGTCTTCACTGACAACGCACTGTGAGCTGGGGCATTGTCTTGGTGAAGGATCCATGACTTTTTTCTCCACAAATCGTTCCGTTTTCTCCGTACTCGCTCACGTAGGGTAGCCAGGACGCTAATGTAGTAATGCTGATTCACTGTTTGTCCGTCTGGTACCCAATCAATATGCACAATCCCTTTGATGTAACAAAAAACAATCATCATTGCCTTGAATTTCGATTTTGACATTCGTGTTTTTTTTTGTCGTGGAGAACCAGGAGTTTTCCAATGCATCGATTGGCGTTTAGTTTCGGGATCGTAAGTAAAAAACCACGATTCATCGCAAGTAATAACATTTTGTAAGAAGGTGGGATCACTTTCAATGTTTTCCAGGATGTCAGAACAAATCATTCTTCGGCGTTCCTTCTGTTCAATTGTGAGACACTTTAGAACCATTTTTGAACACACTTTGTTCATGTTGAAACTTTCATGAAGAATCTGCCTAACACTTTCCTTGTCAGCTCCTGTTAACTCAGACACTGCTCTGATTGTTAAACGGCGATCTTGTCGAACAATTTTACCGATTTTTTCAATGTTTGCATCAGTTTTTGCTGACAATGGTCTGCCAGTGCGAGTGTCATCACTGGTGTCTTCGCGGCCATCTTTAAATCGTTTAAACCACTCAAACACTTGTGTTCGCGATAAACAATCATCGCCGTACACTTGTTGTAACATTACAAACGTTTCACTTGCAGATTTTCCTAGTTTGAAACAAAATTTGACGTTAACACGCTGTTCTTTCTGTACACTCAACATTTTCCGACGCACAGACAAAACGTCTACTACTTAAAACAGACGCCACGGGCGGACTGAGTGCAGGAAGCAGATGAAACTCGAGCAGTAGGCGGAGCGAGAGTCACGTGACAGGCCACGCGACTTTCAGCCTTATTGCATTCGTTTTATTGTTTCACCAGTACTAGTCCGGTTTTTTTCTAGCCACACCTCGTACAATCGCCGTGTAAACGAAGGCGGAACGTTTAGAGGTTTTCAGCAGCCAAATCCAGGTTATTCAGGTGGAAATAGAATGGCCAGGACACAGAACTGTTGGGAAAAATCAAACGTCATCGGGACAAAACATGCGAAATTAACCGATAGAGGAAGTTGATGTGAGCCCACCAAACCTAGGTAAAATACAAATTGACGAGATGAGCGGTACGCAGACCAGGCACGAGTAATTAGACCGAATAATGAAGTGAATTGTATAATCAAACATGTTAGTAGACTTAGTTTTGAAAAGCCAGATTTTAAAGTAGGTTTAAGGTTCAAATGGTTCAAATGGCTCTGAGCACTATGGGACTTAACATCTGTGGTCATCAGTCCCCTATAACTTAGAACTACTTAAACCTAACTAACCTAAGGACATCACACACATCCATGCCCGAGGCAGGATTCGAACCTGCGACCGTAGCAGTTGCGCAGCTCCGGACTGTGCGCCTAGAACCGCTAGACCACCGCGGCCGGCAGGTTTAAGGGGAGATCGAATACAGACACCAGCAAGCTGGGATTCAGTTGACTGGGAATCGACCGACGATGATGAGGAACAGCAGTCAGAAAGGGTGAATATATACAGTAGTATAAAAACTGATGATGATGATGACCAAACTGTAGAAGATGTAGCGCGTTTATACGAAATGGAGAAAGTAATAGTATGGCATGAGGATAAAGCACCACGGATATCAATAATAGTGATACCTAGTTAGAAGTGAATTCACACCAGTAACTAAAGTAAAACATAGACATTTTTAATTTAGCACCAAGCGATGGGAAGGTTACAGCGTTGAGGGTAAAATTCTTTTCTATATATAAAAGTTACACAAAAGAAACTGAACACAAAGCATAGAGAAGAAAGCAAAAGGCACACAAGTAAAACTTTTAGCTTGTACTTATCTCGAATAATTAAATAAAATAAACTTCGTAGGGAATAATGATGATGAAAAGACAGGAAAGTAACAACTAATATAACTCTTCTGCAAATGAAATTTGTTCTGAGGAAGGAATTGAACGTAAGAAGAAAAATAGAGATCAGCATGTGGATAATTTAACGAAATAGTAGTAGATTCTCTCTTAAAGACGTAGTGTGAAGGAGGAGCAAGTTTATTTTTGTAGAAGAAAAGAAGTGAAGAAGTAGGTAGGAAATAGATGATTAGGGGAGAAGGAGATAGGTAATTTTAATTTTGTTCCGTCAAGGAATTGAAGAGATATTTTAGGGAATATGTGAAACATATAGTATTTGTGGAAGATTCCACAATCTATACTGAAATAGAAAGATGCGACAAAGAAGAATAAAAAGTCGTTAGGAGGTAACTATTAGGAAAGAGAATTAAAATATTAAGATAAGCAAAAAACATATTATTTCGAGGCAGGAGGTAGAAAAGTACGAGCTTAAGTTCACCCAGAAAAGGTTTCTATATGGAAGAGTACAATGAGAGAAGATAGGAATGTAAAAGTTTGCGATCGAAAAATTAGGAGGAAGGGATAAATACGAAGTTAAAAACAATGTAATAGAACAACGGTTTTTGAAGGGCAATAAAAAAATGAAAAGTGTATTTTGAGGTTCTGTTACAGCTAAGGACAAAAAGAAGATATGGCTCAGAAAAAGACGCAGCAGTCGGAGTCAAGGTGAGAAGTTTCAAAACAACATGATATACCTGTAATTAGAAAAAAAGGGGTTACTAACAGACTAATCGTCATCACCATCTATCTTACTCTTACTATCCATCTTGATGAAGATGGGGAATCCATGACCTTTATCTTATAGGAGAATTGAGTTAAATGAAAAAAAAAAAGAAAATGGGGAAGCTAATTTTGATAGAATTAATGACACTTTTTGTAAAGTCATATAAATAATTTGTTTAATGTGGTGTCACCGCCAGACACCACACTTGCTAGGTGGTAGCCTTTAAATCGGCCGCGGTCCGGTAGTATACGTCGGACCCGCGTGTCGCCACTGTCAGTGATTGCAGACCGAGCGCCACCACATGGCAGGTCTAGAGAGAGACGTCCTAGCACTCGTCCCAGTTGTACAGCCGACTTTGCTAGGAAAGGTTCACTGACAAATACGCTCTCATTTGCTGAGACGATAGTTAGCATAGCCATCAGCTACTTCATTTGCTACGACCTAGCAAGGCGCCATTACCAGTTTATATTGAGATTGTAATTATGTATCATCAAGAGCGATGTTCTCCAATTATGGATTAAAGTTAAGTATTCCAGAAGCTATGTACTATTTTTGGCTACTATAATTCCTTGTCATTTTCCAGACCTCACGCCAGCCTGCGTGAGCTCAAACGCGTGCATTTCGACATCCTCTAGCAACACGGTGTTGGCTCTTCTGCCAACACATCACATGGCGACGAGTGTAAAAACGGTCTTCTTCTTTATACTTGCTTAAATTACTTGTGTCATGGCTTCGCCACACTCTCCAGATGTACTGTCCGAATTCTATCGCTTGCAGAATCAGCAGACGCAGGCCTTATTGGATGCCCTTGGCCAGCTCGTCCAGGGTCAACGTGCTATGCAAAACGATGCGGCCACCCCCGCTCCACCACTACCGCAGCCACAACATACTGTTGCACCACCTTTTCGTCCTTTTGATGCGGCACTGGAAAGCTGGATGGAGTGGTCACGCCAATTTGGATTCCATCTCGCCGCCTACAGAATTCAAGGTAATGGGCGGCAGCCTTTTTTGCTTTCTTGTGTTGGCGTGTCCACGTACCGTGTGATAGTGAAATTATTTCCCCAACGCGACGTAGCAACTCTGTCCTACAACGAAATTTTGTTGGCATTAGATGTATATTTCAAAGACTCAGTCAATGTGTTCCCAAAAGGTATACGTTCTTTCGTACAAAACGTACGGCCGGTCAAACTAATCGGGAGTGCGTTGTCACTTTGCAAGGCCTTACTAGGGATTGTGATTTTGAGTGTGAATGTGGACTCCCTTATTCAGATACTATGGTACGTGATGCAATTGCACAGAACGTTTCTGATGTTCGTATAAGGGAATAGATTTTGAAACTAGTCAATCCCTCCCTTCAACAAGTGATGGACATCTTGGATAGGCAGGACACATTTGACTTTGCTCAGGAATCATTTGAAACTTCCCTGCACGGAACAGTAAACAGCCCTCGTGCCCGTCTGCGCAGCCACGTGTGCCGCGTAAGCAAGCAAATGCAGTGATAAAATCATGCCCGCGGTGTGCTACTAGACATTCGCGTGAGAATTGCCCGTCACGCCAGGCTATTTGCTTTTTCTCTAATAAAAAAGGACATGTTCAGAGTGTTTGCCATAAAAAGCTCAGATCGGACACTCACAACCATTCCAGGCCCTTTGCTTCACGCCGGAATCGGAATCGAACCAAGAATACTCAGGCTCGTGAACCTTCGCCCATGGACATTCATGTAGTTAATTCCACTCCGCCCAGTGCCACTCTCTCTAACAGTGACTGTGTTCGTCCCACAAATAGTGTGCGTCGACATCGCAGGAAATCCCGTCGAGTCGCAAGTGATTCTGTACCAGTGTCTGTTCACGTTGCACGAGACAGTCGCTCTTGTCGTCAGCAGGACAATAAACTTTTTGTAGATCTGGTCATAAATGGCAACGTGATACTATTCCAGCTCGATACCGGAGCTGCAGTTTCTCTGATCAATCACGACACTTACAAACAGCTGGGCACACCTCTGTTGCGTGCCGCAAATGTTAAGTTAACTGGTTATTCCGATCAAGCTATCCCTGTGTTAGGACAGTGCAGCCTTCTTGCAACATACAAGGGACAAACAAAACTTGTGTCATTTTACGTCCTTCGTTCTTCTTCTGCAGTGAACTTGTTTGGTTTAGATTTATTTCAGTTGTTTAACTTGTCAATAGTCAATCAGGTCCTATCAGTGAATCAGACTGTGCCTTGAGCCAGTGTTTCTCGTCTATGTGAAGAATTTGCAGACATTTTTCCACCGGGCCTTGGTTGCGCTAAGAACTATCAAGCACATTTGGAACTGAAAGTCAACGCGCAACCGACATTTTTCAGAGTGCGCAATGTTCCCCACGCATTGCGTGATGCGGTCGCCAGAACGTTAAACGATTTGGAATCAAAAGCTGTGATTGAACGTGTGCGGGCTTCTCTCTGGACATTACCCTTAGTAATTTTGCCAAAACCTTCCGGAAAATTGAGACTTTGCGTGGACTTCAATGCAACAGTGAATCCCCAACTAGTGACTGCAACTTTTCCTTTACCCCGCCCGGAAGATCTTTTTGACAAACTGTGCCCGGGTAAATATTTTTCGAAGTTGGACCTAGCAGATGCGTACTTGCAAATACCAGTGGACGACGAATCCCAGCGCGTCTTGGTGGTTAACACTCATCTTGGTTTGTATCGATTCAAAAGACTGCCATTCAGGTGTGCATCCGCCCCTGCATTGTTTCAGCAATATCTGCAAACTGTTTGTGCGTCGGTCCCTAATGCAGCAAACTATCTGTACGATATTGTGATCTCCGGAAAGACGGAAGAAGAACATTTAGCCAATCTCAGAGCATTATTTCAGGCCATGCGACAAAATGGTCTTAGCTTGCGGAAGGACAAATGTGTGTTTTTTGCTCGTGACTTACCCTATCTGGGACATGTAATCAATGCCCAAGGCATACATCCAAGTCCAGAGCACCTCCATACCATGCAGGACTTGCCTTCGCCGCAGAATTTGAAGCTGCTACAGAGTGTGCTGGAAACAATCAATTGCTATAACAGATATGTGCGCCACGCCTCTTCCATTTCAGCTCCGCTTCATCGCTTACGCCGTAAAGGTGTTCCGTTCGTCTGGACGACGGAATGCGAACACGCCTTTCGCCAGTTGAAATCGGCGTTGCTTTCCACTACTTGCCTTACGCCATTCGATCCCCAGAAACCCCTTTTGTTGATGGTAGATGCATCGGATTTCGGGATCGGTGCTGTGCTTGCGCACAAAGATGGATCGCATGATCGCCCTATTGCCTTTGCGTCCAAATTGCTCTCGTCTGCGCAAAGAAATTATTCACAGATCGAAAAAGAAGCTTTGGCTCTCGTATTAGGTGTTCATGATTTCTTGTATGGTCGTCATTTTACCGTCATCACAGACCACAAACCCTTGACGTCGCTTTTTTATCCGAACAAGCCTGTACCTCCACGTACAGCGCAGAAATTCATTCGCTGGTCTATTTTCCTCTCGCAGTACCGCTACGATATGTTGTATCAGTCCACTGCTAAGCACGGAAACGCCGATGCGTTGTCCCGTTTGCCTGTTGCTGAGGATAGAGCATTCGATTCCTCCGAACTTGCTTGCATGTTCGTTGATGCGGAAACCGATGACGTGGTCGAATCGTTTCCGATTGATTTTCGTCGTATAGCTACAACCACAGCTGCTGACCCTGTCCTTGCTACCGTTTTGCGTTTTGTTGCCACGCAATGGCCCTTGTCAAAGTCACGGATCGAGGATCCGTTGGTTCGCCGATTTTTTGCTCACAAGGAGAGACTTTTTGTCCGACGTGGTGTTTTGCTGTTGCGTTCTGATAATGATCAGTCCAGGGTCGTGGTCCCACGTTCGTTACGGTCCTCTGTCTTACGGCTTCTCCACCAAGGACATTGGGGTATAGTGGAAATGAAACAACTTGCTCGTCAGCACTGTACTTGGTTCGGAATCGATGCTGCGATTACGAATATGTGCTCTTCTTGATGGCGCGTGCCGAACAACAATCCGCACCGCCGCGGAAATACTTTGCATGGCCGAAAGCCACTTCCCCTTGGCAACGCTTACACATCGATTTTGCTGGTCCATTCTGGAATGCTCGATGGTTGGTCGTCGTAGATTCATTCAGTAATTTTCCTTTTGTTGTCCGGATGTCTTCCACGACGTCTTCTGCCACCATCCAAGCGTTATCCGCTATCTTTTGCATTGAAGGTCTTCCGCAGACTATTGTTTCCGACAATGGCCCACAATTCATGTCCGCAGAATTTCAGTCATTCTGCGAAACCAATGGTATTCAACATCTGACATCCGCGCCGTTTTCGCCTCAGTCAAACGGTGCAGCTGAACGATTGGTCCGGACTCTCAAGTCACAGATGTTGAAGTTGAAAGAGTCGTATTATCGGGAGGACGCGTTATTGCTCTTCTTGTCCACGTATCGCTCTCAGCCCCGAGATGGTCGCTCGCCGGCTGAGTTGCCCCATGGTCGTCCTCATCGAACCTTGATGTCTTTGCTGCATCCGCCGCATCAGGTTCCTGTGCTGCGGCAGCCACCTGCTGTTGCTCCAGGCGACATTGTATACTATCGCAAGTATCGAGGTTCACGGCGTTGGCTCGGATGGCGCATTCTTCGCTGCCTCGGCCGCGCTATGTATCTGGTTTTGGGGGCCTCTGGTGAGGTGCGTCGGCATCTCAATCAGCTGCACCTCTGTCGTCGCCTGGGTTCTGCCGCTCCCCGTCTGCTTTCAGCGACGGTGTCGTCCGGTCAGCGCCCTGGGGACCCATCTACTGGCTCGCCTCAGCCCCAGGTGTTACCGACGCTGCCTTCCATTTTGCCCCATGGCGACGCACCGCCGCCGCCGCCGCCGCCGCCGCCGCCGCCTGTTCTCCCGCCGGCGACGCCCGCAGTGGACGCTTCGCTGCAGCCGCCGGGCGCCTCCCTGGGTCACGCGCCGCCGATCGCTTCCCGTGACCAGCTGTCCTCCGACATGGAACTCTTGCCCGCTCCGGACCAGATGGCGTCTTCGCCCGTCGGCTGCCCCGCCCCGATGGAGGTCGAATCTTCGGCCCCTCCTGTCTCTCTACGGGCGCATACACCGCATGTTGGCGTGCACCCTGGACTAAGTTTTCAGGTGTTTCCTAGCTCCCCTCGGACCGAATGGCAGGGTGCGGGTGGCACAGCCTCGCCTGTTGTTAGGCTCCCCACCTCGTCCCATACGTCAACATGGGGTCCTCCCCACGGCGGGCGGAAGCCTTATAACACAACCGTTCGCCGATTTGCGGGGGAGGAATGTGGTGTCACCACCAGACACCACACTTGCTAGGTGGTAGCCTTTAAATCGGCCGCGGTCCGTTAGTATATGTCGGACCCGCGTGTCGCCACTATCAGTGATTGCTGACCGAGCGCCACCACACGGCAGGTCTAGTGAGACGTACTAGCACTCGCCCCAGTTGTACAGCCGACTATGCTAGGAATGGTTCACTGACAAATACGCTCTCATTTGCCGAGACGATAGTTAGCATAGCCTTCAGCTACGTCATTTGCTACGACCTAGCAAGGCGCCATTACCAGTTTATATTGAGATTGTAATTATGTATCATCAAGAGCGATGTTCTCCAATTATGGATTAAAGTTAAGTATTCCAGAAGCTATGTACTATTTTTGGCTACTATAACTCCTTGTCATTTTCCAGACCTCACGCCAGCCTGCGTGAGCTTAAACGCGTGCCTTTTGACCTCCTCTTCTGACAACACATCATTTAATGTTTGTAAAGTTAATAGTGTAAAGGTGATAGCTTAATCTAGGGATCTAAGGAAATGCCATATTTTGAAGATGTCGGCAGCCAAAGTGCAGCATCATTGCGGCCAGATCGACGACGAGACTGAGGAGAGTGGTTAGGCGTGAGAGGAGGGGATACTGAGTGTGAGTGCCTGGTGGGTCAGCTTACATCCTATCAAAAAAAGAGGCCTTGGTGGAAACGACGTTCCTAGAGAGTAACTCCTCTGTGGTAAAGTTTGGAGAGCTACAACGCAGCCTGAATGCAAGGAACTTGCACTCTGAAGTGAACTTTATTCCTACCTATTCAAAGCTGCATATGAAGGGATAAAGAAGGTCCACCGTGGGGGACATATTACGGCGAGGACGAGCGGAGGCTTAGATTCACCACAGAAAGAAGAAAAATCGCGTTTCTGTAACTCAATGTGCAGAATAGCGGAGACTGTCATCAGACAACACGTGATTCAACATCTGATTGACAATCCCTCACAACACATGAGACGGAGCAGGAAAAGGATGAAAGGCTGTTCAACTTATCTAGATGGACAACCGATTACAGTGAAGAATAGACAACAACTGTGAAGATGTCGCCATGAGAACGAATAAAAGACAACGAAGTTAAACAGGTCACAAGTAAGAAGGCAGCAAGAAGCACCAAGAACAGAAGACACAACGCAAAAGATATGCAAGAAAAAAGAGCCTGGACAAGAAGAGGTCAAGAAACCTTTTCAAATCCCTTCCTATAAAAGACCATTATTACATTTAACTACCAGCGAGAATATAATTTAACCGTTCTAACAGCAAATATATTCGATGTTCTTTATGGCACATTACAACGCTTTCAGACGGCATACCAGAAAGATGGAAGAGAACAACTCGTTTGGAAATCAACCGACGAAATGACTCACGGTGAATCGGCATAAGGATTCGACGAATGTGGAAGCGGAAATGTTTTGGCTGCCAACATTGGATCTCCAATCCAACTGCACCACAATCGTATGCATAATGGAACAACAGCTACCACGCATTCACGACACACTCAGACCTTCAACCTTTCTCTCTTCCATCCATCATTCTGTTCTCAATGGGAACACGGCGGGGCACTGTCCACAACCTACATTCGTAATGTATCTAAAGGATATTTGACCATTCACTCATTACTCGCGCCAACTAAGGTGACGAGTTGGATCTAAGGGTTTCGATTAGCTATCATTCCTTTCTAGAGAAGCTGCATGGTCATCATTGGTATCCTTTCGCAACAGTTACTATCTTCATGTCTTTTAGTGTAGTTCTGCCGCTGACAGGGTTCACGGGTGTGACCGTTAGCTCTGCAGTAACTTTGCAGCTGAGTCCTCTTAGTTTTTGTCACAATTTTCTTCGACGACTACCTGTCACGATCACTCATTGCGTAATTTCACCTGCGTTGCGACTTAGTGGATGATGTTTTTCCACTTTCCTCATGCGCGGTATATAACTTAATTGCGGGGTCTCTCGGAACACTAGAAACTTCGGCTGCCTCGTTTATGGAAGTAACCATCGTACATGCACCATCAATTTGCGCACGTTCTAATTCACTTAGCGCCGACATAAGGCACTCACAACTTAATCTTCCTCTACGACTGACCATTGCAAAGTATTGGACATTGCACTGGTGCACAGCGGCAAAACACAATCAATGCCTTCTCTGCGCGATTGCGATGCAGATACTATCGAAGACAGTACTGCCAAAGATGACTTGCTAAACACAGCCTTCCGAAATTCCTTCACCAAAGAAGACGAAGTAAAAATTCCAGAATTCGAATCAAGAACAACTGCCAGCATGAGTAACATAGAAGTAGATAACTTCGTAGTGAAGCATCTTAAATCACTTAATAAAAGCAAGTCTTCTGGACCAGACTGTGTACCAATTAGGTTCCTTTCAGAGTATGCTGATGCAATACCACAACACCCAGCAACCATATACAACCGTTCACTCGACGAAAGATCCGTACCCAAAGACTCAAAAGTTGCACAGGTCACAACTGTATTCAAGAAAGTTGTTAGGAGTAATCCTCTAGATTACAGGCTCATATCATTGACGTCGATATGCAGCAGGCTTAAAGAACGTATATTGTGTTCGAACCATATGAATTATCTCGAAGAAAATGGTCTATTGACACACACAGTCAACACGGTTTTAGAAAACATCGTTCCTGTGAAACACAACTAGCTCTCTATTTACATGAAGTGTTGAGTGCTATTGGCAAGAGGTTTCAAATGGATTCTGTATTTCCGGAAGGCTTTTCACACTGTACCACACAAACGGCTTCTAGTGAAATTGCGTGCCTATGGAAAATCGTCTCAGTTATGTGACGGGATTCGTGATTTTCTGTCGGAGAGGTCACAGTTCGTAGTAATTGACGGAAAGCCATCGAGTAAAACAGAAGTGATTTCTGGCGTTCCCCAGGGTAGTGTAAGGGCCTTTTGCTATATGAACTATTTGGGAGACGATCTGCCGGCCGGTGTGGCCGTGCGGTTCTAGGCGCATCAGTTTGGAACCGCGTGACCGCTTCGGTCGCAGGTTCGAATCTTGCCTCGGGCATGGATGTGTGTGATGTCCTTAGGTTAGTTAGGTTTAAGTAGTTCTAGGTTCTAGGGGACTGATGACCACAGACGTTAAGTCCCATAGTGCTCAGAGCCATTTCAACCATTTTTTTGAGACGATCTGAGCAGCTGTCTTAGGTTGTTTGCAGATGACACTGTCGTTTGTCGTCTAGTAAATTCATCAGAATATCAAAACAAATTGCAAAACGATTTAGAAAATATATCTGAATGGTGCGAAAATTGACAATTGACCCTAAATAACGAAGAATGTTATGTTATCCACATGAATGTGTGGTGAGTGTACTGTAAGACCTTCAGCACACACACCATCAGATTATTTGACTTGTCGCTCTAACAAAGTAGGCGAGTGTCAGCAATATGTCTCGTGGTCTTATCGTGGCGTGTTTATCTTCTGCCGTTAGGTCAGACGATAGAAATGCCACTTGCACGCTTAGAGTAGCAGATTGACGGTGAGCAACTTTAAACAGAACTTGATTAATTTTCACACACATTTACTAAAATAATAACAAGCATAAAAATTACTTGACTTGGTTCTGGATGCTATTTACAGTTGACAATCTGAAGTTCCTTTGGTGTTGGTACGTTAATCTTATTCTCACATATATCTCTGATACTTGACAAAAGTGTCTATACATTTATCTTCATGGCCATGTACAGGAATATGGTAATCTTACTAGGCACAGACTGAAACTTGGCTATAGACTGGTACAGACAAATGCAGACTGGTGCAGACAAATGCAGACTAACCAATTGGAGGTCTGTACACTCGTTATAATACCTCGCGTGTTTAGGTATCACTGCGCGAGTGTGATACGCGAGGACAAAAGGTTCTATGTTAGCAGCAATCTCATTGGCTGCGTTACATATTAATACGCGGATCGGGGGAAGCAGAATTTGGTCCGTCTCTAAGACAGCGCCATCTCGTAGTCCGGAGACGGACGAGCGCTGCGCCTGCGCTGTTGTGCTTAGCGGGGCGCGCTCTAGTGGGAAAGTTATGTACGAGCTGACTACGCGGAACTATGGTCACAACAGAATGCTAAAAGGAATCCGTTAAACTTCGGATACACGATAAATCAGTCAAATGTAATGGACGTAAATTTAACTAAATACCTAGGTATTACGATTATGAACAACTTAAATTGGAAGGAACACATAGAAAATGTTGCGGGGAAGGCTAACCAAAGGCTGCGTTTTATTGGGAGAACACTAAAAAAAGGTAACAAATCTACTACAGACTGCCTGCACTACGCTTGTCCATCCTCTTTTTAGAATACTGCTGCGCGGTGTACGATCCATATCAGATAGGATTGACGGAGCACACAGAAAAAGTTCAAAGAAGGGCAGCACGTTTTTTATTATCGCGAAATGTGCCAGAGAGTGTCAGTGAAATGATACAGGATTTGGGATGGACATAGTTAAAAGAAAGGCGTACGAATCTTCTCACGAAATTATAATCACCAACTTTCTCCTCCGAATGCGAAAATACTTTGTTAACGGCGACCTACGTAGGGAGATAAAATAAGGAAAATCAGAGCTCGCACGGAAAGATACAAGTGTTCGTCCTTTCCGAGCGCTATACAAGATTAGAATAATAGAGAATTGTGAAGGTGGTTCGATGAACCCTCAGTCAGGCATTTAAATGTAATTTCTTGTGTATCTGAGTAGATGTAGATGTAGATGTAGTGCCGTTCGTGGTCTAATACAACAGCGGAAGCTGCTGGCGTGGAGAGCATCTACATTTATGTTCAAGCATGCTTTTCTCGCGGTATTTTAGTGTAACGTCTATGTATTTTACTGGGCTGGATGTGTTGTGCCAGGAGCTGGGATTGCGTCACATAGCTGGCTGTGACACAGTGATTTATGGTATAGAATGTGGGAATGCAGCCCAGTGCTACCGTACAGCTCTGCACTGCAGGACGCTTTGCCAGCGTTATTACAAAGGCGAGCCGTAAAATTAATCAGGCGCCTGCTGTGGGCTGTCTAGGATCCATACCGCAACACAGTTAGGAGTGTACGAACTGCCCATGGAGGCGAAAGTGTGTTCGAGAAATACTTCGAGGACGGGTGAAAGAAACGTCTCAGCTTCATCATCAGCACTGTTTCCCGAAGACTTCTACAACTACTTCTACCAGATAGTCCGCAAGCCACGTTACCCTGCGCGGTGGAGCGTATCCTGTACCACTATTAAACTTCCCGTTTCACGCGCAAACAGTGAGGGGACAACGACTGTGTACATGCCTCCGTATGATCCCTAATTTCTCGTATCTTCTTGATCCTTAGGCGCAATGTATGTTGGCGCCAGTAGAATCTCTCAAGTTGTCAAAACTTTCTCATTAGTGTTTCTCGAAAGCAACGTCGTCTTCCCTTCAGGGATTCCCATTTGTTCCCGAAGAGTCTACGTAAAACTTATGTGTTGTTGGAACCTAGCGGTAACAAATCTAGCAGCCCGCCGCTGAATTGTTTCGATGTCTTCCTTCAATCCGATCTGGTTCGGATCCGAAACACTTGAGCAATACTCAAGAAAATGTCGCACCAGCTTCCTGAATGCAGTCTCCTTTAAAGATTAACCACTCTCTCCTAAAATTCTCCCACTAAAATGAAGTCGACCATTCCTCTTCCCTAGCACAGCCCTCACATGATCATTCCATATCATTTCGCTTTGCAACGTTATGCCCAGATATTTAAACGACTTAGCTGTGTCAAAGAAGACACTAGCCGAGCGCGGTGGCCGTGCGGTTCTAGGCGCTTCAGTCCGGAACCGCAGGACTGCTATGGTCGCAGGTTCGAATCCTGCCTCGGGCATGGACGTGTGTGATGTCTTTAGATTAGTTAGGTTTAAGTAGTTCTAAGTTCTACGGGACTGATGACCTAAGATGTTAAGTCTCATAGTGCTCAGAGCCATTTGAACCAGCCAAGACACTAGTAATACTTTATCCGAACATCACAGGTTTGATCTTCCTACTCATCCACGTTCAAATTTTTTGACATTTAGTGCTATTCATCACACTATTTGGAGATTTTCTCTAAGATGTCTTGTATCTTCCTACAGTCACTCAACGTCGACACCTTACTGTACACCACAGTCCGCAGCTCGTGGTCGTGCGGTAGCGTTCTCACTTCCCGCTCCCGAGTTCCCGGGTTCGATTCCCGGCGGGGTCTCTGCCTCGTGATGACTGGGTGTTGTGTGATGTCCTTAGGTTAGTTAGGTTTAAGTAGTTGTAAGGGACTAGGGACTGATAACCATAGATGTTAAGTCCCATAGTGCTCAGAGCCATTTCAATCATTTGCACACCACAGCATCATCAGTAAACAACCGCAGACTGCTGCTACCCTGTCTGCCAAACAGCCATTTATGAATACAGAGAACAACAGCGGTCCTATCACGCTTCCCTGGTGGACTCCTGCCAATACTGTAGGTGGAACTTCTGCCACCGATTGTATCAGGATGACCAAATGTAGCAGAAAGAGGTAGAAGGCACCGTATTAAGACTCGTCCAAGCTATCCAAGCGATATTGTTTTCAACTACAGCGTCGTGTTCCCCTCGGTCTGTGTTACCGGGTCCCGCAATGCTGAGGACACCACTTTGCAGTCTGAGAAACGGCTTGGTGCAGAATGGCTGCCTCAGTGACCCGTGCACGCGCTATGTGTCGGCCCTGTACGCCAGTGGAGTTGCGGCGTCAACAGGATGCTGGCAGTCGACTCAGGGGTCGGCGTTCCTGACGACTTGGCGCTACTGAGTATGAGACGCAGGTGGCCAGCTGCGTGCTTCTCGCCAGCGTGGCTGAGATCGCCGATGTCCTAATCTACAGTCCTCGCCTCGGGATGCCTCCGGCATGTGTTGGAGGTCAGAACGACTGCCCACAGTAGTGAGCCATGGAGTGGCCTACCGCTGGCTGGCTACAGACCCTACTGCGGCCTCAGAGGGTCGAACCTACGATCCACCGTGGACTGGAACGCTGTCGCCCCATCTGCTGCTGCGTGTAGCTGGTGGTGTGACATGCCACAATACCCAGGAGAGCTGCCACACTTGAATGAATGTCGTTATTTATACGCGGCTGTGTGCCTTTGTTTTGCCATACGCGCCACTTCAGTCATAACATGCTAGGTTGGCCTGTGGGCCCCTTATGCCTGTGATTTATGACATGCAAAACCATTACGTACACCTTTTCAACAATCTGACAGCCCTGTGGCCTCTATTCTACTTCGCAACTGTTGGTATGCGTAACTCACTGCAATCTGGCCGCACGTGGCTGTATCTTGCGCACAGAATATTGCACATAACTAACTTTCCCTACCCTAAACGGTGGTGTTGCTACAATACAGTTGTCTCTGTTGAACACGTCTTATTTGTGAAGTCTTATAGCCACTCACATATTTGTGAACTTATTCCATAGGCTCCTACCTTCATTAACAGTCTGCTGTGGGACATTGGGGCAAATGTTTTCCGGAAATCTAGAAATATGGAATCTGCTTGTTGCCCTTCATCCATAGTCCTCAGTATATCATCCGAGAAAAGTGCAAGCTGAGTTTCGCATGAGCGATTCTTTCTAAAGCCGTGTTTCATGGACATAAGCTTCACAGTCTCAAGAAATTTGATAATATTCGAACTGAGAATGTGTTGAAGAACTGTGCAGCACACAGAAGCTGGGGAAACTGGTCCGTAATTTTGAGGGTCAGGTTTTTTTCCAGCGCTGGGCGAGAGATTCACGATAAATGGATGCTAGGTAAGAGGCCAATGCGAACTGGGATTCCATCCCGACGTGGTAATTTACTTGCTCTCAAATCTTTCAGTTGCTGCTCTACACTAGGGATGCTTATTACTATGTTGCCCATACGGGGGTCTGTCCGATGGTCAAAAATCGGTATCTTTGTGAGATTCTTCTGTGCAGGGATTTCTTGAATTTGAAATTTAAAACTTTCGGCTTTTGTTTTCGTATCTTCAACTGCCACACCATACTGGTCTAATAGGGACTGGAATGAAACCTTAGACCTGATAGCGCTTTTACGTAAGACCAAAATTTTCTCCCAAATCTTTTACTAAGGTGTGACGGCGGTAGTTGTTGTATGCTTCGAGTATAGGTCTTTTCACAGACGCACGATTCTCTACTAAACTTTGCCTCTCGTCATGTGTGCGTTGCCTCTAGAACCGAGGGTGCAACAGCCTCTGCTTCCTCAGCATCCTTCAAATTTCGTGACAAAACCATGACGGGTCTTTACCATCCTTTATCCACTTACTAGGCACATAACTCTCCAGACTACGACTTAGTCTGCTTAAACTTTGCCTCTAATTCCTCTGCATCCATAATACTGGAACTAAGTCATGCTAATTCACCATATATGTGACATACTTATAATTGCTTATCTGCTATGTCTAGCAGAAACACTCTCCTAGCCTTCTTGACTGATTCATTAACTTTCGTAATCATAGTTGCTATAATGATCGCTAATTCCCGTTTCTATACTGACATTGTCGATAATGTCACACCTAATTGCAGTTGCAAGGTCTAAGGTATTTCCATTGCGTCTCAGTGACGAACTAGCTGCTGAAGACAGCTTTAAGAAGACGTATTCAAAAGTGCGTTCAGAAGATTGTATGTCTGTACCTCACGCAATGAATCCATAGATATTCAGGTCTGTACTCGGTAGGTTAAAGTCGCCTGCAACTAGTATTGCATGATTTGGCTATTTACGCGCTTTTTCTTTGAATGACTCTAGAACTGCCACAGTACAATCGGGTGGGCGGCAGAAACATTCAACAATTTACTTGGTTTCACCTATACCTGATATAAGCATCCAGATAATTTCACTGTCTTACTCAACTTCGACCTCAACAGGGACAATATTTTTGTTTAGCTACAATGAATACTCCCGCTCCTATAATATCTAAACTGTTTTTCCGATATACGTTCCACGACTCACTAAATATCTCAGAACTTTCCACTTCCGATTTGAGCCAGCCCTCGGTCCCGAGAATAATTTGGGCGCAGTAACATATACAATATGTACAACAACCAAGAGAGAATAATAAGAGTGGACGATTAAGAACGAAGTGCTCGTATTAAGAAGTGTGTAAGACAAGGCTGTAGCCTTCCGCCCCTACTCTTCAATCTGTACATCGAGGAAGCAATGATGGAAATAAAAGAAAGGTTCAGGAGTGGAATTAAAATACAAGGTGAAAGGATATCAATGATACGATTCGCTGATGACATTGCTATCCTGAGTGAAAGTGAAGAAGAATTAAATGATCTGCTGAACGGAATGAACAGTCTAATGAGTACATAATGTGGTTTGAGAGTAAATCGGAGAAAGACGAAGGTAATGAGAAGTAGTAGAAATGAGAACAGCGAGAAAATTAACATCAGGATTGATAGTCACGAAGTCAATGAAGGCAGTAAAATAACCAATGACGGACGGAGCAAGGAGGACATCAAAAGCAGACTCGCTATGGCAAAAAAGACATTTCTGGCCAAGAGAAGTCTACTAATATCAAATTTCGGCCTTAATTTGAGGAAGAAACTTCTGAGGATGTACGTCTGGAGTACGTCTGTGGGAAAACCGGAACAAACGAGAATCGAAGCATTTGAGATGTGGTGCTATAGACGAATGTTGAAAATTGGGTGGACTGATAAGGTAAGGAATGAAAAGGTTCTACGAAGAATCGGAGAGCAAAGGAATATGTGGAAAACACTGATGAGGAGAAGGGACAGGATGATAGGACATCTGCTAAGACATGAGGGAATGACTTCCATGGTACTAGAGGGAGTTGTAGAGGGCAAAAACTGTAGAGGAAGACAGAGATTGGAATATGTCAAGCAAATAATAGAGGACGTAGGTTGCAAGTGCTACTCTGAGATGAAGAGGTTAGCACAGGAAAGGAATTCGTGGCGGGCCGCATCAAACCAGTCAGTGGACTGATGACCAAAAAAAAAAGGAAAAAAAAACATTCCTGCAAGACAGTAAATTCGGAAGCGTTATTACGAATACTTCGACAGTTCTCTGATAAAATTATGGCAATGGATATGTTTTTATTCTGAACGCCGTTTGACTTCCCTTGGTGCATATCGACTGGCGAGTGTTCATCAGAGCAACTCAAACTATTGCCTAGCCTAAAAGCTCTCATGTGCACTCCACAAGTACTAAGTTACCTGACTGAGCAGCTGCTTTCTCTGTTTAGTGCACCCCTGACATATCAAGGGAATCGTACAAATCCTCACACGATAACGTAGATCTAGAAACCCGCAGCCAAGACAGAGTAGACGAAGCCTTCGGTTGGGACCCTCCACTCGACTCCAAACCAAAGCAACGCGATCAGCTCTGGGAACAATGCTACAGATTACGAGCTCTGGTTCCATGCCGCTCGCGAGGCCAGCAGTCTTCAGCACCTGTGCTTGCCGCCAGTACGAACTGGGGATAGCCTCAGAACCCATGCTGCAGGCGTCGTTGGTGCCGACGTGAACCACAACTTGCAGACGTCTGCACCCTGCTCCCTCGATAGCTGAGGCAAGGCCGCCTCCACATCTCGGATGAGGCCTGCCGGCAGAAATATCGAGTGAACATTGGCTGTCTTTACAGCCCTGAACGCTAACTGCCTAAAGCGCTCCATAACGCGCCCAACATTGAAGCTCCCAATAAACACTAAACGCCTTCCCCCGCACGCCTTCTGGGACCCTGCTGAAGGAGCGACCACCTGTGCACTCACAGGGTGAATGGGCGAAGCCATGCTGCCTGTCTCCACATTTGACGAACGCGCTACGCTACCCCCCCCCCCCCTCCCCACATTCTCCGTGTTGTGGGGGCAGATCCATCGTGTCTGGTGAACTATGAGGCGCCTCGTAAGCATATCCCATGGGCAAAACAAGCGACACCTGTTGTGTTCCATTCGACGCGCCAGATTCTCCGCCACCGCTGCATTCCGAGGCAGCAGCCTGAGGCTAATGGCACCCACATTAGGCGATTTTCTCCTCTCGATAACAATCTTCGCTGAAATGGTCGCCTAGGGTGCCACACATCAAACGATTATAATAGCGGCCGATGAAGTTGCGCCGACGAAACTGGGTGCCGCACTAGTGACAAAAGTCGGTGGCTCCTGCAGCCGTGTTGGAGCCGCGACAGACACCAGGCATGACGACCTGTCATTCAAAACTGAAATATTTAGCTGCAGTAGCATTATATGTAGTTCGACGTCGCAGAAGGCGTAACCGCTAGCGAAAATGTAGGATTCATCTAATTTTCATGAATCGTCCAAGTGAAGGAAAGATTGTGTTGTTACAAAAGAAACTTAGCAGTTATCCAGAGAAATTCTTTGATTATTACAGCATGTCCGTAGCATCTTTCGACTTACTGGTCTCGAGTATAGAAACTAAATTCTTTGATTATTACCCGCATGTCCTTAGCATATTCCGACTTACTGCTCTCGACTATAGAAATAAACTTACAAGAGTAGGATACCAAGTTACGTGACTGTGTTGGTGCGGAAGGAAAACTTGCAGTAACATTGAGGTACATTTTTGAATTAAATAGAGTAAGTAATTTATGGACATGAACATACAGTTAATATAACGTTAACAGAAACTAGGTTACAATGAAAGAGTTTACATTACAAGTTCATGTCAGCTGCCTGATCACTTGTAGTGTTCTTCAAATGACAAGATCGAGTCTTCATCGGGCAGTCCAGTAACTGGTGAAAAGTAAGTGATTGGACTCTCAGGGGTAGGGCTTTGTGTGTTTGTCGATGTCGACGTCGACCTACCAGCCGGCCAGTGTGGCCGAGCGGTTCTAGGCGCTACAGTCTAGAACCGCGCGACTGTTACGATCGCAGGTTCGAATCCTGCCTCGGGCATGGATGTGTGGGATGTCCTTAGGATAGTTAGGTTTAAGTAGTTCTAAGTTCTAGGGGACTGATGACCTCAGCAGTTAAGTCCCATAGTGCTCAGAGCCATTTGAACCATTTTTTGACGTACCTGACTGCGCAGTATTTATGAAGGAGCCAGTAGTAGTGCTGCTCTCTACAGTCTTTCGGCTGTAAGATTTTGTTGATTGTAATGTTTTTATTTGAAAGTCTAGTTTATAGTCGGTAGTGATTTCTTTTAAGTAATGCAAAAGAGATGTCAAAAACAACTGATCAGGTTCCTTTTGTGGTACAGAATAAGTTGAACTGTGTGTCAAAACTCTTATCAACTCTCTTTCAAATGGGTCCCGAAGTTTCTTTTTATTTGCTTTAGCATTGGAAGTGTTAGCGGAAGTGTTAGGTGGCGGTGCACTGTCTTCATGATGCTTTTCGGCTTCACCATCCTCAACAATAGAGGCATCATTCAAATCTCCTGAGGTCCTGATATTAAAAGAAACATTTTGGAAAAACGTGTATGCCGCTTTGTACTTGTGCAAATGTGTGTGATTCGGTATCCTCATAACTGTTCTTCTTTTTTACCTTAGGTAATATTGGATTAAGATATTAGTAAGAAAAATTAGTACAAATTCATATTATTAATTTTTCTGACTTTCTTAAAATAATGAAAATTGTAGTGTCGGTAGCTGGACCGACACCGTGATGTGGATTTCTGAAAATGAACTATAGACTAACGCTGTGGCCGATAGGGCACGCAAGGCTAAAGCAGACGGGCGTGAAGTCTGGAACATGAGAACTTATAAATGAATAAGAAGAAAAGTATGTAGATGCTTAGTACTTATCTTTTATTTAGTTCGTGGAATACATCTCTCTTGAATACTCGTAAGCTATAGGCACTGATACAAATGGCTCCTTGCTAGTTCGTAGCCATTAACTTAGCTGATGGCTATTATGTCTCTCGGCTAATGAGAGAGAAAGGCTTCGTACAACTGGGCGATAGCTAGGTTCGCGTACAACTGGGCGGTAGCTTGGTTCTCGTACAACTGGGCGGTAGCTTGGTTCTCGTACAACTGGGGTCGAGTCCACTCTCGTATCACGAGACCTGCCTTGGTGGTGGCGCTAGGTCTGCGATCACAGTGGCGACACGCGGGTCCGACATGTACTACATGGACCGCGGCCGATTTAAACTACCACCTAGCAAGTGTGATGTCTGGCGGTGACACCACATTCCTCCCCCGCAAATCGGCGAACGGTCGTGTAATAAGGCTTCCGCCCGCCGTGGGGAGGACCACATGTTGACGTATGCGATGAGGTGGGGAGCCTAACAACAGGCGAGGCTGTGCCACCCGCACCCGGCCATCCGGTCCGAGGGGAGCTAGGAAACGCCTGCAAAACTAGTCCAGGGTGCACGTCAACATGTGGTGTATGCGCCCGTAAAGAGACATGAGGGGCCGAAGTGTCGACCTCCATTGCGTCGGGGTAGCCGACGCGCGATGACGTCATGTGGCCCGGAGCGGGCGGGAGTTCCATGGCGGAGGACAGCTGGTCACGGGAAGCGATCGGCGGCGCGTGACCCTGGGAGGCGCTTGGCGGCTGCAACGAAGCGTCGAATGCGGTCGGCGACGGCGGCGGCTGCTGCTGCTGCTGCTGCTGCGGCGGCGGCGGCGCGTCGCCATGGGGCAAAATGGAAGGCATCGTCGGTAACACCTGGGGATGAGGCGAGCCAGTAGATGGGTCCCCAGGGCGCTGACGGGACGGCACCGTCGCTGAAAGCAGACGGGGAGCGGCAGAACCCGAGCGACGACAGAGGCGCAGCTGAGTGAGATGCCGACGCACCTCACCAGAGGCCCCCAAAACCAAATACATCGCGCGGCCGAGGCAGCGAAGAATGCGCCCTGCGAGCCAACGCCGTGAACCTCGATAGTTGCGATAAAATACAACGTCGCCTGGAGCAAAAGCAGGAGTCTGCCGCTGCACAGGAACCTGAAGCGGCGGATGCAGCAAAGACATCAAGGTGCGATGAGGACGACCGTGGAGCAACTCAGCCGGCGAGCGACCATCTCGGGGCTGAGAGCGATACGAAGACAAAAAGAGCAACAATGCGTCCTCCCGAGAATGCGACTCTGTCAATTTCAACATCTGTGACTTGAAAGGCCGGACCAATCGTTCAGCGGCACCGTTGGACTGAGGCGAAAACGGCGCGGATGTCAGATGTTGAATACCATTGGCCTGGCAGAATGACTGAAATTCTGCGGACATGAATTGTGGGCCATTGTCGGAAACAATAGTCTGCGGAAGACCTTCAATGCAAAAGATAGCAGACAACGCTTGGATGGTGGCGGAGGACGTCGTGGAAGACATCCGGACAACAAAAGGAAAATTACTGAAGGCGTCGACCAGAACCAACCATCGAGCATTCCAGAACGGACCAGCAAAATCAATGTGCAAGCGTTGCCAAGGGGAAGTGGCTTTAGGCCACGCAAAGACTTTCCGCGGCGGTGCGGACTGTTGTTCGGCACACGCCGGGCACGAAGAACACATATTCGTAATCGCAGCATCGATTCCGAACCAAGTACAGTGCTGACGAGCAAGTTGTTTCGTTCGCACTATACCCCAATGTCCTTGATGAAGAAGCCGTAAAACAGAGGACTGTAACGAACGTGGGACCACGACTCTGGACTGATCATTATCAGAACGCAACAACAAAACACCACGTCGAACAAAAAGTCTCTCCTTATGAGCAAAAAATCGGCGAACCAACGGATCCTCGATCCGAGACTTTGACAAAGGCCATTGCGTAGCAACAAAACGTAAAACAGTAGCAAGGACAGGGTCAGCAGCTGTGGCTGTAGCGACACGACGAAAATCAATCGGAAACGATTCGACCACTTCATCGGTTTCCGAATCAATGAACATGCAAGCAAGTTCGGAAGAATCGAATGCTTTATCCTCAGCAACAGGCAAACGGGACAACGCATCGGCGTTTCCGTGCTTAGCAGTGGACCGATACAAGATATCGTAGCGGTACTGCGAGAGGAAAATAGACCAGCGAATGAATTTCTGCGCTGTACGTGGAGGTACAGGCTTGTTCGGATGAAAAAGCGACGTCAAAGGTTTGTGGTCTGTGATGATGGTAAAGTGACGACCATACAAGAAATCATGGAACTTAGTAACACCAAACACGAGAGCCAAAGCTTCTTTCTCTATCTGTGAATAATTTCTTTGCGCAGACGAGAGCAATTTGGACGCAAAGGCAATAGGGCGATCATGTGAGCCAACTTTGTGCGCAAGCACAGCACCGATCCCGAAATCCGATGCATCGACCATCAACAAAAGGGGTTTCTGGGGATCGAATGGCGTAAGGCAAGTATTAGAAAGCAACGCCGATTTCAACTGGCGAAAGGCGCGTTCACATTCCGTCGTCCAGACGAACGGAACACCTTTACGGCGTAAGCGATGAAGCGGAGCTGAAATGGAAGAGGCATTGCGCACATATTTATGGTAATAATTAATTTTACCCAACACACTCTGTAGCTGTTTCAGATTTTGAGGGGACGGCAAGTCTTGTATGGCACGGAGGTGCTCTGGACTCGGATGTATGCCTTGGGCATTAATGACATGTCCCAGGTATGGTAAGTCACGAGCAAAAAACACACATTTGTCCTTCCTCAAGCGAAGACCATTTTGCCGCAAGACCTGAAATAATGTTCGTAAGTTCGCAAGATGATCTTCTTCTGTCTGTCCGGAGATCACTATATCGTCCAGATAGTTTGCTGCCGTAGGGACCGACGCACAAATAGTTTGTAAATATTGCTGAAACAAGGCAGGGGCGGATGCACACCCGAATGGCAGTCTTTTGAAGCGGTACAATCCAAGATGCGTGTTAACCACCAATACGCGCTGGGATTCGGCGTCCACCGGTATTTGCAAGTACGCATCGGCTAGGTCCAACTTTGAAAAATATTTTCCCGGGCACAGTTTAGCAAAAAGATCTTCCGGGCGGGGCAAAGGAAAAGTAGCAGTCACTAGCTGTGGATTCACTGTGGCCTTGAAGTCCACGCAAAGTCTCAATTTTCCGGAAGGTTTTGGCAAAATGACTAAGGGTGAGGCCCAGAGAGAAGCTGGCACACGTTCAATTACACCCTGTGATTCGAGATCGTGTAACGTTCTTGCGACCTCATCACGCAATGCGTGGGGAACATTGCGCGCCCTGAAAAATTTCGGTTGCGCGTTTACCTTCAGTTCTAAATGTGCTTCATAGTTTTTAGCGCAACCTAAGCCCGGTGCAAAAATGTCTGCAAATTCGTCACACAGCCGAGAAACACTGTCTGTAGGCACAGTCTGATTCACAGATAGGACCTGATTTACAATAGACATGTTAAACAACTTAAATAAATCTAGACCAAACAAGTTCACTGCAGAAGAAGAATGAAGAACGTAAAACGACACAAGTTTTGTTTGTCCCTTGTATGTTGCAAGAAGGCTGCACTGTCCTAACACAGGAATTTTCTGTCCGGAATATGTAGTTAGCTTAACATTTGCGGCACGCAACGGAGGTGCGCCCAGTTGTTTGTACGTGTCGTGATTGAGCAATGAAACTGCAGCTCCGGTATCGAGCTGGAATGGTATCACTTGGCCGTCAAAGTCTAAGTCCACAAAAAGTTTATTGTCCTGCTGACGACAAGAGCGACTGTTTTGTGCAATTGGAACAGACACTGGTACAGAATCACTTGCTAATTGACGTGATTTCCGGCGACGTCGACGCACAGGTTTTGTGGGACGAACACAGTTACTGTTAGAGAAAGGGTCACTGGACGAAGTGGAATTAACGACATGAATGTCCATAGGCGAAGGTCCACGAGCCTGAGTGTCCTTGGTTCGATTCCGGCGCGAAGCAAAGGGCCTGGAATGATCGTGATTGTCTGATCTGAGCTTTTTCTGGCAAACACTTTGAACATGTCCTTTCTTATTGCAGAAAAAGCAAATAGCTTGGCGTGACGGGCAATGTTCACGCGGATGTCTAGTAGCACACCGCGGGCATGATTTCACTACATTTGTGGGCTGGCGCGGCACACCTGGCTTAGCACGCGGCGGTCGCTGTGTCGCCGGGCGCGAGGCCCGGTTACCGGGCCGCGCAGCGCGTCCAGCGGGCCGGTTAATGTTACACACGGCTGGCGAAGTTTCAAAAGATTCCTGAGCACAGTCCAGTGTGTCCTGTCTATCCAATATGTCTATCACTTGTGGAAGGGAGGGATTAACTAGTTTCAAAATTTGCTCCCGTATGCGAACATCAGAAACGTTCTGTGCAATTGCATCACGCACCATTGTATCTGAATAAGAAAGACCACAGTCACATTCAAAGGCACAGTCCCTAGTAAGTCCTTGCAATGTTGCTACCCACTCCCTATTAGTTTGACCGGCCGTACGTTTTGTACGAAAGAACGTATACCGTTTTGCAACCACATTAACTGTTTCTTTGAAATAGGCATCTAATGCAGACAAAATTTCCTCGTAGGACAGAGTTGCTACGTCTCGTCGGGGAAACAATTTCACTATCACACGGTATGTGGACACACCGACACAAGAAAGCAAAAACGGCTGCCGCTCATTACCTTGAATTCTGTAGGCAGCCATGTGAAAGGCGAACTGACGAGACCACTCTTGCCAGGTCTCATCGGCTGCCACGTATGGTCGAAAGGGAGGTGCAACAGCGTTTAGTGGCAGCGGTAGCGAAGAAGCGGCGGCGGCCGCATCGGTTTGAATGGTACGTTGACCCTGGACGAGCTGTCCAAGGGCATCCAGTAACGCCTGCGTCTGCTGATTCTGCAAGCGATAAAATTCGGACAGTACATCTGGAGAATGTGGCGAAGCCATGACACAAATAAATGTAAGCAATCAGAAATAAATGTAAGCAATCAGAAAAAGGTCCTTTTTCCTCGTCGCCATTATTTGTAGTGTCGGTAGCTGGACCGACACCGTGATGTGGATTTCTGAAAATGAACTATAGACTAACGCTGTGGCCGATAGGGCACGCAAGGCTAAAGCAGACGGGCGTGAAGTCTGGAACATGAGAACTTATAAATGAATAAGAAGAAAAGTATGTAGATGCTTAGTACTTATCTTTTATTTAGTTCGTGGAATACATCTCTCTTGAATACTCGTAAGCTATAGGCACTGATACAAATGGCTCCTTGCTAGTTCGTAGCCATTAACTTAGCTGATGGCTATTATGTCTCTCGGCTAATGAGAGAGAAAGGCTTCGTACAACTGGGCGATAGCTAGGTTCGCGTACAACTGGGCGGTAGCTTGGTTCTCGTACAACTGGGCGGTAGCTTGGTTCTCGTACAACTGGGGTCGAGTCCACTCTCGTATCACGAGACCTGCCTTGGTGGTGGCGCTAGGTCTGCGATCACAGTGGCGACACGCGGGTCCGACATGTACTACATGCACCGCGGCCGATTTAAACTACCACCTAGCAAGTGTGATGTCTGGCGGTGACACCACAAAAATAATCTGAAAATACCTCCAAAAGCATTATTTTAAATCATGCTAAGTTTCAACACAATTAATTAAATTGTTTTGGAGCAACAGGTTTGTATGCATGTCAATCTGTTACAGGAAGAAGGAAAAATAAAAATTAGATTACTGTTTGAGTAGTTGTCTAGGAGAAAGTTACGACGATCGTCATGCACGAAACTTTGCATGCACCTATATACAAGTCTGTACGTGTATCATCTTACCTATTGCATTTTGTGCATCCCGTGATAACGAGTTCCACTCTCAGCCCCAACAACATCTGCACACATCTTCTTCCATACTTCTGTCTTCAGCAGTCGATATTTATAATCTCGAGATTTTATGTTTTAGAGACAGGGATATATCTTCACCTCAATTATTGTCTGTTCTCTGTGCAAATGATCCATTGGAACGGTATTTACAGAGTTTTCGGACACTGCCACACACAGACTAAACAGAACTGAGTGCAGTATCCTTGTGTCTGCTGCGTCGCTGGCGATAATAACAGTCCAGTGTGACAGGGATGGAGACGATTATTGCCGCGCCAAAAATAGGCCCGGGCCCATTCGACAGCGACAGTGGCGCGCGGAAACTTAACGGGGCGACAATTACAGCCCATTGTGGAACCCACCTTTTGCAACATGGATTTCCATTTCTGGCGCGACTAAAATCTTTGACCTTCAGCGGAGAAAATGGCCTAGTATGGCATTGGTATGAAGGTGACTGACCGTAGGCAAAAGTACGTTGAGCTGTTCCCGCACTGCCGGCCGGTGTGCCGAGCGGTTCTAGGCGCTTCAGTCTGGAACCGGGCTGTTGCTATGGTCGCAGGTTCGAATCCTGCCTCGGACATAGATGTGCGTGACGCCCTTATGATAGATAGGTTTAAATTGTTCTAAGTTCTAGGGGACTGATGACCTCAGACGTTAAGTCCCATAGTGCTCAGAGCCATTTCAACCATTTTTGTACAGTGGCAGTATTTCAAAATTCAAACATATGTGAATGGGGAGCACTGCTGCAACGTTTTAAATAGATTAATATTGAATAAAGGATGTAGCTTCTTGATTTGTGTAGCCTTCCTTCCAGTGTACAATATTCCTTAGAAAAAGAGTTGCCAACTCGAACGATGGGATTTTAATCTTGTAGACAAGAGCATTTCTACAGCTAGAATTACATTTTAATTAATTGAATTGCATATGTGCTCCTAATTCAATACATTTTGCTCAGATATTGTCAAACTATCTATGTTCTGATCGCATGCGACGGTCTCAGCGGCAGCGATATATTGCTTATTTTTGTTATCAGCATCACTGAAATCCCAGAAACACATAAGCAAAGCATAGATATCGATAAAGCGAGTATTATTCTCCGTTCCCCACTTCATATTTCAGTTTGCCTGCCCTCTACGAACACATATAACCTCAAAACTCATGCAGTTAGTGTCGCCAAAGTTGGAACACGCCGAAAACGTTTAATTTCACCAACGAGTTGCGCAAACGCGCGGCGCGCATGCGCAGTGACCGGTAGCGCAGTTGCCTGCAACCTAGTGTCGTCGTGTAAACTAGGCTGTGGTTTATGAAACCGAAATGACCCTTTAAAATCACTGAAAATCGTAATATGAACTACTTTTTCTTATTGTTATTCTTTTTCTTCTTCGTTGTCCTCTTCGACGTCATCGTTGTCCTCTTCGTATATAACATTGTCTTCACTACCATCGAGAGCCTTAATTAAGCCGCACTTCTTGAAAGATTTAACAATAAAGTCTTCTCTCACTCTATACCACGACTGTTCTACGCAGCGACTTGTTCCATTCCTCTTTCATATACACTTTAAACGGTTTATTTATCGACACACCAAGAGGCTACAGTTGTGATCAAAGTCCTCCCTGCATAACAGTAAGCTCTGTATTTCCCTGTCTCAGTTGCTCTTTCACAGAAATTTAAAATCAGTGCTAAACTAACCTAGAGCAAGAAAAGAACTCTTCTCCAGTAAAGCAATTTTCCATCTCTCCCTCACTCTGTTAATAAATAATTTTGTCCATCAAACCCTTGTCACGTACGTGAAAAAACAGCACCTGATGGTATTTAAGAAGGTTTTGGCATTGTTTTGCGGTAGAAAATGATCATCGGATTAAGCTTAGTATCATCAGCACTACATGAAAGGAAGACATCAAAGCAGTTCAGAGGTCATTAGATTTGGTCAACACGCTAGTATTACGTAATTGCTTCGGGAGTTCAAATGGGCATCCCTGGAGAGACGGCGACGTTATTTTCGAGTAACATTATAGCAAAAACTTAGAGAACAGCCATTTTGATGCGACTGCCGCAAAAGAACAATTTCGTGGAAGGTACGAGAAATTAGAGCTCATACGGAGGCATATAGGCAGTCGTTTCTCCCTCGCTCTGTTCGCGAGTGGAATAGGGAAGGATATGACGAGTAGTACGGTGGCTTGCGGATTATACACTACTGGCCATTAAAATTGCTACAACAAGAAGAAATGCAGATGATAAATGGCTATTCTTTGGACAAATATATTGTACTAGAACTGACATATGATTACATTTTCACGCAAGTTGGGTGCATAGATCCTGAGAAATCAGTAACCAGAACAACCACCTCTGGCCTTAATAACGGCCTTGATACGCCTGGGCATTGAGTCAAACAGAGCTTGGATGGCGTGTACATGTACAGCTGCCCATGCAGCTTCAACACGATACTGTGAGCGTGTGGGTGCTATTCTGTCATTCTGCGAAATGGATTAATCTGAGATGTACCCTTTACCCTGTGGCTCTTGCAAAATGCAATTTCCACCCCCACAGTACTACAGAAGTCAGAAAGACGCTCCTAACGTTCTAAAGAGAAATATCTGAAAAACTTTCAGAGATAAATATCTTCTGGAGTCATCCGCTGTAAGGAAATGACACAAAAATTCACAAAATTTATTACATAACTATTGGGATACTTGGGTACTGGAGTAGTGCTAATTAGTGTAAGAAAAACATGAAACTAAAGAAAATTATTATTTATTTGCCAAAAATTCTGAGAAATCACAATGGCACTTTTAGTTATCAATTGAACCAGTTACTTCCAGGTTCCTTCCGAAATGTGAAGTTACCTTTTAAGGATAGGATTCGCTAATGAAATTTCTGTACAAAGTTTAAGATTGTTATTGACTTGGCAGAATGGCTGAGAGCTGCGCCTACTCAACTTGAATAATTATCCGTTAGAATGTTGCTAGGTACAGTTGAGGTTGTCACGTGTGAAATGCAGTGAAGTGTACTGTTGTGGAGGAAATATGGGGCTCGCATGAGGTGTAGCTCACAATACCGTAAGCTGCGATGAATGCTGTCTGCGTCGCTCGCTGCTGACAAATACGATAACTCTCGTTCTATCTGGATTGACCTTCGCCAATCAAACTCTCGCTACGCCTTTATGAAGTCGAGGACTCCTATTCGCCCCTAGTCTAACTATTGGCGTGGTACACCGGTCAGATAACCAGTCCACCGCGATGCCACTCAAAAATTCGCTCGCAGGCGTTTAACTATAACTCTGTCCATTCACAATACACAATAAGTGTGGCGGCCAACACAGTGAATAACGCTTAATCCCAAGGATTCAATATAGAGTCGCACTCCAATTCGCGCTCGACAGAGGTGCTCTCCCAGAGAAGTACTGAGGAGAGACTTGTTCCTCGCTCTTTGAGTACATGTATGAGCGCACACGCTCTCATTACGTGTTCTCGCTCCAAGAGCGACAACGGAATGGCCCCTCTCAACACTAGACGTGAAGGGGTATATCTTTCGGTCTATTCCATTACTCCTTCAGCTCAAGGTGTCAGGAATATCGTCTGCCAATCAGCATTGCTCTTCTAAAACGGGAGAATGACGTTTCGTTTAAGGCGACAAACCCGAAAATCTGTAGCATCAGCGTTTGTCGTTTGCTGCCGTCCTGTGAAAATTTCTGCAACTGTGTGCTATATTTGTAAAGAATGCGTAGGCTGGGCGCTCCCACACAATGTAGAGGAATTTGCTTTTAAGCCGAACACGGGGTAGTCCTTTCACTCAGGCAAATGCTGTCTGCTCTACGGGCCAGTATGGCGATGACGAATACATGCTTCCAATGTCCGTTCACCGCGGTGTCGCCAAACACAGATGTGACCATTATGATGTTGTAAACAGAACCTGGATTCATCCGAAAAAAATGACGTTTTGCGATTCGTGCACCCAGGTACGTCGTCGAGTACACCATCGCAGGCGCTCCTGTCTGTGATGCAGCGTCAAGGGTAACAGCAGCCATGGTCTCCGAGCTGATAACCCATGCTGCTGCAAACGTTGTCTAATTGTTCATACAGATGGTTGTTGTCTTGCAAACGTCCCCATCTGTTGACTCAGGGATCGAGACGTGGCTACAAGATCCGTTACAGCTATGCGGATAAGATGTCTGTCATCTCGAGGCCGTTGGGATCCAGCACGGCGTTCCGTATTACCCTCCTGAAGCCACCGATTCCATATTCTGCTAACAGTCATTGGATCTCGACCAACATGAGCACCAATGTCGCGATGCAATAAACCGCAATCACGATAGGCTACAATCCATTTATCAAAGTCGGAAACGTGATGGTACACATTTCTCCTCCTTACACGAGGGATCACAACAACGTTTCACCAGGCAACGCCGGTGAACTGTTGTTTGTGTATGAGAAATCGGTCGGAAACTTTCCTCATGTCAGCACGTTGTAGGTGTCGCCACCGGCGCCAACTTTGTGTGAATGCTCTGAAAAGCTAATCATTTGCATATCACGCAATTTTCTTCCTGTCGGTTAAATTTCGCATCTGTAGCACGTCATCTTCTTGGTGAAGGAATTTTAATGGCCAGTAGTGTATATTTAGACGTTGATGTGGATGAATTTGTAATGCTCGTGTGGCAGAAGGGAATGCAAGCCAAAACAGGCCAGTACATTTTATTTATTGTTGTGTTATTTTACTGTTCTACACTCTTCCGACATGCGAATTGAAATCTTTATCCACAATGTGAAAAATTACATACCAGCCTTTTTGCAGCTTGAGCTGCATGTTTGATTTCTACACTACCTCGTTCGATGGACGTTGTGCACTGCCTGTGTCTTCTTCGTGCATTCGCAGACACCTTCGAATAATTAGCGCAGGGAACTTACTTTTGAAACTCTCGCAATGACACCCTTATCCCTATTGCAATAACTGAGTCTCCAAACGTAGTTCAAATGGTTCAAATGGCTCTGGGCACTATGCGACTTAACTTCTGAGGTCATCAGTGGCCTAGAACTTAGAACTAATTAAACCTAACTAAGCTAAGGACATCACACACATCCATGCCCGAGGCAGAACTCGAACCTGCAACCGTAGCGGTCGCTCGGCTAGAGACTTTAGCGCCTAGAACCGCACGGCCACTCCGGCCGGCTGCAAACGTAGTTCTACAGCAGTTTATTACGTTACTTGCGGGGACGTGACAGGTTAATACGAGCAAACCTTTCAAACGCATACACGCCATGGAACAATGAGAACGACGTAATGAAAACAACAAAAAGCTTACGCATTCGGATTAATTGATAACGTTGTTTAATGTAACGTTTACATATTGTGTCTTCATTCATGTCTGCAAGAATTCATCGCTCCTCATCTCCTTGAACGGAACTTGTACATACGTCTAAGTCGAATGTTCTGTTGAGTGTATCACCGTCCACAGAATTCTTTGAATGCCTTCACACGAAAATTTCAACTGTACATCCGATCATTCTGCCCTGCAGAACTACTGCTCTTGCCATGCAAACTGTTACTGGTGCAGAAACCATTGGGAGACACGTATCACCTTGGTATTTCACGTAAAAAGTCTACTCTCCACGAACAATTATGTTCATGTATCTCTCTGTTTCAAAAACTCGGTAGCCCCCTACTATACAAAATGTTGTGCTGCGTACGGCACAAGCTGCGTCTAAAGATATTATTTTCAATCTGTACAATGCACTAACAGACGTACCAATCAGGAACCAAGAGGCAATCAATAAAATGATCGAATTTTGCCCTTCGAACACATTTGAAAGTGTGATACTCGCCTTAACGACTTCCAAAGGCCATGTTTCACACTGGTAGTGACTGTAATTTCTGCTGTATAATGTGTCACCGGTAGTTCACAACTAGTCTTAATGTTCTTGCTTTTCTGTTATGGGCACTGAAATACAGAATTGCAGGAGTCGGATAATTAAATTGTTCTATCGCCGGCGAATAGTCAGCACAAAAAGCCCCGCAAGTTATCCACGAGCACTTCATCTCTGGTTACACTTTAATACGTGTAGAGCCAGGATCCAGTCACAAGCAAACAGCTTTATGCACAGTCACTGTGCTTACATGGTTCTGGTGGGACAGTGTTTCCACAGCGTAAAACTGAAAATGTTTCGGGTTTCTTCTGCTTTGAGGCAACAAGTAATGGAGCTGAAAATCCCCTCCGAAACATTCACCGGGACTGGATATTACAGGAAATTTCTGGGAACTACCGTTTCGGGACCTTATGAATACCCCTAAAGGGAGAAAGTTGCCAATTCAGTTGCTCATTCATTTTTGCCTAGAAAATTTTTGCTTTATAAAATCGCGAGTTTCTCTTTGCGGTGTTTTGCCATTTCATACTGTGGTCAGTTCTCGTTAATTGTCTCTTTGTGGCTGGAATGGAAGGTGTTTGTAATTTTGGTGGGCTGCGAAGGCCACCAGGAAATCCGAAACGTTCGCATTTGCTGGTGGCAACGGAACGGTTCGAATGGCCGTACGTCATTCTATTCTCCTTTGTTCGGTGATCAGTTCTGCTCTGCTTCGTCTGGTACGTTCTAGAGTCGGGGGCACTAATTCGGAGTTACAGAACGTTGGAGACCCTGGGTGACATCCTTGCAGTTTCTTGATGTCGTGAATAATAAGCGACGTGTTGGAAAATTCAGTTGTGTGTTCTAAATATTCGTATAGTTATTTTGAAATCATTCGGTGTACTGAACATGGAGTGATTTATAACGTGAAATGCTATCCTTAGTCATGGTGACTAACACATTGTCACTTTTCATGGAGTGCAAGCTGATTACAGAATCGAGTGTTTAAAATGTTCAAATGTGTATCATTCCCAAAGGGACCAAACTGCTGAGGTCATCGGTCCCTAGACTTACACATTTCTTAAACTAACTTATGCTATGAACAACACACATACCCGAGGGAGGGCCGGCCGCTGTGGAAGAGCGGTTCTAGGTACTTAAGTCCGGAACCGCGCGACTACTACGGTCGCAGGTTCGAATCCTGCCTCGGGCATGGATGTGTGTGATGTTCTTAGGTTACTTAGGTTTAAGTAGTTCTAAGTTCTAGGGGACTGATGACATCAGATGTTAAGTCCTATAGCGCTCAGAGCCATTTGAGCCATTTTTTTATCCCGAGGGAGAACCTCCGGCAGGAGGGGCCCCGCAATCCGTGACATAGCACCTTAAACCGCACGGCCACTCCGTGTGGCAGAATCGAGTGATATCCTTTCGATCCGTTGTGTCGTAAATTTAAACTTATCGTCTTCTTCCGAATTACAGCTAGGTTATTGCTTTGCTAAAATTCATGCCTTTAGAACTTTTAATTTCGTTACCTTCTTCTGTCTGATTCTTCTGCACTGTTGCTAGATCAATACACAAACTATTCGTAACATTTCTCTGAGTTATTGAACTCAACCTAAGCCGTTTGTTAATTATCACACGCAAAGCAGTTACACATTTCTGTGCCTCGTCTTGTCCACAGCTGTATCAGTGAACAGTCATGGTGGAGAAAGTTAGGTCACTGGAAACATTTAAGTACTGCAAAGATTTCTGGAATACTATGCAGGGTGCTTTCGTATAATAGAGAGATGTTTCGTCGATGACTGTTTTCAATAATATATGGTGATTTTTTTTTAATTTTTAAATTACTTTCTGATCCCAACGGGTTAATGAAGCGCCTGACTTCATATTCATTCCAAAATGCGGTGATTACAGATATGAGGAAACAGCCCTTGCACCGAATTTGCTGAGTTATATGATATAACTCTGGACAGCTCCTTGATGAGCTACTACTTGATGTTCAGATACATAGCTATGCACATTTATTCCAGTTGCACCTATATGAAGCAAGTGTGTGTGTTCTGCGACTATTTCGTTATTCATTTGCAGTAGGAACACGAATTCGACTGTGTACAGGTGTAACACCCCGTCACCGTATCCCGTCTTTTTTGAAACTAAAATTTATTCGAACTAGCCATGAAGAATTCCCATATTTCATACAGAATCACGAATTCCCGTTTTAAAGGAGAAAAATTAAATAAGAGAATAATAAGAGCCAATGGATAGAGTAATATGTGAAGGAGCAATGCGTTTTATTCAAAGAGTTGCTAACGAAAGTCCGTTTTGTTTCACAACTAATATATAAACCCAACGCACGTATTGTTAACGTCTTTAGCGTCTGAGAGTCACTGGCGTCTGAGAGTCTTTAGTGTTTGGTATTTTCTAGCATCTGAAAGTCTTTGTGTCGAAACTTTAGTGTCCGAGCTCTTACCGTTTGAGTTCTGAATATTCACGTCTCTTAAGTTCATGCGCCACTGCGTGATATTGTTAACTTCATTGGAAGTCGTGGTAATTAAAAGTAAATTTCGGTTCATTTAATTTATTGTCAGAAATACGAAAAATGACGGAACTGAGATAACGCTAACATGCAGCTAACATCTCAACCGATAAAAGCTTGTTATCATTAATTCCAATTTCAGAATTTCAGTTGATGCCAAAGTTGTTATTCAAACATCGCGTCGCAATTTGACTTTCGATTATACAGCCTGTTTGGACATTTATTACCGGGGTTAAGTGTGACCGTTCATAGAAGTGAATCATATTAAATAATGTGTTAATAAAAGCGAGTTAAGAAAAAACTATAGCGTCCTACGATTACGAAGAGATTCAGCGAAGAAGTCAACCGTGTATTGAATTATTTCAGGACAATAATAATAATAGTAATAATGATAATGATAATAATAATAATAATAATAAAATCTACGATAATAATCGAAGCAGACGAAATGAATTAAAATCTGTGCTGCGGCCGGGACTCGAACCCGGGTCTTCTTACTTGCTAGGCAGAAATGCTAAACATTACACTACCACATCACGATATTGGCCAACACTAATTTTCATTTATTTCGTGTGCTTCGATTATAATCGTAGATAATAAGAGACTTAAGTGTCTCAGGGAAACATATAATTATAAGATAATAATAATAATTTTCAACTGACAAAACTTTGTGCTGTGTTAAATGAACTCTGTGACCTTTGAAGGAACTAATTCGGAGTACATGTGCTACTCAAACCAAAGATATCAATTCATTTCGAAACGCGAATCGGCCTCGTAGTAACTATTAATGAGCATCTTTAGCGGCAACCGCTGAACAGTGCCGCTGGCCGATAGTAATAATTTGAATCTAAACTTATTGATCAACAAATATTGACTGCAGTGACAGAGAGTGTTATGTCGCCTCGTTATGTCGCGAAGTGTCAGTAGGCAGTAAAAGGAGACATCAATCAAGAAGATATATATTCGAACAGTACAGTATAGCTTAAAAGGTCAGGGCTATACTTGCTTATGATAGTAATTCATCCTTATAACACAGAACATACAACTTACAAAGGCAAGGAATGAAACGTGTTGTACAAGAGACCCGTACAAACTGGTCGGACGAGCCTTCTGCACCATTGGAAGCCTCTCATCTGTCTGCTGTCCACAAGCCAGCCTCTCGGAGAATTCTTTAATTAAGGTACAGACCCCCGGAATTCCGGTCTGCCCTCAAACAGCTCCAGCTCCAAGTTCACTGGCTGCTGCCGCGCACGCACGGCACAGTACCGCACCTTCCAGAGGAGAGCGGTATCGGTTTATTCTTGTGTACTTCTCAGATGGATCTAATTAACAGCGCATCTCTCACGTTTCTGAAGGTCTTATAAAACACAAGACGAGAATAGGCCGCTTGATCTAAGCAGAAATAGGAAAACACATCTCGCATATGACTTCGTTCTGTCAAACGATACACAAACAAGGAAGCGGAAAAAAGTAAAAAATGATTTCTACATCTTCACCTATACTCTGAATGTAACTGTGTATAATGTAGCGCGAAGTTGCCAGGTCATACGAATTTTCATTTTTGCTCTCAATACCGTTTTCTGTCTTCAGTTGCAAATTTATCTGTGCAATGCTTTGCATATTTCTGCTTCAGTCATCTTCGATTAGTCGAAATAAGTTTTTTTATGCACTCTCTTTGTGTCACCACTGACGAAATTCGTATCTCTGGAGGTCGGCATAGGCCATCAGCCGACGGGAACCGTTCGCGGCTTCTGGAATCACGAGGTGCAACTGTTTGGACAGGTGTTCGTCGTTTTGTTCTGATGCGGATTGTCAAGTTCTGCTCTGTTCGATTTGGCAGGGAGTCTGGCTTTGTATTGTGTGGGTGGGAGTTGCCTCGGTGTTTCTAAAATGATGAACAAAATGGTTGAGGTCTTAAGCTACATGTTGTGGTGGCTATTGGAGGTTATTTCATAAAATCATTCTAGATATTTGCACCGCTAGATATTGCATTCCAAATATTTGCACCGCTCTGCATTCATACTTGTGACGATTTACATCCGTGTGCTGAATTGGGAGCTCACAGCGTGCTTACTTTTCTTTAAATGGAAGCTGATGACAGCACCGAATACTATGTTTTTAATCCGTTGTACTGTAGATTCAGAATTATCATCCTCTTCTGCACTATAACAGTTATTGCCCTGTTGGATGCTGTGTACTGAAAGCACACGATCATATTTACTATTTGCGAGAATATTATTTCGATTTGCTACTTTGAGGAACCATGTGGACTTTGTGAATCAGTTGCATTCTTTTGAGAATAATGTAATTACATATTGATAGTAATTTTCTCTATGTTCCTTACTTCAAACTGAGTCTTATAATTTACCATGCTTTGTTAACACAGCTACATGCTGTGCAGCACAAGTTGCACACTTCTGGCCACCGCCTCTATTATCTAAATGCTCTGAGATGCCAAGAACAGTTAATTTGAGTTCATTGAGTTCTACAATTGCAAACCATTACCAATATGTACTCTCTGTACGGAATTAAGTTGTATGCAAGAAAAAGTAAATCGTCGACTGCTGTTTTGGAAGAATGCTAACTACTGAATGCAATGAGTAGCGACGTGACATATAATATAGAGATATTGTTGAATAAATAACAGCGATTGGGTTCTCTAATTGAAATATTAGGAGGAGCTTATGTTTTTAAGTGGTATTCTTATCTTAGGGGTTCAAGAAAGTATTGGTTTCATTATTCTTTCAAGTCTAGATTCAGCGAGTACAGAAAAGAGAGAACATCCTTATTTGCAGTGTTTGGGACTACGTGCCAAAATACACCTTAGTATTTTATTTTTATTTTTGGACAGCCTCTTGGCAAAAAATGAGCTACTGTTTAATATTTGAACAGTCAGCTGTGCAAAATTCGATTTTGTTGCGCCTGTATTAAGAACTATCGAGTGTCTGCGACTTTTCCGTCAAATGTTCGTGGTCAGACAGTGTCTCCAATTTATATATAAATTTTATTTTCTAGAGCATTCTGGCCCAGGTATTACAACATCGCTTAATAGTTCAGGGCTTTAACTTCTTATACAGTAATTCAATTTTTACCTTATACTCTTTAATAGCATAACATGTTTTTTGAATCTCGAAGACATCTTCCATTTATTATGAAACATATCCGGAAAGTAAGTATAGTGTGACAATAACAGGCTGTTTCTATTGTTTGTTTTTTTGAGGGTTGGCAACACTAAGTGGTGGTGGGAGAGAATCTCCTGACGAGAGCGAGTACAGCAGGCACACAGTAGCACCTAAACTCACGTTATAGTGTCCAGTTGCATGAAATATGTCGGCCAGAAATCCCGCCATATGTAAGCCACGTGCTGTGACACGATTCCTAATGGCGGAAGGAATAACACCTATCAAAATTTTTTCTCGAAACGAAACGTTTTACGATGAAGGTATTATGTATCGTTTAAGGGCTATAGGGAGTTTATATGAGTCAGCACAAATGTTCTCAACAAACAGAGGGCTGGAAAATTTTACGTTTTGAGTGCTGAGTTGGTGCAAAAATTCGAGGAAACTGCTCGTGAAGACTGCCGATTGACAGTGGGTGTAATTTCTCCGATGTTTACAGAACTTTCCACAGCTCTCGTACCTGAAACTGTGCGGTAGGTGGGTCCGAAAACAGCTGACAAAGAAACAATAGAAGAAAAATCGGGTGCAGGTCACCAGCAAGTTTTGTTAGCTACTTCAATCAGAATATGAGGATTTTACGTCCCTATTGTGATTGTAGATGGAAAGTGGTGACTCATTACACACTTGAGTCAAAGAGATAGTCATCACTTTGACTTCACGACCCCAGTGTTATGGGGCCGAAAAGGCTTCAGTTTGGTCGAATTTCTGTCATAGGAGGAGACAATGCAGAAAGATATTGTGAAACAGTGACGGATGAGTTCTTCGAGGAGAGCATAAAGAATGGCTCACCACCTGCACTGAATAGCCTGGCAACTATGTGGAAAAATTGTCAACAAATGTATCAAAAATATCCAGTACTTTCACAAATATAATTTATCTAACAAGTATAAGAATCTAGTGCATTTTCTTGCTGAACATGGCTCGCACTTGCTCTTTTCTTCGCGTGCATAGCAACATGGAGACAGTAAAGGTGGACGAGGCGAGTCTCCATTAGTAAGCTGTACAAAATTCAAAATGCTTCAAATGGCTCTGAGCACTATGGAACTTAACTGCTCAGGTCACCAGTCCCCTATAACTTAGAACTACTTACACCTAACTAGCCTAAGGGCATTACACACATCCATGCCCGAGGCAGGATTCGTACCTGCGACCGTAACAGTCGTGCGGTTCCCGACTGAAGCACCTAGAACCGTTCGGCCAGCGCGGCCGGCTAAGCCGTACAATATGCCCCCCCCTACAGTACCACGCGGCCAGAGGAAACTACGAAGACACATTGTTGTTCAAAAGCTATGCGGCTGTCTCGGTCTCTTCCTCCGTTTCACGAAGAGTCTTGCGCAGGTGGCACTTTAAAGCTATAGCAATATCTCCCTTGCTGTAATCATCATTTTCTCTGAACATGCGCTTCGAGTGCTAAAAGTCAGACTCTAGACGGTCGTCGTCATAAATACCCTTTGCCCTGTATACTAACGTCATCGGTACAGCTTTCTTGTGTAGAGGTAGGTGAAAACTGTCGGCGTGTAAGTACCGGTCAGTGTGCGTAGATTTTCTCTACACTGAATGACCAAACCGGCTTCCTGACTTCCGTTAAACTAAAATATCCAAGAACGGAGGCTTGCCATCACTCTCAAATTCTACATTGAATTTAATATTGGGATGGACTTCGTTCATGTCGTCGACGTAATGTTGCAGTGCATTTTCACCTGAGGCCGAATCAAGGAGGTGTCGTCAATCAGCCGTAGGAAGCAAGATGGTCGCAACCTCGCATAGTTTAGAGACTGCTCCTCAAAGTGCTCCACGGAAAAGTTGGCGACGGCAAGAGACAGTGGAATCTCTGTCATCTGGCGATATTCATTGCGGTGTAAAAAGTACATTGTTAAAGCGAGAGCGAACAGCTTGACGATATCAGCTGGAAACTGCCGGGCCAAAAGATCCAGCGTGTCATGTACGGACACTCTCGTAATAAGTGACACAACGTCCAGACTAACCATTATGTCATTAGATATTGAGCGAAAGCAAAGACGTAGGCTTGACGCTTGTCGAGATGCGGGGGCGGGAGTTTCAAACGTGGCGCCGGCAACTCGCGCCATGTGACGTCAGTCGGTCTCGGCCCAGGGCGAACTAGAAACACGGGCCCTGCAACGAGCTTTTGACGTCACACTAGTCGGTTTGTCCGCCGCAAACACTGTATTTCCCAAAGGAAATGAATATGTAATTGAAAAGCTACCCAGTAAAGCTCCTAAACTTCTCGTCTACTACCGAGAGCTTCCATACTTTAAACGAGCGATCAACGATTATTAAAATCGTCTGACATAGATACTCCCAAACTGGAGCTGGCACTCAGAAGACCTGCACTGTCACGTGCTGTGACGTAAGCACCACAGCCAAATCTTTCACATGGTCCGCGGTCCGGCCTCGAGACGGAGCCGTTTCGAACTGCCCAACTTGCCTTCCGTGCATGCTCGACTCCGGACGTCTCTGGAAGGTTCCAGACGCCGCCTTTACATCTGTATAAATAGCACACCCTGACATCCCCGGAAGTCAGTGATTTCGACTCCTGACGTCGATGGCGGAGAAAGCTATCGAAAGCTCGAGTGTTTTATTCGAAATGACGGAGCTTGTAAGCAGAGCAGACTTTATTGAACCAACAAGCACTGTACTGCAACGGACATGCCCTAAAAACGATTGCCCCTTTTGGCGACTGTGTCACGTCGATACATTTACCCACGTTTGCGTACAATGACCGCGTGAAACATAAATGGCTCACTGACACGCTCACCTACAGTCAGAGCGCAATCGGTTGAGCAGGTGACTCAACCGCTGCGCCATCTGTAAAGGTTTAACGATACATCTCTGTGTACACACTGGTTGACAAATTTTTTTCCGATCACCTCACTGTGAATAATTTTGTGGGTTTCAAAGTTCGTGTAGATTTCAGGGGTTTTCCTCACAGATTTTTCGGTCAGTCACATTCACTGGGGCATAGCAGTGGCTCTCGACTTTTCTTCATCCAGTATGGTGTGCCACCTCCCGCATGTTAAGAAATGGCAATCTAAGTCATACTCTATTTGTAAAGGAGGCTTTCAATATGTATAGATTTGTCGTAAGTCATTTTCAAACACCATGAACAACCTCTCCCTTATACATTTAGAGAACCCCTACATTTCGCCTTTGGTCCCACGGTGGAAGTGGCTTTACCACTTGCAGATCATATCTATTTGGTAATGACTGTCACTTCTTTTGAATACCAACTAGGCTGTACGAATTTGTGCTGGAGGCATCTGGTGTCACATACTACATGAGCTTGTCTGTGGACCAAATATGTATGGACATCCACAATCTCTGCAGAATGATGTCTGCTGGGTACCCGCACACATATATATTCTGATGAGCCGAAATATGAGCACTGCCCAATCCGAGATTGGAGGACGCTTGGTGGCGCCGCGGCCACTGGAAACTGTAAGTAAAGTACACTCAAAAACAAAACAAACAAAAAGAAAACCACACACCGTTAAGGAATAATTGGAATGGGGAGAAAATCAGTAAATGTGACGTACATGAACAAACAAATGTTTACAATTTCATAAAAATTCGATGCTTTATTCAACAGAAAGAGCTTCACATCTTAAGAAGGTCAGTAATGTGTTGGTTCCCATATGGCTCTTCCGCAAGCAGTTATTCGGCTTAGCATCGACTGACTGAGTTCTTCGATGACCTCATGAGGGATATCGTGAGGAATTCTGCCCAGATGGTGAGTTATATCGTGAAAATTCTGAGCTGACTGGAGGACCCTGCCTATAATGTTCCAAACGGTCTCGGTTGGGAACAGATCCAGAGCCATTTCTCGTCAAGATAGTGTTTGGCAAGCGCGAAAACAAGCAATACAGACTGACGCCGCGTGCGGCCGGGCTTATCTCGTTAAAATGTAAGCGCAGGTGGCATCCCATGCAGTATAAAATAATGGTGCGTAGAGTATCGTCGACGCACTGCTGTGCTTAAAGGGTGCCGCGGGTGTCAAACAAATGGTACCGATATGAAGTGAAATGGCACTCCAGGCCATCAATATTGGTTGCTGGGCCGTATGTTGGGTGACAGTCAAGCTGGTGTTCTACCACTGACCTTGACGTCTCCAGCTACGTCTTCGTTATTTCGTTATTCACTGGGGCTTCGAATCTCAATGATTGGAGTAAAATTCTCTTCAATGATGAATCCCGCTTCGAAATGAACTCCGATGACTAGCGATAACGTGTATGAAAACGCAATGGACAGCGGTGGCATACCAATCTGATTGGCCAATTGTGAATGATAGTATGGGATCCACTTCATTTCATAGCAGGACCACTTTGGCTTTCATCTACGGCACACTTACAGTGAAACCTCCCCTTAGAAAAATTTAGGAATTACTGTGATAGTGAACCCCTTACGTTATTTGATTTTCAAACAGCTGAGCTAAACTGAACGTACTCAGGCATTTCTCTCTTTACTTATTCTGAGCATCACTAAACTGACCCACAATATTTTAGCGCAACGCAATCTGAATTTCAATAATCCCTACAAAAGAATGGGCGTAACTAACAATAACATATACATTTGATGAATCACTTACAGCACAAAAATCTTTGTTAAACGAACTACTGCAATACAGAGAGCGCCAATACTGCCAGCTAAATAAAGGATTCTAACTACTGAAGGCACTAACTACTGATAGCATAGTTAGCACTTGAAAGATTTTGATAGAAAACAAACAATGTATTTACCTTAATAGTGTTGAAAAGTCATAATATATATCAGTTCATGACATCCAGTCTTACAAATTTCGTTTTACTGACGGACACACGTCCAGATCGACCGCTCTCAAAATTCTGCCATCTCTCTTCTCACATCCACCACTGCTGGCGGCTCACCTCCAACTGCGTAACGCTACGCGGTTTTCACATCCAACTGCCCAACATTACAATAGCAAATATTCCAACAATGCAAACCAGCCACAGACTGCACACAGCACAGTCAGTGATTTTCATACAGAGCGCTACGTGGCGTTACCGAAATAAAAACCTAAAGAGCCTACTTACAACAGCACAGACGATATCCTACTTTCCGTTTCGTCGCTCTTTATGGCCAGCCATCCTGGGTTTACATTTCATCAAGATAATGTCCTCGAGCATATGGCGTGAGTATGTACCACTTGACTTCGTGCACGGCAAACCCTACTTTGGCCAGTAAAATAGTCGAATTTCTTCCAAACTGAGGACGTTTGGAGCATTATGGGTTGAGCCCTCCAACCACCTCAGGATTTTGACGATCTAACGCACGAACTGGATAGAATTTGGCACGATACCCTCCTGAGAACATCCAACAACTCCGTCAATTCTAAGTCGACCAACACGTTATTGACCTCTTCAATTTAAGTAGTTCTTTCTCTTGCACAAATCATCCAATTTTTTGCTGAAATTGCAATGATTTGTTTCTCTGTACATGCATATCTCATCTACCGATTTCCGTCCCATTCGAATAATACCTTCGTGTTGAGCCGTTTTGCGTCTTAGAACGGAGCAGGGCGGAATTCAAAAATGCTGTGCCAACGTTATGGGCCACAGTGTGAAAATCCACTGGCACAATTAATTTTGACAAACGGTAGATTTTTATGTACCTGCGACTGGGAACCTGCAACTCGGAAAAGGCGAAGCTCATTGACTGCTCGTGTGCTTCTACTGCGTGCATCTATGAGTAGTAGTTCCAATACAGTGTAAAAAGGTGTTTGGCGTCCCGCTTTATCATGAAGCAAGGCGGGGAGGACTTGCCACGCTGTAAGCAGAATAGGTCGCGATCTGTGGCATATCGGACGACAGAAAACAATACAGTGCTGGTTCAGGTCTTAGTGTTGAACGTAGGAATCCACTGCAGACGATCCCTAAGCGCTCGTATGTTGACCGAGCGAGAAGACGCAGTGGTTAGCACACTGGACTCGCATTCGGAAGGACGACGGTTCAATACTGCGTCCGATCATCATGAATTAGGTTTTCCGTGATTTCCCTAAACCGCTTCAGGCAAATGCCGTGATGGTTCCTCTGACCGACTTCCTTCTCCATGCTTTCCTAACCCGATGGGACCGATGACCTCCCCCAAATCAACCAACCAACCATCCTATGTTGACCTAATGACATCGTAAGTTACGACTACAGTGGCCGCAGAATCATGAAGATTGGACTGTGGATCAATGGAATCGTTCCGATCGATCAGGTGAATCGCCTGAATAGTCGTTGTACCTGGTCAATGGTGCTGCCCAGATACACCATCATCCAGACAAGTGATTTAATTATGCACAGCCCCACCGACTCAAGCCAATGGGTTCAGCATTACCTATGGAGGACGTTCATCTGAGCCTGCCTAGGGCCAGTGTTAGTTACTGAAGGAGTGGGGTAGCTTTGACAATGTAAAGATTATTGAGGACCACATGCATCCTGCTATGGCGCTGAGGGGCATCAGTGGCAACACACATGACGCCTACAACGCGTTAGTCATGGAAAACTCATGGGGGCCATAGCAAAAACGCGGGATTTTTCAGCATGCCCCCAGATCGTGAGGAGGCGTACAGAGAGCTACAGTCCGCCAGTTACCTCGCCAGGCAACAAAAAGAGGCCGCTGGATCCATAACAAGACCACTCCTACATCCAGTGACGAGTTGGTAGGGGCAGCACGTCTCTTCCTGGAGAAAAGCTATTTAATGAAACCCTTGGATCACTGCAGGTAGTTCCTGTAGCTGAGAGCTGGCCGATTCATGTGCTGACAGCATGCGGTCCCTCAATTCTGCTCTCGGTGACGTGCCGTCGGTGCCACAACTTAACGCCGAGAAGTAGACTTCTGCGTTGGAAAACAATTATCTTCGAGTGTTGGGTGGCGGTGGTAAGTTCCTATAGGACCAAACTGCTGAGGTCATCGGTCCCTAGGCTTATACACTACTTAATCTAACTTAAATGGACGTACGCTAGGGACAACACACACACTCATGCCCGAGGGAGGACTCGAAACTCCGACGCGAACCATGACAAGGCGCAGGAGACCTAGCTGCTAGCCCGCGCGGCTCGAGAGTTGGTGATTTCCGCGTTTAGTTCCGGCTCCAGGGAGCGAAATCCACAGAGTTGAATTTTGTTTGGAACCACAGAAGAGACGGAGTAAACTTGTAATTAAAAATTGTGACGAACAGAGTATTGGTTATCTGAAGGACAACAAGGAAGCTATTGCAGTCCTACTGGGATTGTCTCTCAGATAGGACACATAGATTTTGCAGATCCCTTGATGGTTAGGGCTATGTATACGGAACAATTTGACGTGGAACGACTAGATAAAACAAATCGGAAGTAAGTCAGATGTCAAATTGATATTCATTGCAAGAATCCTCAGTAAATTCAGTCCACCCACAATGAAGGTAGCGTACAAAACCCTCGTTTGACCAGTACCTGAACATTGATGAACAGGATGGGATTCGGACCAGACGGGATTCATAGAGGATTTAAAGAGCAGCCAGAGAAGAGCAGCGCCTGTCTTTACAGGTTCATTTAGTAACAACTAAAGCGTCACGCTGCACAAAGTAGTCTTTACATGATGCCTGCGTTGACTATATATGATAGTAGCCGCTTGTGTATGATATATATTTATTTTATGGTTCTATAGACAAGATTAGCGTGTATTATTGGTTTTCAAATGGTGTATTGCGATGTCCATTAAAACTAAATCCGCCTTTTATGAGTTCTGCCGTATGGTAATATGTTGGTAAAGAGCCATGAAAGCTTGTTGGGTGCCCTTGAGTCATTTGCAAGTCACCGTGTTTATTTGCAGATTCGTTCGACAATCTCCCCAGAGTCTCTCACAACTCCTCGTCGATGTAGTATAGCTAAAACTTTCTGTAGTATTTAGCATGATTAGAAAGAGAAACGCTTACGTTCGAGTCTCACCTAATTATTTATCAGATATGAGTACTCGTTTATTTCTGCCTTGAATGCAACATTTACTGTAGAGTTGTAATACGTAATATTCACAATTATAAGTTCCCTTCCTCTTTATTGGAGTACGAACAAAATCAGAGTTATTAACAATACAATCAACATCAGAGACCACAAAAATCAGAAATAATGAAACGATAATCTTATCTTATCTTCTGCAGGGACTGACGTCTTTCGTTTCTACACGCAGCACAGATAACATAGTTTTCCGTAATAAAATGGGATATTACAATGATCTACGTTTGCATAGAAATTTGTTTCATGAACGTTCTTCTCAAAGATTTTACGACGACCAATCAACTTTACAATAACTGCTAATTTACACCGTTTACCAAACAACTGTGGGCTTGTGTCTACAGGTTGCTATGGCTCTTTGTCCTGTGATACAATTATCCGTAAGTCACATAAAAGTAATCTGTACTACTGTGGTGATGTATGTAGCAACTGATACAAGGGCATTCTATTTTCCTTCGTATGGTGTCAGGTACTTCGGCACAAATGTCGTCATAAACAGTGGCGTAAATGAAAAACTGTTGCATCATGCATGATGTTAAATTTATTACCTCTTTGCTACTGATTCTGTTAAAGGTACGCACAGTTTGAAATTCAGCCGCTGCAGCGCTGCCGTCGGCACTGAGCATGCACTCTGTGTAATGTACTCTGCTGGCAAACCACAGACGCCATTTGAGAGTAATTCGGAGTGTTTGCTTTTGTTTCTGTGTATTTGAAATGCCTCTTCCAACTGAGTATCCCATAGAGTAAATATTTCTGGAGTGAGCATTGCGTTCTGCGCATGTTGTCAACATTAAACCAGGATTGTCACGTGATTTCGGGACTTTGCTGTGCGTGTGTGCTTTCTGCAGCGTTTGAAGATTATAATATCAAGAGTTTTTGATGTGCTTCACCGTTTGTTGATAGTGTAATAGCGATGGTGAATTACTGTTGTTGCTACGGATGCAAAGAAAAATATGTGAAAGGAGGGATAGTAAATTTTCATGGGTACATACCACGTAGCTCTAATTATAGTTATCATATTAGTAAGATACACTGTATATGTTTAAAAATTTCGAGACGCATTATAATTAAGGCTTGATTCTGTAGACCTATTTTTCTGCGATTTTATGACTGTATAATACACTCCTGGAAATGGAAAAAAGAACACATTGACACCGGTGTGTCAGACCCACCATACTTGCTCCGGACACTGCGAGAGGGCTGTACAAGCAATGATCACACGCGCGGCACAGCGGACACACCAGGAACCGCGGTGTTGGCCGTCGAATGGCGCTAGCTGCGCAGCATTTGTGCACCGCCGCCGTCAGTGTCAGCCAGTTTGCCGTGGCATACGGAGCTCCATCGCAGTCTTTAACACTGGTAGCATGCCGCGAGAGCGTGGACGTGAACCGTATGTGCAGTTGACGGACTTTGAGCGAGGGCGTATAGTGGGCATGCGGGAGGCCGGGTGGACGTACCGCCGAATTTCTCAACACGTGGGGCGTGAGGTCTCCACAGTACATCGATGTTGTCGCCAGTGGTCGGCGGAAGGTGCACGTGCCCGTCGACCTGGGACCGGACCGCAGCGACGCACGGATGCACGCCAAGACCGTAGGATCCTACGCAGTGCCGTAGGGGACCGCACCGCCACATCCCAGCAAATTAGGGACACTGTTGCTCCTGGGGTATCGGCGAGGACCATTCGCAACCGTCTCCATGAAGCTGGGCTACGGTCCGGCACACCGTTAGGCCGTCTTCCGCTCACGCCCCAACATCGTGCAGCCCGCCTCCAGTGGTGTCGCGACAGGCGTGAATGGAGGGACGAATGGAGACGTGTCGTCTTCAGCGATGAGAGTCGCTTCTACCTTGGTGCCAATGATGGTCGTATGCGTGTTTGGCGCCGTGCAGGTGAGCGCCACAATCAGGACTGCATACGACCGAGGCACACAGGGCCAACACCCGGCATCATGGTATGGGGAGCGATCTCCTACCCTGGCCATACACCACTGGTGATCGTCGAGGGGACACTGAATAGTGCACGGTACATCCAAACCGTCATCGAACCCATCGTTCTACCATTCCTAGACCGGCAAGGGAACTTGCTGTTCCAACAGGACAATGCACGTCCGCATGTGTCCCGCGCCACCCAACGTGCTCTAGAAGGTGTAAGTCAACTACCCTGGCCAGCAAGATCTCCGGATCTGTCCCCCATTGAGCATGTTTGGGACTGGATGAAGCGGCGTCTCACGCGGTCTGCACGTCCAGCACGAACGCTGGTCCAACTGAGGCGCCAGGTGGAAATGGCATGGCAAGCCGTTCCACAGGACTACATCCAGCATCTCTACGATCGTCTCCATGGGAGAATAGCAGCCTGCATTGCTGCGAAAGGTGGATATACACTGTACTAGTGCCGACATTGTGCATGCTCTGTTGCCTGTGTCTATGTGCCTGTGGTTCTGTCAGTGTGATCATGTGATGTATCTGACCCCAGGAATGTGTCAATAAAGTTTCCCCTTCCTGGGACAATGAATTCACGGTGTTCTTATTTCAATTTCCAGGAGTGTAGATATTGCGGCTCGTACAAAAGCTTACAAACAATCGCTTCCTCTCGTAACTTTGTTAGTGGAACAGGAAAGGGAATGGTTAGTTGTTTCAGCAAATACTATCCTCTCTGCATTTATCAGTGACTTGTCGATTATGTATATAGGTTACTCAGTCTACTATTTATTTAATAAACTGGGAGAAAGTACGTAAAATGCGTTAAATAAATACTTCAAAGTGTCACCAGTAGGAAAAATTGTGCTTTAGGTCGAAAAAACGAGAAAATAAATACGCAGAAATAGCAGAGAAAAAGGACGAATTAGCAGGATTATAACCGCTGTGTGGCAAATTCGGAGTTTTCCGGACACTTGCAAAAGTACTAGCGTACTGTCAAGTCGTTTTGCAAGACTATCACTGCAAAAATGTACGTCAGGCTCTGTAATACTATAAAGTGCCGTATCATACCGAAAACTACCAAAAATCGAATGATCTGAACCGTGACACCTATCGCAAAGAAGCAGAATGCAATATCACTTGCCCTTTAAAGTTACGTAGCTGGTTTATTCCCGGTATCAAATGGATACTGTTTAAATGTCTGCGCAACAAATGTAAATAATCCACGACACGTACGAAAAGAATCCGTCTGTACTAGGGATGTAGTGACATTCTAAATATACAAGGTGCTATACGGACAAACACACGACGTCCCGAGAACACGTGACCAGGCCGGCAATGTATGTTGACAGCACAAAATCTGTTCTGCGCATGTGAATGCTCACTCCAGAGGTATTTACTCTATGGAGTATCCCACCGACTATAAAATATGCGCTGTGATTCGTTCTCTCAGTGCTTAAGGCGTGACTGCGGTTGAAATTCATTGTCAGTTCAGTGAAGTGTATGGGGAAATCATTATGATCGATGAGGATGGTACGGAAATGGCTGAAAGCTTTCTAAACATGGCTGTGCGAATATACATGACAAGGAACAAAATGGGTGGCATTCCCTCTTTACTGAAGATTTGATGCAGAACGTCGATCAAAAAATTAAAGAGAATAGGTGCCTTACGATTTCGACCTTATGTGATGTGTTTCCTCAAGTGTCATAAAGTGTGCATTATGCAGTTTTTATAGAAATTTTAAACTATCGAAATTTCGCTTACGCTGGGAATGGAAAATGCTGAATGAGGCGCACCAAAGCAAACGTTTAGACAGATCTCTGACTTCCATAGAGCATTACAGTAACGAAGGTGGCGAGTTTTTAAGCCAGATTATCACAGGCGATGAAACACCTGAATCTAGGCAGCAATCCATGGAATGGCGGCATTCAACATCACCAAAAAAGTGAAGTTCAAGCAAAAACTTTCAGCCCAGAAAATCATATTAAGAGAGGACAATTTACTCTCTCACCTATTTTTCGCATACAGAAAATTATTAAAGATTTTGTTACAACCTGATGCACCTTGTGCGAGGCTCAAGAAAGCAAACGGCCTGAGCAGACGTTGATCGATCCCAGTGGGGTCGGCACAATGACAGGTAACTTGTTTGGACAATTTAATTCATTGAGAATGTCTGCAGAATTTAGTGTACTAACAACATTTATTTTTTCAAACCAGACATAAGTCATGCTAAACAAGTTATAGGTTGAATTCCCTAAACAACTAACAGATGATTTAACACTTCGTTTGGTGGATCCTCGTTGGCAAAGACAGTTTAACTAGGTGATCAGTGAGTCAAGTATTCTGGATAGCGCAACCTGAATTGATCTCACGCTGAGCAGACTTTGATTGATCAAATCTACTGAAGTTTCTCTATATAGGTGCAGCTAGAGCAAGTGGCGTTTGATATCTGTACGCGCTGACAGTACGTTACCCTGGTTACTTCGCGCGGCTACGTGACTTGCAGCTGGTGAGATGTGCGGAGGAAGTGAGACGCGGAGGCGGCACCTTTGAATTGATCGCGGCCACGAAATAAATGCAAAAATCTCACGGTTTAGCGATTAGACAGACGGATCGCAATTTACTCTCTACCATAGCCCTGAAATCACAGTTGATTTCAGTGTGTGACACACCCGTTCGCTGGTCGTATAAGTAAGCCAAATTGGTCCATGGAACGAAAACTGTTAAAGTATCTAGAGTGACGACATGCCGTCTACTTAAAACATCACTTGAGAACTGTTCTTACGACTCGCCTAACGTAACTGCCTCTTCACATAACGTGTACTCCCCTCTTCACACCATCCACTGGCTACCAGCTGGCCTCCAGACTTCCCACAGCAGTGCTCAGCGCCAGTAAGACCTGCGACCGCATGTAGGTCCGCGCCAATGGGCTACAGTCTATCTCCCGTCCAACTTACAGTCGTTCTTAAATCTAATGGCTAAGAAAACTGAATGCTTAATAGAATTGAATATTTAATAAAATGGATCACCTCGCTTTGCCTTAAGGTATTACAATAAATGTACTTACTTTATTTGAAATTTCACTTCTTTCTGATTCGAAGGGTACCAGGTAGCATATAATACTTACGACAACATGACACAAATGACTAACTGAGAATCCCAGTGTGGCCTGGGTCAGAGTGTTATGTCATGCGAAAACGCATAAGTACTATTGTAAATGTAAGATGAATACACACGTGTATCTCATTAAGGATATTAGGAATGCGGTTACCCTACTGCTAAGGTTAGTTTGGTCACGGTTAGTGGTAGTGGGTGAGTTTGGTGGGAAAAAAGCCACGAAATATGAAGCAATAAATGCTGTTAGGTAAAGCTAAATAATTCATGACTTATGAACTTTACCTCTAAATGAAAATGTTCTTATTGTTTAATTCACAATGGAATGGTGATAGAGTCCTCAACGTGTTTCACCAACACCGTGGTGGGTGGAAGTGAGTGATTACGGTTGGCAGATATCTCAATGTAATGCGCGGTTTGGAACACTTAGTTCTCTCAGAAAAAGCTAAATTCTCGTTGACTTTTAAACTTTACCACGTTTGTAAATATACTCGCTTATACAATCCTCATCCTGTTCATTCCATACTGGCATTAATATTACGTTACGTAGACATATTTAACAACGATTAACACTACGCGGCCAATGCTGTCTTAACGTAACAGTATTTAAATGAATCTGCAAAGGACTGAATATTACTTTATTTCATTAGGTACTAGCGAAGTGATTGACGAAAACGAACTAATTTATGAAAAGGATAGTTTTCACGAAGAATAAGCGAAATTTTTATCTGAAATAACTGTAGTGTACCGTCCTATTTTGCATTCGTTAGTTACGAGTAGTTTTATATTCGAGGCTATCTGGATCCTTTCTTTTGTGCCCCTGTTCTTCGCCGCTAAAGTGTGATTGACGAAATCGCACTGAGCGATAGACCTCTTTGATATTACACTTCGGTGTTCGTGTTTGAATGACGAAACAGCGCAAACATCATATTATGTCGGACGAATGAAACAATAAACGCACTTTTACAAGAAGGGAAAAGTTCGCAAGTCACGGACTATTAGCTTTTCCTAAGAGTATTGTACTGCTCCACGCACTGTGACCAAATTCCCTTACTAACAGCAGGACACCAAGGGCTATCTACTACCAGAACCACTACTGGGTGGCACTGGATGGTCATGGAGAAAACTTGTAAGTACATACATGCACAATCCTTTTACGTATAGAAATAGAATATACGGATATGGATTAATAACATACTTCTGCAGAGTGCGGTATTAAATAAATTATTTACAACTAGAATGCATGGACGATTGGTGGTGAAAACATCATGCCGGATTCGCTGTTGTGGTCATGTGGGGGACATGATCGTCTGACCAAGGTATGCTCCAAATCTGTGTTATAACTTAATGCTTCATTGATTATGGCTGTGCAGCGTACACGAACGACAGCTCGACGGCAATGCTACGTTTTGATACAATATCTGACCACATGACGCGTTCCACTTACACGTGATTAATCTTTATGTAATCCCTTGCCGGTTTGCTTGCATTCAAAAGCTAACTTCGGTATCATTAGATATATCACAGGTATCAGTACTTCAATAGAACCGTGATGATTGCTTGGTGATCTTAGTGTACTCACAACGAAGTCCTTGACTGCGAGATCTTAAGTCCAATCTTTAGTAAGGCTTTTTTTTGAAAGTATGGTGTTAACAATTTGAGAGGAAAAATGTTAGTTGCTAAGGACTCACCATGTGCATCTGGAGGGCAGCAAAAATAAGAGTGCGAGAGGTGCAGAGATGAAACTTCTACGGGAGGTATGTATTACACTTCACAAAATTGACACCGTCGACATTCAAGAACTGTTCGAAACAAGCCATTCACTTGCAGCACAAACACCAAACGAAAAGTGGTGCACCACAGTGTTCACAAAAGTTTACAACGCCAAGATTGAATTAGAACTCCTTGGGGGGGTTGTAAACCGTGCAGGACATTCAGCTACGTAACCACTCTTCAAGAATGCATATAGAGTCACAGTAGTGTAACAGGGCGATGAGAAATGATGTGATGACTTGCAACCGAATGCGATACAGTCTGTCGTGGAGCTAATCGTGGAACTGGCTATCCGTAAATGTGTAGCTGCAGATAGTGCAATAGTGTGTTTCATCGGCACAGAAAAAACAAATATCTAGAGGATGATTTTGCCCGCTGTGGTTTGAACTGCAATGTCACATACTTTTCAGGAGGGACATTTTGCCCTTAATCAGTATTATTTTTTGTATGCAGACCAAGAATCAAGCAGAAGCAAATTATTTTGACCAGCTGTCGGTCAACAGCAGTGCTTAGTTTCCCAGTCTTGCTTGCTGTGACTTAAGTATTTCCTGATGCCCTTGCAAGGTCATGCACACGAGAAAGAATCGTAAGGAGACAGAGCACCTCCAACTTTTCGCAGCACAATAAGCAACTTTCCGGCCAACGTACCATCTAGATTAACAGTCGGCGTAATTGTATACGAATCCGTTAAGACGTTGATGTTAGTCGATCTTGATGCAATCCTGTTAGTACCTTTAATTTCCAGGGCTCTTTCATATGCATTTCCTCATCAAATCCCGATTGATCGGAGCTGAAAACAAATATAATCAACATTGGGATAAGTTTGTTTATTCATTTACAAATTTTCCGCCCTATTCCGCAGTTTGCTATGCATCATAAAGTTGAAGCTATGTTTGAAATTTCGTTATCTCGTGTCTTCCAATTCTGTAGCACTGTTTGACGTAATGCGACTACCCACTGTTTCCCTTGAAATCACTGTACAGGGTTACTACAAATGACTGAAGCGATTTCACAGCTCTACAATAACTTTATTATTTGAGATATTTTCACAATGCTTTGCACATACATACAAAAACTCAAAAAGTTTATTTAGGCATTCACAAATGTTCGATATGTGCCCCTTTAGTGATTCGGCAGACATCAAGCCGATAATCAAGTTCCTCCCACACTCGGCGCAGCATGTCCCCAGCAATGAGTTCGAAAGCATCGTTGATGCGAGCTCGCAGTTCTGGCACGTTTCTTGGTAGAGGAGGTTTAAACACTGAATCTTTCACATAACCCCACAGAAAGAAATCGCATGGGGTTAAGTCGGGAGAGCGAGGAGGCCATGACATGAATTGCTGATCATGATCTCCACCACGACCGATCCATCGGTTTTCCAATCTCCTGTTTAAGAAATGCCGAACATCATGATGGAAGTTCGGTGGAGCACCATCCTGTTGAAATATGAAGTCGGCGCTGTCGGTCTACAGTTGTGGCATGAGCCAATTTTCCAGCATCTCCAGATACACGTGTCCTGTAACGTTTTTTTCGCAGAAGAAAATGGGGCCGTAAACTTTAAACCGTGAGATTGCTCAAAACACGTTAACTTTTGGTGAATTGCGAACTTGCTGCACGAATGCGTGAGGATTCTCTACCACCCAGGTTCGCACATTGTGTCTGTTCACTTCACCATTAAGAAAAAATGTTGCTTCATCACTGAAAACAAGTTTCGCACTGAACGCATCCTCTTCCATGAGCTGTTGCAACCGCGCCGAAAATTCAAAGCGTTTGACTTTGTCATCGGGTGTAGCAATTGTAAACGGTAAGGCTTCTGCTTTAGCCTTTTCCGTAAGATTTTCCAAACCGTCGCCTGTGGTACGTTTAGCTCCCTGCTTGCTTTATTGGTCGACTTCCGCGGGCTACACGTGAAACTTGCCCGCACGCGTTCAACCGTTTCTTCGCTCACTGCAGGCCGACCCGTTGATTTCCTCTTACAGAGGCATCCAGAAGCTTTAAACTGCCCATACCATCGCCGAATGGAGTTAGCAGTTGGTGGATCTTTGTTGAACTCCGTCCTGAAGTGTCGTTGCACTGTTATGACTGACTGATGTGAGTGCATTTCAAGCACGACATACGCTTTCTCGGCTCATGTCGCCATTTTGTCTCACTGAGCTCTCGAGCGCTCTGGCGGCAGAAACCTGAAGTGCGGCTTCAGCCGAACAAAACTTTATGAGTTTTTCTACGTATCTGTAGTGTGTCGTGACCATATGTCAATGAATGGAGCTACAGTGAATTTATGAAATCGCTTCAATCATTTATAATAGCCCTGTAATCTATGTGGTGCGTAATTTGATGTGCATAACGTAGTTTGTTACTATCATGAACATCCTGTAAGTTTTATCGAGCATCCTAGATAAGTGCGTCTTGTTCTCCCTTGAATGTCCAAAGTTTTTCTTATGCACTACACGGTCATATTGCTGCAAACTTATTCGAAATTTGTTCATTTTTTTTTTTACTATGCTGCGGATAATCTTTCTACGTAATTATTAGCACCCGCTGCTTGAACAACGATTGTCCTTTTGAACGTTGCGCTGGAGATGGAATTTGTGGCCGACTGTCCAACAAGGATGATGAACTACATGGCTCGACACTGTCATTAGTTAATCACTTATCGCCACAACTGTACTCCTCGTGTACATTGTCCGTAGAATCGAGGGTATACAACAGCACACATTGCACTGACTCATCTTGCAGAAAGGCTAATATTTCGCCATAGACTTCTTTCTCACTCTACGAAGTTCGCAGTGTCAAGTTCGGCAACTGCTGTTGTCGATATAATGCAGTGTTTGCTTTGTTAAGCCTTGCCTTTGCTCGGCTTTGTATCGACACCAGTAGCACTGTTGCACTGTACTGAGTTACTCCTCCAGTAATCATTTCAACTGTGCTGCAAAGCCTCATCCAGTCCCGCCTCCTGTTGCCATTATCAGCCAATACTGCGATTGCGTGGTAGACAATATATGGGCCTTTGAATGACGTAAACATATGTGGCCTCTTGCGATCTGGCACTCACTGGGTTCCTTGCCAGATTAGTTCTACGATGAATGGCTGAATTATTACTGGGTCTTATTATTTTGATATTCCCTCAAAGTCTCAGTTGTTAGTGCTGGCAAAACATGCTGGCTTCCGCTGTTCTCTGGTCGCCGGACAGTGGCCACCGCAGACGAACAATGCTTTCTGTTGTGGCTTGGCAAGACAGCCAAGCCACTATGAGGAAGCCGAAAGGCACGCGTTTAAGCTCACGCAGGCTGGCGCGAGGTCTGGAACAGGACAAGGTAATTAATATAGCCAATAACGTACGTAGCTGCTGGAATACTTAACTTTAATCCACAATTGGTGAACATCGCTCGTGACGGTACATGTTTTACAGCATCAATAGTAACTGGTAATGGCGCCTTGCTAGGTCGTAGCAAATGACGTAGCTTAAGGCTATGCTTACTATCGTCTCGGCTAATGAGAGCGTAATTTGTCAGTGAACCATCGCTAGCAAAGTCGGCTGTGCAACTGGGGCGAGTGCTAGGAAGTCTATCTAGACCTGCCGTGTGGCGGCGCTCGGTCTGCAATCACTGATAGTGGCGACACGCGGGTCCGACGTATACTAACGGACCGCGGCCGATTTAAAGGCTACCACCTAGCAAGTGTGGTGTCTGGCGGTGACACCACACTTTCGTCCTCTCAGTATTTTAAGATTTTAATTTCACTGGCTGAACCATCTCCAGTACATGTGTTATGTTCCATGAACTTATTTAAGCATCACCGGAACACACCAGTGAATCATATTGAAATACTTTTGTAATATTGTAGAGTGTCTTATATTTATTTACAAGGGTTGGAACTTTAATACTGGCAACTATTTAATTACAGCTCGTACAGAACAGATACGTGATTCAAAGTTTTACTGACTTTCAGAGTAGTCACCAGCATTGTGTACAACCAGTTGCCAGCGATTTGGAAGTCGTAAGATACTCTTAGCACTGCCAGTTGTGTTGAGAGTTCGAGCGGAGCGGTCTATTTCCCGACGAATTTGTAGCAGTTCTGGAGCGAATGCCGTGAAGTGTTTACTCCAGTTTAGAAATCGAGTTGAACTGACGAGGGCCTAAGTCAGGGGAGTGCAGTAGGTCGTATAGCACTTAGCAGCCCCATCAGTCGAACAAATCAGTAACAGTTTGCATTGTACGTGCTTGAGCATTGTCCTGCAAAATGATGGTCAGGTGCTGCAGAAAGTGTCATCACTTCTAAGGTGGTCGAAAGTTGTGTTCCAAAAATGAACAAGATAGTTGCAACTATTAAAGATCCAACCCTCGAGCAAACAACCTACTTTTTCTCCAAATTGTTCAAGAGACAATGCAATGCATCTGACATTATTATTATCCCACTGAGACGAGGTGTTCAAATTAGACCATTATTTTTAACACCAGCGCTGGCGTGACTTTAGCAAACAGATTTGACGCAACTTCTCCAAGAGGCAAGGATAGTGTCACACTACTATCTTTCATTTTTTCCTTTATAAATGGTCGCTCCCACGTGATTGGTCACTTGAGACGGTGTCTTGAACGTAATGCACCTCATTCTATTTTACGGACTATTTACCACCTGTAGCACGAATTTCTTAGCAGGTTACCAACTATTCCTTCCGTTTCCTCTCTCACACTGGACCTCTGTACCATTACTTTACTTTACACAGCCTGATGGTTAAGCTCCCCTGTTGCCCAGGCATGGTGTGTTGCAGCGCTTACACCAGGAGGCAACATAATCCTACACTTACAAACGTTTCTCCGTTATGTCCAAGCTACAATGAAACTGTCTCACTCCACCAAACCACGGGGTCTGTCAATCTGTCAACCGTACTGTCGGATACCACTCTGTCCAACTTTTCCAATTCCGCCTTGGCTCCTCTCCCCTTTGGTGAACTTTTCTTTTGTGAACAGATGGATTCGAAATACTCTTCGCAAACCTCTATCCTTTTCAGACATCATTCCTCATTACCTGACCTCATAACCGTCTGTATCCAAAACGCACTTATTCGTCAATTAATTTTTGAACCTAAGAAACTTCCAACTCCTTTTCAGCCCTACGCCACAATCTTTGATGGAGCCTTTTCCCATAAAATCTTCAGAAAAGTACTAAACGTCGATATGTAGCATGATGTATTGTGTTCGAACATTATGAATTACCTCCAAGAGACACAAAGTCAACACGGATTTAGAAAACATCGTTCTCGTGAAACACAACTAGCTCTTTACACACACGAAGTGTCGAGTGCTTTTTACAAGGGATTTCAAATTGATTCCGTATTTCTAGATTTCCAAAAACCTTTCACGCTATCACACAAGCAACTTACAGCAAAATTGTTATGCGACTGGATTCGTGATTTCCTGTCAGAGAGGTCACAGTCCGTAGCAATTGACGGAAAATCATCTAGTAAAACATAAGTGATTCCTGGTTTTCCCCAAGATAGTGATATAGGGCCTCTGTTGTTCTTTATCCATATAAACTTTATAGGAGTCAATGTGAACTGCTGTCTTAGGTTGTTTGCAGATGATGCTATCGTTTATCGTCTAGTAAACTGATTAGAAGACCAGACCAAATTGGAAAAACGTTTAGAAAATATATCTGAATGGTGCTAACATTGGGTCAATACTCTAAATATTAAAAAAGAGGTGAGATTGTCCACATAAGTGGTAAAAGGAATCCGTTAAATCTGGTCTAATTTAAAGGCCGTACAAGGAAATACACTTACGAACAATTTAAATTGGAAAGAAGACATAAATAATGTTGTGGTGAAGAGAACCCAAAGACTACTTTTTATTGGCAGAACGCTTAGAAAATGCAACAGATCTACTAAAGAGACTGCCTATATTACGCTTCTCCGTCCCCTTTTCAAGTGCTGCTGTACTGGGATCCTTACCAGATAGGATTATCGGAGTAAATCGAGAAAGTTCAACGCAGAGGAGCAGGTGTTGTGTTATCACGAAATATGGGAGAGAGTGTCAAGATTTGGGATGGATACCATTAAAAAAAAGGAGCTTTTCGTTTCGGCGGAATCTTCCCACCTTTCTTCTCCGAATGCGAAAATACATAGGGAGAAATGATCATCATAATGAAATAAGAGAAATCATAGCTCGCACGGAAAGATATAGGTCTTCATCTTTTCTTTCGTTGTTCGAGAGTGGAATAATAGAGAATTATTCTGAAGGTGGTTCCATGATCCCTCTGCCAGGCACTTGAGTGGGATTTGCAGAATATCCATGTGGATGTATAATTAGCCAATGACCAACATTCTGTTTCATAAATCATAAACAGAATGAACTCATACACTCACTTATACCAAAAGTGAGCCACTTACAGGGAAGGAGACCCTGATTTCTAAGATAATTATCTCACGAGCTAAGATCGATAGACTAGTGCAACGAAAGTCAGGTTTGTTTTGAAAGCTGTAAGAATTTTATACGGAAGTTGTACAGAAATTTATAAATAGTCGGAAAAGCTGATAACAGAACGCGCTGTAGTCTGAACCTTATACGCTATCAATGTGCATAACTTATGTCGTCTTCTGAGAGTAGCCTTTGCAGTGGCATCATAATATTTTCGAAATGTCCCCCAATCGCATTACGGAGATGGAGCAAACTAACAAAGAAGCCTGCAGTCACATCCTGTAGTGTCTCAGCAGAAACGGAGTTAGATGCCACACAGATCCCCAATTCAAGAATGTCCGGTGAGGTGGGATGTTTCGAGTAGACAGTGTCTTTGAATGTGCACCACAAAAAGAAGTCACAAGGAGTCATATCGGGCGAATATGGAGGCCATTATACTATGGACCAATACATTTGTAATAATTCAACACAATGAATCTGTTTCCCAAGTATTCGTCAAAAAAGCGAAACAAATATTCGGTGCAATGTGGGCTGGCCTCATCTCGCATGAACCACTTGCTGCCTGGTCGATCCTCCAACGTTAGCTGTGTGGTGATAAATTGTTTGAAAATTGCAACGTAACGATCACAACTGATCATTTCTTGAATGAAGAAAGGGGAAAAATCCCTATGCTACATACTGTTACTCAAACGGTAGCTTGGGAAGAATGCGGTGGTTTCGCTTCAAAATAATGGGGATTTTTCTAACCCCAAAATTCCTGCGTTTTTCTTTTTCACGACTCCATTCAGGTGGAAGTGGATTTCATCTGCGGATCAGATGCAGCATTCATCGAACTCTTCATTCTCAATCATTGCGATAACGTGGTTACCCAAGTCAACCCTCTGTCGCACCGCTGGTTCAAGTATGATCCGGTGGACTTGGGATTTTGAATGGAAACGTGTGTAGGGTCGGTCTCTGTATTTTCTGCGTGCCACAACGCTTCAAACCAATCTTTGCTGCAGTTCTCGGGACGAATTTCCTTGGATTTCGCTGAATAATTCCAAAAATGCGAGCATCTGCCGTTTGCCTGGGCCAACATTCCCCGCTAGATCATCACCCACGCTGTCTGTCCGTTCGAACATGGCGAAAAGCTTGCGAATGGTTTTGGTTCAGGTCCTTTTGCCACATTCAATTGTTTTTGAAAACTGTACCTTGTTGTCTTGGAACTGCGTATTACAGCACTCTAAAAAGACGTTGTTGGATAGAACACATGACCTGAGCCTCTTCCTTCGGTACGCGAACCTCCTCTCACGTTTCAGTGGTGGAACTCACCGCCCTGGCCTACGACGCACTATTAGTAGGCACTACATACTGCGACTCCAGCGCCGTCTGTTAGCAGATTTTTGAACTAGTTCGAAACTTCTGTATGAGTTCTGTACAAAATTCTTGCAGCTTTCACAATAAACATACATTTTGCTGCACACGACTATCGATCTTAGTTTTTGAGATATTTTACTTTCATATCAGGGATGTCTTCTCTGGACACCCTATATTTACAGTTACATCTGTTAGGGACTAAGTTTTTAGGACGGATCAAGTTAAAAAGTAGAATATTGTGCCAAAGCTGAAACTACGTGTTTCAACCAAACAACTATCATTTTCATCAGGTGGAAGGTATGCATCAAACGTGTAAAGTAATTGGTCCGTCACATCTATCGGCGCTTCAAGTAATTGGAGGGCGAATGTTGCATAGGGAGGAAATCATCTTCGGGTATGCGCAAAGGAAGCGTAGTAAGACTCGTAGTATTTACAGTATCCACAAAGGATCGATAACAATTGATCAGCAGAACCGCAAGACTGCTTGCTGACGATCCTGTCATCTGCGGAGGCGTATCGTCGCTGGACGGTACTAATCAGCGGCAGAAAGACTTGGACAAAAGTTCCGCTTGGTGTGCTCAATGACAGCTTCCTTTAAGTGTGGGTTAAATATAAGACAATGCGTGTGACAAAGGGAAAGAATGGTGCCGCATTTGATTACCAGATTAGTGCCGAACATAGTTTGCGCGTCACATCCTGTAAGTACTCCGCGAGATACTAAGAATCTGTATGAAGTTGGACGATCACGTAAAATCAGTATCAGGGAAGAGGACTGGAAGAGTGCGATTTGTTGGAAAGATTCTGGGAAAGTGTGATGCAGCTCTCAAGGAAATGGCACACAAGGTACTACTCCGAATATTATTTCAGTGTTCGGAGTCCTAATCAACTAACCGCAGACGCACTGCTACCATAGTAACAGGTCGGCGTAACCCATATGGAAACATAAGACAAATACTCGGATAAACTGAATGGGAATCATTCGAAGAAAGACGACGTACCAGTATTTCTCGCGAAACACTGATGGGCAAGTTTAGGTAGCCAGCATTCAAGTATGACTGTGCCACCATTAAGCTACTACAAGCGTACGCTGCCTGAAAAAGAACAAGTAATACACTTGAATAAGCAGCAAGAAACGAAATGAAACTTCAGGGCTTGAGATGGTATGGGAGGTTACTCCAGTGATTACAGTAGGGAGTCTAATTTATGAAGAACTTGCCAGTACGAGACCAATTATTGGTGTGACATAGCGCCCGTTCTAGTCAGGATGCATGTTGGGAAAGAAATAAAAAAATCCGTTGTACCCCCTGCTGAGCAAAGCTGACTTGCAGTTGTTATAATGGTCCTTGATAGCGAGTTAACGTCCAAGATAGTCACACAAACACACACACACACACACACACAAACACTTTATATATATATATATATATATATATATATATATATATATATATATATACTCCTGGCACAGCGGACACACCAGGAACCGCGGTGTTGGCCGTCGAATGGTGCTAGCTGCGCAGCATTTGTGCACCACCGCCGTCAGTGTCAGCCAGTTTGCCGTGGCATACGGAGCTCCATCGCAGTCTTTAACACTGGTAGCATGCCGCGACAGCGTGGACGTGAACCGTATGTGCAGTTGACGGACTTTGAGCGAGGGCGTATAGTGGGCATGCGGGAGGCCGGGTGGACGTACCGCCGAATTGCTCAACACGTGGGGCGTGAGGTCTCCACAGTACATCGATGTTGTCGCCAGTGGTCGGCGGAAGGTGCACGTGTCCGTCGACCTGGGACCAGACCGCAGCGACGCACGGATGCACGCCAAGACCGTAGGATCCTACGCAGTGCCGTAGGGGACCGCACCGCCACTTCCCAGCAAATTAGGGACACTGTTGCTCCTGGGGTATCGGCGAGGACCATTCGCAACCGTCTCCATGAAGCTGGGCTACGGTCCCGCACACCGTTAGGCCGTCTTCCGCTCACGCCCCAACATCGTGCAGCCCGCCTCCAGTGGTGTCGCGACAGGCGTGAATGGAGGGACGAATGGAGACGTGTCGTCTTCAGCGATGAGAGTCGCTTCTGCCTTGGTGCCAATGATGATCGTATGCGTGTTTGGCGCCGCGCAGGTGAGCGCCACAATCAGGACGGCATACGACCGAGGCACACAGGGCCAACACCCGGCATCATGGTGTGGGGAGCGATCTCCTACACTGGCCGTACACCACTGGTGATCGTCGAGGGGACACTGAATAGTGCACGGTATATCTAAACCGTCATCGAACCCATCGTTCTACCATTCCTAGACCGGCAAGGGAACTTGCTGTTCTAACAGGACAATGCACGTCCGCATGTATCCCGTGCCACCCAACGTGCTCTAGAGGTGTAAGTCAACTACCCTGGCCAGCAAGATCTCCGGATCTGTCCCCCATTGAGCATGTTTGGGACTGGATGAAGCGTCGTCTCACGCGGTCTGCACGTCCAGCACGAACGCTGGTCCAACTGAGGCGCCAGGTGGAAATGGCATGGCAAGCCGTTCCACAGGACTACATCCAGCATCTCTACGATCGTCTCCATGGGAGAATAGCAGCCTGCATTGCTGCGAAAGGTGGATATACACTGTACTAGTGCCGACATTGTGGATGCTCTGTTGCCTGTGTCTATGTGCCTGTGGTTCTGTCAGTGTGATCATGTGATGTATCTGACCCCAGGAATGTGTCAGTAAAGTTTCCCCTTCCTGGGACAATGAATTCACGGTGTTCTTATTTCAATTTCCAGGAATATATATATATATATATATATATATATATATATATATATATATATATATATATATAAAGAGCTATCAGGAACAGATATTCGGATCTTGCTGGCCATTGCAGCACCTCGCCAACACACAGACACTTCAAACACACATGTGCCGCCGGCCGGTGTGGCCGAGCGGTTCTAGGCGCTGCAGTCTGGAACCGCGAGACCGCTACGGTCGCAAGATCGAATCCTGCCTCGAGCATGGATGTGTGTGATGTCTTTAAGTTAGTTAGGTTTCACTAGTTCTAAGTTCTAGGGGACTAATGACCTCAGAAGTTGAGTCCCATAGTGCTCAGAGCCATCTGAACACGTGTGCCTTGTGTGGCAGGGCATTGTTGTCTTAAAAAATCATATGATTACCCAATCGCTTTATAGGTAATACATGAAGATGCAAGATATCCAACGTGAAGTGTCGGTTGAGATGTTTAACACACTCCTGAAATGCTACATGTCGAATCTCCAGTGACATACAGCAGATCATGTAAATTCAAGAGAAACATTGTTACACAATAGATAAGGACTTAAATGAAAATTACTAGGGTTGGTCCAGTTAAACATTACAGTATGGGCATCACATCGCACACAGATATGCTAATGGAGTGACTCATCTAGCTACAGAAGGAAACTATAACAATTAGCTTTATAGCCACAAGACATCAAATAAAGTGATTTAGCCACAGAATGAAGCATATAAAACTTTTGTAATTATGAACTCTAAGCCTTCGCACAGCTGGGTGGGTGGTTCAAATGGCTCTGAGCACTATGGGACTTAACATCTATGGTCATCAGTCCCCTAGAAGTTAGAACTACTTAAACCTAACTAACTTAAGGACAGCACACAACACCCAGTCATCACGAGGCAGAGAAAATCCCTAACCCCGCCAGGAATCGAACCCGGGAACCCGGGCGCGGGAATCGAGAACGCTACCGCACGACCACGAGCTGCGGACACAGCTGGGTGGACACATGAAATCATCATATGAGGCTTCATAGCGCAGATGGCCAGTGACTGCCTAAATGGTTAGTAATTTAAGGAAAGATCCCAGAAAAGCAAGTAATAACACCAATATATCCGCCAGAGTGCATGACCGGTGCTACTAGGTGGATGCGAATCTTACAACTGTTCCATTAAATCCCTTATTCTATTTAACTAGCTTTGTGTCCCATTGGCTTGGTGACTCAATCGCTGGCCCAGGCCTAATAACCCTAAATCGTACGAGTACAGAAGACAGCTACAGTAGTAGGTGGGAATTCTAAGATCAGCTCGACCTCCGTTCTGTGCTCTAAGTCGGAGACAACCCTCTCTCCTGCATATGTGTCCTTCAGATTCCCTGAAGTAGGCTTCAATGTGTTGTAGCAACTCTTTACTGACTTTTACGCACTAAAACATGACTACTTCTGGCAGTGTAGTCACTCGCCAGCAAGTGCAGCAGAACTTGCGAGTTTTGTCCAACCGTAATTCTAGAAACAAGTTTAACAAATTATTACACTTTTTAATTTTGTCTTGTTACCCAGTGACAGTATGACGCTGGGAGAAAGGCAGAAAATCACTCCCACTGAATGAAATTGTAAGTAGGCTGTTTAGGTTTTGATGTTGGTAACGCCACGTAGTTCTCTCTAAGAAAATCACTGACTGTGCTGTGTGCAGTCTGTAGCTGGTTGGCATTGTTGGAATATGCGCTATTGTAGTGGTGGGCAGTTGGATGTGAACAGCGCATAGCATTGCGCAGTTGGAGGTGAGCCGCCAGCGGTGGTGGATGTGGGAAGAGAGATAGCAGAGTTTTGAGAGCAGACGATCTGGACGTGTGTCCGTCAGAAAAACGAAATTTGTAAGATGTCTTGAACTTTTGAACACTATTAAGGTAAATACATTGTTTGTTCTCTATCAATATCTTTCACTTGCTAACTATGCCTATCAGTAGTTAGTGCCTTCAGTAGTTAAAATCCTTTATTTAGCTGGCAGTATTGGCGCTCGCTGTATTGCAGTAGTTCGAGTAACGAAGATTTTTGTGAGGTAAGTGATTCATGAAGGTATAGTTTATTGTTAGTCACGGCCATTCTTCTGTGGGGATTATTGAAAGCCAAATTGCGTTGCGCTAAAGATATTGTGTGTCAGTTTAGTGGTGATCAGAATAAGTATAGAGAGAAATGTCTGAGTACGTTCAGTTTTGCTCAGTTGTTTGAAAATCAAATAACGTAAGAGGTTTATCAGCACAGTAATTCATTAATTTTTCTAAGAGGAGGTTTCAAATCTTTCAAATGCGACACAGTCAAAAGCATTGCGCGTAGACATCCTCGGGAAGTCGCTCCTTCTACCGAAATAGTTGCTGTGATCAAATCACAGACTATCTTAGTCAGATGTAAACGAATTTTGTTCGGTGTTGTGGCCGCGATCAGAGGCCAATCCCGTGGTCCGTCTCTGAGTTTGTCATCCAGCTTTGAGGTCTTACCTCACCAAAGAAGATTCGTTCAAGTATCTCGTAGATTACAGTTTTTATGGAACGCAGGCGACCCTCCTATGAGCCTGCAGTGCAGACATGTGACACTGTGAATATCCTGTTCCATACCCGCTTGGTGGTGGCTCTTAGTTCTGAACAAGTTTATCATAATCAATCTTTATATGTTCACTTCCCTATCACGGGAGGCAAAGAAAGGCCACAAGTCTGTAGAAACAAAAGGTCTCCCTCACCAGAATAAAAAGATAGGAGTACGAGAAGTTATTAGGAGGGCAATCATTGGCAGTAGCGAATATCGTCTGGAGTTTTCATGCAGCGTTAAATGGTTACCCTGACAATTTGGACATAAGCTGCCACGCAGCACCTTGACCTACCACTGCGACATTAGAGTTCCATCAGCCGCTAACAGGCGCGACCTGAAGACATACTCAGTGACTCCTCGCCTCATCACGCCAGGCTGAACATCGCTGGGCATCTCCAGAGAATGGGACCTGTCCCCAAGTTGCATCAGGTCGTCACGCCAACGATGGTCGTCCAGTGTAGTGCAGAACTGTCACACATCTCTGAACACAATGGAACGTCTTTCATCAGCAGCTCAGAGATCACGGCACCATTCCAAACGCAGCTGTTTGTGGTGTTAACTGCAGCCTCCAAATGGTAAATTAATTGCCTAGTACGGCTGCTACTAGTCTGCTAGCAGTGGTGCCGGGTGAAGTAGAATGTTTCAAGGAATCCATTACTTGTTCTCAGGTGGCAGGTACGGGTGTGAAGGCTTTTCGATGAGCTTGATTCACATTACAGCGATACGATACGTTTGACCAGAACCTTGACGACGAGAATGCGTGCCCTCGCGTCCACATGCATTCAAAAAATGGGGCATTGTCCCATGTAATTGTCCCATAGATCTGGATATTGGACGATTCAACTTGCCAACCAAATGGAGACCCATAATGAGGCCCACTTCAAACACTGCCAGGTGCAGGTTGTAGTAGTAGCAGTTATAGTAGTAATAGTAGCTTTATTCATCCGTAGATCTCTGTTTACAAGGATATAGGACATGCCAAAGTATTTACAAGTTTCGACCAATTTAAAATAAGCTAATTCGTATATACTTATATTTACAGACTTCTAGTTAGAGACAATCATTAGATTTTACTCCTGGTATACAATACTTTTTTTCAATTAACTTATTAAATAATGTAATGCCACACTGTTCACTCATATCTCACTATCAGTCACTGCACACACTATATACACATTGTTTCATAACTCTTCACTCACTACACACACAAACACACACATACAAACTGGTGATTTCTGGGCCATTTTCTGTACCGCAACTTCCCATTTGCTATCATGAAAAACTGAGTCAGCATCCATCCATAGTGAGTGAGATGTTGAGCTCAGAAATAGGAAGAGGTATTGGTATTGTACTATGCATAGCTTGAGGAGAAACTGTTTCTAGAAAGGATTAATGAAGGAAAAAAGCATCAGTTGAAGGTGTTATGTGGGATGTTGGAAGTTTTATAATCATAATTATTATTGAAGGCTGAATAACACTTATACGGTTTTTTGTTCTACTGATTTTTGTTTGTATGCACTAGTTTTTGGCTTATTAGGCCATCTTCAGATACCTACTGGTTATTGTTTACAAAGAGCTTGTGTTCTGGACTAAGATACTACGCACTTATACACGCTCTTTAGTTGTGATATTGTCTTTGGAATTGTCAAACGGGGCTTTTGACTTTTTGTTCTGTAAAACTGTTCTTTAACATAATAAAATGAATTGTTGCCATACATTGTACTGACAAACCAAAAAATTGAATTGTTGTCGTACATGGTACTGACAAACCAAAAAAAGTGTGATTTATTATGTTAAAGAACAGTTTTACAAAACAAAAAGTCAAAAGACCCGTTTGACAATTCCAAAGGCTATACCACAACTAAAGATCGTTTGTAAGTGCGTTGTATCTTAGTCCAGAATGTTTGGTTCGTAAGAACACAAGCTCCTTGTAAACAATAGTCAGTAGTTATCTGAAGATGGCCTAATAAGTGGAGAGCTTGTTCATACAAATAAAAATCAGTAGAACAAAAACCCACCTAAGTGTTATTCAACCCTCAATATGGAATTGTTCTATTAAGAAGCGACGGATGAATCCGTAAATAAGATTATTATTGTTATTTGTTTGTGTAACATGTTTTATCAAACCCCTACTCTGTTTTATGTAAGAAATCCATCAATGTATAAAAGGTATTGCCTAACAGGTACTTTCTAGCTGCCTTTTTAAGAAAGTGTATTTTTGCAATATCTTTAATCTCTTTTGGTAATAGAGCTGTTTTTGCAGTAATTACCGATGTTATTTTTTACGTGTACAACTGACTGGTAAATGTATTCACATGTAGCAGTTAAAATCCCCAGTGTTTTGAACAGATCTTTACAATGGTCTCGACCAGTAACATTGTTTCACCCAAATATGCGGAACCTACGTGATCCTCGCAGTGATCATTAAACATCTGACACTGTTCACGGTATTTATATCTCCTATCAGACCTGGTAACAATACTATAAGCGAAGAACACTAACGCAATGTGGTTGCCGTCCTACCTGTCACGGAAGCATTTGTGATCATTTACATACCTGCCGTTTTGTGTACAAGGCTACATTGGCATGCGAGCATGTCTTATGAGTGCTTGACCATTTTGTCAGGCGGTGTGCGTGTGTATCTCCTGTAGGGATCATGAGATCAGAGTTAAAAGAAATCAGGCCGCGAACAGAAGCGTTTGTACAATCATTTTACTCTCATAGACAACGTCGCCCGCAGAAATTTGTTGAAGTGGGAACGGGGGAGGGTAAGAATCTAAAACGGTTATTTTTTATGTAAATGAGTTGCCAAGTTCCACGACATGTCGTTCAATAAATACGATAGTTTATAGTCGATTCAAAAATCTTACTATAATCCAGAGAATTAATGATTGTCCACTCAATCTGTGAATAAAAGCTCTGTAGTCCAGATGCTCCTCTTATTCCAGATTCCATGCTCGTTCCCTCCCCCTCTCTCGCCCTTCTTCCGCCCCCTCCTGTGGACGCATATCCTTGTTCAATATGAGAATTGAACAGGAAAGGATTTGATGATATTGGTACGGGTCATTATTTGCCATGCACTGTACGAAGATAGTTTGATATGTCTGGCAAATTGTCATGACAGAATGCATCATTTTTGTTGTGCCGTCATGATTGGTAAGCTTAATTGTTCGAAGTGTCGCGTAAAGCATTTCAACAACATACAGCGTACAGTTCACCGTTGACAGCCGTCCGAATTGCTCAGAGTGTCGACTGCGATTAAAAATGGAGGAAACAGAGTTTCGTTCTGTTATTAAACTTTTTCATTTGAAGGACTGAACTGCAGCACATATCAAAACAGAACTAGATGAAGTCCATGTGTACCCTGCACCATCACTGAAGAGCAGTCACTTTTGGGTTATGAATTTAAATGTGGTCGGAAAAGCACCGAAGGCGAAGCGCGCTCCGGTCGTCAGTTTCAGATCACCACAGAGGGAACGGTCGACAAGATCCACGGTATGGTAATGGAAGACCGCCGAATAAAACTTCGTGAGGTGGCTAGGACTGTAGGCATCTCAACTGAGCGAGTGCACGATATCCTGCACAGAGAATTGGCTATGAAGAAGCTGTGTGTGAAGTTCGTGCCGCAATTTTTCACAGTCGACCAAGAGCGCAACGGGCACAACATTTCAACACAACGTCTGTCGAGGTTTAACGGCACTCGACACGACTTTTCGCACCGATCTGTTACTGTTTGATGAGACCTGGATCCACCACGGCAGTCAACACAGTATATAATGCCTGGTGAAAGTGCACCGAAGAAGGCAAAGACCATTTTGTCAGTTGGTAAGATGACAACCACTGTTTTATGCAATTCCCAAAGAATAATCGTCGTAGATTACTTGGAAAATGGCAGAAGCGTAACTGGACGCATTACGCTTCATTGTTGGATCGTTTGAAACTTCCATTGGCTGGAAAAACATCAAGGTTGGCATGCAAAAATGTAAAACAGTGCTCTTTCACCTAGCATAATGCATCATCACCAGACTTAGCCCCCAAGTGACTTCCTCCCATCCCCTAACTTGAAATTTTGGCTTGCTAGGAAGAAATTGTCGCCAAATGACGAAGGGAAGTGATAGTTGCAATCAACGAGTATTTTGTGGAGTATGACGGAACTTACTTTTCAGATGGGATGAAAAAGCTGGAGGAAAGCTGGGCTAAATATATACCCCTCAAATGAGCCTACGTCGAGACACAAGGTGACTTGTTTACGAAACAAACATTTTTTCTTGTTTTTACCCCACTTATCAAACCACCCTCGTGTAATGGATAGCGCAGTATTTATGTAGTTGTATGATTCAGTTGCCAAAGGCCATGCCGCAGTGGTAACAACGGTTCCCGTCAGATCACCGAAGTTAAGCGCTGTCGGGCTGGGCTAGCACTTGGATGGGTGACTATGCGGTCTGCTGAGCGCTGTTGGCAAGCGGGATGCACTCAGCCCTTGTGCGGCAAACTGAAGAGCTACTTGATTGAGAAGTAGCGGATCCGGTCTCGGAAACTGACATAGGACCGGGAGAGCGGTGTGCTGACCACACATCCTTCCATATCCACATCCAGTGACGCCTATGGGGTGAGCATGACACGGCGTCCGGTCGGTAACATTGTGCCTTCATGGCCTGTTCGGGAGGAGAGAGAATTAACTTAATTATCGTCTCGCCGCAATCTAACCTCATGTCCACCTGCTGTGCTGCTACAGTAAATCGTCGAATATTGTGTCTAAACATACACACTACACGCCATTAAAATTGCTACACCACGAAGATGAGGTGCTACAGATGAGAAATTTAACAGACAGGAAGAAGATGCTGTGACATGCAAATGATTAGCTTTTCAGAGCATTCACACAAGGTTGCCGAAAGTGGCGACACCTACAACGTGCTGATATGAGGAAAGTTTCCAACCGATTTCTCATACACAAACAGCAGTTGACCGGCGTTTCCTGGTGAAACGTTATTGTGATGCCTCGTGTAAAGAGGAGAAATGCGCACCATCACGTTTCCGAATTTGATAAGGGTCGGATTCTAGCCTATCGAGATTGCAGTTTATCGTATCGCGACATTGATGCTCGCGTTGGTCGAGATCCATGACTGTTAGGAGAATATGGAGTCGGTGGGTTGAGGAGGGCAATACGGAACACCGTGCTGGATCCAAACGGCCTCGTATCACTAGCAGTCGAGATGACAGGCATCTTATCCGAATGGCTGTTACGGATCGTGCAGCCACGTCTCGATCCCTGAGTCAACAGATGGGGATTTTTGCAAGACAACAGCCATCTGCACGAACAGCTCGACGACGTTTGCAACAGCATGGACTATCAGCTCGGACACCATGGCTGCGGTTACCCTTGACTCTGCATCACAGACAGGAGCGCCGGCGATGGTGTACTCACGACGAACCTGGGTGCACGAATGGCAAAACGTCATTTTTTTCGGATGAATCCAGGTTCTGTATACAGCATCATGATGGTCGCATCCGTGTTTGGCGATATCGGGGTGAACGCACATTGGAAGCGTGTATTCGTCATCGCCATACTGGCGTATCACCTGGTGTGACGGTATGGGTTGCCATTGCATTGGCTACACGTCTCGGTGTCCTCTTGTTCGCATTGACGGCACTTTGAACAGTGGATGTTAATTTTAGATGTGTTACGATCCTTAGGTCTATTCTTCATTCGATCCTGCAACACCCTACATTTCAGCACGATAATGCACGACCGCATGTATCATGTCATGTACGGGACTTTCTGGATATAGAAAACGTTCTACTACTGCCCTGGCGAGCACATTCTCCAGATCTCTCAGCAATTGAAAACGTCTGGTCAGTGGTGGCCGAGCAACTGGCTCGTCACAATACGCCAGTCACTACTCTTGATAAACTGTGGTATCGTGTTGAAGCTGCATGGGCAGCTGTACCTGTACACGCCATCCAAGCTCTGTTTGACTCAATGCTCAGGCGTATCAAGGCCGTTATTACGGCCAGAGGTGGTTGTTCTGGGTAGTGATTTCTCAGGATCTAAGCACCCAAATTGCGTGAAAATGTAACCACATGACAGTTATAGTATAATATATTTGTCCAATGAATACTCGTTTATCATCTGCATTTCTTCTTGGTGTAGCAATTTTACTGGCCAGTAGTGTATGTAGTTGTAGAATTCAGCTAATATTGTCAGTCTCGCCGCAATCCAACCTCATGGCTACCTGGTGTGCTGCTACAGTATATCGTCAAATTTGCTTATAGATTCTTCCGCCATTATGATGTTTTACCCGAGGAACCGCTCAGTGGATCAAGTAATTACCCTGCAGCTTAGCTTAGGCAGAATTTACTTTTCCCATCGATATTTAACCATTTTCATTTGGTGTAATGTCACTCGTTTCATTTTTATTTAATACGTTTGTCATTTAAGTGAAGAAAAGCTATAAATGTTAAACATGTCGGCCTGTCTGTGAGCGGAATGAAATGAACGTTAATGAGGATGCTAAGGTCACGTTGCTGTAGATCAGACTGTTACCGAGTCCTGCTCAGGACAGACGCCTCATTAACGAAACACGAGAAGGCAGCGGCGACAGCGACGGCGCTGCATTATGCAGCAGGCGGACGCTAGATGTCCAGTCGCTGTGCCAGGGGCTCATTTCCGGCGAGGCCCGCAATACGCGGGAACACGTAAGCTACCGCGAACTGTGCACGACGACCTGTGGTACCCACGGAAATGAATTTGTGCTGCGTCTTGGAAGGAAAAATCTGCTAGAAAGTAGAAGTCTCGAATCTCTCGTTCACTATTGCACAAGAGATAGTCGAAGTAAAGGCGACTTCTTATGAGAATTGAAAGGAAAACCGTTCTGTGTCATTCATATTAAATGTACTCTTTAGGAGGAATTGTAAATGTTTTACGAGGTGGCAATATACACTAATTGAATAAAACATTACACATATGAAATATCTAGTTTCTATTCGTTACCGAGAAGCAGTTTTTTGAATATAAAGTAGTCAAATACTCATTGAAGCTATTAAGGAATGTTAAGTGTTTGAGTTTAAAGCTGAGTGTCGTTAATTCCACTTTAGACTTCAATTTAATTCCTAGTTCTCTTGAGAACACAGTGGGTAGCTCTTCGGAGCTCGTATTGGCTTTCTTTTGTGAGTTCTGCGCAATTCACAATACAGACTATCAATTCGTATCTTGTGCTTACTTTTACTTCTTAGACTTACCACCTACACAAGCTAAGGTCCGAGACCTTGATAGCCAAGAAACGTGACAATTTCTGCCGATCTATCTGGATGACGTTTTGCCCTTCCTTGAAGCCAAAGAAAGCTCTTCCAGTAATTCTGGATGCTTGTTTTCGCAATCAGTTTGCCTTCTGTCATGCCCCATAACACATTTACAGAGAGGGGTTCTTGGAAACATGCCTCCACAAACTCATTTGGGTTTTCATATGACTAACTATATGAGTTGCTAGTGTTACTCATACTGTCACGAGTGATGTCCACACGAACATCCCATAACCTTTGCTTTATTTGTGGATGGTCAAGGGCTGCAGCCAGTGTACTAAACAAACATATGTGTTGTTATTTATGTTACTAGTTCGGTAATATGTGGTAAAATGCCACTAAGTTATTGAGTACTGGAATCATTTTATCTTTTACTAGGCGTTCTATTTCAATTAGATTACATCATGGTCAAACAGATTCCAAAATCAGATACTGGATTGTAAGGCGTACCCAGGAGCAGATATAGACTCAGATCACAATATAGTAGTGATGAAGAGTAGGCTGAAGTTCAAGACATTAGTCAGGAGGAATCAATACGCAAAGAAGTGGGATACGGAAGTACTAAGGAATGACGAGTTACGTTTGAAGTTCTCTAACGCTATAGATACAGCAATAAGGAAATGCGCAGTAGGCAGTACAGTTGAAGAGGAATGGACATCTCTAAAAAGGGCCATCACAGAAGTTGGGAAGGAAAACATAGGTACAAAGAAGGTAGCTGCGAAGAAACCATGGGTAACAGAAGAAATACTTCAGTTGATTGATGAAAGGAGGAAGTATAAACACGTTCCGGGAAAATCAGGAATACAGAAATACAAGTCGCTGAGGAATGACATAAATAGGAAGTGCAGGGAAGAAAGATGAAATGGCTGCAGGAAAAATGTGAAGACATCGAAAATGATATGATTGTCGGAAGGACAGACTCAGCATACAGGAAAGTCAAAACAACCTTTGGTGACATTAAGAGTGCAACGGGGATTCCACTGTTAAATGCAGAGGAGAGAGCAGATAGGTGGAAAAAATACATTGAAAGCCTCTATGAGGCTGAAGATTTGTCTGATGTAATAGAAGAAGAAACAGGAGTCGATTTAGAAGAGATAAGGGATCCAGTATTAGAATCGGAATTTAAAAGAGCTTTGGAGGACTTACGGTCAAATAAGGCAGAAGGGATAGATAACATTCCATCAGAATTTCTAAAATCATTGGGGGAAGTGGCAACAAAACGACTATTCACGTTGGTGTGTAGAATATATGAGTCTGGCGATATACCATCTGACTTTCGGAGAAGCATCATCCACACAATTCCGAAGACGGCAAGAGCTGACAAATGCGAGAATTATCGCACTATCAGCTTAACAGCTCATGCATCGAAGCTGCTTACAAGAATAATATACAGAAGAATGGAAAATAAAATTGTGAATGCGCTAGGTGACGATCAGTTTGGCTTTAGGAAAAGTAAAGGGACGAGAGAGGCAATTCTGACGTTACGCCTAATAATGGAAGCAAGGCTAAAGAAAAATCAAGACACTTTCATAGGATTTGTCGACCTGGAAAAAGCGTTCGACAATATAAAATGGTGCAAGCTGTTCGAGATTCTGAAAAATGTAGGGGTAAGCTATAGGGAGAGACGGGTCATATACAATATGTACGACAACCAAGAGGGAATAATAAGAGTGGACGATCAAGAACGAAGTGCTCGTATTAAGAAGGGTGTAAGACAAGGCTGTAGCCTTTCGCCCATACTCTTCAATCTGTACATCGAGGAAGCAATGACGGAAATAAAAGAAAGGTTCAGGAGTGGAATTAAAATACAAGGTGAAAGGATATCAGTGATACGATTCGCTGATGACATTGCTATCCTGAGTGAAAGTGAAGAAGAATTAAATGATCTGCTGAACGGAATGAACAGTCTAATGAGTACATAATGTGGTCTGAGAGTAAATCGGAGAAAGACGAAGGTAATGAGTAGTAGTAGAAATGAGAACAGCGAGAAACTTAACATCAGGATTGATGGTTACGAAGTCAATGAAGTTAAGGAATTCTGCTACCTAGGCAGTAAAATAACCAATGACGGACGGAGCAAGGAGGACATCAAAAGCAGACTCGCTATGGCAAAAAAGGCATTTCTGGCCAAGAGAAGTCTACTAATATCATATACCGGCCTTAATTGGAGGAAGAAATTTCTGAGGATGTACGTCTGGAGTACAGCATTGTGTGGTTGTGAAACATGGACTGTGGGAAAACCGGAACAGAAGAGAATCGATGCATTTGAGATGTGGTGCTATAGACGAATGTTGAAAATTAGGTGGACTGATAAGGTAAGGAATGAGGAGGTTCTATGCAGAATCGGAGAGGAAAGGAATATGTGGAAAACACAGATAAGGAGAAGGGACAGGATGATAGGACATTTGCTAAGACATGAGGGAATGACTTCCATGCTACTAGAGGGAGCTGTAGAGGGCAAAAACTGTAGAGGAAGACAGAGATTGGAATACGTCAAGCAAATAATTGAGGACTTAGGTTGCAAGTGCTACTCTGAGATGAAGAGGCTAGCATAGGAAAGGAAATTGTGGCGGGCCGCCTCAAACCAGTCAGTAGACTGATGACCAAAAAAAAAAAAAAAGGCGTTCTAAAAGTCTGTGGGAAAGCAATGTAATGTCATTCTTAATTCTCAGTATTATTTTCATATCTTTCGATTATGGAAAATAAAAAAGGCTCAGTATAAAAGTAGAAGAAAGTCAGCCATATTGGGTATATTTCCTCGGAAATTTCTTGAACAACCGACGTAACTAATAACATCACACTAAACACGAATTTAGGTCGACATATACAAACAAGGCTACTATACTTCTTGTTTGAAAAACAGAAAACCTTCCTGTTCATTTCTTGTTGTTGTGGTCTTCATTCCGAACAGTGGTTTGATGCAGCTCTCCATGCTTCTCTATACTGTGCGAACCTCTTCGTCTCTGGATAAATAATGCAACCTACAGCCTTCTGAACCTGCTTGTTGTATTCATCTCTTGATCTCTATCTACATTTTTTAACTACACTTCCCTTCAGTACCAACCTGGTGACCCCTTGATATCTCACAATACCTCCTACCAATCGATTTCTTCTCCTGGTCAGCTTGCGCCACAATTTCTCCCCAGTTCTTGTTTGCATCTACCCAATAGTTACGTGATCTACCCATCTAATCTTCAGCATTCTTCTGTAGCACTACATTTCAAAAGATTGTAGTATCTTCTCGTGCAAACTGTTCATCGTCGATATTTTACTCCCATACATCGCTACATTCCATACAAATACTTTCTGAAAAGACTTCCTAACACTTAAATCTATATTTGATACTTGCAGATTTCTTTTCTTCAGAAATGCCTTGCTTCCCATTGCCAGTCTACATCTCATGCCCTCTACTTCGGATGTCATCACTTATTTTGCTGCACAAATAACAAAACTCATCCACTACCTTAAGTGTTTTGTTTCCTAATCTAATACCCTCAGTATCACCTGATTTAATTCAGTTACATTCCATTTTCCTTGTTTTGCATTTGTTTCATGACGCTGTGCATTCCGCTCAACAATTCTTCCAAGTCTTTGCTGTCTCTGACAGAATTACAATGTTATCGGCAAGCCTCAAAGCCCTTATTTCTTTTCCCTGTACTTTAATTCCTACTCCAAATTTTTCTTAGGTTTCCTTTACTGCTTACTCAGTGTGAAGATAGAATAAAATTTTGGACGGACTACAACCTTATTTCACACCCTTCTCAAGCACTGCTTCTCTTTCAGGCCCTCGGCTCTTTTAACTATCCTCTGGTTTCTGTGCAAGTTGTAAGTGGTCTTTAGCTCCCCGTGTATTAGCCCTGATACCTTCAGAATTTCGAGGATAGATTTCCATTCAGTTTTGTCAAAAGCTTTCTCTAAGTCGAAAAATGCTATAAACGTAGGTTTGCATTACCTTAACCTATCTTGTAAGGTAAGTACTACAGTCACCACTGCCTTGCGTAGAATCCAAACTGATCTTCCCCGATGTCGGCTTCTACCAGCTCTTCCGTTCTTCTCTAAAGAATTCGTGTTATTATTTTACAACCATGACTTATTTAAACTGATAGTTCGGTTGTTTTCACACCTGTCAGCAACTGCTTTCTATGGAATTCGGATTACTACATTCTTCTACAAGGCTCAGGGCATTTCGCCTGTCTCTTACATCTTGCACTCCAGATGGAACAGTTTTGTCATGGCTGGCTTTTCCAAGGCTATCAGTAGTTCTGACAGAATATCGTCTACTCCCGGAGCCTCGATTCGACTTAGGTTCTTCAGTCCTCTGTGAAATTCTTCTTGAAGTATCGTATCTCCAAAGGCGTCTTTAATTTTCCTGCAGGCGGTATCTACATTTGCAGTAGTGAAACGCAGTGATCAGCCGCAACTAAATGACCACCGACGTGGCGTCATACAGGATCAACCATCGGCACTGATAATCTGTTCCATGGATGATGGCGTCTACGCGTATAATGTGCGTATGGCGTCCTGTGGCATAGCTATCCATGCTGCATTCACCTAGTTCCAAAGTTCATCTATGGTGATTGGCATTGCGTCACAGCGCTGCACCCGTTATTTCACCACATCCCGCAAACTTTCGATCGGCGCCAAGCTAGTATCTGGCGGGCCAGGGCAAAAGCCCGACATCCTGTGACACCAACAAGGCACGCGTTTATGCAGAAACATGTGTTCGTGCATTGTGTTGCTGAAGTATGGTGCCTGGAGTGTCGTGCAGGGCGTCATTCTGGTCTCAGGCCTTTGGACACGCACCAGCTGTGAATTGTGGTTGTACCAAATAGAGCCCCACACATTAGGGCTTGAGTTGGCCCTGTACGTCTTGTGTGAATGCAGTCTCTGTAACTCAACTCCCTCTGTCTGCTGTGAACCAAAATGCGGCCATCGTTTTCTAACAAACAGTACCTGAATTCGTCCGAAAACACTATCTGATTCCTGTCCCCAGAGACATCGTTTCACACCCCACTGCCGCCTAGCATGTTTCTGCATATTCGTCAAAGGTAGGAGGAGAAGTAGACGACGTGCATGTAATAAACGGCGACGGGCTGTCACCCTTGATGGTGTTACACTATTCCACTGTTGCGCAAGAGCCGAGGAGAACTATATCAGTCCTGCAATGCCATTCAGATAAGTTGTCGAACTTCTGTGAGGGAGGGGGGAGGTATGGGTGATACAACCTGACTCATCTCGTCACGTTCTATGGCCTTCCGAGAGCCATTGTGCACACACCTGTTGCATTGCCAAAATATTACGTTCCACACGAGCAGCAATTTCCCGGATGGATGCATCAAATTTTTTCTTGTCAATAATGCGCCTTCTTTCAGACTCACTGATTTCACGGTAGAGTTCGTATATTCGTCTGCGAGGCATTCTAGACGTCTGATCAACTGCCTCCGGCTTATAGCGACAACGAAGACCGTTTTCAAATGGCTCTGAGCACTATGGGACTCAACTGCTGAGGTCATTAGTCCCCTAGAACTTAGAACTACACTCCTGGAAATTGAAATAAGAACACCGAGAATTCATTGTCCCAGGAAGGGGAAACTTTATTGACATATTCCTGGGGTCAGATACATCACATGATCACACTGACAGAACCACAGGCACATAGACACAGGCAACACAGCATGCACAATGTCGGCACTAGTACAGTGTATATCCACCTTTCGCAGCAGTGCAGGCTGCTATTCTCCCATGGAGACGATCGTAGAGATGCTGGATGTAGTCCTGTGGAACGGCTTGCCATGCCATTTCCACCTGGCGCCTCTGTTGGACCAGCGTTCGTGCTGGACGTGCAGACCGCGTGAGACGACGCTTCATCCAGTCCCAAACATGCTCAATGGGGGACAGATCCGGAGATCTTACTGGCCAGGGTAGTTGACTTACACCTTCTAGAGCACGTTGGGTGGCACGGGATACATGCGGACGTGCATTGTCCTGTTGGAACAGCAAGTTCCCTTGCCGGTCTAGGAATGGTAGAACGATGGGTTCGATGACGGTTTGGATGTACCGTGCACTATTCAGTGTCCCCTCGACGATCACCAGTGGTGTACGGCCAGTGTAGGAGATCGCTCCCCACACCATGATGCCGGGTGTTGGCCCTGTGTGCCTCGGTCGTATGCAGTGCTGACTGTGGCGCTCACCTGCACGGCGCCAAACACGCATACGACCATCATTGGCACCAAGACAGAAGCGACTCTCATCGCTGAAGACGACACGTCTCCATTCGTCCCCCCATTCACGCCTGTCGCGACACCACTGGAGGCGGGCTGCACGATGTTGGGGCGTGAGCGGAAGACGGCCTAACGGTGTGCGGGACCGTACCCCAGCTTCATGGAGACGGTTGAGAATGGTCCTCGTCGATACCCCAGGGGCAACCGTGTCCCTAATTTGCTGGGAAGTGGCGGTGCGGTCCCCTACGGTACTGCGTAGGATCCTACGGTCTTGGCGTGCATCCGTGCGTCGCTGCGGTCCGGTCCCAGGTCGACGGGCACGTGCACCTTCCGCCGACCACTGGCGACCACATCGATGTACTGTGGAGACCTCACGCCCCACGTGTTGAGCAATTCGGCGGTACGTCCACCCGGCCTCCCGCATTCCCACTATACGCCCTCGCTCAAAGTCCGTCAACTGCACATACGGTTCACGTCCACGCTGTCGCGGCATGCTACCAGTGTTAAAGACTGCGATGGAGGTCCGTATGCCACGGCAAACTGGCTGACATTGACGGCGGCGGTGCACAAATGCTGCGCAGCTAGCGCCATTCGACGGCCAACACCGCGGTTCCTGGTGTGTCCGATGCGCCGTGCGTGTGATCATTGCTTGTACAGCCCTCTCACAGTGTCCGGAGCAAGTATGGTGGGTCTGACACACCGGTGTCAATGTGTTCTTTTTTCCATTTCCAGGAGTGTAGTTAAACCTAACTAACCTAAGGACATCACAAACATCCATGCCCGAGGCAGGATTCGAACCTGCGACCGTAGCGGTCTTGCGGTTCCAGACTGCAGCGCCTTTAACCGCACGGCCACTAGGCCGGCTCAATGAAGACCGTAGGCACATTTCACCGGTATGTGGCGTTACGCCGCAATATCGATATTGACACAGAAACCGCGTGTCAACATGGTTCAAATGCCAATAATTTCTGCAGAACATAGTAATGTACATGTCCTGTGAATATTAACGTCCTAGCTCAAGTCATTCAAGGTGTTTTGTTTTTTTATGTGCATGAGTGTAGTATCAGTGGACGTGCTGTCTGGTGCAGAACGGGAAAGGTGCGCGATTTATCTGAGTTTGACCAAGGGCAGGAACATTTTGGAAACTGCACGACTTTTCGGGTGTTCGAGGAGTGTTGTGAGGAGTGTCTTCAACGCGTGGCGAAACCAACGTGAAACAGCGTTAAGTTGGGCGGCCATGTCTCATTATAGTTGGCGGACGTCGTAGGCTGGGCACACTGGTAAAAGAGAACAGCCAACAGACTGGCGGAACTAACATCAGACTTTAGTTCTGGGCACAATACAAGCGTGTCTGAACACACAGTGCGCTGAGTAATGCTAACGATGGGACTCCGCAGCCGACGACCGATGCATGTGCCAATGTTAGCGCAGCATCGGCAACTACTACTGAATTGGGCACGTGACCATCGGTACTGCACGTTGGCACAGTGGAAGAGCTTAGCATGGCCTGATGAATCCCGATAAATCACGCAGATGGGAGGGCGCGAATCCGACGTCTTTCAGAGTAACAGCTCCTTCACACCTGTACTGCGGAACAGATACCAGCTGTCGGCGGTTCCATTATGCTCTGGGGAACATTCCCATGGGCATCCTTGGGTCCAGTGGAGGTCTTGTAAGGCTTAATGATGGCCAAGGAGTACAATACACTGGTTGCAGACCACATAAACCTCTTCATGTCGATCATGTTACCCAACGGCAGTGGTATTTTTCAACAAGATAAGGCGCCATGTCACAAGGCCAGAGTGTGATGGAGTGATTTGAGGAACACAATGGCGACTTACTATTGATGTACTGGCTCCACCAACTCACCAGATCTGAGCCCCATCAAACTCATCTGGTATGTGACTGAACGTGGCGTCAGAGCTCATTGCCCCGCTGCTCGGAATTTGCGAGGATTAGATGCCTTTGTGCGGAGATGTGGTGCCAAATCCCTCCAGCTACATACCAAGGCCTCTTTGCCTCCATGCCACCATGCGTCGCCGCGTCGCCGTTGTCATCCGTGCCAAAGGTGGACATACCGGCTATTAGGTAGGTGGTCATAATATTCTGGCGTTCAGTATATGCTTCTGTCAGCCCCCGGTAGCTGCCGGCACGGTAGCTCAGCATGTTCAGCGAGAGGGTTAGCTGCCCTCTGTAATAAAAAACTGAGTGAATGGATCAACGAAGAACGTAAACGGGTGTCATCGGACATCCGCCCCGAACAAATTCAACGAAAATATAGAACACATGGAGACAAAAATATAAAATAAAATAAAATAAACTGAGTGATCAGCGCGGCAGAATGTCAATCCTAAGGGCCAGGGTTCGATTCCCGGCTGGGTCGGGGATTTTCTCCGCTCAGGGACTGGGTGTTGTGTTGTCCTAATCATCACAATTTCATCTCCTTCGACGCGCAAGTCGCCGAAGTGGCGTCAAATCGAAAGAACGGTCTACCCGACGGGAGGCCCTAGCCACACGACATTTAATTTCAGTATATGATTCTAAATTCTCTTTAATTACGTATAACATCCTCGTTCGACCACCTGAATGGAGTTTACAAAAGCTTCCATAACCCGTTTAAGGCAAACGCAAGAATTGTTCTTTTGAAAAGGATACCAATGATACCATTCCCTATTCTATTCTCTTCCCAAATGACAGCTTCATCGAAGAGACCCTAAAATTCCTCTTTGATAATAATACACTCACAATAACAACTAGAAAATTACCAATGAGAAACATTTCACCTGGTATGGACTGTATAATAATAATATAATGTATATTACATATTTAGCATGGATACTGGATTGATGCAGCTCTACACACTATTGGGTCCTGTACAAGTCATATTACATATTTAGTATTGATACTAGACTGATGCAGCTCTCCACGCTATTGAGTCCTGTACAACTCCCATCTCTGCTAAATTACTACGCTCTACATACACAGGAGCTCATTCATTGAAAAACATCAGTCTCCTTCTACAAATCTGATTCCCACTACTTCTCTACATTAAAAAATTAACTGGTACTTGATGTCTCAGAACGTATCTATTAATTGATGCATTCTCTTAGTCAAGTTGTATAATAAATACGAAAGAGATCAGTGTTTAACGTCCCATCGACAGCGAATACGTTAGAGACGGAACACAAGTTCGAATTAGTGAAGGATGGAAATCGGCCGTGCCCTTGCAAAGGAACAAACCTGGCATTTACCTGACACAGCTTACGGAAATCACGTAAAACCTACATCAGGATTGCCGTCTACTTTCTCCATCACCGGTTATTTTGCTTCCCAAAAGTCAAAACTCGCCCACTGTCTTCAGTGTCTCATACGCCAAAGAAATTCCATCAATGTCACCTGATTTGATTCGACTACTTTTCTTTGCCCATCGTTTACGCTTGTCGATGTTCATTATACAACCTCTTTCCTAGACACTACCCATTCCATAAGTGTCACCGTGTCGAGAGGCAGTGTTAAGAGGTCCCGAGTCCCTGGTTCGATAACCATAACTGCTTAAATTTTCAATAACAGTTGTCAGCAATGGCGGCCAAAGACTTCCGTTATAAGGAGTCACCCTCGTTTTGCCAATGGCTTAGTCAAAGACATTGGAGGAGTAGACAGATGTTTGGGACACCATGTTGCCCTTGGGATGGGAAACTGGTTGGAAGCTTCAGTACTGATCAATGTAATGAGTACACAGAAGGCTATGGAAACCACTGTATTAACGATGCACAATGTGTCTCTACAGGACATATTGCCAGTAACTGAAACTGTGTCATGGTATTCTCTCCATTGTCGTAAGATCTCGGATTAGTCCGACATTTGGATCTCTGGGAGGGGCCTGCCAAGAAGGTGGTGACAATGAGATAGAGACTGAATAACCAACATTGCACGAGTCAGACTATGGATTTAGGAAGTACGAATGTGGTAGGGAAACTGTAGGATCTGAACGCACAAATGCAAAGCCTCAGACCAGAAGCAGTCATTCGAGTAACTGGAGTGGGTTTCATCACGTGTAGGAAGGCTGGTCAGAGAATGCGTCAGTGTGAACAGTTCAGTGATAGGATTGTTTTCATCAGAATCGATTGCAGACTAGTTAAGTTATACTTGCCTACATTACAAGCAGGAAACAAGAGATAGAAAATGTAAATGAGGCTACTGGACGTGTAATTCTGTATGTAAAGGGTGACGGAAATCTAATAGTCATTGTAGGTGGAAAGCTGCAAAAGGAGATGGAATAGCGGACGGAGTTGCTGGAGAATATTGGCCTGATAGTTAAAGTGAGAAACGAGAATGAATAATTGAGTTTTGCAACAGGTTTTAGCCAGTAATATCGAATACCTTGTTCACAAATAAAAGGACAAGGAAAACGCCCGCAGACACGCCAGGAATTCAGCTGGATTACATCATACTCCGACACAGATTCCGAAATTAGATATTTGATTGTAAGGCGTACCCAAAACCAGATACAGACTTTGATGACAATGTAATTCTGATGAAGAGCGGACAGAATGTTACGAGAACCGTCCAGCAGAGTCAATGTGGACGGAATTTGGATACTGAAGTTCTGAGGAATAATGAGGAGCATGTCAAGTTCTGTACCGATATAGGTAGCGCAATAATGAATGATACAGTAGGCAATTCAACCGAAGGCGAATGGACCTCTCTAAAAAGTGCAATCACAGCAGTTGGATAGACAAGGGTGGTAACGGCCATAAACCTTGGGTAACAGGAGTAATGTCAGTTGATCGACGACAGAAGGAAGTACAAAAATGTTCAGCAGCAGAAGGCTTACAGAAATAGGAATCGCTTATGAATGAAATAAATGAGAAGTGCAGGGAAGACTATACAAAATGGCTGCACGTATGACGTGAAGAAACTGAACCAGAAATATTTGTCTGAGGCATTGATTCCTTCGGAAAAATTCAAAGAAACTGAAACATAACTGGAATGATTGCTTCACCACCCGTGAAACTAAAATCTAAGGTGGCAACATTACGAGCGCGAGGAGAATTCCCCTGGTAAACAGAAAAGGAAGAGCGGATAGCTGGAAAGAGTACACAGAAAGTCACTACAATCTGTAGGAACTGTCAGATGACATAATAAATGAAAAGATCGGAATGGAGATTTAAGACACTACGGATCCAATACTAGAGATTAACAGAGCTTCGCAAGATCAGCGACCGAATACGTCGGAAGGAATAGACAACGATCTTACCAATTTCTAGACACACTGGAGTAGTGGCATCCAAATCGCTGTTCAAGTTAGTGTGTAGGATCTATGAGTCTGGTATACGCTATTATACTTTCAGAAAAATATGATTCTAAAAATATCGATAACAGCAAGGGCAAATATAGTGCGATAAGTATCTCACAACTCATGTATCCAAGCTTTTTACGAGAAGAATTGAAATGAAAACTGAAGATTTGTTAGATGACGATCAGTATGGCTTTAGGAGAGGCAAAGACACCAGAGAAGCAGTTTTGACGCTGCACTTGGTAATGGAAAAAAGAATTAACAAAAGTCAAGACAAAATGAGCAAAAAATTCTCAGGTAAATGGAAATAACCTGTAGGGATAAATGACCAATATACAGGGTGTTTTAAAAATGACCGGTATATTTGAAACGGCAATAAAAACTAAACGAGCAGCGATAGAAATACACCGTTTGTTGCAATATGCTTGGGACAACAGTACATTTTCAGGCGGACAAACTTTCGAAATTACAGTAGTTACAATTTTCAACAACAGATGGCGCTGCAAGTGATGTGAAAGATATAGAAGACAACACAGTCTGTGGGTGCGCCATTCTGTACGTCGTCTTTCTACTGTAAGTGTGTGCTGTTCACAACGTGCAAGTGTGCTGTAGACAACATGATTTATTCCTTAGAACAGAGAATTTTTCTGGTGTTGGAATTCCACCGCCTAGAACACAGTGTTGTTGCAACAAGACAAAGTTTTCAACGGAGGTTTAATGTAACCAAAGGACCGAAAAGCGATACAATAAAGGATCTGTTTGAAAAATTTCAACGGACTGGGAACGTGACGGATGAACGTGCTGGAAAGGTAGGGCGACCGCGTACGGCAACCACAGAGGGCAACGCGCAGCTAGTGCAGCAGGTGATCCAACAGCGGCCTCGGGTTTCCGTTCGCCGTGTTGCAGCTGCGGTTCAAATGACGCCAACGTCCACGTATCGTCTCATGTGCCAGAGTTTACACCTCTATCCATACAAAATTCAAATGCGGCAACCCCTCAGCGCCGCTACCATTGCTGCACGAGAGACATTTGCTAACGATATAGTGCACAGGATTGATGACGGCGATATGCATGTGGGCAGCATTTGGTTTACTGACGAAGCTTATTTTTACCTGGACGGCTTCGTCAATAAACAGAACTGGCGCATATGGGGAACCGAAAAGCCCCATGTTGCAGTCCCATCGTCCCTGCATCCTCAAAAAGTACTGGTCTGGGCCGTCATTTCTTCCAAAGGAATCATTGGCCCATTTTTCAGATCCGAAACGATTACTGCATCACGCTATCTGGACATTCTTCATGAATTTGTGGCGGTACAAACTGCCTTAGACGACACTGCGAACACCTCGTGGTTTATGCAAGATGGTGCCCGGCCACATCGCACGGCCGACGTCTTTAATTTCCTGAATGAATATTCCGATGATTGTGTGATTGCTTTGGGCTATCCGAAACATACAGGAGGCGGCGTGGATTGGCCTCCCTATTCCCCAGACATGAACCCCTGTGACTTCTTTCTATGAGGACACTTGAAAGACCAGGTGTACCGCCAGAATCCAGAAACAATTGAACAGCTGAAGCAGTACATCTCATCTGCATGTGAAGCCATTCCGCCAGACACGTTGTCAAAGGTTTCGGGTAATTTCATTCAGAGACTACGCCATATTATTGCTACGCATGGTGGATATGTGGAAAATATCGTACTATAGAGTTTCCCAGACCGCAGCGCCATCTGTTGTTGAAAATTGTAACTACTGTAATTTCGAAAGTTTGTCTGCCTGAAAATGTACTGTTGTCCCAAGCATATTGCAACAAACGGTATATTTCTATCGCTGCTCGTTTAGTTTTTATAGCCGTTTCAAATATACCGGTCATTTTTGAAACACCCTGTACAAAGAGGGAAAAAATGACACTGAGGGCCGAAGAACGAAGTCCTCTGATTAGAAAAGGTACAAGTAGTCTTTCACCCCAACTGTTCACTCTATACATCGTATCGGAAATAAAGGTTCAGAAGAGAAATTAAAATTTCATGACGAAAGGAAACTAGTGATAAAATTCACTGGTGACTCTCTTGTCATCATTGAAAATAACGTATAACAGCTTGACCACGATAAAGCAAAAACACTGTGTAGTGCGAGTAAAACAAAGAAAGACGAAAGTGATAAGGAGTGGCAGAAATGAGATGAGCGTAAAATTTAACATTAGAATTCGGCACCGTCTAGTGGGCGAAGGAAAGGAATTATGTTACCTTGTAAGCAAAATCCTACATAACGGACGAAGAATGGAGGACATAAAAATCAGAGCGGCAAACGCAAACGGGGCATGTAATATGAAAGGCATATAAGTTATGCCATTAGTTGTAACTTTTTATTGTATCATCTGACTACGTACTTTTTCTATTTTTAGCATTGAGAATGGCTAGCTACTAGCCGTAATCTGGATTTGCGTAATAAAATCTAAAAAGGACGAATGATTGCTCCACTCTATACTTTATGTTACATAACAGTCGCTGAGGGCACAAACTTTCCGAATGGAAGGTAACCTGATGAGTTCTATCATGACTGGTTCTCCCATGTTGTTGTTTTAGTCTTCAGCCCTGAGACTGGTTTGATGCAGCTCTCCATGCTACTCTATCCTGTGCAGGTTTCTTCATCTCCCAGTACCTAATGCAACCTACATCCTTCTGACTCTGCTTAGTGTATTCATCTCTTGGTCTCCCTCTTCGATTTTACCCTCCACGCTGCCCTCCAATACTAAATTGGTGATCCCACGATGCCTCAGAACATGTCCTACAAACCGATCCCTTCTTCTAGTCAAGTTGTGCCACAAACTTCTCTTCTCCCCAATCCTATTCAATACTTCCTCGTTAGTTATGTGATCTACACATCTAATCTTCAGCATTCTTCAGTAGCACGATATTTCGAAAGCTTCTATTCCCTTCTTGTCCACACTATTTATCGTCCATGTTTCACTTCCATACATGGCTACACTCCATACAAATACTCTCAGAAACGACTACCTGACACTTAAATCTATACTCGATGTTAACAAATTTCTCTTCTTCAGAAATTTTTTCCTTGCCATTGCCAGTCTACATTTTATATCCTCTCTACTTCGGCCATCATCAGTTATTTTGCTCCCCAAATAGCAAAACTCCTTTACTACTATAAGTGTATCATTTCCTAATCTAATTCCCTCAGCATCACCTGACTTAATTCGACTACATTCCATTATCCTCGTTTTGCTTTTGTTGATGTTCATCTTATATCCTCCTTTCAAGACACTGTCCATTCCGTTCAACTGCTCTTCCAAGTCCTTTGCTGTCTCTGACAGAATTGCAATGTCATCGGCGAACCTCAAAGGTTTTATTTCTTCTCCATGGATTTTAATACCTACTCCGAATTTTTCTTTTGTTTCCTTCACTGCTTGCTCAATATACAGATTGAATAACATCGGGGAGAGGGTACAACCCTGTCTCACTCCCTTCCCAAACACTGCTTCCCTTTGATGTCCCTCGACTCTTATAAATGCCATCTGGTTTCTGTACAATTTGTAAATAGCTTTTCTCTCCCTGTATTTTACCCCTGCCACCTTCAGAATTTGAAAGAGAGTATTCCAGTCAACATTGTCAAAAACTTTCTCTAAGTCTACAAATGCTAGAAACGTAGGTTTGCCTTTCCTTAATCTAGCTTCTAAGATAAGTCGTAGGGTCAGTATTGCCTCACGTGTTCCAACATTTATACGGAATCCAAACTGATCTTCCCCGAGGTCGGCTTCTACCAGTTTTTCCATTCGTCTGTAAAGGATTCGTGTTAGTATTTTGCAGCTGTGACTTATTGAACTGATAGTTCGGTAATTTTCACATCTGTCAACACCTGCTTTCTTTGGGATTGGAATCATTATATTCTTCTTGAAATCTGAGGGTATTTCGCTTGTCTCGTACATATTGCTCACAAGATGGTAGAGTTTTGTCAGGACTGGCTCTCCCAAGGCCGTCAGTAGTTCCAATGGAATGTTGTCTACTCCCGGGGCCTTGTTTCGACTCAGGTATTTCAGTGCTCTATCAAATTATTCACGCAGTATCATATCTCCCATTTCATCTTCATCTACATCCTCTTCCATTTCCATAATACTGTCCACAAGAACATTGCCCTTGTATAGTCCCACTGTATACTCCTTCCACCTTTCTGCTTTCCCTTCTTTGCTTAGAACTGGGTTTCCATCTGAGCCCTTGATATTCATACAAGTGGTTCTCTTTTCTCCAAAGGTCTCTTTAATTTTCCTGTGGGCAGTATCTATCTTACCCCTAGTGAGATAAGCCTCTACATCCTTACATTCGTCCTCTAGCCATCTCTGCTTAGCCATTTTGCACTTCCTGTCGATCTCATTTTTGAGACGTTTGTATTCGTTTTTGCCCGCTTCATTTATTGCATTTTTATATTTTCTCCTTTCATAAATTAAATTCAATATTTCTTCTGTTACCCAAGGATTTCTACTAGCCCTCGTCATTTTACCTACTTGATCATCTGCTGCCTTCATTACTTGATCCCTCAAAGCTACCCATTCTTCTTCTACTGTATTTCTTTCCCCCATTCTTGTCAAATGTTCCCTTATGCTCTCCGTGAAACTCTGTACAACCTCTGGTTTAGTCAGTTTATCCAGGTCCCATCTCCTTAAATTCCCACCTTTTTATAGTTTCTTCAGTTTTAATCTACAGTTCATAACCAATAGATTGTGGTCAGAGTCCACATCTGCCCCTGGAAATGTCTTAAAATTTAAAACCTGGTTCCTAAATCTCTGTCTTGCCATAATATAATCTATCTGAAACCTGTCAGTATCTCCAGGCTTCTTCCATGTATACAACCTTCTTTTATGATTCTTGAACCAAGTGTTAGTGCTCTTCATCTTCATCTTCATCTACATCTACATCTACATCTACATCCCACAGCACTTAAAAATTGTAGGTAAATGGCTTTTACCTCAGTTATCATTTCCTAAATTAGGCTTTTCTGTGCTCTGTTCAGTTTTTCTCTCCATATCATGTATATATCACAATTGAATCTCCTTCTTCCTTCCACGGTAATGTGTCCACATTATTTATTTTATACAGCCGTTCTATACATTCCTTCCAGCCCTCAGCCGGGTAAAGATCATTTTCTTATATTGTCTTCTGGATAATGAATGCGAAATGAGACTGTTAAAAAAGCAAATTTCATTGTGACCAGGAAACTTAAATTATCAACCACAGCTGTCTCTTGTAGTTTCTAGGTAGCCACTGATAGCCGTGCAGTTTACCGCCTAAAAGTACCAAAGCAACACCAAAAGCTAGGACAGCGAACAGTGAACTGCACTCGGCAAGCAGGCAGGGTACCTGCGTGTGACGAGCGCTGGAGCGTAAATCACGGCCGCGTTTCCCCCCCCGGCAGAAGTCCTTCTGACAGGTGGCAGCTTTGCGCGCTGTCACACGGACGTGACACGGATGCGTTCGCAAAGGCAGCGCTCCTGATTACACTAGAGCGGCCCGTGTCGCCTGCAACAGGGAGCTCTGTGTGTGCAGGCTGTCCAAAAAGCCGGCGCCACACAGCTGGCGCCGGTGCGCGTTCGTGGAAAGGAGCCCAGTCAGTGTTTGACGCAGCTCGCTGCCCAAACACTCCACGCGTGCGGTATTAAGTTTCGGCGCACTGGACACATAATTACTCAGGTCCCAGTCCAATGGTGCTAATGCCCTGCAAAACCGCCTCAGTATGGCGAGATTCCAAGAGTTTTCCATTACGTATTATCCAGCTGAGCAACTGATAGCTCATTAATAGTCAGAAAAACAAAACACCTTCAACTACTAGATATAGGACATTCGTATTCACAGTACATGTACATTAGTATGCTCTGCAGAAATGATTAGTATTTAGCCATGTCAGCCGGCGGGTTCAAGGTCAACGTCGACATCGCAGCGCAGCAGCACATGCCGGTAAAATGTGCCTGCCGCTGTTGTTGTCGCTATAAACCGAAGATACTGCGAACAGACGTGCTGGCTGTGTCGCAGACTTACGCTCGAACTGCACCGTGAAATCAGTGAGTTTGAAACAGGGCGCGTAAGTGGAATGAGACAATGTGATGCACCCATCTGGGAAACTACTGCTCGTGTGAGACGAACAGTTTCGGCAGTGCAACAGGTGTGTACAGAATGGTTCACGGAAGGCGACAGAACACGAGTAGATGGGTGAGGCTGCATCACCCAGACCACCCTCAGAGAGGATCGATACATCTGAATGCCATTGGAGGACAGATCGTCGGCTCTGGAGCAGCAGTGGAACAATGGAACACATCGTACACTAACAGGGGTGACAGTCCGTCGCCGTTTATTACTGCACTGATTACGTGCACGCCGTCGACTTCTCCACCCACCTTTGACTAATGTTCAGAAACATACGAGACGGCAATGTCACTGGGACAGGAATGGCATCAGATAGTGTTTTCGGACGAATCCATATATTTTTTGTTTGAAAATGATGGTAACATTTTGGTTCGCACCAGGCAGGGGAGGCGGTATCACAGTGACTGTGTTTGCACAAGACATACAGCGCCAACTCAAGGCCTTATAGTGTGGGTGCTATTGGGTACAGCCACAAATCACGAATGGTGCGTGTCCAAAGCAATGTTATGAAACATCCCCTTAGAAAAATTTTATGAATTACTATGCTGGTAAGCCTCTTACGTTATTTGATTTTCAAACAGCTGAGAAAAACTGAACGTACTCAGACATTTCTCTCTTTACTTATTCTGATCATCACTAAACTGACACACAATATTTTTAGCGCGACGCAATCTGACTTTCAATAATCCCTACAAAAGAATGGCCCTGACTAACAATAACCTATACCTTCCATGAATCACTTACCCCACAAAAATCTTCGTTACTCGAACTACTGCAATACAGCGAGCGCCAATACTGCCTGTTAAATAAAAGATTCTAACTACTGAAGACACTAACTACTGATAGACATAGTTAGCAAATGAAAAATTTTGATAGAGAACAGACAATGTATTTACCTTAATAGTGCCCAAACGTCATACTATATATATATAAGTTCATGACATACAGTCTTACAAATTTCCTTTTTCTGACAGACACACGTCCAGATCGTCCGCTCTCAGAACTCTGCCATCTCTCTTCCCACATCCACCACTGCTGGCGGCTCACCTCCAACTGCACAACGCTACGCGCTGTTCACATGGTGTGTGTTATATGGTGCAGCACTGTGACCCAGTGCTACACATCACAGATGATCTTTGGAACCACATGAATGCCACATGGATGGTCATGCCACAGGACGCCATTTGCACCTTATATGAGATGACACCATCATGCATGGAACAAGTTATCAGGAACCATTGCAGACCCTTTGCCTACAAGACAGCAGGGCACACGCTGAACCGAGATGACTGAGATGATAATCATTTCTGCAGAACGTACTAATGTACGTGTCCTATCTCTAGTTGTTCGAGTAGTTCCGTTTCTTTCTGAACATGAGAGTAGATTAGGTCCTGTCGCACTAGTAAATTGCGGGCATACTGATGGCTACGTTTCACCCACTGTTCCCTATAGTCCCACTCATCTTCTGTGTGAACATTAACGGCTAATTTAGTGGGTTATTTGTAACATTTATGTTACAAAACAAGTATCTAAGACCTCACAATATTGTGCATTACCGCGTAAAGTCTACTGTTTACACAGAGGGACAATGTGGCCTCCGAATGACGTGGAAGTTACAGTTCCGCAGCTTCCTGACCTGGCCTGGCGTTGCGTCGCCAGTAAGGTCAAAAGTTTGCCATCGGATGCGCAAGGCTCCATCATATATAGTAACGCTCTAAGTTGTGATTGGCTGGATCGAGCGACACAGAAACTCTCTTGTGTCGGCAGGCAGCGGTAGTCAGGTGGTGGGGCTCAGAGTGAACAGTCGTATCAGTATAGGCTCTTCTTAATTAGTTATTGCTTTAGAAAAACAGTCTGGGAGCGGGAGACACAGCACACAGTCAAATAGGTATTGGCTATCATAAGTTTTTGAAAATTATCATTTAAAAGGTTACTTACGATTGCACTGTCACAGGCCAGCATATAGTGCATTAGCGTAACTGCATTGGAAGTAACTAAAGTGACATCTGCCCACAACTGCACTAAAATACTGTGCAAAGTGCTAAGTGCACAGTGATATGTGATGTGAAAAACCACAGGAATAGTTATACGAAATCCCATTACAGCGTTACATGCTCCACTTCTGTACGAACCCATGACTAAGCGCGTCCACTATAGCGAAAGGACATCTCTGCAGAAGCAAGGTTAGAGGATTTCAGAAAAACCGTGATATGTGGCAGATGTACACATATCCAAAAACTACCACGAGTGTACAGTTACTCTATCACAACCAGAAACCGGGTTACATCTTACCAATACAAGGAGAATGTATTTGTTAAACAAGGAAAATAGCCATGCAAAACTGAGAACATGGCTGTTGTCCCCTTGAAAGAAGGGAGTGTCTACAGTATACACAGGATGAAGATGAAGAAGAGGGAACAATACTTGGTCACTGACAATGCTGAAATTACATTCTCATTCATGTTCCCAGTAACATCAGCTAGTCAGCTTAAGTCATGGTAAGAAAAACATAGCGGAAACAACACAGAACCATCTGCAACCTGAGCTACACTCACCACACTCTAAAGGATTAAACCGTCACTAGGTTGCCAATGCAGTCGACATCTTGCATAATTTGAAAAGATCGATTTGTGTTTGTCGGACCACATATCACGTCACAAGTCAGCTATTGACCTGTTTCTGTATTTTTGGCTCATTGAAGACCTCTATCAATATGTAGTGGTGTGAGCAACGACCTTTAGAAACACACCCCGCTTCGAATGGAGTTCCCTCAAACTGTCTTCCTGGAAACAGGTTGAGATGGACCTCCATTCATTGACAACAGCAATTCTTGTGGGCTTAGAAATCAAATTTCATTGTCAACACATGACACTCGTCTTCCGTCAGGTAGGATATACTGTGTGACTTTTTCCATTGTTTACCAACTCTAGGGATTGAGCGGTGAGGGGATATGGAACAAAAAAGGTCTAATGAACTTACATCTGTATACGCATGGTTTTCATGCTAGAGACCATTTATTCAATTATATTTTGTTACAGAGTGAGCAGTCTAATTTGCACTGTACCATGCAGCAATAATTACAGTGTGCATGGTTTCCTCCTAGAGGGTGGTACTGTTCCTCATCATCATGCCCTAGCGCCCTCTCTTGCCATAGAAATTGGTAGCGTTGTGTCCAATTCACTTCTCTTGCTGACTCACCTTGTTGTGGATATGATACAGAGTTGTACACAACGGTTCCTTACTGAAACAGAGAGCTTGCAGACATGCAAAGGCAATGGGTGGCAGGCAGAAAGGTTGTATCGGGAGATCTGTCCCCCCCCCCCCCCCTCCAACAACAACGACACATGAGGTGTGAAATGTGGAAAACGTGAGGGAATCTGCATGTGGGCCATATGCTGGTTTTTGCATCTGACTAGTGCCGGGAAGTCAGAGACGTTTTGGAGGGGGGACTTTAGGCGACAAGGATAAAGGTTCCTAGCAGAGGAGCACTGCAAGGCAGGTGTAAAGGTCCTCTTTATAGGTTGCATGTACCCTCAACAACATCTATGGAAATGCGTCAGTCCACAGTTCGTCATGACACTTCATGTGAGCCTTGAGTGTCTGGTGTCAGTATCTGACTAGCCCATTACACTGCAGATGTTATGCTGTGGTGGGTTATCTGCAGAACAACATAATTTACATAGTTCAGTTAACAAGGTAGACTCGAATTGGCATCCCTGATCACTTGTTACAGAAACTGGGCAACCAAAATGGAAGATCCAGATAATGACGAACTCTTAGGCAACTGTTTATGTCATGATCTTTCTGATGTTTGTGGCTTCCAACCACCGCATAACTCTGTCTGTGTTCGAGGGGATATTTCGGAACCTGACTTGTAGAGGGGCCCCAAAAGTTCTATGTGGACATTTTGGAAATGGTCACAGGGAATCTCGAGCCTGCCTAGTGGAGGCTGCAAGTAGCGGCCGACTTTACTCCTTGGGAAGGCTATACAGGCATGAGCCCGGATCTTAGAGTCTATTTTTTTACTTTCAATCACATGTACACTTCTGTTACAAGTTTGACCAATGGCTCAGTCCTAGGGTATGGAAAATTGTACAGCTCGTCAAACACGGTTTCCTGGAAAGAGCCAGGTGCAACTGCATGGAGTCTGTTCTGGAAAACCTTCCGCAGCACACATTTCACAGCCCGAAAAGTAGTGGTGTTCAAAGTGTAATGCAGTGCTCAGATCTTGGAGTAGGTCCGTAAATTGGAATTGTAGACTGGAGTTGTTTATAGTCTTTGTCGGATGTGGACATGGATATTCTGAACAGGTAGCTGGCGACGACATTTTCCGCACCTGTAAGGTGTCTGCCACTAGTAGAAAAATAGGTGATACAGTCCAGATGATGGAAGAGTCGGGGGGAGGGGAGGGGCGGTAAGATTTGACGAGTTTTGATGGCATCCACGGGAGGATGGTGATCAGCGTAGATTTTGAGTGGTCGGCCATCGATGTCGTCCTCGAAAGTAATGTAGGCTTTGTAGACTACGAGCTGGTCACGGTCGAAGGTGAACAATTTTCGATTTGAATTAGTTTGTGTCCGTGAGAAGATACGCTTTGGTTGTGTTATACCCCAAAGTTCCTGTAGTAGAACATTCCCGATAGAATAATCACTTGCATCCCTGTTTACTGAGAGGTGAGCGTCAGAAAAAATATGGGATACAGTAGTACTGTTGGTGAGGTCATTTTTGATGCTGTCGAATACTTGTTACCTGCATGGAGTCCACTCGATGCAACACCTGCTGGTTTTATTTTTGTCATCCAGTAACTTTGTAGAACCGTTGCGGCGATGATATGGAGATAGTGTAGGTAGAGGTTGATCATTCCTATGAAACTGCATATTCGTGGAAGTCCGTGGTTGGCGATAACAGTTTGCTTTGCTCCTTTTCTTTCCTTTTTTAGTGGAGCAAATACAGTAGGCGTCAACGAGGTGCCCAAGAAAGGTTGTGACATTTGGCATCGTTAATGATCACTCCATTCTGCGCTATCGTGTCGAAAACGTGATGCTCGTGCTCTTCTGGTGAGGTGGCAAAATTGATTTTATCATCGAGATACGCATAGCAGAGGGGGAGTTTGAGCAGAATGCCACTGATAAAGCGATACCAAGTTCGTGCTGCATTTTTGAGTTCATACTACGTGAACAGAAATTCAAAAAGGCTAGACGAAATAATGACAGTGGTCATTGGAATGTCCCCCTCATTCACAGGAACTAATGAGTACGCTTTCTTGCACTCTACGACACTGAAAAACAATGTGCCATTGAGAGAGTGTGTAAAGTCTTGCATGTTGCAATCGGGTAACTGTCAATATTGGCGTATGAGTTTAAAGCCCTGTAATTATTGCACAAACGCCAGTTACTCTCTTTCTTTAGCACGAGTGCGCTATTGGAGGGGATGGACGATCCCTGCTTTTAATATTTCATCTACGGCGATCTCTAATGTATGAAGTTAGTGTAGAGGTAGGCAATGTGGTCGGCGTCGAACAGGCAAACCTAGTGTTGTGACAGTCCAGTGTGCAGTTCTGTTACAAATAGAACTGAGTGCAAGGGGCGTAGGGGTATCCGATGGCCGAGTGTTGGATGCACCGGTGGGTTCATGGGAAGTGGAACTTCACTAATCTTGTGTATGATATCCAGTGAGATGGCTGGGTCCGTCTGTGAGGTGCACCGTGGCTCTGTCTGGAGACAGAGCAGTGTCAATGCTTCATAGGTTCAATTCGACGTAGTTGGCAGTATGTGACGTCGATGTAATTTGCTGATACTGAGCCATAGATCTTGCAGTGCGGTGTGGCTGTACCAATGGGACCGAGGAGGTCGTTGTCTTCGCCACGTGTATGAGCACTGGACAGGAGTATTTTAAAATATTGAGTCTGGAGTGACTGAATCTCATCGAAGATGGCGATGTACTGGGAGAAGTGTTCTTGAGAACTGGCAGCGAGAGGGCTGGCTGAATTAACACTGATCGTTGGACAGAGGAGGAGAATTTGTCGCTGACGACGCAGACGATGAGTCGACTGCTGCCTTGCCAAAGAAAAACATCGTGAAGAAGGGCCGGTAGCAGCTGGTAGTATTATAGCGAGCCTGCACCCAGGAAATGTCCATGGTAGCGGGTCGTCTGAACCAGATCGTCGTCGATGATGGTTGCATCACATACACCGATTGTAGTGTCATGCGATGCGCGAAGTTATCAGCAGGAGGGGGGTGCCAGTCGGGGGCGTGGTGCTGACGTCAGTGCCTGTATCAAGGAGTTTGCCGTGGCCGGTAAATGCGCAGTCAACAGGGCAAGCGTAGGGAGAGCTGCAGTGGTGGGTGTTACAGCAAGTGCTGTAGGGGAAATTTATTAACTGAAGCTGACATATTGTGTAAACATATAGTGAATCCTTCCATTACCACACCTACATGGTGACCATTGGAAAAGATATGTCAACTCTCCTTTGGTTAGTATCTAGAATGAATTGGACTGAAAATGCAGAGATTTACTTTCGCTTGGCTTTTAAATCGTTTGTAGCTTTCATAGAAGCGTCATGACTGGCGAATCTTGTGCAAAAGCTACACATTTCTCTTGTTGCCGTGTTAAAACTGGCTTCTTTTACCAAAAAAAAAACAGTGGTGGTAAGTGTCACCACACTAAAATGTTGTCCAGACACAAGTGGGAGCTAATCTTGAAACAATGTTTTATTAAGTTTATTAAGTGAGGAACTAAGAAAAAGTAAGGTCAGTAGCTTATGAAAAAGCGCACCCCTGGTACAAAATAAACGTGTGATGTCTTCACTTATTTCGTTACGAAACACATAAAATTTCTCGTTTCACTAACTATCGATGGCAATTAAAAATTTATTCTTTCCTTGAAAAAGTCTGTAGTTAGTGGAATAACATGGTAGACAATGAAGTTTTGGGTAGTAAAAAAAAAAAAACTCTCCTCTTTGTGTACTATTATTTCCCAAAATCTCTGTCTGATGTTCCAAATTGTTTATGAAATTTTGAATATTGTGGATATTTCACTTTGGTTTTATCGCTGTAGCGGCGGGATCGCAAATGAGTGTCCTACATCAAAACACTTTCCTCGAGATTGGCGACAGATACAGACGTCTACCCAAGCGTAAAAAAAATTCAATCAAGCAAATATGAAAGATTTACGCCGAATAATTTCCGCAAAATCGTTTGAGAAAGATTGCAGGGCGTGCGCCTTGATTCTGCCTTTGCCCACTGGTCGAGAGGGGGAAACACTGTCGAACTTCGTTCTGAAAAAACGGGTGAACTCGCCCAGTGTTTGGACGAAAGCTCGTCAGTGCAAATGGGCCACTCTATCCTGCGCAGACTCTAGACAGATCTTTGACCTGTGGTCAGACATTTAGAGGCGATAGCTGGAATGTCGTGGCCGTGGTGCTTGTATGTCAGACGTGTTCTGTGCATGGAAGAGGCTTGACTGACGAGAGCAAGTCGGTGCGCTTACTGCGGGCCGTTGTTGGAGTTAGGGAACGTGCCTGGGGGCAGACAGTTGCGTGCCGTGTCCGCCGAGCCTTAGTGGAACTTGCGGTAGCGATGGGGATCGACTGGGGTGACAGGCAAAACCTGTGTTCCCCGGTGGGCGGGCTTTATGCCCACACAGCGAAGGTAGTCGTTTCTCGTTTCTCTGGCGATGGTAGCTTGAGGTTTTTTTTTGTGTTGTGCGATGGCTAGGGCACTACCTCTGGAGGAGGTTGGTCCCTCAAATGTGCAGGGTAGGGTTACTTATTGGAGACACCATTTATTTGAAAAAATAGAGCACCTTGTATTCATTTGAGAGCCTTTGGGCACGGTTTTTTGGTCCTTGAGGCCCACAGTCTTGGTATTTTTATACACTCCTGGAAATGGAAAAAAGAACACATTGACACCGGTGTGTCAGACCCACCATACTTGCTCCGGACACTGCAAGAGGGCTGTACAAGCAATGATCACACGCACGGCACAGCGGACACACCAGGAACCGCGGTGTTGGCCGTCGAATGGCGCTAGCTGCGCAGCATTTGTGCACCGCCGCCGTCAGTGTCAGCCAGTTTGCCGTGGCATACGGAGCTCCATCGCAGTCTTTAACACTGGTAGCATGCCGCGACAGCGTGGACGTGAACCGTATGTGCAGTTGACGGACTTTGAGCGAGGGCGTATAGTGGGCATGCGGGAGGCCGGGTGGACGTACCGCCGAATTGCTCAACACGTGGGGCGTGAGGTCTCCACAGTACATCGATGTTGTCGCCAGTGGTCGGCGGAAGGTGCACGTGCCCGTCGACCTGGGACCGGACCGCAGCGACGCACGGATGCACACCAAGACCGTAGGATCCTACGCAGTGCCGTAGGGGACCGCACCGCCACTTCCCAGCAAATTAGGGACACTGTTGCTCCTGGGGTATCGGCGAGGACCATTCGCAACCGTCTCCATGAAGCTGGGCTACGGTCCCGCACACCGTTAGGCCGTCTTCCGCTCACGCCCCAACATCGTGCAGCCCGCCTCCAGTGGTGTTGCGACAGGCGTGAATGGAGGGACGAATGGAGACGTGTCGTCTTCAGCGATGAGAGTCGCTACTGCCTTGGTGCCAATGATGGTCGTATGCGTGTTTGGCGCCGTGCAGGTGAGCGCCACAATCAGGACTGCATACGACCGAGGCACACAGGGCCAACACCCGGCATCATGGTGTGGGGAGCGATCTCCTACACTGGCCGTACACCACTGGTGATCGTCGAGGGGACACTGAATAGTGCACGGTACATCCAAACCGTCATCGAACCCATCGTTCTACCATTCCTAGACCGGCAAGGGAACTTGCTGTTCCAACAGGACAATGCACGTCCGCATATATCCCGTGCCACCCAACGTGCTCTAGAAGGTGTAAGTCAACTACCCTGGCCAGCAAGATCTCCGGATCTGTCCCCCATTGAGCATGTTTGGGACTGGATGAAGCGGCGTCTCACGCGGTCTGCACGTCCAGCACGAACGCTGGTCCAACTGAGGCGCCAGGTGGAAATGGCATGGCAAGCCGTTCCACAGGACTACATCCAGCATCTCTACGATCGTCTCCATGGGAGAATAGCAGCCTGCATTGCTGCGAAAGGTGGATATACACTGTACTAGTGCCGACATTGTGCATGCTCTGTTGCCTGTGTCTATGTGCCTGTGGTTCTGTCAGTGTGATCATGTGATGTATCTGACCCCAGGAATGTGTCAATAAAGTTTCCCCTTCCTGGGACAATGAATTCACGGTGTTCTTATTTCAATTTCCAGGAGTGTATATTCTTGTTGTTGCTTCATTGTTGTTTGTTGTAATCTTTCCAGTTTTGGAGTTGCTTCTTGGTTCTTAATTGTACTGTAATATGGATAGCGCAACACGTATTTTTTGCCAATTGGCTGGTTCTACTGTTGCCAATTCTTGTAGTTGCTGTCTAGTAGGTCTGAGCCTTTCTATTTTTTCGAAGAGTCTTCTTGCAGAGGTGTTGATTTGGTTGTCTACTGTCGGCATGTAGGGTTCTTCGTGTATTTGATTAGTACTGGTACACCATGGGGCGTTAAGGATGAGCTTGAAACATCTGTTTTGTAAGGTTTGAAGTGGTTTTCTGTTGGTTTTACTGGTTATGCCCCACGCCGAGCAGCCGTAGAGCATCATTGGTTGGACTATTGCTTTATAAATGTTTAGTTTTGTTCTTTGGTACATTTCTTTGCTGGCTAGAAGAGGGTAAATTGAGTGGATGGTGCTTGATATGCGTTGTCGTTTTTGTTCTATGTGTTGCTTGAATAGCATTTAATTGTCTACTGTTACGCCAAGGTACTTTACTGATGTGGTCCATGGAAGTTGCGTACAGTTTAATTCGATTTGGTAGTGAATTTTTGGTCGGCGGCGTGTGAATATCATGGCGACTGTCTTTTCCGGGTTTATTTTTATCTTGTTTAGTTTGGCCCATTTTTCTGTTTAGTCAACTTGTTTTTGTAGTTTATTTATTGTTGTTGATAGTCCTCTGTGCGTTTCCAGACGTGCTGTATCGTCTACGAATTGCGCAATTTTCGAGGTTTCTGCTGTCGGAATGTCGTTTACATACACGGTGAAAAGGGTTGGCGTAAACACCGAACCTTGCGGAATTTCTTCTTGTAGTACTTTGTGTGCTGATCGTTTGCCGTCTATCTGTACGAAGCATCTCCGGTCATGTAAAAAACTGTTGATAATTCTGGTATAGCAGTCAGGTATGTCGGTCTGGCCTCGTCGCTTGAGGGTAGTCATCTGAACTCGGGCAGCCGCGACAGCGTCATTGCGGGTCTCTCGGTGAGTTGGCACTGAGTCAGCGATTTGTGCATTGTTAGCTGGACAAGTGATGCTCTGTCCATGCTGGCATCTATTCTATCCACGAGCCGTAATTTCACATCTAAGGGTTCCAGTACCTGAAAAATCATTGCAACGGTAGTTTATCGACCCACAAAATCCACAGAGTCCAGTCAGGCATTAGGGTCGTATGCACCAGAGGTCGGAGGCGGTGTCATAGGTGTGAGGAAGTGCTCGTAAACAACCGGTTTAAGATGTTGTTCCAGTGTCTGTGACAAGCACTGGAGCAGCAGCAGCTTGGGTGTATCGTACTTGTTCCCCGCGGGAGGCGTGAAAAATGAGTCACTAATCAAATCCTCGTCCACACCGAGGTATTTCAGGAGGGGACGAATTTAGCACCATCGTCTATTATTTCAAGTGCGGTCACGATGCACTCACTGACGACGAACGACATTGGGGGTTGATGGGTGCAGAAGGTGGAAGCTTGAATGTTGAATGGAAAGTAGACGAGTATTACCAAGGTTGCAGGCGCGATGCTGGCCGGGCTGCAAGCGGAACCGGCGACCGAAATCCGGCGCGGTAAGCACACTAGAGCGTTGTTATCTAAAAGTCCCCTTGGCTTATCAACTGTTGGGACGCGAGAGGAAGAATGGAAGTAAGGCGCGACGCGGTGGGTGCGACGTTCACCGACGGATGAGACATTGCGCGGTGTATTGCTTGGAAAATACTGGAAAAGTTGTGAGCGCGGTAGGAACACCATGCTCACCTGACAAAATGTCTGTCTGATACAGTCGTTCAGGCGGGAGTGTAGACACAGGACGTGGTAGGCGCGACATACACTCATGACCCAACTAATTATGACCACCTGCTCCACAGCTTGTTTGTCCGCCTTTCGAACGAGAACATCACTGATTCTGTAAATCAGGGTCCGACAATTTGCTGATACTTTTCTGGAGTTGTGTGGCATTAGATATCTATGCCGGCCGCGGTGGTCTAGCGGTTCTAGACGCGCAGTCCGGAACCGCGCGACTGCTACGGTCGCGGGTTCGAATCCTGCCTCGGGCATGGATGTGTGTGATGTCCTTAGGTTAGTTAGGTTTAAGTAGTTCTAAGTTCTAGGGGACTGATGACCACAGATGTTAAGTCCCACAGTGCTCTGAACCATTTTTTTTTTTTTAAAAAAAAAGATATCTACGCACAGGTTATGTAATTCGCATAAATAACGGGCCGCTGATTTCCGTACGTAGTTATGGTGCCCGATAGCGACGCAGATGGCTGCTAAGGGGATTTACGTCAGACAAATTTGGTCGCCGAGGCATCAACGGGAGTTAATTATAATGCTCCTCAAACCACTGTAGCAAGGACCTGTCTCCGAGAGATGGACAATTATACACGTTGAAATCACCATGAAGTAGGAGGTCAAACATGAAGGGATGCAGATGGTTCGCAGCTGTCAGCGTATCTTCAATTACAATCACAGGTCTCATGCAAGAGTAGGAGAATGTTTCCTACATCATAATACAGGGTGATTCAAAAAGAATACCACAACTTTAGGAATTTAAAACTCTGCTACGACAAAAGGCAGAGATAAGCACTATCTGTCGGCGAATTAAGGGAGCTATAAAGTTTCATTTAGTTGTACATTTGTTCGCTTGAGGCGCTGTTGACTAGGCGTCAGCGTCAGTTGATGCTAAGATGGCGACCGCTCAACAGAAAGCTTTTTGTGTTATTGAATACGGCAGAAGTGAATCGACGACAGTTGTTCAGCGTGCATTTCGACCGAAATATGGTGTTAATCCTCCTGATAGGTGGTGTATTAAACGTTGGTATAAACAGTTTACAGAGAATGGGTGTTTGTGCAAAGGGAAAAGTTCTGGACGGCCGAGAACGAGTGATGAAAATGTAGCACGCATCCAGCAAGCATTTGTTCGCAGCCCAGGATAATCGACTCGCAGAGCTAGCAGAGAGCTGCAAATTCCACAATCAACTGTATGGAGAGTCCTACGAAAAAGGTTAGTTATGAAACCTGAACGTCAACTACCCGAGGCGATGGATCGGCCGCCAGGCAGCCCGTGACAGAGCACTTCATCACTGGCCTCCAAGACGCCCTGATCTTACCACCTGCGATTTTTTCTTGTGGGGGTATGTTAAGGTTATGGTGTTTCGGCCACCTTTCCCAGCCACCGTTGATGATTTGAAACGAGAAATAACAGCAGCTGTCCAAACTGTTACGCCTGATATGCTACAGAGAGTGTGGAACGAGTTGGAGTATCGGGTTGATATTGCTCGTGTGTCTGGAGGGGGCCATATTGAACATCTCTGAACTTGTTTTTGAGTGAAAAAAAAACTTTTTAAATACTCTTTGTAATGATGTATAACAGAAGGTTATATTATGTTTCTTTCATTAAATACACATTTTTAAAGTAGTGGTATTCATTTTGAATCACCCTGTATTGCTGCCACTAGGGTGCGTCCGTGGCGCGCTGCACGCTTCGAACAGCAGTTCACATCGACGACGGCATTTGTGGAGACAACCGTCGGCCTCGTGTAACAAAAATGTGATTCATCGAAGAGCCGACACTTTTCCAATGATCGATGGCCGAATTCCGATGGTCCGTGCCCGCTGCAATCGTAATTAACGATGTTGTTAGGTCAACATGAGAACGCGTAGGGGTGGTCAGCTACGGAGCGCCATGCTCAATGATGTACGGTGGACAGTGTGTCTCAAAACACTTGGCGTGTACCAAGGTTGTGCTCTTTCAGCAGACATGCCACGTATCACTATCTATCCTACTTTAGAGATCAGACAAGCCTTTCTGTGAAGAAAGGTGCAAGTCCAACCATTTAGCACCTAGTGGCAGTATACCTGTCCTACATCTTCCTTTAGATGCTTGCGACAGTAGCATTCGACCAGCATCGCCAATTTCGATACAATCTTTCACAGGCTCTAAGTAATAATACTCTGCCGTTTAACGTCTTAATGTATTTCCACGTCTGCAGCCCCTATCTTCGCTAGGGTGACCCCCATCTGTTTCCGCTCCGCATCCGTACTTTCGTTATCGCGTCACGTGCCCGCAACGACTCCACGCGGTATCCAGAGATGTGGTGGATAGTGGTCACAATGTTTTGACCGTTTCGTGTATTCAGATGGGATGAACGTATCGCATCGTTGCACAGTCCGGTGCCTGGGAAACGTTGGAAATGTCATGGGTACGGAGTATTACAGTGTGCACACTCGACGAAGTGTACACTTTGTGATCAAAAGTATCCGGACACCACCAAAAGCATACGTTTTTCATATTAGGAACGTTGTGGAGTCACCTACTGCCAGATACTCCATATCAGCTACCTCAGTAGTCATTAGACATCGTGAGAGAGCAGAATGGGGCACTCCGCATAGCTCACGGTTAGGTTAGGTTAGTGTTGTTTAACGTCCCGTCGACAACGAGGTCATTAGAGACGGAGCGTGAGCTCGGGTTAGGGAAGGATGGGGAAGGAAATCGGCCGTGCCCTTTGAAAGGAACCATCCCGGCATTTGCCTGAAACGATTTAGGGAAATCACGGAAAACCTAAATCAGGATGGCTGGAGACGGGATTGAACCATCGTCCTCCCGAATGCGAGTCCAGTGTGCTAACCACTGCGCCACCTCGCTCGGTATAGCTCACGGACTTCGAACGTGGTCGGGTGATTGGGTGTCACTTGTGTCGTACGTCTGTACGCGAGATTTCCACACCTCTAAACAACCCTAGGTCCACTGTTTCCGATATGATAGTGAAGTGGAAACGTGAAGGGACACGTACAGCACAAAAGCGTACAGGCCGACCTCGTCTGTTGACGGACAGAGACTGCCGACAGTTGAAGAGGTTCGTAATGTGTAATAGGCAGACATCTATCCAGACCATCACACGGAATTCCAAACTGCATCAGGATCCACTGCAAGTACTGTGACAGTTAGGCGGGAGGTGAGAAAAGTTTGATTTCATGGTCGAATGGCTGCTCATAAGCCACAAATCACGCCGGAAAATGCAAAGCGACGCCTCACTTGGTGTTAGGAGCGTAAATATTGGACGACTGAACACTAGAAAAACGTTGTGTGAAGTGACGAATCACGGTACTCAATATGGCGATCCGATGGCAGGATGTGGGAATGGCGAATGCTTGGTGATGTCACCTACCAGCGTGTGTAGTGCCAGCAGTAAAATTCGGAGGCGGTGATATTATGGTGTGGTCGTGTTTTTCATGGATGAGGGCTTGCACCTTGTTGATGTTTTAACCACCATCTTGCTTTCCACTGTTGTAAAGCAATTCGGGGATGGCGATTACATCTTTCAACACGATCGATGCCCCTTTTCATAATGCACGGGCTGTGGTGGGGTGGTTACGTAGTAATAACATCCCTTTAACGGACTGGCCTGCACATAGGTCTCACCGGAATCCTATAGAACACCTTTGGGGTGTTATGGAACGCTGATTTCGTGCCAGGCCTCACCGACCGACATCGGTACCTCGCCTGAGTGCAGCACTCGGTGAAGAATGGGCTCCTATTCCCAAGAAATCTTCAAGTACCTGATTGAACGTGTGCGAGGGTAGAAGCTGTCATCAACGCAAAGTGGGGGGGGGGGGGGGCAACATCATATTGAATTCCAGCATTACCGATGGAGGGCGACACGAATTTGTAAGTCATCTTCACCCAAGTGTTCGCATACTTTTGATCACATAGTGTATGTCAGAAATCATTGTTCAGGTGGAACGTTGGTATTCTTTTATAGCTGGTCCATGGCGCTGTTGCATCACTTGCTCGAGTTTTGGCACAGTCAGAGGAGACGAACACGGTTGCATGGTATTGCAGCATGACACGTAACACGAAGTAGCAGAAAACTCTGTCTTTTCTCTGTAATTGTGGGACACCGAAGTCCGAAAATTATTTTGAGGTTACCGTCGCTATTGCACGGCGAGAAAACACAGCCAGGTACGGTCGCCGCTGGTCACCATTGTAGTTCGCAGCTACGGTGGCGTTTAAGGAACGTAATCCGTACACATATGGCTGGTACAAATGATGATTTATCAGCATGTAAATACACACATAAAAAACATATTTTGGATCACCCCTCCTGAAGATAGGCGTTGACTGTGGATATTGTATCACAGACACAGTCCCTCTGTTCAGAGATGTAATAAAACCCGCCCAAAGCTGTAAACAACCATGGACGAGCAGCGCCTATTAGAAGTAGAGGGTCCGACAGCCGATCGGTTCCAATCATTCTACCAGGAAGGAGGTACACGTGTTGTCTGTAGTTCAACCATGCCTACACGGTCAATACCGCGGTTCGGACGCGTCCGCATTGTTACTTTGTGCCAGGAAGGGCTCTCAACAAAGGATGTGTCGACCCGCCTCGGAGCGAAGCAAAGCAATGTTGTTCGGACATGGAGAAGATACAGAGAGACAGGAACTATCGATGACATACCTCGCTCAGGTCGCCCATGGGCAACTACTGCAGTCGATGACCGCTATCTACGGATTATAGCTCGGAGGAACCCTGACAGCAACGCCACCATGTTGAATAATGCTTTTCGTGCAGCCACAGGACGTCGTGCTACAACTCAAACTGTGCTTAAGGGGGGTAGGACGTCAAAGGGGCCGACTTGGAGCAGGAGAGGCACCACAGAACATTTTAATTTCCACTGTCTATACTTTTACAACTAAATTCATAAAACTTTGTCAGCATGACCAGGAAGGATTCAGGATTCACACTCGTAGCAGCGGAAGTTCAAAAACATAACAAAATAATTTTTTTACATGTGAAATTTCATCATTTTTTCACTTACTATTGGCTGCATTTGTTACTACAGGTACACTTTTCTTCATAAGTAGAAGAGACTGTCAGATGAATTTTGTACAGCATGCAAACCATACTTACAGGTGTCTGAAACTCTATAATCTATTTAATTTATGAAAAAATGAATGAGCTGTTACGTTTTAAACTTTATGTTTAGAAAAAATTCAAATTTTGTAGTTAATTATCTCAATTTTTACCACACTTTTTAATAGATTTGGAAAATTCTAGAGTTTCATACACCTGTAAGTATGGTTTGTATGCTGTGCAAAATTCATCGAACCATATCTCTTACTTATGAAGAAAAATGTACCTATAGCAACAAATTCAGCCAATAGTAAGCGAAAAAATGATGAAATTTCACATGTACAAAAATTTATTTTCTTACGTTTTCGAACTTCCACTGCTATGAGTGTGAATCCCGAATCTTTCCTGGTCATGCTGACCAAGTTTTATGAATTTGTTTGTAAAAGTATAGACAGCAGAAAATAAAATGTCCTGTGGTGCCTCTCCTGCTCCAAGTCGGCCCATTTGACGTCCTACCCCCCTTAATACGCTGCATGATGCGCAACTTCACTCCTGACATCCATAGCGAGGTCCATCTTGGCAACCACGACACCATGCAGCATGGTACAGATGGGCCCAACGACATGCCGAATGGACCAGTCAGAATTGGCATCACTTTCTCTTCTCCGATGATTGTCACCCAGACAATTGTCGGAGACATGTTTGGAGGCAAATCGGGCAGGCTGAACGCCTTAGATAACTGTACAGCGGGTGCAGCAAGGTGGAGGTTTCCAGCTGTTTTGGGGTGGCATTATGTGAGGACGACGTACGCCGCTGGTTGGCATGGCTGGCGCCGTAACGGCTGTACGACAAGTGAATGACTTCCTCCGACCGGTAGTGCAACCATATCGGCAGCATATTGGTGAGGGATTTCTCTTCATGGACGACAATTCGCGCCTCCATCGTGCACCTCTTGTGAATGACTTCCTTCAGGATAACGACATCGCTCGACTAGAGTGGCCAGCATGTTCTCCAGACTTGAACCCTATCGAAAATGCCTGGGATATATTGAAATGGGCTGTTTATGGACGACGTGACCCACCAACCACTCTGAGGTATCCACTCCGAATAGCTGTTGAGGAGTGGGACAATCTGGACCAACAGTGCGTTGATGAACTTGTAGATAGTATGTCACAATGAACACAGGCATGCATCAATACAAGAGGACTTGCTACGGGGCATTAGAGGTACCGGCGTGTACAGCAATCTGGACCACTACCTCTGAAGCCTCGCTGTATGGTGGTACAACATGCAATGCAATGCAATAATGTGGTTTTCATGAGCAATAAAATGGTCGGAAATGATGTATATGTTGACCTCTATCTCAATTCTCTCTACAGATTCTGGAACTCTCGGAACCGAGGTGATGGAAAACTTTTTTTTGATGTGTTCATTTTCTTCAAAGAGTGAGTATTTTCACATAATTCGCGTAATGTTCTTCAAATCAATAAATATCTTGTACAACACACTTTCTAAAGAAGACTGTATTTCTCCTCGGGGTTTTACTCAAGGCGTAGTCTTCTTTACTGATTTTCGGTGTTTCCAGTATTTCTTCAGTCTATAACTGTGCTCTTTTCTTCTTTCCTGTGTCCATATAGCAATACGCTTTCTGATCTCCTCCTAAAAACCCTCGAACTTCCTAACCTTGTGTCAAAAAATTGGCTTGTCTAGAAATTCTGCTTTTGTGACGTTAATTTCTGCTAAGTCCATTTTCACTTCCATGAACCAAATGAAACACAGGTTAAATTTATTCTCGATATGATCAATTTCTTCTAAGTCGGTTCAGCTGGTTAGTTGTGAAAATGTAACAGAGACTTACATTTGCATTTATAACATTATTAAGGATAAAACTTTAAGTTCCAATATTTTTTTCATGACCCGATTCTGAATAAATAAAGCTACACTGCGAAAATCCCAATAAATTCTTCGAGCAGTTTTGAAGACAAGCGTGTTCAAACGGACACTCCGTCAGCCGGGGTGGCCGAGCGGTTCTAGGCACTACAGTCTGGAACCGCGCGACCGCTATGGTCGCAGGTTCGAATCCTGCCTCGGCATGGATGTGTGTGATGTCCTTAAGTTAGTTAGGTTTAAGTAGTTCTAAGTTCTAGGGGACTGTTGACCTCAGAAGTTAAGTCCCATAGTGCTCAGAGCCATTTGAACCATTAAACGGACAAACAACACGGTTTCTTTAAAATTTTAATTCACTATAGCCTTTCTTTAAATGACCCGATTTTGATGAAGTACAACCTATACGATGCTCCAAGCTATGCAGAGTTACCTGCGGAAAATCCGATGAAAATTCGTCTAGTAGTTTTGAAGAAGCGTTTTCGAGCACAGAGGCCAACATACAGATCGACACGACAGTTAAGATATTTATTATTGGTAGAGCTTGTAACTTGCGTGGCACAGGCTATCAGTTTGAAACTGCTCGTAAAGAACTATTGCCTAAGAAGAAAAAATCTTGTCATAATCTTCGTAGACGCCAAAAAATCCTACGATTTCGTCTACAGATAAATATCTTCGTTAATTTAGACATTTTACCACAATCTTCCTTCCTTCAATACACGTGAAGAATATGGCACAGACAAAAGGACTTCCGCAATAATTAAAGAAACATTGAGAGAAAAAAGTCCAAAATAAAGCTGAATATGAAATTTTGGAATCATTAGAAATCAAAACTGATGGTAGGTAAAGCCATGGCCTATCAGCATTACTTATTAACTGAGTTTTGGAAAGGTTATAACGGAATGGAATCTTAGATATTAGGAAAAAGGAATCCAAGAAATCAATTTCGGGTATAAAAACTCGAACGCCAAATTCAGTTGCCTAGGTTTCGCAAATAACTTAGCAATATTTTCGGAAAACACTGATATAGCAACTACTCCTATCAACCTGTTGAAAGAGACGTGAAAAAGTTCGGATCACGAATTTCTTTTGAGAAGCACAATTCATAACAAAAATAAAAACACTCCAAAATTCCTAAGCACAAAATACTTAGAGTAAAAAGAGTGAATAAATTTACGTGCCTATGGAAAATAATACAGCCAAATCGTCTAGGTATAGAACCAAAGAAAAACGGAGCCCATACAATGGAATTAAGGAGGAACATTTGCAATTCTAAATCAATGTCCGTAAAATCAAATCCCAGAACTACAACACTGTCATAAGACAAGATTGCCTTCATGCAGCAGAATGTTTACTCGCCACCAAATACGGAGACGCTGCTTTCGAAAGAAACTGGAAGGGAAGTACTATGGAAAATAATCGGTCAGAGGAAAGTTGGGACGACGTTGATGAAAAGTAGTAATGAAGAAGCCTACAACAAAACTGCAAAACTACCTGATGCTCTTAGGAAAAAGATAATTACGTTTTATAGTCTCTTGGTTCGAATGCATCTGGGAAGACTTGACATAAATTGTTGACCATTGCGACATAAGTCCCAACCCGCGTATCACTTGGTTCAAGGAAGTGAAAATGGATTTGGCAGAAATCAACGTTATGAAACCAGAAATTCCAGACAGGCCAACTTTTCGAAACAGGACTGTAAAGTTCGAGGATTTTTAAGGAAAGGTCAGAAGTGCATCACTGTATGGAGGAATGAAAGAAGAAAACAGCATAGTTATGCAATGAAGAAATACTGGAAACACTGAAAAATCAGTGTCTTGAAGTTACTTCAGGTGGTCGATGGATGGTCAAAATCAAAGAAAGAAGAAGATAAAAGCTTTCAAGACTATTTCTGCTCCATTTTAAAGCATTTTCGCTAAGCTGCACATTTCCTCCAAAAGAAATGATCTGAAACATTACTAATAGGTTCCGTGTACCGTCACTGATAGAGATTAAGGAAGGAAAAGCTTAATTCAAGGAAGACCTAGTGATAGAAAGGAAACATACTTTACCTGTTTAACTTGAGTTTGACGTTCAGAAAAATGTTCAAATTTATGTGAAATCTTATGGCTCTGAGCACTATAGGACTTAACTTCTGAGGTCATCAGTCTCCTAGATCTTAGAACTACTTAAACCTAAATAACCTAAGGACCACACACACCCATGCCCGAGGCAGGATTCGAACCGAAATCTTATGGAACTTAACTGCTAAGGTCATCACTCCCTAAGCTTACACACTACTTAACGTAAATTATCCTAAGGACAAACAGACACACCCATGCCCGAGGGAGGACTCGAACCTCCGTCGGGACCAGCCTGAGTTTGACGTCTTTATCAACTAACGATATTTGCACAATTGTACAATTGTATAGCCTGTCATTTTCAAGGCACAAATGTAACGAAACTGCGCTATGCTAACAAATTTAAGGCCTTGGCTGGTGAGGCTACACCGCCCTCTATCCCTAAGACGGCATTTGTAGAAACACAACACACACACACACACACACACACACACACACACGATACAGGGGAATTCCGTGATGACGTTACAAACTTTCAGGAGTAATAGAGGAGGATAAATCTATGAATTTGAGGCAAGGGACCCTGGTCCGGAAACAAAATGGACGTAAGCTATACACGAAAATCGTCTTTATACCTCTGAGTGTGGACCTCTTCTACTGTAATCTCTTTGATTTCCAGTAATATTGGCTTTAAAGTACATAACGTGAAACACATTTCTAAAAAGATATAGTTTTTGTGTAAAAATTTGTCCAAATATTTGCGACCAAAGAGTCGACGTTCATAGTTGTGCCGCCTGTGTAATAAAAGGGAGGTGCAGCCTGGCTGTTCGCACTTGGATTTCTCCTTTCAGCCTCCGTAATACGTGAATCGTGGAGAGTAGTTGTACTGGCTGCACAACTTACTAATTTATTTGAGCTAGTTAAGTTCTGTTTTATCGTTAATCTTTCAGTCCACATCTGTAATTTGATTATTCATTGTATTGTGAGTTTTACTTTTCTGAATTTCTAGCAGGATGTTACACCGATCCGCCATTCGCGCGATTTCATTACTCATTTGCCATCTCCATTCACGCCAGTGACGACAACATTCGTCGTTCATCTGATTCAGAAGACATTTCAGATAGTGATACCTCAAATGACATTGTGCAGGTTGTTCAACTGATTCAGTCTGAAGACAAAAAAATGGGCACATAGAACCTTTTCCGCAAATCAGAAAAGCATCCAGTGCAAACATTATAATAGCCTCTTGTACCGAAATACTGGAAACACTGAAAATCAGTAAAGGAGACTACGTCTTGTAGTTACTTCGTCGATGGATGGTCAAAATCAAAGAAAGAAGAAGATAAAAGCTTTCAAGACTATTTCTGCTCCATTTTAAAGCATTTTCGCTAAGCTGCATATTTCCTCCAAAAGAAATGATCTAAAACATTACTAATAAGTTCCGTGTAGCGTCACTGAGAAAGATTAAGGAAGGAAAAGCATAATACAAGAAAGACCTAGTGATAGAAAGGAAACATACTTTCCCTCTTTAACTTAGTTTGACGTTCAGAAAAATGTTAAAATTTGTGTACGCAGTCACCAGAGTAAGCGATAAAAATCGTCTTTTCAAATAATGATGAACGAGAATATTCAGGGTATTGTGGTGGAAATGACTAATTCTGAAGGTAGAGGAGTTCAAGGGGATAGCTCGGAAGCATTAGAGGAAATTACAATTAAAGCCAGTATTGGCCTGTTCCTTCGGGCTAGTGTCTATAAATCATATGGTGAATCAACAAAGAGTCTTCAGGACCCAGAGACAGACTCATGTTTTCAGCCGCAATGCCGCTGAAACGGTTATGCTGCAATTCACGTGTGTTACGTTTCTATGTACGATCTGATCGAAGAGCACGAACATTAAATGACAAGCGGGCGCCTATAAGAGTTCTGTGGGATAAGTGTGTGGAAATACTTTCAAAACTATATAATACTGGCACGAATGTAACCGTGGATGAACAACTGATGGCTTTCTGAGAAAGTTGTCCAGTCAGACTATATACAACGAGCAAACCCTCAAAATATGAGGTAAAAAGAATGGACATTGCGTGATAGTGATACTTTCTATGTTCTCAAGACACAAATGTATACAGGAAAAATATCTGGACAAACACCGCAGAAAAATCGAGGTGTTGTCATGGATCTGACACATGAACTAAAAGGAAAAAAGGTCACGTATGACAATTTTTTCACGCTATAATCATTAGGCTAAAGACATCACAAAAGACGTTTTATAATGCTGGGGACGGCGGAGAAAAATAAGCCTCAACTCCCTAATAACATATCCGGAAAAAAAAGAAAAAAAGAGTTTACACCTCAAAATTCTGTTTTATTAAAGATACCGCGATTTATCTTACGTTTTAAAGAGCAACAGAGAAGACACAAAACCAAAAATGATGATGGAATAGAATGCAAGTAAGGGGGCAGCTGACGTAATGACACCGATGGTGCAAGAGGAAAACCATCGCTGGCCAATTATTATCTTCATCAGTATTATTGATATTTCTGCCTACAGTGCTTTTGTGCTGTGGAGAGAAAACCCAGGGTGGGAAAACAGTATTTCTTGAATAACTGGCAGGACTCTCAATTATAATTTTCATTGAAGCTAGGGAAATGCTGCCTCGGAATGAAATCAGCGGCCATTGTTAGAATAATACAAAGTCCATCAACACCAAGCTCCATCGGTGGCAACCAAAACTACACTCCTGGAAATGGAAAAAAGAACACATTGACACCGGTGTGTCAGACCCACCATACTTGCTCCGGACACTGCGACAGGGCTGTACAAGCAATGATCACACGCACGACACAGCGGACACACCAGGAACCGCGGTGTTGGCCGTCGAATGGCGCTAGCTGCGCAGCATTTGTGCACCGCCGCCGTCAGTGTCAGCCAGTTTGCCGTGGCATATGGAGCTCCATCGCAGTCTTTAACACTGGTAGCATGCCACGACAGCGTGGACGTGAACCGTATGTGCAGTTGACGGACTTTGAGCGAGGGCGTATAGTGGGCATGCGGGAGGCCGGGTGGACGTACCGCCGAATTGCTCAACACGTGGGGCGTGAGGTCTCCACAGTACATCGATGTTGTCGCCAGTGGTCGGCGGAAGGTGCACGAGCCCGTCGACCTGGGACCGGACCGCAGCGATGCACGGATGCACGCCAAGACCGTAGGATCCTACGCAGTGCCGTAGGGGACCGCACCGCCACTTCCCAGCAAATTAGGGACACTGTTGCTCCTGGGGTATCGGCGAGGACCATTCGCAACCGTCTCCATGAAGCTGGGCTACGGTCCCGCACACCGTTAGGCCGTCTTCCGCTCATGCCCCAACATCGTGCAGCCCGCCTCCAGTGGTGTCGCGACAGGCGTGAATGGAGGGACGAATGGAGACGTGTCATCTTCAGCGATGAGAGTCGCTTCTGCCTTGGTGCCAATGATGGTCGTATGCGTGTTTGGCACCGTGCAGGTGAGCGCCACAATCAGGACTGCATAAGACCGAGGCACATAGGGCCAACACCCGGCATCATGGTGTGGGGAGCGATCTCCTACACTGGCCGTACACCACTGGTGATCGTCGAGGGGACCCTGAATAGTGCACGGTACATCCAAACCGTCATCGAACCCATCGTTCTACCATTCCTAGACCGGCAAGGGAACTTGCTGTTCCAACAGGACAATGCACGTCCGCATGTATCCCGTGCCACCCAACGTGCTCTAGAAGGTGTAAGCAACTACCATGGCCAGCAAGATCTCCGGATCTGTCCCCCATTGAGCATGTTTGGGACTGGATGAAGCGTCATCTCACGCGGTCTGCACGTCCAGCACGAACGCTGGTCCAACTGAGGCGCCAGGTGGAAATGGCATGGCAAGCCATTCCACAGGACTACATCCAGCATCTCTACGATCGTCTCCATGGGAGAATAGCAGCCTGCATTGCTGCGAAAGGTGGATATACACTGTACTAGTGCCGACATTGTGCATGCTCTGTTGCCTGTGTCTATGTGCCTGTGGTTCTGTCAGTGTGATCATGTGATGTATCTGACCCCAGGAATGTGTCAATAAAGTGTCCCCTTCCTGGGACAATGAATTCACGGTGTTCTTATTTCAATTTCCAGGAGTGTACATACGCGCCAGATGCAAATATTGTCCATGAAGTTGCGACAACAGGACACCGATGAATTGTTCAGATTGTAACAAACATCTCTGTAAAGCACGCGTTGGATACCACAGCCCAAATTGTATAATTGTAAGTAAAACTCTATTCTAATTTTTCCGTGATTGACTGACTATACGCTAAGTAAAACTTGTTGCGCAACAGCTCACTGAGGGCCTGAGCTTATATCATTGTTGAGATTATTCGCATGTTATACTGTGAACTTGTTTATATTGTAACAAACATAATATTTAAAATATTATATATAAAATTACAATAATATAACAATTTATAATCATGATTCCCTTTAAATACCATATTGGGTCATTACGACTCCAAATAATATATGTTAAAAACCTTTTTAAGCAAGGAATTTTTTTTTTTGAGTCATCAGTTCTTCTAACTGGTTTGATGCACCTCGCCACGAATTCTTTTCCTGTGTAACCTCTTCATCTCAGAGTAGCACTTGCAACCTAAGTCGTCAGTTATTTGCTGGATGTATTCGAATCTCTTTCCCTACAGTTTTTGCCATCTACTGCTCCGTCTAGTACCATGGAAGTCATTCCCTGATGTCCTATCACCATGTCCCTTGTCCTTAGCTGTGTTTTCAAGATATTCCTTTCCTGTACGATGCTGGACAGAACCTCCTTATCCCTTACCTTATCAGTCAACTTAATTTAATTCTTAAGGGGGTCACACCCTGCCTATCTACCCCTGTTAATGTGGTCAAGTATTTGACCCATTTCTGAAAAATGTATTTGATGCAGGGCCTTAATATTTTTACTGTATGTTACATGATGCTAACAGAGTCAACTGCAATGAAATACACTTTATACATTTTATAGTTTTTAAGAAATACTTTTTTTAAAATTTAGTAACAAAAATATTAAGTTTTTTCTGAAGAAAATATATTTTGTGAAATTCCTAATTGGGGATTATTAATGATTGTAGTACCAGAGGTGGCTTTTTACGTTATGCAGGGTCTCTGAAAGTTTCATTGAGTTATCTATGATAGTTTCTGATATAATGGTGCATATGTATTGAAAATTTTAGTTTGTGGGAAATTGGATTTAAAGAAAAAACGTTCGAAATTTGTTAATTACAGTTAAATAAAACTGTCCCGCTGCATATGGTGGCCCTTCTTCGGCCTTTAGCAGGTCTTCAACCTTTTTTTTTCACCTTCCTGGATGTTTTTCTTGCTTTCTTGGCCATATTAGATGCAGAACTGTCTGCATCGGCTATCATCATTTTATCGCAATGTTGCAGCCCAGTGATTATATTTTCATCAAGATTAGTTCCCAGCTTTTACAATACCCAACAGTTTCCAATATTACCACTATTGAATCTACTAACAGCATCATGAACTCCTAGTTTCATTGTATGCATGCCTACAAACACAGTTTTAGGAAGGCAGTTCCAAATTATGCTGTTGAAACATTCATTTGGGTTCTGTGTCTGCCCATGCAGACATTTCCTTAGGAGGTCAGGATGAGCCACGTCTCTGAAAATAGGTTTAATTGCTTTAATACTAGCAGCAGGAAGGGAATGCTGGTGAGAATAAGATTCTCCAGTTGCCTGAGCTCTATTGTATTTGTACCACAAATTTTCTCCTAATGGACACAATCCATGACATGGCTTGTCATCAGAATGGGGCGTATGGAAGAATATGGCCCATACATCTCTCTTCATTGCCTCTAGATTTTCCTTATTTCTTCTCATTGTCTGCAAGTTTCTGTTTAAGTTTTAGTTAACCAATGGCATCCGGTCAACAATTTTCCATCTTCTAATTTTTTTCCTCTCATGTCAACAGTTAGTTTTCTCACCCTTGTTCCCAAACGTGTTTGACCATGGCCTAAACATTCTATTTTGCCAGTAATGGCATCTCCATACGACTTAGAGTTCACCACATTGTTGTATGCCTTACTGTCCCATCGCCCAAATATTTGGTGTTCCGTATGCCTCTTGTTTCTACGGAATGATGAAATATTTGTTGTACTCCATGAACTTCCATACCATCACTTGTTCCTCTAAAATTAGCCACACAGTTGTGTTCTTTATGTTTATTGACTTTACAACATTTGCAATATTTCGACAATATCTCCACATCTAACACTTTACCGGTGTCTACACTTGTGGCAGTCACTACTCCATTCAGAGAAGTATGTTCTCTTTTCTGCCAACTTCCATCAACTGCAACTGCAATATCCGAACATCCATCATTTTCTTCCACTGCTTCCCTAGCAGCCAGTTTCATGTTTTCCTCACTGACCTCACGTACAGCTTTCTCTAATATTGCAGCCAGTTTTTCAAATTTATTTGGTGGATGATGTAAGTTCACCACTGAACAAAATTTTCTCCCTGCAGCCATGCCCTTGCCAATGGATCGTAAGGCATAAACTAATCTAGTATTGATTTCATAAGAGCCACTTCCATTTGGTTTTGAAGACCTCATAAATGAAATCACAGTTGAGCATTTAGTGTAAATTAAATCAAAAGCAACTGCTACGACTTTTCTCCCACTGGCACTCTCACAAATTTTCACATTCTGTGACTCACCACACTGTCTACATTGTACAAACTTAGAAAGTACATCTGATAATGTTCTCAAATTTATAATAATGTTGCTGCACCCCTAGTCACTTACAGTAAATTCGTTGTAACTCTCTTGAAATAGTGAGAACGTCTTTGATGATGCACTTATTGAAGGATTCCAATTAGAAACATTGTTGCCAGGCGACATAACCTTTTGTAGAGCCAGATTTCTAAACTTGTTTCCTCTAAATTGTCGTTTCTTGAAAATGCCTTTACGTTTCGTCATCTTCAATGAACACAACAAAACACACGTAAACAAGCACTGCAAACGTAAGTATAACAACTACTCGAAATCACACTTGAACAAAACTAACCATGTATTTCAAAGCGTGTTGTTTACAAACAGCAGAAATAAAAGAATACCGCCCGTTGCATTCCAAGGATAGCCAGCACACTCAGGAGGAAAAAAAATCCCTAACGTGCAATGTAGGGGACATAAAAATGTAAAATATATGCAAAAAACTGGATGACAGAAAGTGGGCGTGGCACATAAACACACGTGGTCGGAAAATGCTTTTTAAATGGTCGAAAAAAAATTTTTCAGCAAAATCCTTTTCAGAGTACTTAAATAAAACCTTAATCTGTCGAAATATGATGAAAACCGAAAATCGATTTTCTTCGACTTGAACCACGGTGTGATCTCCTTAACAGTTCCAAGGACCCTCACAGACAAATAGACCGACGTGTATTGAAGTCGCTATAGGTGATCCTTCATAACTCTGTGTATAAGTACTTAAGCCCATTATCACAAGTGATGCACAATATTATTGCTTCACACACAGTACTGACTGATTCTGTAGCGCACTCAATTTCAGAACAACATTTTCGTAAACCTTCATCATATTTTTACCTGTTTTTGGAAGTGCACTACCTACCAACATTAAAGTTGGCAAACACAGTAACACAGTTGCTGCACAAAAAGAAGTTGAAACAAGAATCCTGGAGTAGACGAAATTCCCACAGAATTATTAAGATACTTGGGAGAGCCTGCCATGACAAAAGTATTCCATCTGCTGTGCAAGATATATGAGACAGAAAATACCATCAGATTTCAAGAGGAATGTAATAACTAGAGCCAGCCATGACAAAAGTGTTCCACCTTGGACGCAAAATATATGAGATGAGCAAAATACCTTTAGACTCCCCGAAGAACAGAGAGGAGGTATGAATACTGTCGAACCACAGGTTTCATGAGTCATGACGTAAAAAATTATGGCATGAATTATTTATAGAAGATCGGAAGAACTAGCTGATGTCGACCTCGGGGAAGATCATGTCGTGTTCTGCGGAAATGTATGAACATAGGAGGCAATACAGACCCTAACGGTTACCTAAGAAGACTGTAAAATTAGAGAAGGCTTTTTATATATTTGACATGATCTGATCAGGGCCACACGCCCTCTCTAACATCGGTTTCACACTTCCAGTATCTTTGTTTACATCATAGGTACCTAACAACGAACAACTTCAAAACGACAAATAATATCAAAGTGTTTTAAGGCTGTAAAGCGGAAATGTGAATAAGTAGCACTGACCAAGAACTAATAAAGTTAATACTGGCTGTACTTATACTACTGCTGCTGCTGTCACTAATAATAATAATAATAACAATAATAATAATGCTAACAACAACTACAATAATAAGAATGGTAGTGGCAGATATAAAAGGATTTATAAGTCTACGAAATACGTGTTTTCTTATATAAAGAGCTGTGGAGAATGAAATTTAAGGAGACCAAAGCACCTAAGAATAATGTGAAATGAAGAAGATCTGGAAACAAGTATGGACGTGGTAATGAGTGCGTCCAGGAACAATGGTAATCATTAGCGTTGCTGTGGTAGATATGTCATTAACTGTCTTTTGGAGCTGGAGTGTTACTCAGTTCTCTAACATAATGCTGGAGATTATCCAGAGTCAGGGTTGCTGCTACTTTGAAGGACTTAGAGAAAGAGGCTGAATGATGCAGTGGTACAGAAATAATTTTGTTCTGATTGGAACTTGTGTTTGTGTCATGTTCTTGAGACAACTGCATTAAGGTCAGAGAATCAGTGTAGGCCGACTTCTCGTTTCCTGTACCTTATCGCATCTGTCATCACAGTAGCAATGAAAGGGCATGAAAGGGATTCAATAGTTAAAAAGACAGTGAAATGAGGTTGTAGCTGTTTCCTGATGTTATTCAGTCCGTACGTTGAGGAAGCAGCAAGGAAAACCAGGATCAAATTAGGAGCGGCAGTTGAACCTCAGCAAGAAGAAATAGAAGCCTCGACATTTCTGTCTGATACAGCAAAGGAGTAGAAATAACAGTTGAATGGAATGGAAAATGACTTGGAAAGAGATGATAATATTAATATCAATGATAGTTAAAGAGGAGTAATGGACTGTAGCCGTATTAAATTAGACTAAAGCGAGGAAATCTGGTAGGAAATGAAACTTTAAAAGAAATTAATGAGTTTACTGGTTGGACCGGAAAGGAACTAATGATGCCTATTTGATGAGGACCCAGTAGATGTTACAAACAGCTTCATTATTAGCTTAGGAAAAACTGATGGTTACAATCGGGCTAACGAGAAATTAACTCCGTCTGTTTAGCGGTTCGAACTAAACACAGTTTTGAGATAGTCACTCTTCAGGAAGAGACGCGCTGGTCCCTTGATACTCGATACCGGATGGAGGGATGGTCTTGTGGTACCACCACGACCTCTTGCTGGTGTCTGACGTGGTATCCAGTTGGTGGAACGTAGTTCTCGGTGAGCGGTCTGGACTTACCCTTCGTGAACCCGCGTGATTGCTACGAAGCGCTTTAGCGCCGTCTACTTTGATCGACGCACCGTAAATATAGTGAGTGTTGCGGATGGTTCCTCTGGTAACCGGTTTTACTTATTTTTAATTGTTATTAGACTTCCGATTGGTATGATTCAGCCCGTCACGAATCCCTCTCCTGTGCCTACCTCTTAATCTCAGAGTTGCATTCGCAACCTACATCCTCAATTACTTGCTAGGTGTATTCCAATTTCTGTTTTCCTTTACAGTTTTTATTCTCTACAGCTTCCTTTACTACCAAGGAAGTCATTTCGTGATGTCTTGACAGATGTCCTACTGCTCTGACTCTTCTACTTGTCAGTGCTTCCTTATATTCCTTTCCTCACCGGTTCTCCAAAGAACCTTCTCATTCTTTACTTTATCAGTCTACCTAATTTTCAACATTCTTTAGCAGCATCACATCTGAAGTGCTTCGAATCTCTTCTTTCCTGGCTGTGCCTCAGTCCGTATTTCAATGCCATACAAGGTTGTGCTCCAAACGTACACTCCCAGAAATTTCTTTTTCGAATTAAGAGCCATGTATGTTACTAGTAAGCTTCTCTTGCCCAAGAGTGCCCTTTTTGCCAGTTACTTCGTTACTTACGTTATTCTTGCTCCGGGGTTATTATGCTACCTAGACAGCAGAATTCATTAAGTTCATCTACTTCGTGATCCGAGACTCTGTTATTAAATTTCTCGGTGTTCTTATTTCCATAGCAGGTGTAAATGCAAGAAAATAATTTCTGAAATTTTTTTTAAATATCAAATACCAATTTTAGTGTTAAGAAGCCTTCTCTGAAGCTAGTTGTCAATAGTGTAGACTAATATGGAAGACAAATGTGGACGATTAGCTGTTCAGACATGAAGAAAGTAGAAGCCTTTGAATAAGGTGCTTTAGAAGTGGCATGAAAATCAAATAGATAGATCAGGCAGGTAATCAGTAAAAACTGAATCGATTTGGGAAGAAAAGAACTTTATGGGACAACCTGGTTAAAAAGAAGGATCTGTTGACATTGCAGATCCTGAGGCATCTGAGGGACTGTCAGTTTGGCATTGGAGAGGAATAGGCCCTACAGGAGATAAAACAGGGAGGAATGAAGACAGGATAGACTATTGTTGGGAGTTATATCAAACCACTCTTCAACCTGAAGACTGAAACAAGAGATCATTCGAGTTGACTCTTATTCAGGAAGCATCCACCACCGTACAGTTACTGACTCCATCAATTTCTGTTAGGAGACCGTCTTGTCCACTTGGATTTCTAAAATTTGCCTTACAGATTCCTCGTCAATTCCTACGGTTTCAGCAATAGATCGAATACTCAAGCGATGGCCAGATCGACTCACATGAACGACTTTTTCTCTATTTTATCCGTTTTTGATGCTGAATGGCGTCCAGAGCGTGAATCTCGTCAACGTATTCTCGGCCATCATGGAAACGTTCAAATCAATCAAAAACTCACGTAGTGGTAACCGGTGTTCTCTGTACACTTCTTTTAGTACCATATAGGTTTCAGTAGCAGTTTTCCAAAGTTTCATGTACAACTACGTAACAGTTCGTTGCTGTACTATTACACGTATCATTTCTCCGTAAAACAAAGAAAACAGCGCACACACCGCTGCAGAGTGAAAATTTCATTCTAAAATAACAGCTCTTACGGAAACAAAGGCCACGGCCACACTAATTTGTCTAAAGACACCAGAAACGAGGTATTCGACTGAGAAGCCTTCACGCTTCACAGCTATTGGTCGTTCATCTTTGGCGCATGCGCACTTACACTATGACAGCTTCAGTCCCGTTATTTTATGGGCGCATCTCATACATCGCGGTTCGCGCACGCTGTAACGAACCAGTAACCTTTTTTCTGTAGTCCACGTTAAAATATTAGCTAGGATAATGAGTATCAAGCCGTTACTGAATAATAAGAGAAAGGTGACATGTGAGGAAAATATCCTGTATGTAAGGATTTCGGAAAAATTTCTTTCATGTTCACTTATAAGAACCTCTGAGCTTACACCGAGCGCCGCTCGAAATATTTGCTCGAAATATTGGTCTAAGAGGCATGGCACCCAAGTAATCCAAGATACAAGTCAGTTTGTAATATTCAGTTGTTACATTATTTTCGTTACTGATTGACCAATTTATAACGGCACCAGTACTACTGCAGTTATCACTGATATGTTTCACACAGTGTTAGGAAGTTATTTCCACGAAGCATAGTGGCTGTAGTATAATTTGAAGAATATATTGTGTTTTTTAATTCAGTGAACAACGGTTTAATTTACAGAGCTGTTTTAGATGAAAGCGTGCCCATTAACTTTTTTTTAGTTCCCCGTAATGTGCAGCTATTAAATCGCTGCGTAAAAGCGAGACAAGTAATAGTTATTCCTTTTTTTTGTATCTTGTGCTCTATTTTTTTGTACGAGGCGGCTGTAACAGCGGAACATTTATGAATGAAATGAGTTACTAAATATAGTGCCCCAGGGACGATTTTTGTACTGGCAATTTTAATTTTTCATTATATTTCTATTTTAGATCTCACAATGCCACGGTTCATCCCAGCAAAATTATTAAAGGAACATTCGCTTAAATTGAACAGTAAAACTGTCGATTATAGAATAATTTTTACAGCATTTACTTAAATACAACCCTTATTTTGAGAAACGCTACAACGCTCAGAAATGAGGTGCAGCATCGCACAGAACATGGCTGCCATTGTGGTTTACGACCGCAGCGGAAAATATGGGCTACATCTCGCTCGCTAACACTTCAGTTTGTTTATGAAAATGGACGGACGTTAAATTGCAACGTTGGCTCTATAGAATTTGCTCCTTTGTCCATATTCTACCCATTTTGTACTCTCTGTAGCACACATCATTAAGAACTTCTATATTTACAAACATGATATAAGGCAGGACAGGCTGGACCATGTATAAAACTTATCTCCTGCCACTCATGATGTATAGCCTAGAGGCCTGTGTCATAAATAAGAGAGAAGAGCGTCAAATACAAGCCTGTGAAATGAAGTTTCTTAGGTCAGCTCTACAAAAAAGTAGGAGAGACAGAGTCAGGAATGATTATGTAAGGAGAGACCTGCACGTGACATTGACTACAGAGGAGAGAATGAGTGCTTTGAGATTGAAGTCTTTCGGTCATGTGAAGCGAATGCATCCGACTCGAAGTCTACGCCAATATTTGGAGATGGAGGTACCAGAAAGAAGACCAACTGGGTGGCCTACAAAGTGATGGACAGACCAGGTTAAGGAAGATCTCAAGAGGACAGGAGTAACATGGGATGTAGTGGAGAGGGAAAAGCTATACCAGGTCAGAAACCAATGGAGGCGTATCGTTCACAAAGTTCCTATCCGGCTCGCTGAAACGAAATCCTGATGATGATATAAACAGAAACAAGTTTCAGTCTGTTAGGACTTCAGTTTTTAAAACTGACATTACTAACAGTGTGACATAAATTTACTGTACACGAGATAAAAATTATCTCTTTGTTCTCGCATTTTGGTAAAAACCTAATAGCATTCGTAACATTTCTCTGCTTCTGTTCACTTTCAGAATTTTTAGAAAAACTAAAAAGCAAAGGATTAGGAGAAGAAAGGGCTAAATCTCTCTAGTACAAGGAGTTTAAGGCCAGGTCTGTTTTAGATAAAGCTTAAAACTCATTTATTTTCTGCAGTATTACTTGTAAATTTTCTGAACTTCAGGTATTAATAAGGATATGTGTGTGTGTGTGTGTGTGTGTGTGTGTGTGTGTGTGTGTAAATAATGAATTGAAAGTGGACATCGCAGTGACATAAACGGTAATCTTGCAGTTTGTTCGTGTACGAAGTTTACAAACCTGGAAGAACGCAAACAGCTCACTCCTGAATGGAGAGCGGTCTTAAACAAGGTGATACCGTGATGTAGTAACAGACTTTCTGGGATGATGCTGAGCCGTAAATTTATCAATCTGAGGTAAGGACCTTGCTCCGGAAACGACTGAGTCGAAAATTAGAGGCCGTCTTTTACAGCAGGCTTTTTGATTTCCATATTTGAATAAGGTAGTGTGGATCAAAACACTAAAACAATGTAGACTAAAAATGGACTCTAAACTGAATACTCTAAGAGCTGCGAGCACTGTTTCATCTCTGCCAGTGCGGTGTATGTCTCTTCTACTGAGTAAGTACTAATAGCTGTTAAGATGTGCATTTTAGAGGCAGTTTGCCCGGATGCGTTGCAGTAGCGACCGAAAAATGATCCCCGAGATGCGGCGAACGTCTCGCGTGTACACCAATCCGAGATAGCGAAGGGTGTCTACCAGCTGAAAGGGTGCTACGCTGTCTGTGGGAAGGCCACAATCTTCGTGGCGCATGGTTCAAATGGCTCTGAGCACTATGGGACTTAAGTGCTGTGGTCATCAGTCCCCTAGAACTTAGAACTACTTAAACCTAACTAACCTAAGGACATCACACACATCCATGCCCGAGGCAGAATTCGAAGCTGCGACCGTAACGGTCGCGCGGTTCCAGACTGTAGCGCCTAGAACCGCTCGGCCACTCCAGGCGGCGTGGCGCATGATTTTGCGACGTTCATAGTGCTCCCTGCCCCTGAACTGTAACGGGTAATCCATTGCACTGCAGCTTGTATGTTGGCTGCTGAACATACGACGAGGGCCAAGTCGTCTGCGTAGGCTCGGCAGCGGAACACTTGATCCCGGAGTGGAATACCTGCCAAGCGTCGCCGTAATCCGCAAATGAGTGGTTCCGTCGCGATCTCATAAAGCACCGTCGACAGTAGCAACCTTGCTGTACTGAGTGTTCAATCCTGTAAGTCTGCTGCTGACGAGAAGCCTGGACATTGCCCCACGAAGGAGCCACATAGTCATCTGCGTGAACGTCGGGAGAATCTGCATTAAGGAATGCGTGACAGACACTATCAAACGCTTGATTGAAGTCGATGGAAATTAAAGCGCCTGGCAGTCGCGAATTTGTGGTCACAGCGATCACATCTCTCTATATTCACTGAGGGATTCTGTATATTGCGATCGCCACCTAGGGATGTTTGTTCGTAGGAAACTATTTCTCGTAATACACGTTGCAGCCACACAGCTAGAAGGCGTGCGAAAATCTTGGAATTGAATAACGTGATCGGCCGATAACTATCGAGAGATGTTCCTCCTGCAGGTTTCGGGACTTCCATGAACGTTGGAACTGCTCCGCCGGATAAAAGTTCCCATTATACGTCTCTCCATCATGGCAACATTAAATCTTGGATGGATCTGTGAAATTCGAGGAGACCAAGGCGGCCGGCTGGAGTGGCCGAACGGTTCTAGGCGCTGCAGTCGAACCGCGTGACCGCTAAGGTCGAAGATTCGAATCCTGCCTCGGGCATGGATGTGTGTGATGTCCTTAGGTTAGTTAGGTTTAAGTAGTCAAATGTCTAGGGGACTGACGACCTTCGCAGTTAAGTCCCATACTGCTCAGAACCATTTTTTTTAGACCAAGGCGGCGGACGAGTAAGCGAAGTTCGGGACATGTGGTGAAATGGAGGTATTGGCCTGAACGATCGAGAAAAGCGTGATATATTCTGCGTAGAAGTGGGAGCGATCTCTCCGTGTATCTGTGCCCAGTGGAGTGTAGAGATTTACGATTTTGATTCCCTCAACTATTATGTCCACCCCTCGCGCTGTTGGGAGGTATGCAGTCCGTTCTCCTGTCCTCAGTTCTTGTAGTAGGGTGGTGTCGATGTCCGCTGCCCTTAGAGTGTCCCCGGATCAGTTGAAGTTTAACATGGGAGCGATATTATTGGTGTTGATGGTAGCTATTTGGTATGCCGGGTAGATGATCCGTGCCGTCGATAGGTTCGTAGCTGGGGAAGGTTGCTCTGGTGGATTGTGGAAGTCCATAGTAGTTGCAGGAGTCGTAGGAAAAACATCCCCCATTTTAGTGTTGGTGTAATAGAGAAACCGATCTCTCTTCCGCATCGGGTGGAAGTGGTAAACCCTGTCACCCACCCATGAAAAATGTCCGTCGGTTTTAGCACTGATCGGTCGCAGGTTCGACTCCTGCCTCGGGCATGGATGTGTGTGATGTTCTTAGGTTAGTTAGGTTTAAGTAGTTCTAAGTTCAACAGGACTGATGACCTCAGAAAAGTCCCATAGTGCTCAGAGCCATTTGAACCATTTTTTGCTGCGACGCGGTCTTCAGTCTCCATATAACTTCCTTGTATTCTTGTGAACTTCTAGCGTCGGTGTGTCCTGCTGTAAGTCATGTTCGCGGGCGTCACTGCCGGTGTCAAGGTGCTGCAACCCCTCCGGGTGTATCGGCCCTGAGAGACGTACATGAACTGCGTCTTGCGAGGGCTGGACGTGCAGTGTCGCCGCATAGGTGATTGGCAAGGCGGTTGTGGTTCGGTAGGTATTCGCATCGTCGTGCCGTAGTTGTATGATGCGGCATTGCAGGCATTCATCACGGATGTGGCCTCCTTTGCCATAACCGGCACATATTCGAGTTTGTCCGTCGTAAATGACCACCGAGCGGCAGCCGCCTATAGAAATGTACGACAGGACGTCCCGGGTTAGATCTATTCGGACTTGTCTCACACCATTAAGCACCGTATATGTCGTAAACTGCGCCCATGTCTCGGCTACGTGACCGTGGATTTTTCCGTGACGTCAGCAACATAAAAACCTAAACAGACTACCTACAAAGTCTCAAGTACAAAAGTCAACATAATTCTGTGTGGGGACATTAACATCAACACTAACATCACAGATGAATCCAGCAGCACCTTCATAAACATCCTTCAAAGTTTTGGCATTTCCCTATTGGTCAATAGAGCAACAAGGTTTACTACAATGACCATATGGCCACAAATATGGACAGGGTAAAATGTGATGTAACTGTAAAAGATCTCGTACTACCATACCATCACTGTCAAATAACAACAGTAAAATCAGGCATCGAATCATTCCGAAAACTACAAGCCTACAAACGACATCTACCAGAAATCAAAATAAAAGATTTTTCAAAAAAACTCGCAAAGCAAAGCTGAGATGAAGTGTATAAGAAAACCAATATGAATATGAAATTCTCTAAATTCTCCACATTGTTTAAATCGAACTTTGAAAAGGCATTTCCAAAAGTATGCATGTCTGTATCAACATTTCACAAAAACAGATGGATAACAGCAGGTATTAAGAAGTCTTCCCAAACACTTAAACACTTCAGTTCCATGAAAAAGATTCGCAGTGATTCAGAATTCTTAAATTTCTATAACAGATATAAAAAGATCTATAGGAAAGTGCTGATTGCCTAAGAAAGTCATTTAATGAGAAAATAATATATAATGCACAGAATAAAAGCAAAGCAGTCTGGGATGTTACAAAAAAGGAAACGGGGAGAGGCAAACGAATGCAGAATAACATACTGGTAAGGGAGGGGGATAAGGTGATAAATGATCCACAACACTAAGCAAACTATGTAAAAGAGCATTTTTCAAGTACCGCAGAGAAGTTACAACAAAAAGTTCCCAAAATAAATATAACACCTGTAAATAATGTTGCACTAAATACAATGATGTTACTTCCAACCACAGAGAATGAAGCCAATTAAACTGTTCAGAAACTAAAAAATAAAATGTCAATAGTCTTAGATGAAGTACCAATGTGTGTACTGAAACAATTCATAGGGATTATACAAGGCCCCTTAACAAATATAATAAAAGAATCCTTCACATCAGGGACATTTCCAGAGCAGTTAAAACAGGCAAGATTTGTACCTTTGCTCAAGAAATGTGATGCAGAAGACATAGAAAATGACCAGCCCATCCCCTTCTGTCAGCATTATCAAAAATTATAGAAATGAAAGACAGATTAATGAATTACCTGGATAAATACAATCTTTTAAGCGAATCACAGTTTGGTTTCTCAAGTGGCAAATATACGGAGTCATCCATAGTAGAATTCACAAAAGTTGTACTTGATACTCTTGATAAAGATGAGTGTGTCACAGGTACGTTTCGCATCTTTCTAAGGCGTTTGATACAATCGACCACAAGATTCTATTAAATGAATTAGAAGCATTAGGAATAAGAGGGGTAGCTAATGACTTGTTTCGATCATACCTAGCAGATAGGGTGCAAAGAGTAGAGATAACACACACTTCAAATAGATCTGAACATATAGTAAAACAGAACCAAAGTACATTAATATATTGGTTCCGCAAGATAGCATATTAGGACCAATACTATTCCTATTATACATCAATGACTATACAGTAGTGTTACTCATGGTGAAAAAATTCCCTGCACTGATGACAGCAATATTATACTCACTGAGAAAGCAATAAAACTCCTTGCCAAGAAAGCAAATGAAAGTCTGAAGGAAGTTTATGATTGGTCAATAAGCAATAAAGTGACATTGAACATAAAGAAGACTAATTCCATCAATTTCAATTTGAAGAGGAAAGATGACTGTGTAACAAATACAAAATTTCGAGGACTAAATATTGATTCTCAGTTGAAGTGGTGTGAACACACAAAGGTACTTGCAAACAGGATGTCATCATGTTATGCCCTTAGAATCCTATCATCAGCATGTAACATGCAATGTCTTTTAGTTACATATTATTCGTTTGTACACTCAATTCTTAGATATGGCATTCTGTTTTGGGGAACAAATGCACACAATATGAACACAATTTTCAAACTCCAGAATAGAGCCATAAGAATAATAACAAAAAATAATAGTCGAGCTCATTGAAAGATTTGCTCAAAACACTGGGAATTTTAACTGCTCCATGCGAATACATTTACCAGTCAGTCATACACATAAAAAATAACATTGTTAATTACTGCACAAACAGCTCTGTATATGACCATGCAACAAGAGAAAGACTGAATTTACATTTACCAAGAAAAAATAAACATGAATCTAAAAACAGCATTCTCTACCAAGGAATAAAACTGCACAATAAATTACCCAGAGAGATTAAAGAAATTGTAAAAATACACTTATTTAATAGGGCAGTTAAAAAGAACCTGTTATGCAATACATTTTATATGCTGAAAGATTACTTACATAAAACGGTTTGATAAAAAAATGTTATACTAATAAATAACAATAATAACATCCAACACTCCACATAACGCCTTCACTCTATGTTTTTTTCCTTCTTTCTTCCTTTCTAGACATACTTACCCCCCAAGCTATGCATAGCACAATACTAACACCACTTCCTCTTTCTGAGCTCAACATCTCACTCATTATGGAGGGATGGTGAATCAGTTTTTCAGGACTCAGTTTTTCAGGATATCGAATGGGAAGTTGCAGTACAGAAAACGGCACAGGGAGCATCAGTGTGTGTTTGTGTATGTAGTGAGTGAAGTGTTATGAAACAATGTGTGTATAGAGTGTGCGGTGACTGAGAGTGAGATATGACTGAACAGTGTGGCATTACATTATTTAATAAGTTATTTGTAAAAAAAACATTGTATACCAGGAGTAAATCTAATGATTGTCTGTGACTAGAAGTCTGTAAATATATGTGTATACGAATTAGCTTATTTTAAATTGGTCTAAACTTGTAAATACTTTGACATGTCCTATATCCTTGTAAAAAGAGATCTACGGCTGAATAAAGCTACTACTACTACTACTGCCCCATTGTCTTGTTTCGACGCTGTACAGAGACAGCAGGGATGTTTCTGACCATTATCCTCTTGAAGCACCCAGTTTGCCTCGTTCAAATAACTTCTTGACGGTCTTCACAAGGAGGTAGGTATTGCACATGTTTACAGCTTTTAAACTGGCTGTAAATACGAGCAAATAGCCAAAACTGCGTTTAGAGAAACATCCCTAACATGCAACGAAAGTCATTGACTTTCTAAAAATGCTCCGTATGAAAGATTTGGTCCCTTTGGATGATTTACAAAGAAAACTGCCTTGTGATGATCTCATTTTAAGCTGCAACTGACAAAATCGTACATTTAATTCTCACACTGTTTACCTATACACTGTGCAAAAGCGAACCGATCACAGATTCGAGGCCACTAGCAGAGATATCGCTACCATCGTTACGTTTAAAATTATGGCGTACACTTTCTTGTGGAACTGACTGTAGGTCAGTTGTTGGCGATAACCATTATATTGCTGGCACATAAACGCTCTCTCGTAGCTGAAGACATGAAGTATATTTTTATTGCAATATTAACAGTATTATTAAAACATTATTGCCATTTACTGTAAATATAACACGTTGAGTTGCAGCCAGGGAACGAAAAATGTGATACACATTACGCTTTGGGCCAAAGCATTCTTCAGATGAGAAAACACACATACACTCATGCAAGCAAACACACCTCACGCACACATGACCGCTTCCTCCGGCCACCGTAGCGTGCGTGACGTTTGCTTGCATGTGTGAATGTGTGTGTCCTTTTTTCTGAAGAACGCTTTGGCCAAAATCATAATGTGTAGAAGTCTTTTCGTTGCCCTCTTCTGCAACTCAACGTTCCATCTTTACGGTGAGTAGCGTTCTATCCTTTATTTACATGATACAAAGTGGATATCTCAAGTGGATATCATTAAAACAAAGGCGTTTGTCGTTGCGGCAGAATCTTTTCACGAAATCTCAATCAACAACATTCACGCCGACCAACATATCATAACAAAATAAGGGAAATCAGAGCTCGCACGGAAAGATACAGATGTTCATTTTTGCTACGAGCTCTTCGAGGTTGGAATAATAGAAAATTATTGTGAAAGTGGTTCAATGAACCCTCTGCCAGGCGCTTAAGAGTGGTATTAGGAGTATCCATGTAGATGCAGTGATAGGAATTTCGAAAATTATACTTTGCGGCACCGCCGGTAAATACGAGGGTTGGACCGGCCATGCGTCCTTCAGAAAGTTCCTTTAGGTTTGCTGCTCATCTCTGGTTAGGGAAGACGATTTTTTTTGTGCGACGGACGATTTTACCACCTCGGGTAGTACCAGGATCACGAAAGCACCAGCACCTCAAGCAGAATGTGCGTTTCTCTCATCTGTGTATCTTAACTAAAACAGTGAAAGCAATATGTTACTTAAACTGGCACAATACCATAAACAAAATAAAGCCCCCAAATCCCATAACCGAAATATGCTCACGACCACAGTAAGGACACAGTTCCGGGATATTTTATCGCTTGGTTTAGCTAGAGAAATAAAAGTAGCTCGGTTGTGCCTCCTATATTCTGTATAATTGCGATATTTAGATGGTTCAAATGGTTCAAATGGCTCTGAGCACTATGGGACTTAACATCTGTGGTCATCAGTCCCCTAGAACTTAGAACTACTTAAACCTAACGAACCTAAGGACTTCACACACATCCATGCCCGAGGCAGGATTCGAACCTGCGACCGTAGCAGTCGCGCGGCTCCGGACTGAGCGCCTAGAACCGCTAGACCACTGCGGCCGGCCGATATTTAGAGAACGAAGCTGTAGTGTTACTAGTTAGCTAAGCATAGAATACTGGTCAAAGCTAAGTCAAGGAAAAAGAAAGATACTGAAAATGATGGGAAGGAGACTACGAAAAAAACTTGTCATCCAAACTGGGGACCAAGTAGAAGACGACTTCCTAGACCTTGGCAGCAAAGTAGTGCGCGCATGCCGTCTGAAACAATTAGAACATTTGAACCAGAGAAGCACAGAAAAGGAGGGCATATTTTACTAAAAGATATCTGACAGTGTCAGACAGAGGTCTCAATTTCTTAACGGAAATTCGAGGATGAACGCATAGATCACGCTATTAAAATCAAAGTTTATGCGGACGTCGCTAATGACGATAGCAAAAGTGTAGAGAAGTAATTTTAGAGAACGATGCTGAAAATTAACTGATGGAAATGAGTAGCTTCTTCATAGAATCTACGAGGAATGTACTATGTGTAGAACGGTAGCTACGATAAGGCACCAGCTGACAGAAGATCAGTGAAAACCCTATGTAACTTCAAATATATTAGTTTTATTTTAAAAAAAACGGTTCCCATTATTTGTTTTGATTCTGGCGACCGGTTGCTGTCCTGATAACATTAACAGCCAGTTCATGGAGCTGCTGAGTACAATAGTAACTACTGCAACTGTACCGATAGGTACTATTCAATGGTTGCTCATGTACTCTGGAGCCTCTGGTCTGAAGATCGTCATTTGGACAGAATCCGGTTATCGAAACCAAAAATAAATAACTTATTGCGATTGCTTATTATTAAAACTCTAAGTAGGATCGCTGTGTCCCACTATAACGTCAAAAACTGTTAATAATAATGAGTCGCTGAGTGCAAAATTTTGTAAGTGAAGACAGAGATTGGAATATATGTAACTGATGACATTAGGAGTAAATGGGAAGAAGGTGTTAGCAATGAGGGAAGTTGGGGCCTCTCCAGGTACACAGTATCACAGAAAAAAAAGGCAGAACAAAAGAACTCTTTAAATTTTTGAATTCGCCGTCAGAAGAATTTGACGTAGAGGAGTAGTTTAAGACTTCTTTTTACAATAAGACGAATGTACTGTTGGTATGGTTGCCTTCGTGTCGTTTTACCGACATAACATTCTACGGAGGTCCTACTTGGCATTAATGAAAACGGTATTTGCTGTTGATAGTGCCCTTTCTCTATTAAGGAGAGAACTTACTTGACACGCCCATTAATTTGTAAATCATGTAAATAAAATAATAAAGATGTCATTGTGGTCAAATCTGCTTTCTATATTTGCTACTGTTTGTAAAGTATTCATAACAATTCGCATATTGAAAATGAAGAAACTTCATTTATGTCTCAGTGTCTGTATTCTCTTTAGTATTATTACAAGCGCTTAAATCCATTTATGTCCGTACTTAACACTCAACACTTGCAGGCCATGTTAATCAGAAATATCGTAGGCCAAGCACAACAGAAAAATTTATGATCATCACGAAAATCAGTAAACGTGGATGTCTCATCACTTTTTAACGAAACTGCAGCATACACAAGCATAAATACACAATAAACTGGTATGTATTGACTAAATGATTATTGAAAACCAGTCAGTACACAAAACAATTGAAAAAATCATTTAAAAATTACTTTTCCCATCTCTCTCCCTCTATATCTCTCTCTGTCTCTCCCTGTCTTTGTCTCTCTCTTGCACCTATCGCTTCAAGTCACGTATCTCTCTTCCGTCCTATCTCCACCTCATTACCAACACACTCACTGTTCCCCTACTATGCATTCAAAGTTCACTACCTTTTCTCATCTTTGCCCTACTCTTCAGTCCTCTCGTTACTCACTCACTCTTCATTTATGTCTTCAATACCTACACTACTTCCCCATATCACTTACACAACAATTAATAAATATTAACAAACAGTGTGATATAGCAAACCATAGAAGGAGAGAGCGTTTTCAGATCAATTTAATACCAAAAGCAGCTATTAAGTTGGCAACACTACGTACACAGAACATGCAGAGGCAAATACATCCAGGGGCATCCAAACGAACGCTAATGGTACTACACTGATACACGGGACTTGTGGTATGTTCTGGAAGGTGACAGGTGACAATGAGTTACCGCCCTAGCATAGATCACTGTAACTAGTAAACCTTCCACTTGACTACCTGCCCCATGCCCCTGATAAATTGATTTAGCTCTTCAACTGCGTTTGTTGCTGATGGCCTGCATCAGAGATTCTCACAATTTATCACTCTACATGAACGGTTAAATATTATTAATGAAATGGTGGCCCTTAATTATTTTAGTCAACTGTTGATAATGATTAATATATCACCACGGTACTGATCTTTTGTAAAAGTTAGCCGGCCGGTATGGCCGAGCGGTTCTAGGCTCTTCAGTCTGGAACCGCGCGACCGCTACGGTCACAGGTTCGAGTCCTGCCTCGGGCATGGATATGTGTGATGTCCTTAGTTTAGTTAGGTTTAAGTAGTTCTAAGTTCTAGGAGACTGATGACCTCAGAAGTTAAGTCCTATAATGCTCAGAGCCATTTGAACCATTTTTGGAAAAGTTATGGCACAAGTTCATTGATTCTAAATAGGACAAAAATACATGTTAAGAGCGATTAGAAAAATAAAACGTGATCTGATGGTAGCACAAATATGGAAAAAACAGTGAACACTCACCCGCATGGCGGCTGGTAGGCGAACACTAGGGTTTGTCTCACTGAAGTACTTACTCTGGCTCAAAATATGCATAACGCAATCAGAAATTACTGACTCTGAATAGACTTGAAGGATTAATTGTATTCAGAAGTCATACTACGTTGGTACAGCTGAGAACAAGTGGCGAAATTGTGACTCTGTTTGTCGTAACAAGCGGAGCAGCAATACAATATCCCTCTTCAAGATGAGGCGTTATCTCAGCTGACAGTCGTGGTTCAAACGCCTGCAGAGCAGTGATGTGCAGCCTCTGTAGGAAATATGCAAAGTCGCGCCTGGCGATTTGTTAGAAGGATCGCAATTACACTCTAATGGTGCCCTGAAATCTCGGCAGATTACAGCGTGTTACACTCCTGTTCGCCACTCATACCATCACATATACAGCAGTGAGCACAAGGAGACCAAACGCCAAGGGGGCAGACATTGCCGTCGACACAGCGAGTTTTCCGAGACAAGTGAGATCTAAACTTTTCGTACAGCTAAGTCCTCAACACAGTCTCCCCAGTCAATACCAGTGATAGAGCGAAGTCACGCTGAGAACAAGTGTACCAAGCGCAATCCACACATAACAAAAGTCAAGACCAGAACCACTACACACCGGAGTCTGAATCGGTTCAAAATCGTTCAAATGGCTCTGAGCACTATGGGACTTAACATCTGAGGTCATCAGTCCCCTAGAACTCAGAACTACTTAACCCTAACTAACCTAAAGACATCACAAACAACCATGCCCAAGGCAGGATTCGAACCTGCGACCGTAGCGGTCGCGCGGTTCCAGACTGAAGCGGCTAAAACAGCTCGGCCACAGCGGCCGGTAGTCTGAATCAGAAGACCCAGTTTTTCCTCTCCTCACTTTCCATCAAACCTCGGTAAACTCACCAAAACGCCACCGCGCACGACCCCAAAGGGGTTTCGTGACAATCGCAAAACTTCACTAACTCCATGTCTCCCCTCTAACTCGCTTGCTCTACTCATCATTCAATCCTAAACAAAGTTAACAATATTCTTCTCTTTTCAGGAGAAGCAGCCAGTTCCTCAACTGAGTCGTTTTACTCACCACGAAATGTGTAGAGCTAGAAAAAATAAAGGCGACAGTAGGCGAACATTATCAATGGTACGCGACGGAATGCCTCAAAAATATGCCAGCATATGACACGTGTTGATATACGCAAACATCGGGCATTAAGTTTCATAAATAAAAGATCACACCTCAGTATGCTTTGTGACGAACTGTTTTTAGATCCACAAAGGAAACGAAAACTGTAATTACGTTTAATTGCAAATAAGACATGGTGCTTTACATGAGTGAAACGAAATGTATTTGGAGTAACAATTGCGTGTTTCCTCGTAGCTACACAGACGATATTTAAAAGACATTGAACATTTAGATGTTTCTTTATGCGGTGGCTATCTGGGAATAGGGAAAGCCGGTTTGGTACAGTAAATGTTAATCCTGCCAACTGTCGACCTGAACATCCAGTTCAAAGCTTGTTATACACACGAAGAATGGGAGAAACTTGACGATACAGTTGTTTCAGGTTCTGTGGTCCCTTTGCGTTTGGTATCTGGCAGTTAATTTGTCCGTTACTCTACCTCGTCTCCATCCGCTCGCTACGGGCTTTCCATTATGTCTATTGAGCGACATCGACGTGCCGTAATTGTGCGAGACCTCCAACACTGGCTCCTAGCTGTGTAGCAGAAGCATATTAATCTGAACTGATGGTGATAACAAGGGATTAGATCGCGCTTGAAGCTGGACCACGCCACACACAGCGGCTGTGGCTGTGGCGGATCAATTTGCCAGCCACACATGCCCCGCAACTCTGAGTCAAACTCTCTCTCTCTCTCTCTCTCCCTCTCTCTCTCTCTCTCTCTCTCTCTCCCTTTCTCTCCCTCTCTCTGTCACTCTTGCAGTTTAATTACATTATGCGGTGAATGAAAACGTACAGCCCAGAGCGCTTCAGTGTACGGTAGGCATAGGCGTTCTGTACATGTCGAAGAAGTTATCGGCTATACACTGTGTACAATTAAACAAATACACCTACACACATACACACTACGTTTCCATATTTATCTCTGTGACACATTTTCTCAGATTAAAAGTAAAAATACCTGGCTCACATTTTCGGGAGGACTCCCTTCGTTATCACGTAAATATAGGAATTCGCAGTCCCCTCCCAAATGTTAGGAAACGTCCCCTCTTCCCACTTTTACAGCTTGCTTGTTATTTATCTATAATTTTGGGAAGGGAATGGAAAGTACTAAAAATATATTTTAGTAAACTAACAGCTGGTTACTAGACTGAATATCTGTTTATTAAGAAACTAAATTACAAATATATCTTGCTCGTAGTTTTATCAGATTTTCACTTTATATTGGACCTGATAACCAAAAGGGATGTGTTTCTCTCCATGTGGTGTGCATTAGTAGGTCTAAAAAAAGAGGAAATGCTACCATTTCTACTGCGTTTACTTTTAGAGAGATTTCCCTGACGATGATATATGCTTAAAGAATAAATATATTTGTGAATCCCGTCTTGATCAAAATGTAATGTTACCGTACTCTGTTTTCTCCATATCATTACACTGGCGTTATACAGTCAACAGTCCACTGTACAACATAAGTGTTATCTGACCCTCGTGGTAGGTAAAGGTGAAATTTTTCTCAATAAACGTGCTGTTTTTACAAAGACAAGAAGCTTGGCAGCACATTTCATTGTTCGTGTTGTTGTCTATTTTTCATTGGCATGCAGCATGTTATGCGGAAAGTAATAACGCTATATACTGTTCTGTGAATGAATACGTAAATCAACAAATGTTTTTAGTTGAATGTAAATATTATTCGTCTACTTTTCACACTATTTGTTATGGTTATTTGTTTCACAATATTTACATCATATTTTGGTTTCCCTCTTCATGAAAAGCTTCGTGTCTCAACAGGTAGAACGAACTACATAAAAATTAATATAAAAAAGATGTTACCTGCAGGTGAATGTGCCAAACACAAAGCATAAAAAAACTGAGGCAAAAACTCAGTCTTGAATTCTACAAGTTTTACCTATTGCTGTCACGTTATTCGGTCCCTTCAGTAACAGAAGATACCAGAAATATAGTAAAAGAACATCTAAACAGTATTGAAAAATAAGCAAAGGGAAAAAAAATTCAGTAGGCTCATGTATCAATACATGCCAACTGTCACTATAATCATGTGCCACACTAAACATACTTAAAAGGCTGAGCAACATCAGACACATATCTCTCACAAAACCAGTACCTCACATACGAAGATAGTCCTAGTTAGAATGAAGGCAAGCGTATAAGCAACAAGATTGAGTAAAATTTATTCAGAGAATGTCAATATCTAATACTATAATAGAAAAAGAACATAGCTCAAATTTCATCCAACAATTAAGCTCTCACATAAACAAGGTCTACCCAACGATTAAATTTTACCAATGACAGGAGAGAGATACTGTTGTATCGTGTCTGTTCGTCTAATATAGAGTGCGTAAGAAACCTGCTTTCTCGAATCGCTAGATAACAATTCAAGCAAATCGTATAAATGAATTTTATTTACAGAAAATAAATCACAATACTTAACTTTGAGAAATTTACAATGATGTGTTGCAAACAGAGGGCGACATGCAACATAAGCAGTCTCTTAAGTATATACAGTTCGTAATACAAGATAAGTAATACAGTTCCTAAGTCGGTGCTATAGAAGTGCCTATTCCTGATGCCGCAGTCGAAGGCGACGAACTGGGCCGCGGCCAGGCGGCCTAGCGGCCTACAGGCCCTTGCTGTCTCGGTGTTGTCCAACAGAGGGGTCCGTCAGCGTAGTGCTGACTGACGTCTTCTTCACAGTCCTCTGTGCTCTAACGTTCCCGACAGGCGTGCCGGAGCTTGACTTACGCCGGAACAGTTACAGATATTCAGATAAATATATGACGAAACTTCACGTGAATGAAACATGATGAAGATACTAAACCACGAAGACAAAATAAAACTGGCAAGGAAATATTGAACAAAACAAGCAGATCATCTGAAAGAGGAAAACACAATACAAACTACAAAATGGTTAATTCAACTTAAATAAAAGCTTTCATAGCAATGAATTCAAGATATACACTAACCTATAATACTAAAGTTGGTCACAAGGTTGAATGGAGATCAGTCTACATCACTGACAAAGAACTGTTAGTGCATATGTACCACAAGACAACTAGTCTTTACCTGTATAAAATAATGCACAAATAGGTTTACTAAAGGGTACATAAAATGATCATCGAGGAAAAGTACTATTTTAAATACGCTCTAGTAGTGCAAGAAAAAATGTTAAGCAGGTACACTCTCGGATCTGACAGATATACCGAGATTATATATGGAGATGGACAGAGATAGATAGACAGATAGATAGATAGAGAGAGAGAGAGAAAGAGAGAGAGAGAGAGCGAGATAGAGGAGGAGTAGATGGACAGAGAGGTCGAGAAATGGGCAGAGGGACGGGGAGGGGATAGAAAGAACAAAGAGGACTGGGTGTTGCAGGAGGTAGGTTGAAGCTGGAGAGAGGTAGTGAGTAGATGGAAAAGTAAGAGGGTGTGAGGAGGCAGGTGACAGATGTAACCACTGTGTGGTGGAAGAGGGAGATGGTATGAGGTACAGGGTGTGAACTGGTAAGTGGAAGAGGGAAAGAAAGTGATATAGCAGGTGGAAGAGGGGGAGAGAAATAGGAGGGATAAGGTCGAATAGCAGGACAGATATATATTTCTGCTCATTTCTTTATGTCCTTATTTCAACAAAATTTGTTATGTTTATACATGACTCACTTTTTGTAGAAAAGTAGTACGGGAGTAAGACACCACTACTACCCCCAGGGATGGGGATGGGAATGAGATGAGGGTGATACATAAAAGTATTCTATCACAATTTGTTGGTATTTACTTCCTGTACACGTCTGCTTTAAATTTATGAAGCGCATTAAGTCTCTTATTCGTGCTGTTCATTGTGTCAGCTACGTCGTGAGAATGAGTAATGACCCATTGTAAGCGCAGTTAGAGAGGAAAGATGATGCTTCGTGACTGAATACCGTATATTGCAGATAAAGTTAATATCCTCTCTAGGCTCGTACGGTCTAAAAGATTAGAGATTTAGACAGATGTCCCGATGTATGTGACATACGCGGATGAAGGCCGCGGACTACAATTTATAAAATTCTGAATGTATTAGTGAAATGTGTGTGTGTGAATGCGTGTGTGTGTTTAAAAAGGATTCAATTACTCTAATAAGAAGTGATAAGAAAGACTCGATATTTCAGTGGTATACGAAATGAAATATGTAAAGGGTACAAAAACGTTTCTGAAGTTTCTAATGCTATCTGACTAAACAGTTCTAAAGTAGTTACACAGCACTAGTTTCGTATAAATGAGGGCAAATGAAGGGATAAGGGTCTGTATATCTCAAAGTAACACAAGTGAGTAACTTCATGACCTGCACTCTCACTGCTGACAAGACTACTGGCTTCTTGAATTTCAATATTGACGTCAGTGAATGCATTTGACTATTAGAAGCATTGACTCAGTCACTATTGAATGCACCATTATTGCCTTGAGTGACATCTGTTAACAAGATATCTGAATCAGGTTGTTACACGATCCCAGATTCTTGTGTTCTTTCCTTACTTTTTCAACGAAACAAAAAAAAAAAAAAAAAACTGAAAACAGCCTTTCGTTAACATCAGTAACCATCCAATGAAGAAATACTACAGAAAAGCACATATCGCAAGAAGCACTGAAATTTTGTTAAAATATCGTCGTAGAATCGAAATATTCAAAAATGTCTTGCAAAATCTTCACCAAAAGCAATCTCTGGCCATCTACAACAAACAGAACATTTTCAGCAGTTCTTCATTCTATTCAACATCGTGTAGTACACAATATTCTTAAGTCCAAACAAACATTCACAGAATCAGCATATAGATAATGGAAAGAAATAAATTATCATTTGCTCAGCATATTTCACATGCCTGAACTATGCAGAAATGCTGCCTCAATTAGTTCTGTAGAAACAACCTTTCGTTACAAGTCAGCCACGATGGGCAGTTTGCGCGGTTGAGGGGGTAGAATTTTTTCTAAGTTCACCATTTCAAACACGAAACTTTAATTTTCCAGTAAGAATTGCACTCTAAATGGCCACCGAATACTACCAGTCTTCGTATAAAACTTATTGATTGCCAGATAACATTTTTCTGTTGGGACCTACTGAAGTACACAACAGCCCTTAACTCTTCCCATACCATAGTATAAAAATATATATCCATGATGACGCATAACATGAAAAATAACATTGTCATTTTAGAAGAGTTCTCGTCTTAGCAGAACATATTAATCTTTCCCAGAGGGGTACATAAAGTGGAAATACCTGAGAAAACTTCAAAGGAAATTTATTAACTCACTTCCAGAAACAAAACTAGTGCCCACATATGGAGCAGAAACTGTACACTTTCTTGTTTCACAGGTAGAGGAAAATTTTTCACTGTGTTTTCTGCTTTAAAAAAGAAAAAAAAACGTTTGTTTGCAACTTACTGTCACCAAATACTGCTAACGTCTTATACTGCATTAATATAGATGTTAGTTCACATCGGAAATGAAACACAAATAAACTGTACTCAATATTATACCACAGTAAGAAGCTCCACTGTAACATCACTGATTTGTTATCATTCTTATACCAAAAAATGTTTAATTATTAGATTCCACAATCGTTAATCTTGAATAAATGTATATATCCAACATTGACGGAAAGGTATTTGTGTACACGAATTCATCTGAACCCACAAGAAAAAGAGGTACAATTAAAACGTGCTGAACATGACAGACTACATTGCTCTAAGAATATTAATAAAAAAAACTGCAGTAAAGTATTAGTCATGAGACCACAAGAAATTTATCATGACAGATTACAATAAGAATTTAAGATGTATTGATGATACCAAACGCTTCAACTAGTCTTATAGAAAGTGATGGGGAAGCTATGATATTACTGTGACATGGAATATGAAATATGTAATGATCATGAAGAAGTTTCTAACGCTGACTCGAATAAACAGATTTACCGTAACCGCACACATTCATATAAATGTTTACAACGTAAGAGATGTAGGCCCGAAAACTTCCAAGCAACTCAAGGACATTAGTGGATAACTTATTGAAAACAATAAGTGTTCTATAACAGATGTTAGCTTGTCACCTACAGCTATCGGCTGTGGAGGGGAACTGTTACCCCAAACATGTACACATCAGTTCAGAGTAAATGCAATAATTAACTATCTGGAAAGTCATCTAATAGTGCTCCAATATCTGTTGTACGTGAAATGATAATTCATTGACACATTTTTATCATACGTAACACGCAAACGAGATTGCAAAAATATCAGAATCGATAAGTAGGGAGAAGAGAAAAAGTCGCACTTGGAGGTCGTCGCGCGATTGCTCATCAAGTTTCAGGACTAAAGCCTATCTACCAAAATCACATGACAGTGGGATCTTTTATATTGCATGCATATGTCTGCTAACCGTGCAGTGCACAGCCAATACTTGACCTGTCAAGTTTATGTAGAACGGCTTCCCAATGACCTGGTACAGCCCACAGACAAGCTTCTGCTGCTGAGTGACACCCGGATCAGAATGGTTTTCGTCGAGGTCGTCCATGAACTGCACATACTCCACAAACAAATAACGCCATTGTTAAAACCATTCATCAATCACTTCTGTGAAGAACCCGTGCTACTGCAAGGCAGTGATGTCTCAAGACTAGTTACTGAAATGTTGCACGATGAGGAACTGCATCCATATCTTTGCATGTTAACGCAACACTAGTGGTGAGAAAGCCGCATTCTAAGTGTACATTTCTGTGAATGACTTCTGCACCAAGTGGGAGATAACGAACATTTTCTAAATAACGTGATATGGAGAGTGAAATTTCTGTGCTGGAATCGGGGGAAAACTGCTTTTGGGCTGTTGCCTATTGCTAGAAAAGTGGAATGCGCCGCTATTGCAATACTTTACCTAGTAAATTAGAAAACGTTCCACATGCTATTAGCGACAGCTATGGTTTCAGCGTGCTGGTGCACTCCCACATACTAGAATAAATGTGCGTAACTTTTTAAATGAAGCATTTGCAGGGATATGGATTGCTCATAGACGACCACTGTTGTGGCCATCACGTTCCCTGGGCCTTCTCTGAAGGAACAAGTAGATAGTACTCCATCCATGGATGAACACAATATCAGGCGTGCATGCTGCCTAGGCAGTGGCAGATAAAGTTGTTTTGCGTAAGGTGCAGCAAAGCACGATCCCGTGAGTGGCGAAGTGTTGCAAATGCAAGGTGGTCGCTTTGAACATGTTATCTAAAGTGAACGTTGCATTTACATGCGTGTAGCGGCCCAGTGGAGATAAGCATGACGTCAAAATACAAAATGATATTATTGAGCATAGCATAATATGCAGTCTAGTGTAGCAGACCTATTTTTCTTATTGTACTTCATTTTTTACAGGTGATGCTATTATATACACTATTATATCCTATTGGCTTTTATTTGTATCGTGAACGAAACATATTTGTCGTTTCGTCTGTAAGAGTTTCACGGTATTTATTAATGTTTACGCAAACGTAAGATTAACAGGAAGAAATACAATACTGGAGGTGCAAACTGGATTTAATTTGATGCTTTAACTGAAAAAAGTAGTTCTGTGGGGACGTGACTCGACCATCAGTGGGTCTGGATATTCTCTCCCCACAGCATTGCGTCCTGTCACAAGCTAATGCGACAACTCCGGAATAGAGTAGAATACATGCTACCCGTTCTTGGCCACGGTTCACGTAGTTTCGGCGTTGCCAGGACCTATTTCTTTAACCGCGTTTCTCTTAAGCCTATTGGTGGGACTATGTTTTGATAGATACACTTTTGTCTTGAACTGGGTTAAGGAATCGCAAGCCGATCTCCACGTGCGGCATTTTTTCTTCACCCTGCATACTGAAGCTGACTAAGTCGGTATGTAACAGACAGTTGTAAAATAAATCTAACAGATGCTGGAAAAGGGAACTACTTGTTGAGGAAATGAAAGGGCCGACAACCAGGCGCCTTACAGGAGGTATAAAATACGGGGAGCGAACTGTTATCAATAATTGTACAGTAACCACACTGAAGTTAAGAGACTCAGCGGACATGAAAGGTAGCAGTAACTGAGAAAGGAATGAGACAGGGTAATAGCCTGCTTGTATTCAGCCTGCACATTGAGCCAGGAGTGAAAGAGATTAAGGAGTTATACATCAGGGAGAAAGCATTAAAACTTTCGGGTTTGCTGATGACTTTGAAGTTACAGGGTGACAATTATTTGAAATATATGAAAAAAACGTAAATTATTTACAAACTACAGCGTGCACGCGCTTTATTCAACTTGTAAACGTCGCTACAGATATGCTGGTTTAGGTTATGGCATGTTCGATGTGCCTGCCATCACTGGAGAAGATGTGGCGGAGACGAATTGTGAAACTGCAAGACTCGCTGAAGTGTCGGAACATCGATGCTGTCGATAACCTCCTGAATGGCTATTTTCAGCTCAGCATTAGTTTTTGGGTTATTGCTGTACACCTTTTCTTTAATATAGCCCCGAAAAATGTAGTCCAGAGAAGATGGCGGCCAATCGAGGCCCTTGCCTGTGGCCTCTGGGTACTACAGAGCCAGAATGCAGTCCCGAAAGGTCTCCTCCAGGACATGACTCCCCTGCTTCGAGGGGGTAGAGCTCCGTCTTGCATGAACCAAATCATGTCAAAATCAGTGTCACTGTGGATAACTGAGTTGAAAACATCTTCCAAAACCTTGATTTACCATTCGGTAGTCCACGTGCAATAAAGGTATATCGTACCGGTTATTCTGTGACTGGACATTGCACACCGCACAGTCACCCGTTGAGGATGAAGAGACTTCTCTATCGCGAAATGTGGTTTCTCAGTCACCCAAACGCGTCAATTCTGCTTACTGACGAACCCATCCAAATAAAAGTGGGTTTCGTCGCTAAACCAAACAGTGCTTACGCATACAAATTACCATCATGCTCCGCAGCCAACCATGCAGTTTCAACGTCCTAATACAAACTTTTCAGAAGTTACGACAATTTTATTTCATATAGTTCAATAATTACCCTGTATGTCAGAGACAGCACAGGACTTCTAATAGCAGTTGAGTGAAATAGATAGCGTTTTGAATGAAGGTTATACGGCGACTATCAACAAAGTTAGTGGATTGTAGTCCAATTAAATTAATTAATGCTGGGGATGGCAGATTATTAAACGAGATGGAGAAAGTAGTACATGAGTTTTGCTATTCAGGCAGCCAAGTAACTGATACCAACTCAAGTATTCAGGATATAAAGTCCAGACTGACTATAGCAAGAAAGTATTTCTGAAAATGAGAAATTTGTTTACACCAATTATAAATTGAAATGTTAAAAAGGTGTATGAAGGTATTTCTCTGTAGTGTAGCCTTCTTCGGAAGTGAAATATGGAGGATAAATAGTTCAAACAGGAAGAGAATAGAAACTTCTGCAGTGTCGTGTGAAGAGTTTATGGCTAGATTGTGTGACTAATAGGAAGGTGCTGACTCCGAACGGGAATAAATGAAATTCACGGCAAAACCTGACTAAAAGAAGAAATCGGTTCGTGGGACGGATTTTGAGGGATCAAGAATTAGTCGGTGCAGTCATGAAGGACAGTGTGTAGAGTAAAAATTGAATTTGGGAACCAAAGTTCGAATACAGAAAGCAGTGTCTAACAGACGTATGTCGCATCAGTGATGCCGAGAAGTGGCTTGCACTGGAAAGACAAGCAGGGCGTGCTGCTGCGAAGCAGTCTTTGACATGAAAATCCAAACGGAAATATAGTAAATAATCGCAACAAAGCATGCTGTTGTAAAACCTTCTCGAAATACTCGTCAAAACCCACGAACTGAAAAGGGGGAATACTTAAGAACATAATAAAATAATGCAATATGTGTTTTACGTGTAAGGTATGTATAGTGATGCTGATGTAAGAACCTTTACTAATACCGGAAGCATTAAAATTAACTATACGTAAAATAGTTTCAACTTCAGCTAAGGTAACATCAAAATATGATAAGTATTATTTGAACAACTTTGGAAGGCAAAGTGAAAATTCGACCAAGCAACTGTAATTTCACATTAAACTAAGAAACCCAATTAGTCGTAGCTAAACAACTATATAGAAATACCACCTCTATTATAGACGAGAGAGTGGAAAGTTGCAACCAATCGTACTACCAAAGTATATAGTTTTGCGGAAACTGTCAATTAAACTGAAGACAGTAGCTTCACTACTATTTCATTATCGGGTACTGCCTCAATTGTATGGCAAGGTAAGAAAAAAATATAATGATGATTGTATAAAAATGACGAAATGAGGAAGAGGAAAGTGCTTTTCGCTTCAGATCGAAATGCCAAATAAATTCGTTAATGGTGAGGTTGAAGGTGTGGCTGGTTCTGCTGGTAACTCAATATACTGGAAGGTGATGCACAGTAACTGTTTGATCGACGATGCCCGCAATCACGTCATTCACCGATAATATATGGACCTGATTGCTGTTGTGGTGTACTTAATCGCTCTAGAACATTACAGGTCGCAGTAATTAACCGGGAAGATGGATGTATCGTTCTTCGCAGAACATTCATCGTAGCATATCTAAAACAAGTTCAATTTCCTAAAGATCAGTGTAATATGAATTACATATGGTGTGTTATACTGTGAGATGTTAAACAATAAAAATAATGGAAGAGTTGCTGTGTCGCTGTGTTCAGTAATCACAGCTGACGTATTTTATCGTAAAATGTAGTGACGATATTCAGTGATGTGATACTGCAAATGTATCGCAAGCACAACATAAAATCACTAAAATTCTTATTTAGGTGTTATTTGTCATACTCACTTCTCCGAGTTATTTTTCGTAATCGATTTGCCGATACGTGTTTCATCATAATAAATATCCTGCAAGTACAGATCACCCTATCCAGCAATACATTAGTCGGAAAATTCAGCACAGATTGGCATTAAATTAAACGTTAAATAATGACATTAACTGCCACTCCTAATTATTTTCTTTTTCGCATTACATATAACTTTAGAAAAGTACGGAGAGTGACGACGGAAATCGGGGTAGGAGTTTGCGCTAATGATGGGGACAATAAGTTACTAAGCAGCCTCTTTAAACATTAGTATTAATGATAATTTCTGCGTGTGAAGAGGATGAACTTTCTAGACATGTCGACCCTACCTTAGGTTATAATACATAGATAATTATGTTGTTATTGTCTAGGTATCATCTGAGTGCAGAATCGTAAGCAAATTACCAGTCTGTAAATTCCATTAGGTATCATTTAATAGAGGCTAATAATTAATTCACGCGCTTATATTACATGTCACTAGCAACGTTTTCAGACGCAGATATTTTACACATACTGTTACTACATTTTTGGTAATAAGCAACAGACGAAAATATAATAGATGTAAATCTATACTAAAATGGAGCTATTGAGATACAGAAGTTCATTTAGCCAAGCCGCATTGATAACTAAGGTCAAATATTCAATACTCAGGAAAAGAACGTACATGAAATATATGAAAAATGTAGACGCATTCAACTGGCGTATTTCAGTGACTGTTCTCCAGGTATACATTTTAAAATCCCAACATTTGGCGATTATAGCGTCTGGACATAAGGCCTACACATCCAGACAGAAATAATTAATGTGGAAAGGGCTGGTATTGCAAGTTAAAAATCTTATTAACCGTCTATATACGAGAATAAATAAGTTAAAATAACAGTTAATGCTACATCCCCGCCATTAACTAATAATATGTTTTCTCTTATGTACAAATCAGAATAAAGGAACGGAAAAGTTAGAAGTATTGCTGTAGATATGTATATTAAATAGTAGGGTCTCTCTTGTCTTATCTATAATCTGATGTTCAGTGGACTCATCTGCTTCTTGACCGAACATGTTCTGATGTGCAGGTGAAAATATTTGCGATTGGCTTCTTGTCTGCGTTGTTTGACGTTCCAATAAAAGCCCAACTGCAATCTGCGAAAACGCAGACCATCTACCACTGAAGAGACACTGCAGTCGTAGCATGCCAAAATGCACTTGAAGAAGTTTATCTGATTTTCTAGCCATTAAAATTACAACAGGAGAAAGGACAGAAAACAACGAGATTGTACTCATCTTGCGTTCACAGCGCAGTAGGAAGAATAAAAGTTTTTAACCGTACATGATTCCAGGGTATACTGTGTGCAAATTTTGTACACACAACTGCCTACTCTAACAGCAACGTCGGCTGTAACTGACAAGAGAACCTCCCCATCGCACCCCCCTCAGATTTAGTTATAAGTTGGCACAGTGGATAGGCCTTGAAAAACTGAACACAGATCGAGATAACTGGAAGAAGTTGTGTGAAACTATGAAAAATTAAGCAAAATATACAAACTGAGCAGTCCATGCGCAAGATAGGAAAGATCAAGGGTAAAGCGAGTTCAGGAGCGCCGTGGTCCCGTGGTTAGCGTGAGCAGCTGAGGAACGAGACGCCCTTGGTTGAGGTCTTCCCTCGAGTGAGAAGTTTTCTTTCTTTATTTTCGCAAAGTTATGATCTGTCTATTCGTTCATTGACGTCTCTATTCACTGTAGTAAGTTTAGTGTGTGTGTTTTGCGACCGCACCGCAAAACCGTGCGCAGAGTAGACGAAAGGACGTGCCTCTCCAATGGGAACCGAAAACCAAGTCCTCCACAGGAAAACACATCTGATATATTCTATACGACACTGGTGACGGCATGTGCGTCACACGACAGGAATATGTTGTCGACCCACCTAACTTGTACACTTGACGAAGGGGTAAAAAGATTCTTCTACCTCGTCCGATTTAGGTTTTCTTGTGGAAGTGATAATCACTCCCAAAAAACTGATCGCATCGGACGGACGGACGGACGGACAGACAGATAATACTTGTCTGAAAATAAAAAATTGAACTTTTCACTCGAGGGAAGACATGAACCAAGGATCTCTAGTTCCGCATCTGCTCATGCTAACCACGGGACCGCTGCCCTGCTGCGCTAACATTATCCTGAATGTTGCCTATCTTGCGCATGGACTACTCAGTTTGTATATTTTGCTTATTGTTTTCATAGTTCCACACAACTTCTTCCTGTTTTTTCGATTGATCTGTGTTCAGTTTTTCAGGGACTATCCACTGTGCCAACTTATAACTAAATCTGAGGGGGTTGCGATGGGGAGGTTCCCTTGTGAGATTTACATCAGGTCGATCTGAGCTTAGATGAGAGGAAAGACGACATCAGTCAATGCTGTTTCGTTTCAATGACAGAGCTGATGAATCGCAGCGACACCAAAGCGGTTGTGTGTTGGTCTCTTAGTGACCGATGACCCATATTTTCACTGGGCGCGGGATGCAAAAAAAAGAGCCTGCCAGGGCAACAAACGTATATCCTCTGCATCGAAGTAGTTCAGGACAGCAAAGACAACATGCTGTTTTGTGTTATTTTGTTGAAAAGCACCTCTGAGGCCTCGACCTAGCGGGCCGGCGCTGTGGTTAGCACACTGGACTTGCAATCGTGAGGACGACGGATCAAACCCGCGTCCGGTCATCCATATTTTAAGTTTCCCGTGATTTCCCTAAATCACTCCAGGCAGATGTCGGGATGGTTCATTTGAAAGGACACAACCGATTTCCTTCACCACCCTTGACACAATCCGAGCTTTTGTTCCGTCTCTAATAATCTCGATGACGACGGGACGTTAAACCGAATCTACCTTCTTTCCTTTCGGAGGCCTCGAAGACAGAGTACACCCAGTGGTCGTGACAAAGCAGAAACGTAATACCTGCACTGCAAATTAGCTGTTATATTAATCATATGTTATGGTATCGAGTACCCAGTTGTATTCACTACCGCCACGCTAGATGATGGGCCGATTTGGCGATGATGGACGTAAACCAGGAACGTTTGTGGTCTTCGAAGACTCTACAAGTGGATACACTCACAGTGATGGTGTTTGCAGAAACGTGACTCATCCGAAAATACGACGTGGCTTTTCTTCTGTATTCAGAACTGTTACTGGGTGCGCTACAGTCTGTGGGTCTGTCTATGGTGCCACGTCAAATGAGGTCACTACATTGGAGGCTGCACTGAAGCCGATAAGATGGTCGCTAAACTGACGATCCATGTTGCATCACATGTTCTTAAACCTTTTCTTAGCAGAGACGCATTTATTTATTTGTAGGTAGAGAAACCTTATCCAATTCAGAGCAGTCTCCTTGATAATGTATGCAGTCCTTCCAGCACTCCCACCGTAGTTTGAAATGCTTAAGGAACACAACTTTTGGAATGGTGATCAGCCGGGTCGTCACATTCCGCATGGTATCTTGTCTAGAGTCCGTGAAGTGAATTAGCAAATTCACGACACAGTCAGATTTTCCTCTCGCTGAGCTGTTCGCACCACTGCTCCTAGTTCAGTTCAGTCCCACCAGGGGGTCTTCACATCGACTAGTTGGACAGTAGACAGTCTGACGTCCGGAAGAGAATCGGCCACATCTTCTGGCAAGTAGGTCTGGATTGCAGTTGGAAGCAGTTGACCAGTCTTCAGGGCGTCGCTGGGAGCCTTGCATTGGCACGATGGCCAAGCATGTTTCCTATTGGCGGGGCTGGCCACGGATTTTCTACTGGCGGCGCTGACCAAAAATGTCCCAATGACAGTAGGGATCCACACGTCTTAGGACGAGTGGCTTTTGTCGCCATTGTGTACAAGCAGCCACGGTGGTGCATTGTCAGAATGGAATGGGTCTGCGAACGGTACATTATCAGCTGATTGCGGGGCAATCACCTCCTCTTGCTGAGGTGAAGCAGGAAACGTGTGACAGAGCAGTGAGGCAGCCTCATGGATATACAACCGAGGTTGAGGATCGTTTACTGTCGATACGTGGCATCGTTCCGGCTGGAGCAGCAGAAGGTGGTGGTCTTTCGGAACACAAGGAATTCAGCGCAGCTGGGACTGATCAGCTGGTGGCTATGGCGTTATTTTGAGAACGATAGTTGGAGAAGTGTGTGATACGATAAGTATTAGCGCAGTGTAGCCATAGTCTAGGGGTAACGTCTTTGATTAGTAATCAAAACGTCCTTGGTCCTAGGTTTGAATCCCGCCATTGCTTGAGTTTTGAATAAAAACCATCGACAAAGGCGACCGAAGACTTTCAGCTCTTCCTCATTCTGCCAACGCTTTGTCAAAGCGGGCGGAAGAGCTGACAGAGACCCAGGGCACTCTCTCGCCCTTGGGATATGAAACTGCATGATCTACGGCATGAGGATGCAGAAGGCGCTGCATGTGTATCCACGGGACATGTGGACTGTAACTGAAAAAGTGTCATGGTGATTGAACCCTCCATTGGCCAAATATCCCGGAGTAGTCTCACATTCGGATCCCTGAGAGGGGAACGCCAAGGGGGAGGTGACCATCAGAAAAAGATTAAATAACCAACAAAAGGTTAGTGTTCTGCGAGTCCGGGCGTGGAATGTTAGCAGCTAGAACTTGAAAGGGAAGTTAGAATATCTGAAAATGGGAAATGGAAAGGCACAATCTGAATATAGTGGGTCTCAGTGAAGTGAAATAGAAGGAAGACAGGATCTCTGGTCGGATGAATTAGAGTAATATCAAGAGCAGCAGTAAATGGTGTAACGGGAGTAGTCACTCATGTTCATGGTAACACTACGTGTTCGAAGTTCATCACAGCTTATTCACCATTTGTAGCGGATAATCAGCGATTTCGACAGTAATTTGGTTTAGAAGTTTCCAGTATTCTGTTTCTGTACGTGCTTAGAAATTACGCAGTGCGCATCAGTACTTGTGATGATTTTCTGTGTCTGTATTAAGTTATTTGTTACGTAAAATGAATGTTGATAGTCCTTGTTGTAAATCATTGCTCACATATTCTTCAGTCTTTATTGAATTATAATATGTCATGGAATCATGTCACTTAAAAGGCTGGCAAGTGGAGGTACTGTACGCTTGGTGCATGTGATACGAACTTTTTTTTAGGGTTCCGTACGTCAGACAGTAAAAACGGAGCAATTGTAGGTCACTATGTTGTCCGTCCGTCTGCCTGTGTATCAGCCAGAGCTCTAAACCCTTTTTCTCAGGAAAAGTTAGAAGAATTATGCTGAAGCTTGCATTCCATACTTGCAAACTCACCCATGAAAACCTGTATGGTACATCCCGTTGACTGGGAATCATGGAATTACGAACGAAGCAAGGTTTCACAATACAAATAAAGGAAAAATCTGAATATTATTAATTTGTAATTAAATCACTAGAAAAATTTTTGTTGTCATTTGTTATCCGACTGTCTGTCGGTCCACTTGTTAGGACACATTTTTTTCTCAATCACGAGTAGACCTTGCAAGCTGCAGTTTGTGTCACACACTGTAGTATACAGTCCCTTGATGGTGTGACAAATGTAGGTTTCTAAGTCAATGCAATTAAAAGATACGGCCACTCATGTTACATACACTACTGGCCATTAAAACTGCTGCACCAAGAAGAAATGCAGACGATAAACGGGTATTCATTGGACAAACATATTGTACTAGAACTGACATGTGATTAAATTTCACGCAATTTGGGTGCATAGATCCTGAGAAATCAGTACCCAAAATAATCGCCTCTGGCCGTACTAACGGCCTTGATACGCCAGGGCATTGAGTAAAACAGAGCTTGGATGGCATGTACAGGTTCAGCTACCCATGCAGCATCAACACGATACCACAGTTCATCAAGAGTAGTGACTGGCGTATCGTGACGAGCCAGTTGCTCGGCCACCATCGACCAGACGTTTTCAGTTGGTGAATGATCTAAGGAATGTGCTGGCCAGGGCAGCATTCGGACATTTTCTGTATCCAGAAAGGCCCGCACAGGATCTGCAACATGCGGTCGTGAATTATGCTGAAATGAAGGGTTTCGCAGGGATCGAATGGAGGGTAGAGCCACGGGTCGTAACACATCTAAAATGTAACGTCAACTGTTCAAAGTGCAGTCAATGCGAACAAGAGGTGACCGAGACGTGTAACCAATGGCACCCCGTACCATCACGCCGGGTGATACGCCAGTATTGCGATGACGAACACACGCTTCCAACGTGCGTTCACCGCAATGTCGCCAAACACGGATGGGCCATCATGATTCTGTAAACAGAACCTGGATTCATCCGAAAAAAATGACGTTTTGCCATTCGTGCACGCAGGTTCGTCGTTGAGTACACCATCGCAGGCGCTCCTGTCTGTGATGCAGCGTCAAGGGTAACCGCAGCCATCGTCTTCGAGCTGATAGTCCATGGTGCTGCAAACGTCATCGAACTGTTCGTGCAGATGGTTGTTGTCTTGCCAACGTCCCCATCTGTTGACTCAGGGATCGAGACGTGGCTGCACGGTCCGTTACAGTCATGCGGATAAAAGGCCTGTCATCTCGACTGCTAGTGATACGAGGCCGTTGAGATCCAACATGGGGTTCCGTATTACCCTCCTGAACCCACCGGTTCCATATTCTGCTAACAGTCATTGGATCTCGACCAACGCGAGCAGCAGTGTCGCGATACAATAAACCGCAGTCGCGATAGGCTACAATCCGACCTTTATCAAAGTCGGAAACGTGATGGTACGCATTCCTCCTCCTTACACGAGGCATCACAACAACGTTTCACCAGGCAACGCTGGTCAACTGCTGTTTGTGGATGAGAAAGCGGTTGGAAAGTTTCCTGATGTCAGCACGTTGTAGGTGTCGCCGCCGGCGCCAACCTTGTGTGAATGCTCTGAAAAGCTAATCATTTGCATTTCACAGCATCTTCTTCCTGTCGGTTAAATTCCGCGTCTGTACTACGTCATCTTCGTGGTGTAGCAATTTTAATGGCCAGTAATGTATTTTGAGACTAGCAAACTCACTCATAAAAACCTATAGGCTACTTCCCGTTGGCGTAGAATCATGAAATATGGCAAGAAGTAAGATTTCAAACTACAGGCAAATGAATTAATCTAAAAATTGTCAATCTGTAACTTACTCACAGGATTTTTTTTTTTTTCGTTTGCTCTCCGACCGTCTGTCTACCCGTGTGTTAACACCTATTTTTCTCAAGAAGGGGTGGATGTATTAAACTGAACTTCATGTCACAAACTGCTACGGTCCCTAGACGATGGAAGAAATGTATGCTTCTATGTCAATTAAATCAAAAGATACGGCCATTTATGTCAATATTTCGCTATCTTGCCAGTATCGATATCGATAAGAAGCAAAAATCGTCGAAATTCTCGATTCCCGTGACGGATGAACTATCTTTACACGTTAATGAGATCGTACGGAATCCACGTGCGCGAGTCTTACTCGCACATACCGGATATTTTTTCCGTGTTACAGCCTAACCCTGTGGGCGTTCCCGTCTATGATTCGTTAAACAACGGTTTTCTGCAGCGACTGTGACCTCGTTTTAGTATGTTGTGCAATAGGCATTTTTTATTAGTGACTGTTTGTAGTGCGGCCTAGTTTCTCACTCAGCAAATCAATCTTATAATCTGTGGCCCCCGTTGCAAAACACTCCAACGACTTCTAACCACTCCATATTAACACGGTTTATCATTAATTCTTTTCTTGTTCTGTAGTGTATAATTTTGAATGTTACTAGTTGTTTCGTTTTACATCGACCACTTTTGCCTTTTTCAAACGTTCCTACCGTGCCTTTGGCGCACATTCCGTCTTTACCTGTTCTGCTTCGGAGAAGGTAGGCTTGTGCACCCCTTCCAGAGCCTCTCGCTCTCGTTTAAAGGAATGAGTCGTGTCCACTTGCTATGAACACCGTGCTCTCAGCTTTCATTTTATTCATAGCTATCATCTAAAGAAAGTTGCATTTTATTAAGCACCTTATTCCGTTGATGTTCACTACGTCTTGAAAGCACTTTATCGTGCTGTTCTTCAGTCCATGACAAAAAATTCATTACCTCTTCAATATATTAACTAAAAATCAGTTGTGAAAATGAGCAACGCTGACATGCTTCTCCTGAGTTATGTCTCTTTTTCACCCTGCCGATGATGTTACCCCGTTCTACTTCGCATGACGAGAGTGTATTTTCATTAAAACCTTCCTCTCAGGTTCCTCAAAAGTTATGAGTGTTGCCTGCAGTTACCTCCAGCCCTTACTAAAACGGTGCTGTTTACAGTAACACGGTATCAGTGGCTAGCTGTATATTGCCCTGGGCAAGATCCAGCCAAATCCCTCTTTGAATACAAAGTAGTTAACTCGATAACAGCTAAAGGGGCTAAAGGTGGAGGTGGTATAAAATAGGCGGAAGCTCAGAACCTAATAACCCCACCGTGCTATCGGCTAACAAATTCCGTCGAGGCGTTATACCGCGGCCACTGAAACCGCTAGTGAGGGCTAGCAGTGGCGGCTGTGACAGAAATGTTTCGCGGTAGGGAGCTCTGTGGAGTTTTGAGTAACACTTTAAGAGGTCACTCACATGCATTGCAAGCTTGGAGAGTATAACGATATGTTTACGTAATGTGTATACATAAACATACTGTTATAAATGTCCCCGTTCGTAGCCGCTAATTATAACAATATGTTTACTTTTGTGCTGTAACATATAGCTATAATCAGCGGTGGAAACATATTTGCGAACGCCGACCGTGTGCGGCGGTTTCTTGTTGGATCGTCTGATCAGTCGGAAGTTGCATTGCGGAAGAGAGTACATGCCTATTCAAAATATAATTATTTTTGGATAGCTCAACATGAATTTCCTAAGGGACCGTAGTTTATCATGCATTTACCTATAGAACATGGCGCGGAGAAAATATTTCGCCGCATACAACTTCCGTCCGATTTCGACGAAAGAATTCGTGACTGTGAACTCTCTATTTGGCAGAAACATAAAGAAAATTAAATAACTTCATGAAGGAGTGAGACATAGATTCTATATTAAATAAATAGTCCATACACCAGTTCCATTTAAATCTGAATTTATGGCAATTAATAGACAAACTTACACTGCAACGAAGGATTTAACATGGATGCCGTTTTGACTGGCACTTCTCGTAATGAAAACAATTCCTTTGACGTTTTCACATACACGTCGCACAATAAATCTACTGCTAGGCACTTTTGGTATTACACATTTACTTTACACCAGAACAATATTATTTTTAACAATAATAATACGGCGGCAAGACATGCGCGTCCGACACACGTTACAGGAGACAAGAGAAGAATGAGTAGCTGTTCATCGAGAATATCTCGTACATCAAAAAAAAAAAAGTGTGTAAAAAAGTGTTCTTCTTCTGTCCGTTTTTCGCGCCGCAGTTTTCAAAGTCAATAACTCACAGCATCTCTGACGGCGCTTCGGCAATAAACAAGTTACGTCACAGGTCGTTCACCTTTTACATTCTCGCAACATTATTTGCTAACTGTCGCTGTTGCCGAGCGACTGCTCGATTAGTGAATGATTTAAAATGATAAGGCAATCACATAATATTACATTGCCTTCCATGGGAATCTTGGAAATCAAGGAGATTACCAAGATTCACATGTCGCCGTTAACATTATGGGATTGAGTACTTTACAGATTTACATTGATCAAACACAGTATTCCTGTCATTTGATTATTAGGATTACACAAATATGGTGATCTCTCATTCATAGACAAAGTCAGTTCTTAAGGTAAAGATACACAAAAAAATTTAAAAACTAAGACAGTAAATCTACGAAGTTTACAATGGACATTATACATTATACTCATTACAGTCCTTTTTTTACAGAGTTCGTACCGACCATCTTTGTGGCCTCAAGTTATTGTCCAGAGCTCATAGGCTCTTTGCTCCTGAAAGAAAACACATAGGATTCATCTTTTTATACACACATAATTCTCACACAATTCTCACACATGGAATTTCTCACACGTGTCCATTTTTATACACATATACTTCTCACACATGGGATTTCTCACACGTGTCCATTTTCCATTGCTCACTAGTTGTTATAATTTTTACGCTTTCATTGTTTGTGTATTGACAGGAAAGTTAAAATTTGATTCTTCTCCAGGTGAAGCTTATGCCTTGAGAAGTTGGATCGCTACTTTGCGCTCTCCGAGTAGAAAACTTTTCATCAGCTCTGGCGGGCGAGTCTCACTCGCACGTTACGTACACACGTTACATGTAACAAAAAATATAAATACCCATTAGTCTAAGAACTAAGCTTAAATCTAATTTTAGGACTTGGGATTCATAGGAATTTGACTTTGTCACTATTCGCGTGTGGTTTGGCTGTTCGCATTTCATCCACGGGATATAACATTAGCATAGTATGTGATATGTTGTGAACTCATATAAGAGTCTTTTATTTTGGGAGCGGCTTTCATGGAAAGTCCGTTTCGTCGAACTGCAGCGGGAGTGCTGTGCAAGTGCATCACTTTAAATTTAACGCGTTTGTTGCGTCGATGGACGTTGACACAGGCTGATTGTTAGAGCTGAATCGCAACTCGAGGCGCTCACCAGCCTCCACGCGGTACTTCAGCTTTTCAGCGCACGGTTCAGTGAACACGTTGCGTCGATGGTGTTGTGGTTTGCTGAGCTGGTGCGGAGGGACGTGGATTACCAGGGACAGAGACTCCATTGAAACCATCCCTGTCTCCACATTTTCCAGCCGATTTTGAAGATTTTAAGGTAGGCTAGCGCTCGCACTTTGCAAAGCAGCTAACACACTTGGTTTCCGATGCACTGCACGTAATCACATCACCGCCTTCGGTTACACAACCGGACTATCATTGTCCGTCGGCCTATCTGCACGTTTAACACTTTTTATCTTCATCGTGTCTGTGGCAGACTTCCACACCATTACTTATACACTACTATGTACACAATTTTTTTTACAGTTTATAATCAAATAGCTTGTCTCACTTTGAAGCTTGCTAATTGATAGCTTCGATTATCATGTCCATTTCAATTTCTGTTACTTTGTTGGTAACCATCTTTAACATTTCGCTTTACATTCTTCATTATCTTTCTCTAAGACTAATTATGCTTTTAGTTCACAGTCACAATACATTAGTTTCTCCGATCTGTTAGCAATTATTATTATTTTAATTCATTTCAACCGTTCTTTCTATTCATTAGATTCATTAAAGTTATCACTGTAATTTCAACAAAAATTCTCTTTTTACTAGATGTGGGGATCAATCAGTCACATTTGATCGCCCTCTCACATGAGAACAGAACACCATTCAAGAAAATATTCAAATTCCTTATCGCGATCTCGGTTTCCGTCTCGGATTGACTTTAAAAGGAAAAATAAAGACATTTCAAAACTAGCTTTTCCCGATTTCGTTCACGCGTTTCCTTTTGAAAATCGTATGCCAAACCAGCCTTCCACGTCAACCGCATTTCTCAATCTGTGACGTCAAGTCTACGGGACGGGTTTAGGCGGGTTAGGGTATTTAAACAAATTCAGAAGAAAGACATAGGTATAATAATACATAGAAGAAGAAATCTAGCAAACAACTCCTTGTTCCATATGACTTAGAAATTAATTTCCCTTTGCGCCGTACGTCTGAGTACGCACTCCAATTAAGAACTAGTTGCGTTGTTTTGCCGGCTGTTTCATTGTCATTTTATTCTCGCCTTGACGCCTGCTTGCGCTACACTGCAATGACCTCTATATATGACCTTAAGTCATCATTGCTTTGTCCTTGCCACTTACGCTCTTATACTTGGTATTTGTTTCACTTATGGCTTTGAATGTATCTGTCCTGCGTATTGCAATTACAATTAATGCTACTTTGTTTATCTAGCTGAAGGATAGCGCTTTCGTGGTCATGTTGGTACTTACAAGTAACTCACATGCTTCGTAAACATTACGTTATTTTAATGCAGAGATGAACCTGTTCCAGATTTCTATGTACATTGGAACTTAATCTAGAAATAGCTGACTTAGAAACTAGTTACTTGTTTTCCTTTTTAGTGGGATCAGGAACCAATAATTCTCAAGCGACCCTTGTCCTTGACGAAAATAAATTTCGTTTCTGGATCATTGCTCCTTGAACTTAAAAAAAAATTTCTTACGTACTATGTTTTATTTTCACTTCTTTAGCACTTCATATCGCAGAAGCCGGCTTGTTAGGAACATCCTTCGCTTTATATTTCATTTTTCTCTCTTAAATATTATCTCCTTAAAACTAAATCTTAAAACTAGAGTTCTTGGAGTTGATCACTTTCTTTGTTAAACAAGATTTTTTTTTATTTATCAGCTTGTCTGTACTTAAATTATGGCTCAAGATAACATATTTTAAATTGTCTGCTGTATAGCAAGATAGACTCACTCTCGTGTAATATATTCTAAGCATTTTTTTTTAACGAAGTCAAATCAGTTGTCACTTAGTCACTAGCGGCTAACCTTCTCTTGTCATTATAAAGCTTTCCTTTTCACTTATTCTGTAGCATGATATTTTTTAAGATCAGAGTGATGGTATAACCCTTTTATTTTTCCATTTGCGGGATCAGAAATCAGATAACAACCTGTATAGGAAGGATCTCGTAAGGTCCCTCAAAAAGACTTTGCCATTTTCGATTTTTGTGTAAGAGCAACGATGGTTTAAAGTGTGTTTTTAGCAAGACCCTTTCGCCTGCTTTATAAGTTAAAACCTTATTTCAGTACAAGTACGTCATGGTTAGTCTCTCCGTCGAAGTGGTCGCCCCCATTCTGTCTCACAGCATCACTTAAGGAGCTTTCAGATGCTGAACTTAGTTTTCCTGCTTGTGTGGTTTTGATTGGCCTTCATCATTAGAAAGTTTCAACCAATCTGACATTGTGAGAACACTGAGGAACAAAATTACTGTTATGCACAAACCTCGTGTCAAAATGTTGCTGCGTTTGTTCTGGTGTCCAATACGTGTTACTGTCTTCCGCGTTTGCGAAAAATACAGGGGGATTGTAATGCCTTCACGGGGTCTGACGATTTTTATTACTATTATGATTTGCGGAATTGTTACTGTGAAATCCACCTTCACACTGTGGTTTGCCGTTAAACTATGTGTTTCTGTACATTCCCTGCGCTTGATTTTTACTAGGCGCGGAGTTGTATTGGTATGAGTGGGCGTTATCAGCTGTTTGTTGCTGCCCGTAATCTGAGTGTTGGCAGCGCGAGTACGGTGCATTCTATTGCAATCCGCTCTGCTGTTGCCAACCTTTTTGACTGAAACCGTTTCCAAACTTCTGCTTGTACGATTGATTGCCGTACTGTTTACCAGTCGTGTTATACACGGGATTGAATCGGTTGTGTTGAGTATGTCTATTCCTTTTGTGCGGATAACCACTGCCTTTATTTCCGTTTTGCCAATCGTTACTATTTTTTGAATCCTTCCCTGGCTTTTCATAGCCGTTACTGTCGTAATGTTGTGGCCAAGAATTGTGCGGTGTATTCCGCGGTTTGTTAGCTCTCATGTGCTCATAGATCAGGTCTAGGGAATATAATATCGACAGAAAGGTATCTAGATCATCATCTGGTATGGCTATCAGCTTTTCACGAATCGAAATGGGTAACTTAGACTTGAGAATCATAATTACATCTTTACTATTGATAGGGTTATCCCAATACCTAATTTTGCCAAGATATTTTTCGAAGTACTTTCTCAGGCTACTATTCCTGGGGTCAAATTGTTCTGCATTATAGACTTCTTTACGAAGGCGCTTCTGAACACCTTTGCTCCAAAATTTGCTGAGGAAACAGTGCTCAAACTCCTCATATGTTCGACACTTACCATTTCTGTTCCCCATATTGCCGATTCGCCACCTATATATCCGGTAACAAATTGGATACGCTATCAGTCCACGAATTTGGAAAAATGCCGGAGAATCCACGAAGAAAAACAATTGGGTGGATATTTCGTTTTTCCGGGTTAAAGGTTTGAAAAACTCGATGCTTTATCATGCTTTCTTCCTTCATCATTTTTACTATTGAGTCAGATTCTTGGTTTCGGTGACTAACTGGAATATGTGGTGCTGAAGTGTGTTCATTAGATACAACAGGTATTCGGAATTGACGAAATAATTCATCTTCTTCCTCTGAGGCTAAAGAGTTAGGAAAATTCGGTCTCTGTATTCGGGAACTACTACTCACTTGTGCCTTCAGGTTATTTAGCTGTTCCGTTACCTCTTGCTTCCAATTTGGTAATTCTTGCTGAAGGGTACGCCTAATGCTACCGAGTTCAGACATTACGGTATCTCCGGAGCTTCCAGGAGCTGACAAGATACCAAGAGTGGTTGCTTTCACAGTCTCTACTAGGTCTTTGTTAATTTTATCTTCGACAAATTTGTCCTTTCCAGCAATCCAGTTCTCATACTTTTCTCTAAATTCCCTCTCATGACTATCTAGCCTCTCCTTTACTTTCGTTTCCGTTTCCAGAGTCAAGTTTGACATTCCCTCGGTTAATTTTTCTACCTGCGTAGTTACTCTGTCTAATCTGTGATTAACCGTGGTTACGGTGGAATCAAGATTCTTGGTTGCGTTTCGGATGTCAGCTGTCTCGCTTTGCATGGTAGCTAAAGTGTCATTCAGTTCGATAATTATTCCACTTCGCATTTGAGAAACAGCATCCTTAACTTGCTTTGCTACTTCTTTGGCTACGTTTTCTCTAACAGTTTTTATTTCTTCGCTTACTGTAGACAGTTTATCTTCAAGCGAGGCTAACATTTGGCGATTTCCGTCCTGCATCATTTGACTTATTTGACTCAGTAGCTGTTTGAATACATCGTCTGTCACTACCCCTGAATTGCTTTCACCTGCCTCCCTTGTAACCGGTATATGGCTACGACTACTAGTGGCAGAAACTATGCTGGCATTGTCTAGTTCAGTACCAGTAACATTATGGTGTGAGGCATCAAAGTCCGTAAGATTTCCCACTTCACTTTCTACAATTGTTTCGATTGGTGTCTCAGCCCTACTAATTATTGTGCGGGACCATAAGCGACGCGACACTTCACTCGTTTCATTCTGTTCATTTGAATCTAGTGATGACATTTTATCGTCTGCCATGGCTCACTTATTTATAAACAGTAAGTCAATGAAGTTCGTTTGAGCTACGGCCGTCAGCTGTCGACAAAGATGTAATTTATCGGTTGCGAGTCGGTTGTCACTGCTACGTCCAAGTTCGGAATGTCGGGAGTTGCACGTCACGAGAACAAGAGACTATCCTGGACCGTAAAGAAAGTATGGCTGCACACTGGTCAAAATAGATGAAAACTAAGGCTGGTCAGCTCCGTGAACAGGCAGCGGACATTTAAAAACAATTGATATGCAATACAAAACAATGTAATTTAAACAATACTTGAAGAAATTTCTACTCTACTAAACGCAATCTACTGAAATCAAAGCAAATTTTTACTGCAACTACTAAAGATCGTCACAAATTGATTAATGTCGGATGAAATTAAGGAAGCTTGGCTATGGCTAACGAAATTTTAACTTACGTTGTTGATGACTGCCTTGGGCGTTGCAACTAGATTTTCGTACAAATTCTGTTCCAAAAAAAAAAAAAAAAAAAAAAAAAAAAAAAAAAAAAAAAAAAAAAAAAAATCTCTTCCGTAATTTTCTCTGAATATCTCGTTTCTTTCGCTCAATGGAAATTTTATTGGATGGCGTTTGATGTCATGTAACAAATAAAAAGCACAGGATTAGCTACAATTATTTATGAATATTTCCACAATGCCTATCTTACATAAATTTTTATTCCTTTAAGTTTTTTTTTTTAATTCGGGTCCCTGTTCGGGCGCCAATTATAACGATATGTATACGTAATGTGTATACATAAACATACAGTTATAAATGTCCCCGTTCGTAGCCGCTAATTATAACAATATGTTTACTTTTGTGCTGTAACATATAGCTATAATCAGCGGTGGAAACATATTTGCGAACGCCGACCGTGTGCTGCTGTTTCTTGTTGGATCGTCTGATCAGTCGGAAGTTGCATTGCGGAAGAGAGTAAATGCCTATTCAAAATATAATTATTTTTGGATAGCTCAACATGAATTTCCTAAGGGACCGTAGTTTATCATGCATTTACCAATAGAACATGGCGCGGAGAAAATATTTCGCCGCATACAACTTCCGTCCGATTTCGACGAAAGAATTCGTGACTGTGAACTCTCTATTTGGCAGAAACATAAAGAAAATTAAATAACTTCATGAAGGAGTGAGACATAGATTCTATATTAAATAAATAGTCCATACACCAGTTCCATTTAAATCTGAATTTATGGCAATTAATAGACAAACTTAAACTGCAACGAATGATTTAACATGGATGCCGTTTTGACTGGCACTTCTCGTAATGAAAACAATTCCTCTGACGTTTTCACATACACGTCGCACAATAAATCTACTGCTAGGCACTTTTGGTATTACACATTTACTTTACACTAGAACAATATTATTTTTAACAATAATAATTCGGCGGCAAGACATGCGCGTCCGACACACGTTACAGGAGACAAGAGAAGAATGAGTAGCTGTTCATCGAGAATATCTCGTACATAAAAAAAAAAAATGTGTAAAAAAAGTGTTCTTCTTCTGTCCGTTTTTCTCGCCGCAGTTTTCAAAGTCAATAACTCACAGCATCTCTAACGGCGCTTCGACAATAAACAAGTTACGTCACAGGTCGTTCACCTTTTACATTCTCGCAACATTATTTGCTAACTGTCGCTGTTGCCGAGCGACTGCTCGATTAGTGAATGATTTAAAATGATAAGGCAATCACATAATGTTACAAGAGCCAACAGTTTCCTACCGGTAAAGTAAAGGAACCTTCTTCTTCCCCTCTTTCCACAACTTACTGAAATTATGAAAAGAAAATGAGGTATGCCGAACTCTTTAACATGCAATGAGCCACTGAATTTTAAATCAATCGTGCGATGAAACAAAGTATAAGGAATAGACAACATGCCAGAGTAGTTCCTGAAATCATTAGTGGAATCGCAGTTGTTCTAGGTAGTGAAAATGGAGCTTTAAAAGAATATCAGTCATCAGAAAGACAGCAACTGCATGTAAATGAAAGATTTATAACAGCCTGATCTTAACAGCTTATATATTCAAGCAGCTTACCAGAATAATGTACAAAGAGTAGAATGGAAACGAAAACTGGGGCTCAGTTAGAAGACGGTCAACTTGGGTGTAGGACATGTAAAGACACCACACAGATGAGGGTAATGTGTGCTTGATGGTGGAGGCAACACTCAGGAAAATCAAGACAAAATCATTCGATTCGTCTCCACACAAATGAGTTTTACAACGTAAAATAGTGTAAGATGTTTGATATTCTCAGAAACTAGGCACAATCTGTCTGGAAGGATGGACCATTTAAATCATTCACAAGATTCAAGAGGGAACAATAAATGTGGTGTCCCATTAAAAATCTACCACACAGATGAGGGTAATGTGTGCTTGATGGTGGAGGCAACACTCAGGAAAATCAAGACAAAATCATTAGATTCGTCTCCACACAAATGAGTTTTACAACGTAAAATAGTGTAAGATGTTTGATATTCTCAGAAACTTGGCACAATCTGTCTGGAAGGATGGACCATTTAAATCATTCACAAGATTCAAGAGGGAACAATAAATATGGTGTCCCATTAAAAATCTACATGGATTAAAAACTACATTAGGAAATACTGCAGTCTTTCACTTGTTCTATTCTACATGTACGTCATAGGAGCAGAAAATTAAACGAAAGAATATTTAAGAGTGGTATTCAAATTCACGGTGAACGGTGGGATGTTCCTTCTGACACTAACACTGTGTTATTACGATTACCTTTTAGTAACGTCCCTGACACTGGGCCTATTTTTTCGTAGTTACTTGAGTTTAAAATAGAATATGTTTCATTCCACTGTGTTTAGTTGTGTTTAAATATATTCTGTATGTTTTAAATTAATTTTGTCTTGAGTATAGTTCTTACAGTATTTGACTTTTCATTACGAGTTGTTCATACACAAAAGATACACAATGCTTCAATATCGTTTAGATTAACTTTTACGAATAATGAAAAACATTTTAGAATCTCCACATGAAGGAATGAAAAGAATAACGAACAATCCATTCAACAGTATGGATTTATACCATAATTATCATTTCGAAATCTGTATTTGTCAACTGATAAGGCCTTAGATAACTTACTGGTTCGTTCTATATATTTAAAAAGAGTTTTATTTTCGAATATTAAGATTCTGATTGACTTGCACATAAACAGCACAAAAAGTTTGTAACATTTTGTAAACTAATAGCTTTTGTTGTATTTTCACTTGTCAGTCGTGACAGATGCTTCTGTATTATTGTCACACCATATAGCTGCTAGCTGAGGATTTTGTTTGAATGAAGCAGAGTATCTGTTTGTATAGCTCAAAATTCATTGATATGGTGAGATGTAATAAAGGTCTGAAGTAATCCGAAAAAGAATTGTATTTTTAATCGTGTACCTTGTTCCTAGGATGGAAAAATCTACATCTACATCTACATCTATACTCCGCGAGCCACCTTACGGTGTGTGGCGGAGGGTACTTATTGTACCACTATCTGATCCCCCCTTCCCTGTTCCATTCACGAATTGTGCGTGGGAAGAACGACTGCTTGTAAGTCTCCGTATTTGCTCTAATTTCTCGGATCTTTTCGTTGTGATCATTACGCGAGATATATGTGGGCGGTAGTAATATGTTGCCCATCTCTTCCCGGAATGTGCTCTCTCGTAATTTCGATAATAAACCTCTCCGTATTGCGTAACGCCTTTCTTGAAGTGTCCGCCACTGGAGCTTGTTCAGCATCTCCGTAACGCTCTCGCGCTGACTAAATGTCCCCATGACGAATCGCGCTGCTTTTCGCTGGATCATGTCTATCTCTTCTATTAATCCAACCTGGTAAGGGTCCCATACTGATGAGCAATACTCAAGAATCGGACGAACAAGCGTTTTGTAAGCTACTTCTTTCGTCGATGAGTCACATTTTCTTAGAATTCTTCCTATGAATCTCAACCTGGCGCCTGCTTTTCCCACTATTTGTTTTATGTGATCATTCCACTTCAGATCGCTCCGGATAGTAACTCCTAAGTATTTTACGGTCGTTACCGCTTCCAATGATTTACCACCTATGGCATAATCGTACTGGAATGGATTTCTGCCCCTATGTATGCGCATTATATTACATTTATCTACGTTTAGGGAAAGCTGCCAGCTGTCGCACCATGCATTAATCCTCTGCAGGTCCTCCTGGAGTACGTACGAGTCTTCTGATGTTGCTACTTTCTTGTAGACAACCGTGTCATCTGCAAATAGCCTCACGGAGCTACCGATGTTGTCAACTAAGTCATTTATGTATATTGTAAACAATAAAGGTCCTATCACGCTTCCCTGCGGTACTCCCGAAATTACCTCTACATCTGCAGATTTTGAACCGTTAAGAATGACATGTTGTGTTCTTTCTTCTAGGAAATCCTGAATCCAATCACAAACCTGGTCCGATATTCCGTAAGCTCGTATTTTTTTCACTAAACGTAAGTGCGGAACCGTATCAAATGCCTTCCTGAAGTCCAGGAATACGGCATCAATCTGCTCGCCAGTGTCTACGGCACTGTGAATTTCTTGGGCAAATAGGGCGAGCTGAGTTTCACATGATCTCTGTTTGCGGAATCCATGTTGGTTATGATGAAGGAGATTTGTATTATCTAAGAACGTCATAATACGAGAACACAAAACATGTTCCATTATTCTACAACAGATTGACGTAAGCGAAATAGGCCTATAATTATTCGCATCTGATTTATGACCCTTCTTGAAAATGGGAACGACCTGCGCTTTCTTCCAGTCGCTTGGTACTTTACGTTCTTCCAGCGATCTACGATAAATTGCTGATAGAAAGGGGGCAAGTTCTTTAGCAAAATCACTGTAGAATCTTAAGGGTATCTCGTCTGGTCCGGATGCTTTTCCGCTACTAAGTGATAGCAGTTGTTTTTCAATTCCGATATCGTTTATTTCAATATTTTCCATTTTGGCGTCCGTGCGACGGCTGAAGTCAGGGACCGTGTTACGATTTTCCGCAGTGAAACAGTTTCGGAACACTGAATTCAGTATTTCTGCCTTTCTTCGGTCGTCCTCTGTTTCGGTGCCATCGTGGTCAACGAGTGACTGAATAGGGGATTTAGATCCGCTTACCGATTTTACATATGACCAAAACTTTTTAGGGTTCTTGTTTAGATTGTTTGCCAATGTTTTATGTTCGAATTCGTTGAATGCTTCTCTCATTGCTCTCTTTACGCTCTTTTTCGCTTCGTTCAGCTTTTCCTTATCAGCTATGATTCGACTACTCTTAAACCTATGATGAAGCTTTCTTTGTTTCCGTAGTACCTTTCGTACATGATTGTTATACCACGGTGGATCTTTCCCCTCGCTTTGGACCTTAGTCGGTACGAACTTATCTAAGGCGTACTGGACGATGTTTCTGAATTTTTTCCATTTTTGTTCCACATCCTCTTCCTCAGAAATGAACGTTTGATGGTGGTCACTCAGATATTCTGCGATTTGTGCCCTATCACTCTTGTTAAGCAAATATATTTTCCTTCCTTTCTTGGCATTTCTTATTACACTTGTAGTCATTGATGCAACCACTGACTTATGATCACTGATACCCTCTTCTACATTCACGGAGTCGAAAAGTTCCGGTCTATTTGTTGCTATGAGGTCTAAAACGTTAGCTTCACGAGTTGGTTCTCTAACTATCTGCTCGAAGTAATTCTCGGACAAGGCAGTCAGGATAATGTCACAAGAGTCTCTGTCCCTGGCTCCAGTTCTGATTGTGTGACTATCCCATTCTATACCTGGTAGATTGAAGTCTCCCCCTATTACAATAGTATGATCACGAAACTTCTTCACGACGTTCTGCAGGTTCTCTCTGAGGCGCTCAACTACTACGGTTGCTGATGCAGGTGGTCTATAGAAGCATCCGACTATCATATCTGACCCACCTTTGATACTTAACTTAACCCAGATTATTTCACATTCGCATTCGCTAATAACTTCACTGGATATTATTGAATTCTTTACTGCTATAAATACTCCTCCACCATTGGCGTTTATCCTATCCTTGCGGTATATATTCCATTCTGTGTCTAGGATTTCGTTACTGTTCACTTCCGGTTTTAACCAACTTTCCGTTCCTAATACTATATGCGCACTATTTCCTTCAATAAGAGATACTAATTCAGGAACCTTGCCCTGGATACTCCTGCAGTTTACCAATATTACGCTAACTTTTCCTGTTTTTGGTCTCTGAGGACGGACGTTCTTTATCAACGATGATAATGTCCTCTCTGGTAAGCCGTCAGGTATTTTATCGTTTCGCCCAAGGGGGGGTCCCTCTAACCTAAAAAACCCCCGTGTGCACGCCACACGTACTCTGCTACCCTAGTAGCTGCTTCCGGTGTGTAGTGCACGCCTGACCTGTCTAGGGGGGCCCTACAGTTCTCCACCCAATAACGGAGGTCGATGAATTTGCAACCATTATAGTCGCAGAGTCGTCTGAGCCTCTGGTTTAGACCCTCCACACGGCTCCAAACCAGAGGACCGCGATCGACTCTGGGCACTATGCTGCAGATATTAAGCTCATATCCTGACTGAGCGAAGTTCACTACACAGTATTTGTTTTATGTTTATAACATGCTACGCTGCAAATAATTTTAAAGTGCTACAGTACCAGCTGCACAAATTTAACTAAAAAAAGTTCATGTCTCAAAGACGCTAATATACAGAAAGAGGTAAGATTCCTTTATGACATTGCATTCGTCAATGAACGTGAGGAAGAATTGGAGGAATTGTTGAAAGGGACGAACAGGCTGCTTATCAAATAATATCGACTAGGAGTGCATCAAAGGAAGACGAATATATTGAGAAGCAGCAGAAATACGATTACTGACAAACTTAGCATCGACATAGGGGTTCATGCGGTGGACAGCGTGTAAGAATTCCGCGATGTTGGAAATAGAGCAACCAATGATGATCAAAATAGGGAAGATACAAAAAACAGATTAGCAGACATAAAGAGAGCGTTCTTCGTGTGAAAACTGGATCAAAATCAATTACTATAAAAAAACTCCAGTAATACAGGATGAAAATTAATAAAACTAACTGCAGAGACGGATTCCTGACTGGAAATCGAAGAAAAAAGGTCCTATGAACATATACCTGGAAGTGGCCAGTCAGCATGCAATGACAACAAATCGACTGATGCAAAAACAGCGGCCAAATCCTTCCCTTAGAGGGAAATCCGCTGCTAATTGTCCTTCCACTCTTTTCAGGTGACAGGGAAAGTGACGGTTGCTATGCAGGATACACATAATCATACTTCGGCTTAAACTATGTTGGTGGACCGCTTGCCTAGAGCTTCTACTAGAGTTCACCTCAATATTCTGTTGATTGGTTCAAATGGCTCTGAGCACTATGGGACTTAACATCTGTGGTCATCAGTCCCCTAGAACTTAGAACTACTTAAACCTAACTAAGCTAAGGACATCACACACATCCATGCCCGAGGCAGGATTCGAACCTGCGACCGTAGCAATCGCGCGGTTCCGGACTGAGCGCCTAGTATTCTGTTGAACCCGGTCTTCCAAATCTGGTGTACATACAGTCCACTACCTCCCGGTACGTTCATATGTCTGAAAGGGCCCACGATCACACAAACGCCGAAAATTGGTTTTAAATGTTGTGTGATGTGGTTGGTGTCTACGATGGTGCTTGTTTTGGTACAGCCGTGCTGACACTCGACAGTTTCCATGTACCTGGCTGTACATAAACACCATCTTGGCTTCTTCCCCACATGAATACTGCACCACTCTGCCCCATAAAGTGCGCTGCGTCCATTAGACAGCCTTCAACAGACCAGAAACACACGGCACAGGATCAGAAGGAACTTTCACTGGTCAATGCCACATATAATGATACAGTATAAATTAGTGATCACTATACGCACTGCCCTCCTTATGCTGATTTCGGCTTCGTCAGTCTTTGTGTTGTCAAAAGGTCTTCACTTAAATATATGATAAAGCTCTTTTGCTTTCTCGTTAACTTTGTAACACTGAAAACCTCTCACGGCACAGATTGTTAATGTGGTTAACTATATTTTTGAATTTTGCCTCTTGAAACTCCATATGTTCACACCCAGGGATAAATGTTGGATGTTACTGACTGGATGGTTTGCGAAATGTTTTTTGTTATACTTGCTAAGAAATAACACTTTCTCTACCGTTCTTAATATTCCTTATAAATATTGTATTATTCCTTAATTTACCTTTTAAATCTTGCAATCCTTGGAGTCATAAGTGCCTCGTGTCAATGAATCCTACCTCTTTGCAGACTATGAGAAACAGTTTTGGAAAAAGACATTCATAGGAGTCTCACTCTGTCTCTTATACGTTCTTTCAACGCAGGTCTCCCCCATTCTGCAGCTCGTGAAGTGAAATCTCTTCCGTATTCTCTCTACTGAGTGGATTGATACAGTCCCAAACGTCTTCCACGTCGCTCCTTCGTCTCTGAGATGAATTCTAATTCCATGGAAGTTATTGCCTGATGCCTTAACGTGTATCTCACCATTGTGACCATTATTCTAGACTGTGTTTCCTGCATCGTGATTACCTTGCTGAGGCTGTCGAGGGGCTCTCATTTCCTATCTAATCCGGCCACTTAACATCCATGTTCGTCTACAGCACCAGATCTTGAGCGCTTTGGTTTACTTTTTTTCCGGTTCTTGCACTGTACGCGATTCTCTTCCCAGGATCTAATGTAGCAAGATCAGACATTAAGGTCACGCCCTCATAGAGGTCATCAGAGACGGATTGCTCAAGGATGGGGAATAAAGTTACCCTTGCCGTTTTCATAGAAACTATGCAGGAATTTTAGTGGAGCAATTTGGGGAAATCACAGAATATGTAAATCTGAATGGCCGAACGGAAATTTAGACCAATGGACTTCGAGTGCGAGTCCAGCATGCGCCACTCGGTTGATTTTATCTAACGTACATTCTGACAAATGTGTTCCTAAATTGAGGCATATGTTAGATACTACTAGAGTATCTTTACCGAGGGACGCTCTTTTTACACACTAGCCTCCCTCTTAGACCCTCCATGCTGCGTCTGTCTTGGTTTATGTTGTGGACTGGCAAGACAGCCAATTCACTATGACAGGAAGCCGAAAGGCACGCGTTTAAGCTCACGCAGGCTGGCGTGAGGTCTGGAAAATGAGACTAGCAAAAAAGATACGTAGCTTCTGGAATACTTAACTTTAATCCATAATTGGTAAACATCGGTCTGACGGTACATGCATCACAAGATAAATAGCAAATGATAATGGCGCCTTGCTAGGTCGTAGCAAATGACGTAGCTGAAGGCTATGCTAACAATCGTCTCGGCAAATGAGAGCGTATTTTGTCAGTGAACCATGGCTAGCAAAGTCGGCTGTACAATTGGGGCGAGTGCTAGGAAGTCTCTCTAGGCCTGCTGTGTGGCGGCCTCGGTCTGCAATCACTGACAGTGGCGACACGCGGGTCCGACGTATACTACCGGACCGCGGCCGATTTAAAGGCTACCACCTAGCAAGTGTGGTGTCTGGCGGTGACACACATTCCTCCCCCGCAAATCGGCGTACGGTTGTGTTATAAGGCTTCCGCCCGCCATGGGGAGGACCCCATGTTGACGTATGCGACGAGGTGGGGAGCCTAAGAGCAGGCGAGGCTGTGCCACCCGCACCCTGCCATTGGGTCCGAGGGGAGCTAGGAAACGCCTGAAAATCTAGTCCAGGGTGCACGCCAACATCCGGTGTATGCGCCCGCAGAGAGACAGGAGGGGCCGAAGGGTCGACCTCCATCGGGTCGGGGCACCCGACGGGCGAAGACGACAGATGGTCCGTATCGGGCGAGAGGTCCATGTCGGAGGACAACTGGTCACGGGAAGCAAACGGCAGCGCGTGACCCATATAGGCGCCCGGCGGATGCAGCGACGCGTCCACTGCGGGCGTCGCCAGCGGGAGAACAGGCGGCGGCGGTGGTGGCGGTTGCGGCGGCTCGTCGCCACGGGGCAAAATGGAAGGCAGCGTCGGTAACACCTGGGGATGAGGCGAGCCAGTAGATGGGTCCCCAGGGCGCTGACCGGACGGCACCGTCGCTGAAAGCAGACGGCGAGCGGCAGATCCCATGCGACGACAGAGGCGCAGCTGGTTGAGATGCCGGTGCACCTCACCAGAGGCCCCCAAAACCAGTTACATAGCGCGGCCGAGGCAGCGAAGAATGCGCCCTTCAAACCAACGCCGTTAACCTCGATAGTGACAATAGTAGACAACGTCGCCAGGAAGCAGGTGTCTGCCGCTGCACAGGAACCTGATGCGGCGGATGTAGCAAAGACATCAAGGTTCGATGAGGGCGACTGTGCAGCAACTCAGCCAGCGAGCGACCATCTCAGGGCTGAGAGCGATACGAGGACAAGAAGAGCAATAACGCTTCCTCCCGAGAATGCGACTCTTTCATCTTCAATATCTGGGACTTGAAAGTCCGAACCAATCGTTCAGCGGTACCGTTTGACCGCAGCGAAAACGGCGCGGACGTCAGATGTTGAATACCATTGGCCGTGCAGAATGACGGAAATTCTGCGGACTTGAATTGTGGGCCATTGTCAGAAACAATATTCTGTGGAAGACCTTCAGTGCAAAAAATAGCAGACAACGCTTGGATGGTGCCAGATGACGTCGTGGAAGACATCCGGACAACAAAAGGAAAATTACTGAATGAATCTACCACAACCAACCATCGAGCATTCCAGAATGGACCAGCAAAATCTATGAGTAAGCGTTGCCAAGGAGAAGTGGCATGTGGCAATGCAAATAATTTCCGCGGTGGTGCGGACTGGTGGTCGGCACACGCCATGCAAGAAGAGCACATATTCGTAATCGCGGCATCGATTCCGAACCAAGTACAGTGCTGACGAGCAAGTTGTTTCGTTCGCACTATACCCCAATGTCCTTGGTGAAGAAGCCATAAGACAGAGGACTGTAACGAACGTGGGACCACGACCCTGGACTGATCATTATCAGAACGCAACAGCAAAACACCATGTCATACAAAAAGTCTCTCTTTGTGAGCAAAAAATCGGCGAACCAACGGATCCTCGATCCGTGACTTTGACAAGGGCCATTGCGAGGCAGCAAAACGCAGAACGGTAGCAAGGACAGGGTCAACAGCTGTGGCTGTAGCTACACGACGAAAATCAATCGGAAACGATTCGACCACGTCATCGGTTTCCGCATCAATGAACATGCATGCAAGTTTGGAAGAATCGAATGCTCTATCCTTAGCAAAAGGCAAACGGGACAACGCATCGGCGTTTCCGTACTTAGCTGTGGACCGATACAAGATATCGTAGTGGTACTGCGAGAGGAAAATAGACCAGCGAATGAATTTCTGCGTTGTACGTGGAGGTACAGGCTTGTTCGGATGAAAAAGCGATGTCAAAGGTTTGTGGTCTGTGATGATGGTAAAGTGACGACCATACAAGAAATCATGATACTTAGTATCACCATATACGAGAGCCAATTCTTCTTTCTCGATCTGTGAATAATTTCTTTGCGCAGACGGGAGCAATTTGGACGCAAAGGCAATAGGGCGATCGCGCGATCCATCTGTGTGCGCAAGCACAGCACCGATCCCAAAATCCGAGGCATCCACCATCAACGAAAGGGGTTTCTGGGGATCGATTGGCGTAAGGCAAGTATTGGAAAGCAACGCCGATTTCAACTGGCGAAAGGCGCGTTCGCTTTCCGTCGTCCAGACGAACGGAACACCTTTGCGGCGTAAGCAATGAAGTGGAGCCGAAATGGATCAGGCGTGGCGCACATATTTATTATAATAATTAATTTTTCCCAGCACACTCTGTAGCTGCTTCAAATGCTGCAGCGAAGGCAAGTCTTGTATGGCACGGAGGTGCTCGGGACTGGGATGTATGCCTTGGGCATGGAGTACATGTCCCAGGTAGGGTAAGTCACGAGCAAAAAACACACATTTGTCCTTCCGCAAACGAAGACCATTTTGTCACAAGACCTAAAATAATGTCCTGAGATTGGCTAAATGTTCTTCTTCCGTCTTTCCGGAGATCACAATATCGTCCAGATAGTTTGCTGCAGTAGGGACCGACGCACAAACAGTTTGCAGATATTGCTGAAACAATGCAGGGGCGGATGCACACCCGAATGGCAGTCTTTTGAATCGATACAAACCAAGATGCGTGTTAACCACCAAAACGCGCTGGGAGTCTTCGTCCACCAGTATTTGCAAGTACGCATCTGCTAGGTCCGACTTCGAAAAATATTTACCCGGGCACAGTTTGTCAAAAAGATCTTCCGGGCGGGGTAAAGGAAAAGTTGCAATCACTAGTTGTGGATTCACTGTTGCCTTGAAGTCCACACAAAGTCTCAATTTTCCGGAAGGTTTTGGCAAAATTACTAATGGTGATGCCCAGAGAGAAGCCTGCACACATTCAATTACACCTTGTGATTCCAAATCGTTTAATGTTCTTGCGACCTCATCACGCAAGTCGTGGGGAACATTGCGCGCTCTGAAAAATTTCGGTTGCGCATTTACTTTCCGTTCCAAATGTGCTTTATAGTTCTTAGCGCAACCAAGGCCCAGTGCAAAAATGTCTGCCAACTCTTCACATAGACGAGAAACACAGTCTGAAGGCACAGTCTGGTTCACTGATAGGACCTGATTGACTATAGACAAGTTAAACAACTGAAATAAATCTAAACCAAACAAGTTCACTGCAGAAGAAGAACAAAGGACATACAATGACACAAGTTTTGTTTGTCCCTTGTATGTTGCAAGAAGACTGCACTGTACTAACACAGGGATCGCTTGTCCTGAACAGCTACTGAGCTGAACATTTGCAGCATGTAACAGAGGTGTGCCCAGCTGTTTGTACGTGTCGTGATTGATCAGTGAAACTGCAGCTCCGGTATCGCGCTGGAATGGTATCACGTTGCCGTTAATGTCCAAGTCTACAAAAAGTTTTTTGTCCTGCTGACGACAAGAGCGACTGTCTCATGCAACGCGAACTGACACTGGTACAGAATCACTTGCGACGTGACGGGATTTCCGTCGAAGTCGACGCACACTATTTGTGGGACGAACACAGTCACCGTTAGAGAGAGTGTCACTGGGCGGAGTGGAATGAACTACATGAATTTCCATGTGCAAAGGTTCACGAGCCGGAGTATCCTTAGTTCGATTCCGATTCCGGCGCGAAGGAAAGGGCCTGGAATGGTTGTGAGTGTCCGATCTGAGCTTTTTCTGGCAAACACTTTGAACATGCCCTTTTTTATTACAGAAAAAGCAAATAGCTTGGCGTGACGGCAATTCTCACGCGAATGTCTAGTAGCACACTGCAGGCATGATTTTATCACTGCATTTGCTTGCTTGCACGGCACACGTGGCTGAGAGCTTGGCGGCAGTTGCGCGGACGGGCACGAGGGCTGTTTACTGTTCTGTGCAGCGCGCCCGGCGGGCCGGTTGATGTGACACACGGCTGGTGAAGTTTCAAATGATTTCTGAGCAAAGTCAAGTGTGTCCTGCCGATCCAATATGTCCATCACTTGTTGAAGGGAGGGATTGACTATTTTCAAAATCTGTCCCCTTATACGAACATCAGAAACGTTCTGTGCAATAGCATCACGTACCATAGTATCTGAATAAGGGAGTCCACAGTCACACTCAAAAGCACAATTCCTAGTAAGGCCTTGCAAGGTTGCAAACCACTCCCGATTAGTCTGACTGGCCGTACGATTTGTACGAAATAAGGTATACCCTTGTGCAACTACATTGACTGATTCTTTGAAATATGCATCCAATGCAGACAAAATTTCGTCGTAGGACAGAGTTGCTACGTCGCGTCGGGGAAATAATTTCACTATCGCACGGTACGTCTGGACGCCTACGGTGGAAAGGAGAAAAGGCTGCCGCTCATTACCTTGAATTCTGTAGGCGGCGAGATGGAATCCAAATTGGCGTGACCACTCCGTCCAGCTTTCCAGTGCAGCATCAAAAGGACGAAAAGTTGGTGCAACAGCGTGTTGTGGCTGCTGTAGCGGTGGAGCGGCGGCTGCCGCCTCGTTTTGCATTGCACGTTGACCCTGGACGAGCTGTCCAAGGGCATTCAATAAGGCCTGCGTCTGCTGATTCTGCAAGCGATAAAATTCGGACAGTACATCTGGAGATTGTGGCGAAGCCATTACACAAGTAAATCAGGGCAATATAATTACGAACGCAGAATTCTCGTCGCCAACTGTTGTGGACTGGCAAGACAGCCCATCCACTATGACAGGAAGCCGAAAGGCACGCGTTTAAGCTCACGGAGGCTGGCGTGAGGTCTGGAAAATGACAAGGAATTGAGACTAGCAAAAAAGGTACGTAGCTTCTGGAATACTTAACTTTAATCCATAATTGGTGAACATCGGTCTGACGGTACATGCATCACAAGATAAATAGCAAATGATAATGGCGCCTTGCTAGGTCGCAGCAAATGACGTAGCTGAAGGCTATGCTAACTATCGTCTCGGCAAATGAGAGCGTATTTTGTCTGTGAACCATGGCTAGCAAAGCCGGCTGCACAACTGGGCGAGTGCTAGGAAGTCTCTCTAGACCTGCCGTGTGGCGGCGCTCGGTCTGCAATCAGTGACAGTGGCGACACGCGGGTCCGACGTATACTACCGGACCGCGGCCGATTTAAAGGCTACCTCCTAGCAAGTGTGGTGTCTGGCGGTGACACCACAGTTTATTTGGTTGTAGTGCAGCAGAACTATTTCTCTTCATCTAGAAAGTCGTCCTGAGTTTTGACGTCAACGTCATCACGAATCTCACTGCTGATACACTTCGTCACTTTCGCGGTTTTCGATTTATTCTAAATTCGTATTCTGTCTTCATTAGACACTTTATTCCGTCTAACAAGTCATGTAATTTTCCTCACTTTCACCAATGTTAGCAATTCCGTCAGCAAACATCCTTAATTTAAATCACGTTAGAGGTCATTTCATTTATTTTGGTCTTAACATCTTAGATATGAAATGTTACAGCATCGGAGAACGACTACATCCATGCCTTACTTCCGTCTCAATCCAAACGTTTCCCTCTGGCAATACACTGTTTATTGTGAACAACCACACTTGTAAGAATACATTCTTGTTAAACAAACTGCTGCAGGTGTTAAATAACCCTTTGTTACTATGATCGGTTTTGGAAGTTCCAGCACCCCGTATGTACGAATATAAGAAAAAGAGATAAGAGGAAAAGGTAAAAAAAAGGACAACAGGTCCAGTGATATCAATATGTAACTTCAATGATGTTTAAGTACTACATTTGCCAAATGGACAATTACCAGTATCCAGTACGCAGTAAGCAGAATACACACATTCATATCATTTACAGCAAAACGTAGAAATTATTGGAGCCCCCTCCACTTTCAGTCAGGTTGTGTTACGACGTCCTTAAAAGAAACGGTAGTCAGAATAAGGGTAGCAAAATGAATGTGGCTGCCATGGCAATGCCCTTAAGTTCTACAAAGAAACATAAGAATAATATGAGAAAAATATGTCAAACGGACTAAGGAATGCTTAAAACTCATAAAATTCTATTGTAACACGCTCACCCAGAGGAAAACAACCATAACTATTGTGCAGAGTCACTAACTGTACAGTGGAATAAGGCACTCAAATCCTATAAACTGTGGTCGAACCGTAATGAAAATAAGATAGGTGGAAGATAAAAAGAGTGGCAAAGAAACCAAACTGAGTAGAAGGATGAAAACCCTGTGTCTTACCATACGCACCCGACATGGCACAGAAAGAACAAGAACAGTCCAATACCAGATGACTACTGAGTGCATGGATAAATGTCAAGCGCTACAGTCTGTAGCCGCGCGACCGCTACGGTCGCAGGTTCGAATCCTGCCTCGGGCGTAGATGTGTGTGATATCCTTAGGTTAGTTAGGTATAAGTATTTCTACGTTCTAGGGGACTGATGACCTCAGCAGTTAAGTCCCGTAGTGCTCAGAGCCATTTGAACCATTTTTTTTTAATGTCAAGCTGACAGGGAAGCGTGGAACAGACCTATAAGTAGACGGTGTGGTGCTGTAAGATGACAGAAGACAATAAATAGTGAAAACTGAATAGGGGTCAAACTGTGTCGTATTAGAGATCTTTTTCAAGTCGCAAACATCTATGATGCATATACGTAGACTGAAGTGATGAATGAAAGGGTCTACTAAAGCCAGGATTCGAACCCAGGTCTCCTGCTCACTATGGCAGATGCGCTAATCACTACACAATCCTGGCACAGTGGCTTTTCACAAGTGTACAGGCTACCACAGTATGCCTCCCTTTGAATCCAAAATCCCAATTCTCTCCTCACTTGTTATTTCAGCCAAACTCGAAAAGCATTGCACAGGCTCAGTGACTGTAAAGACACAGCACCTCAGCATCAAATGAAATGAGGGATCCTATCTGGAAGCCAAGCGTACGAGCTTTAATCAAATGAGACTGTTGGCTCCAGAGACTTTTTCAAGTCCCAGAGGGTTCCAGGTTCCCCCATTTCGTTCGATGTTGAGGCAATATTCCAGTACAGATGGGGTGCCTCTGCAGTTATGTTCGGGTTTAGGGTGAATACCATGTGGGCTGAGGAGGGAATTGGGGATCTGGATTGAGGAGGGAAGCGTGCTAGGGCAGTCGGTGTATATGTGAAAAGCGACTGTGCCAGGGTAACGTAGTGCTTAACACAACTGTCTAGTGAGCAGCAGGCACAGGTTCTAATCCCAGTCATGGTACAAATTTCCTTCATCGCTTCAATCTGCATATACAGGGTGTTACAAAAAGGTACGGCCAAACTTTCAGGAAACATTCCTCTCACACAAATAAAGAAAAGATGTTATGTGGATATGTGTCCGGAAACCCTTAATTCCCATGTTAGAGCTAATTTTAGTTTCGTCAGTATGTACTGTACTTCCTCGATTGACCAATTGAAGGAAGGTAATGTTGACTTCGGTGCTTGTGTTGACATGCGACGCATTGTTCTACAGTACCAGCATCAAGCACATCAGTACGTAGCATCAACAGGTTAGTGTTCATCACGAACGTGGTTTTGTAGTCAGTGCAATGTTTACAAATGCGGAGTTGGCAGATTCTCAATTGATGTACGGATTAGCCTAGGGCAATAGTCGTGACGCGGTACGTTTGCATCGAGTCAGATTTCCAGAACGAAGGTGTCCCGACAGGAAGACGTTCGAAGCAATTGATCGGCGTCTTAGGGAGCACGGAACATTCCAGCCTATGACTCGCGACTGGGGAAGACCTAGAACAACGAGGACACCTGCACTGGACGAGGGAATTCTTCGTGCAGTTGACGATAACCATAATGTCAGCGTCAGAGAAGTTGCTGCTGTACAAGGTAACGTTGACCACGTCATTGTATGGAGAGTGCTACGGGAGAACCAGTTGTTTCCGTACCACGTACAGCGTGTGCAGGCACTATCAGCAACTGATTGGCCTCCACGGGTACACTTCTGAGAATGGTTCATCCAACAATGTGTCAGTCCTCATTTCAGTGCAAATGTTCTCTTTACGGATGAGGCTTCATTCCAACGTGATAAAATTGTGAATTTTCACAATCAGCATGTGTTGGCTGACGAGAATCCGCACGCAATTGTGCAATCACGTCATCGACACAGATTTTCTGTGAACGTTTGGGCAGGCATTGTTGGTGATGTCTCGATTGGGCCCCATGTTATTCCACCTACGCTCAATGGAGCACGTTATCATGATTTCATACGGGATACTCTACCTGTGCTGCTAGAACATGTGCCTTTACGACACAACATGTGGTTCATCCACAATGGAGCTCCTGCAAATTTCAGTCCAAGTGTTCCTACGCTTCCCAACAACAGATTCGGTGACCGATGGATTGGTAGAGGCGGACCAATTCCATGGCCTCCACGCTCCCCTGACCTCAACCCCCTTGACTTTCATTTATGGGGGCATTTGAAAGCTCTCGTATACGCAACCCCGGTACCAAATGTAGAGACTCTTCGTGCTCGTATTGTGGACGGCTGTGATACAATACGCCATTCTCCAGGGCTGCATCAGCGCATCAGGGATTCCATGCGATGGAGGGTGGATGCATGTATCCTCGCTAACGGAGGACATTTTGAACATTTCCTGTAACAAAGTGTTTGAAGTCACGCTGGTACGTTCTGTTGCTGTGTGTTTCCATTCCATGATTAATGTGATTTGAAGAGAAGTAATAAAATGAGCTCTAACACAGAAAGTAAGCGTTTCCGGACACATGTCCACATAACATATTTTCTTTCTTTGTGTGTGAGGAATGTTTCCTGAAAGTTTGGCAGTACCTTTTTGTAACACCCTGTATAAATCTGAATATGAGTCGTTAGGACGCGCCGTCTGTGGAGTTATATTAAAAAAAGTCTCACTACTCCCATCCAGATTTTATTATTTTCTATCTTTACATCATTATGGGTTCCTGTATTTCACTACAGTTTATACGATTTTAGTACTTATATCCTACTGTCCGTTTAATGGCTCTACGCGATAATTACTGTTATTTAGCTCCGGGAAACAGAATATTATGGGTTTTATGCAATCTTTAGCCTGATAGATGTATTTTTATTATATTATTCTTGAACATATTCTCAGTTCGAATATAATAAATTTTATTGCATCTGAGAAGCTTATGTCCAAGAATCAACATGGTTTTAGAAAGCATCGTTCGTGCGAAACTCAGCTAGCCCTTGTCTCACATGATATACTGTGAACTATGGATGAATGGCAACAGGCAGATTGCATAATTCCAGATTTTTGAAAGCATTTAAGACGGTGCTCCATCGCAGGTTGTTATAGGAAGTACGACCATATGTAATAAGTTCACAGATTTGCTAGTGTCTCGAAGAATACTTAAGAAATAGAACCCAGTATGTTGTCCTTGACGGCCAGTGCCCATCGGAGACCAGGGTATCGGTGTGCTCCAGAGAAGTGTGGCAGAAGCGCTGTTGTTCTCTGTATACACATGATTTAGAGTGGTCAGCGATCTTCGGTTTTTTACTGATGATCACGTGGTGTAAGGAAAGGTGTCGATGATGAGTGACTGTAGGAAGTTCCAAGAAGACTTAGACAAATGTCCTGCTTGTGTGATGAATGCCAGCTAGCCATAAATGTGGACAAATTTACATTAACGCGGAACATGCCTGTATTGTTCGGAACAGTATTGTTAGTGTCCTGCATGGCACAATCAAGTCGTTTAAATATCTGGGTGTAGTTGCAAAGCGATACGACGTGGAACGAGCACGTGAGAACTGTGATAGGGCAGGCGAATGGTCGACTTCGTTTCATTCGGAGAATTTTAGGAGAGAGTGGTCCAACTGTAAAGGAGACCGCATATAGGACGCTGGTGGGACCTATTCTTCAGTATTGCCGGAGTGTTTGGAATCCGTAGCAGGTTGGACAGAAGAAAAACATCGAAGCATTTGAGAGGCAGGCTGCTAGATCTGTTACCGGTAGGTTCGAACAACAGCAAGTATTACTAAGATGCTTCGAGACTCGGAAGGGAATCCCTGGAGGGAAGGGCATATTGTTTTCGAGAAACAATATTGAGAAAATTTAGAGAATTTGACTGCCGAACGATTCTACTGCCATCAACATACATTGAGCGTAAGTACGACGATGATAAGATCCGATAAATTAGGGCTCATACTCTAGTACCTTCCGCCGCGGAAGTCGAACACGCGGCAGAATAAATGGACGTGGTCAGCCCATAGAGGGCTCCGCCTCTGCGGCGGCTATTCCGCACAGCGGCTGTCGCGCAGCGAGGGCACCACCGCCACGCCACGTGCAGACAGCGGCCAATAGCCGCCACCTCCGGTTTCGTATATAGGGACCCGCTCTGCCCTAGTCCATCTCCACCCCCCGCCCGTTGCCACGCCTCTATTGCTGTATCCCTCCCTCTCTCCACCTCCACACCCTCCATCTCCTTCATCAGGGCAATTCCCAACGCCTCTCCCTCCCGGATGACGAACTTCGGTGTGACATCTACCCTTCCTTCCAACTATAACCTGGCCTTATCCCCCCCCCCCTCCCCAGGGCCCCCATTTTTTCTCTTCCCTCCTCCTCCCAGAGCGGATTTTCCTCCTTCCTCCCCCCCCTCCCCTGAGACCCTGCACCCCATACTTGCCTCTTTCCTTCCCACGTCCCTCCCTACCTGGCCCTCTTCAGCGCGCCCCCCGCTCATCTCCCCCATCTCTTCCCCTCTTTCCCTTCTTCCGGTCTCCCTCATCTCCTTGCACCTGGCAGATCCTCTGTTTCGATCATCGTCAGTGTGCCACATCAGTGTTGTGTTTAGTGCTGTTTCCCCTGTGCGTCAAGAGGTGTGATTTTAATTGTGTACTGCCTTGAGGTTCGCCGTCAGTGTTTGTTATGTGCTACACCATCCGTCGATATCTTTTATGCTCCAGTCATACTGTGCCTTGTGTTCTTTTAAGTGTCGCAGTGTGTGGCTTTTTGTGTGTGATACTTTTAAACAGTTTTAACAGTTTTTTTATCTCCATTTTACGGTCACCCCGTTTTTAGTCTATTGCCTTCCATGATGTTCCCCCTTTTTTATATCTCTGTTCACCATATTCTCTCCTTTGTTATTTTTAAATGTCTTTTATTGTTTGTTCTATGTATTTTGGCTGAAGAGCAGCGCATATGCTGCTGCCAGCCCACCCCGATGGGGACTTGAAAGAAAAAAAAAAAAAAAAAAAACCTAGTCCAGCCAGTCTGGTACTCACTCTGGATTTCGTTTCTATCTTGGCGGTACTGCGTTCTGGTCGTTGCTCGTTGTTGACATTTGCCTGCCTCTGGTTCCGAGTGGATTTACGTTTGGTGTTTGGTGTTTGGTGTTGTGGTTTCCCCAAGCCTCTGTTGTTTATCTCTTCCTTGTTGTGTCGCTCATAGTCGGTCGTGGTCGGTTGTTGTCAGTTGTCGTTGGTCTGTCGTCCGACTCGTCATGTGTTGATCCGGTGGTGCGTGCTCCACCGCCGGCGGCTTCCCCGCCTGACGGCTCTGATCCGCAGCCCAAGGCGTTCCCGGTGTCGGTTGTGGTTGCTACACATACAGAGGCATACAGACAGTTGTTTTCCCACGCTCTATTTGGGAGTCGAAAGGAAACGACAAGTGGTGGTAAAGGGCCTCTGCCACGCATGAAGCGCTGGCTTGCGGAGCATCTATGCGATGTAGATGTTGACGTTTGTAGAACTTGAGGCATTGCCATGGCCATCTCCTCCATTCCTCCACACTTATTCTGATTACCGTTGTTTTTGAAGATACCCTAACACAACTTGACTGAGATTGATGGAACCATACAGTAAATTCTACGTTTTACTGTAAATGGTTTCAATGTGAGTATTCCGCTTATTGCATACCCGATTCTTTTGAGAGTTATTGTCCATTTCCTATGCTTTGTATCTAAAAGACATTGAAGTTACATCTTGATTTCTCTTGCCAAAAATTTTTTAATTGTTCCTGTTTAGATGTACCTGACGATAGAACTTTAAATTGCGAAACTGTTTGTGCCAATAATTGAACGGCAGCTGCGTTTTTATTTAACGACAATGTTTGTCTCTTGGTTCGTAAATATTATCGTTCGCTCTTGTTTCTTGTGCGTTCTATGTATAACCCGTTTCTTCTTACAGGTCATACGTATTTTTCTGAGACCATCAAACATTTGGCACAACTTCATACTTTCGGCACGTCTGGCACTTGCTTCCATTATCAAGCATAACATCAGAACTGTCTCTGCGGAGTCTGCACATTGCTTAGATTGAAACTGGTCGACTTGTAACAGATCCTTCCGTTGGTTTATTCCATTCTGCCGCGTAGCATTATTCTCGGAAACTTGCTAAGATTAATTATGAAGCTGAATGCGCCATAGCTCTCACATTTATCTACCACTGGAATCTTTGCGACAGTGTGAATTATATTTTTCAGAAAGTCTGGTTGATTGGCTCCTCTTTCATAGACTATACACGCTAACGTGAACAGTCACTTAAGTGCACCATTCCAAATGATTTCCCAACCTTTTTTACACCACCTTAATCATTAATTATCCGCGTAATATACTATAAGATTCCTTTAAGGGCCCGCCCCTGTACCGGCAGAGAAAATGAGTCTGTAAAAGCAGCCAAATATCGTTTTTGATCGACCACTTGGAAGAGTACCAAGTATTCAGAAATGAGGAGGACACAGTACTCTTTCACAGTATGCAAGTTCAATTTCTATGCTTTGAATACAAATTAACGGCTTCGCCTAGCAGTGCATGAAAAGAAGAAGGATCACCGATGTACTGTAGGACAATGAACGATCGCGAGGACACGTATGAAGATAGGGTTATGGAACATGCTACTTTTAGAAGTCGACAGTGTTTGCTGGGGATGTTAGTTCAGAACTGTTCTGTGAATAGACTATCTGGACCGACCGTTTAACTTTTCAGTGAACTTTTCCGTTATTAAACACAGATTAATGAACTGCAAATTAAGTAACTTTAATGCTGAAACAGTGGGCATGTTTGCTAAGCAGATATTATCGTTAGAGTAAAGTCAGACGAACTCTGAGGCGACAGTTAAATTCCATCTGGTTGTCAGTAAGCATAGAATATCAGTTGCTAATATTTTTCGCTGTAGCGATTTAGAATCTCACGATAACGTTACACAAGTGAAAGTGGACTAGGATTAACCTGCAAGTGAGATTCTTTTCATCACACTGACTATAATTTTTGTGCTTACAAGCGAAATATTAAGTAATATTTAAAGAAACTTTTCTTTATCAAGGTCAGTGCGGTAGTTTTGCCCATTTAATAATGATGAAGCTAAACAACAATACAGAGGTATTTGGCTGGATCAAAGGAACTACTGTTTATTGGTATTACACATGATATCTGGAAAAGCTCTCTACTCCCAATTTAGCGCTGGGTAATTTGGATGGCAAGAGCCATGAAAAATGTAGGTAAGTCAAGCCAATAAATTTTACGAAAGTAGATGAGGCGCTTGCTCATTAACGTTCAGCATTAATTAGATTACCTCGCATTTGCATCTGTTTCTAACGACCTGTGACTAACGAATCTTTACGGCTTTCTTCCATCTGGCAGCAGCTTATCTGAAGTTGTTGCAGCAACGAAGTGTATCAAAATACTGGAAAAAAAATTTAGTTTCAGAAGATTATTCGGACACGTGACAATAATAATACACATACAGTACTAATATAAATGTGCTGTGGTGTTATTTTCTTTATTTATTCAACTTTATCTGATTAGGCGCTCTTCTACAACTGACCAGGGTTTCACATATACAGCGCCATTTTTTTTTACATCATAGTTCCATAAGAACAGAAACTTTTAATATGACAAATAGTATTAAGAAGGGTTGGCTATGTGACTAAATAATATTGACTATGAACTAACAAAATTAGTACTGGCAGTAGTTGTACTACTGCCGTTGCTGCCACTAATAGTGATAATAGTAATAATAATAAAAACAATAGTGGTGAAAGCTATAAAAGAATTGATAGGATACATAAAAGATGTCTTCTGATATAATGATTTCTGACGAAGGAAAATTTAAGCAGACTGCACCAGCTAAGAATACCGGGAAATGAGGAAGATGCGATTGGAAAGAATGATGAACGGGTTAGCTTGTGCGTACAGAGACAATGGTAAACATTATAGTTGATGTAGAAGGTATGTCATTGACTGTCTTCTGCAGCAGAAGGTATTACTCATTTTTCTAACAGACTGAAGAGCCAAAGAAACAGGTACAACTACGTAATATCGTGTAGGGCCCCCGAGAGTACGCAGACGTCCCGCAGCATGACGTGGCATGTACTCGACTGATGTCTGAAGTAGTGCTGGAAAGACCTGACACCATGAATCCCGTGGGGCTGTCCATAAATCCGTAAGAGTACGAGCGGGTAGAGATGTCTTCTGAACATGTCTGGCGAGTTTCGTGGCCAGTGGAAGAGTTTAAGCTCAGAAGAGCGTTCCTGGAGCCACTCTGTAGCAATTCTGGACGTGTGGGGTGTCACATCGTCCTGCAGGAGTTGCGCAGGCCCGTCGGAATGCACAATGTCAGAGTGGTAGCAAGACGTATCAGGGGTCCATGTAACTCCAGCTGCACAGGCCTCACATCATCACAGAGCCGCCATCATCTGGAACAGTCCCCTGCTCAAGTACAGGATCCATGGATTTATGAGTTTGACTCCATACTCGTACACTTGATGCAATTCGAAACGAGATTCGTCCGACCAGGAAAAATGTTTCCAATCATCAACAGGACTGTTAACGGGTCCAGGCCAGACCTAAAGTTTTGTGTCGTGCAGTCATCAAGAGTACACGCATGGTCCTTCGGTTCCGAAAACCCATATCGATGATGTTTCGTTGAATGGTTCGCACGCTGACACTTGTTGATGGCCCAGCATTGACATTTGCAACAATTTGCGGAAGAGTTCGTGGTTGATGCTGCTTCACGTCCGCAGGGAAAAACCTGAAGTTTGCCGCACATGTGATCCCTGGATGGTGCTAGGAAGGCAACACACTGTCAACCCGACAAACTTTCTAGACCTCCTGGATATTCGAGAAGTACATAACCGAGAGGAAACGCCCTACAATCACATTAAAAGCCCTTCTCAGGGTCAAACATCTATGAAACTTGGACCAAGTATTAAGATATGCCAACTGAATATTGAGGGCATTAGTAAACCCAAATGCCAAATTCTTCAAAAGTTATTGACTAATCCCAACATTGACGTTGTTGGCCTACAGAAAACCCACACAGATAACGAAGATCAACTACGACACAGAGGAAAAATACCAGGATACGGTATCATTGGCGCAACATACCACCATGCCTATGGAGTGGCTACAAACGTCAAAAATAAAATAGAGCACGCTCACCTACTATCCACTTCCACAAATGATAATCCCACTCTGTGATAATCAAAATACGTGAACTGATCATAAGTAACATTTACAAATCACCAGGACCCTCATGGCCAGCAGATGTGCTCTAATCATACCGCCATTCCGGGATCTCTGTAGGAGACTTTACAGCCACCACACGCAATGGCGATATTGAAAAACTGATACAAATGGTGAAGCCTTAGCTAACTGGGCAGAAGGAAACAATATCTACATCATTTTCGATGCTAAAGATCGCGATTCCTGCAGATCAACAGATGTGGAAACGAGAGTATGATTCAGACTTATGCTTTGTCACAGCTGATGAAAATCACCGGCTGGTCAACACAAGCCGAAATGTTCTGCCAGATTTCCCCCACAATCAACACCGTCAAATCCTAGTAGAAATCGGCACAAGCATTCCATAGATAACCTCAACTCCTCGACCGACATGGAACCTATGAAAAGCGGATTGGAAAGCTTACTTTGAAGACCTCGGTAAATGCCTGGAATGGATCCCTCCATCTACTGATGGCAATAAAAGATTTGTGGCAGCAGTCGCCAGTACACCAAAGAAGCACGTACCTAGAGGATACCGCAAAGAATACATTCCAGGCTGGGATGAGAAATGGGAGAAACTTTATAATAACTACCAAAGCAGCAGTGACAGAAAAATAGCAGATGAACTCTAGACAGCCTTGCACGATGACAGAAGTGGATTGAAACTACTCAGGCTATAGACTTTGAAAGGTCCAGCAGAAAAGCATGGTCCCTGCTTCGAAAACTAGAAGGAGCCAGCCGTATAACTCGAGAAGAAAACCCCACAACACCTAACAAAATTTCTTTGAACATTGTTAAAACATCTAAAGGGGTAAACAATAAGCATTAAACGTGAACATAGGAAGCTTAAGCAACAACAGCCAATGTTGACACTAAATATTGATGCGACATCATCCCCGAAGGGATCTCGGTGGCACTAAAGGACACAAAAGCAGGTAAAGCCCCTGGCTCAGATGACATTCGCCCAGAGTTTCTTATCAAGTCTAGCAATTATGCGAAAATATGGTTAGCAGTGCTCTTCACATCACTATTGCCGACGGGAAACGTACCGCAAGAACTTAAACGTGCCAAGATAATCGCCCTTCTAAAGCCAGGTAAACCAGCCCATAGCACTGCTTAGCATGGTGTAAAAACTACTGGAACGTGTACTACTTAACAGGATGGGTCACACAATACTCACGGCCATCCCAATAGAACAAGCCGGCTTTCGTCCCAACCGAATCTCTGCAGGCCAAGTCCTGCCCCTTACAACACATACTGAAGCGGGATTCCAAAATAAACTAAAAACATCTGTGGCCATCATTGACTGGTCAGTAGCCTACTCTATAAACTGATAAAAATAATTCCCTGTCAAAAAGTGACGAAGCTTATTGGTAACGTGATTGTAACAGAGGATTCCAGGTCGTCATGGGAAACAAAGTCAATAGGCATAAATAGCTTCGAAATGGCTTACCTCAAGGCTCGGTATTAGCTCCCCTGCTTTTGAGCCTCTACATTGCTGACATGCCAGAAACAGCTTGTACGAAATTTGGCTACGCTGATGACTGGGCCATAGCAACAAGGCACACCGATTGTAATACAATGGAAGAAACCCTGACATCCGATCTGTCTGCCGCGGCAGCATACCTCCGTAAATGGAGGCTTAGGCCTAATGCCACGAAGACAGAAGTAATTTGCCTCCATCCCAATAACAGAGAAGCCTATGGAGCTCTGGAAATATACTTTGACGACTCTGGGACTCCATCATCACAGAGGCAGTCGAAATACGTATAAGCAGTGACCTAATAAACAGAGACACGGGGTTTCACCTGAGCAAAGGCTGGGAGCCAACCTTGGCGGCACTAAGGAATCGTCAGCCACAGATTAGCAACCGCACCGAGTCAACACAGATGGGAAGCCTTAGCGCAGATGCTTAAATCGCGCGCCAACACCTCGCGCGCGCGAACGGGGTCCGTCGCTCCCGGCCGCATTTTCCCGCGCCGCGGCGGGCTTCCGCAGACCGCGACCCGTTTCTCCAGCACAGGACTCTGGTATTCGACGCTGTCTACGATTGGTCTTCGATGACGTTATGCCCCGCTGGCGCCTGCGCTGTTCTAGAGAGCCAGCATATAAATTGGCGAGCTTCTCAGCGACGCGACAGTAGCACCTGAAGGTGGTGGGCAGTTGTCTCGCTGAAATATTGTGCGGTTTCTACAGTATTATCCGGCGTAATTCCCGGGAACCTATCAAGCAAACGAAGGAATTATACGAATGAGACGGAGATCGGTAGATGTGATGTACAGACTTATTACATTTTCAGTGAAACTGAATCGTTTATTCAAGAAAAAGAGCTTCACAAATTGAACAAAATAATGCGATACGTTGATGCACCTGTGACTTTTATGCACCATTTATTCGGTTTGACATTGATTGATAGTGTAGTTGGATGTCCTACTGAGGGCTACCGTGCCAGATTCTGTCCAGATGGCCCGTTAGAGCGTCAATATCTCGAGCTGGCCGACTGACCCTGCCCATAATGCACTAATTGTTCTCAGTTGGTGTGAGATATAGCGACACTCGCTAGCCTAGGTAGGGTTTTGAAAGCAAGAAGACAAGCACTCTCGTCGTGTGCGGGCGGGCATTGTCTTTCTCAAATGTAAGCCCAGGAAGAACTGTCATGAAGGTCAACAAAACAGGGGATAGAATATTGTCGACTTACCAGTGTGCTGTAAGTATGCCACAGATGACAACAAAAGGATTGCTGCTATGAAATGAAATGGCACACTGTGGGGGGGAGGGGGGGAACAATGACGACCGTCAGTCATGTTGATATCCGACCACTGCTGGGGTGTCTCCAGACACGTCTTCAGTTCCCATCGCGGCTTAATTGAAAGCGGGTCTCAATAATGGAAGACAACTCTACTCCAGTGTATGAGAATCAGGGCAGAATGTGGCTGATGTCAATGCTGACGGGTTCGTTGGTGCACAGAGCTCAATAGTAGTCGGCATAAAGGGCACCTTGGACTCAGCTCCCTTTCTGTGGGCCGCCTATTAATGGTCCTTGCGGTCACTGAAACACGAGTTCGACTATTATATAACGGCGCCTTGGAATATAGTCATGAAACCAATTACCAGTCTTCACCCATCAACCTACACAAAGGCAATCCAGTAGAGATGGAACTCTGAATAACTCACAGGATACGCTAGAGACCTAGCATGCGCTCAAATAATTAATACTAACATACTTGGAGGACACCCTTTATGAATCGTTCCACTACACCACTGTAGCTCGAAGGCCACGTACAGCAGCATATTGTCGCAGGTACTAAAGAGCTATCCACACCAGATACCCGGCACCTGCTTGCAGCAAGGTAAAAACTGGCCTGTATCCGAAGAGAAGAAGACTATTAATTTGCTAAATATCTACCTATGAAATATACCGTCACTCATGCGACTTGTATACCACTACGTAACACGATGTCTACGCTCAAATCATAGTACCAAATACATAGAGTAATAGAAAATACGAGACATCCAGCGCCCTAACAACTGCGTCTGTTGCCTTCCTATATACACCAGATATTCAATAATATTTCGAATGTACAGCAGTGCAGCTTAATGCCTGTAGCAACCACAACCAACAGCGGGAACGCCTTGGGCTGCAGATCGGAGCCGCCGGGCGGGGAAGCCGCCGGCGGTGGAGCACGCACCACCGGGTAAACATAGGACGAGTCAGACGACAGACCAACGACAGCTGACAACAACCGACCACGACCGACTATGAGCGACACAACAAGGAAGAGATAAACAACGGGGGCTTGGGGAAACCACAACACCAAACACCAAACGTAAATCCACTCGGAACCAGAGCCAGGCAAATGTCAACAACGAGGAACGACCAGAACGCAGTACCGCCGAGATAGAAACGAAATCCAGAGCGAGTACCAGACTGGTTGGACTAGGTTTTTTTTTCTTTATTGTATTTCAATTCCCCATCGGGGCAGGCTGGCAGCAGCATATGCGCTGCTCTTCAGCCGTAAGACATAGAACAAACAATAGAAGACATTTAAAAATAACAAAGGATAACAAAGAGAGAATATGGTGAACATAGACATAAAAAAGGGGGAACATCATGGAAGGCGATAGACAAAAAACGGGGTGACTGTAAAATGGAGATAAAAAACTGTTTAAAAGTAGCACACACAAAAAGCCACACACTGCGACAATTAAAAGAACACAAGGCACAGCATGACTGGAGCACAAAAGGTATCGACGGATGGCGTAGCACATAACAAACACTGACGGCGAACCTCAAGGCAGTACACAATTAAAATCACACCTCTTGACGCACAGGAGAAACAGCACTAAACACAACACTGATGTGGCACACTGACGATGATCAAAACAGAGGATCTGCCAGGCACAAGGAGATGATGGAGACCGGAAGAAGGGAGGGAGGGGAAGAGATGGGGGAGATGAGTGGGGGGCGCGCTGAAGAGGGCCAGGTAGGGAGGGATGTGGGAAGGAAAGAGGCAAGTATGGGGTTCAGGGTCTCAGGGGAGCGGGGGAAGGAGGAAAATCCGCTCTCGGAGAAGGAGGGAAGAGGAAAAAGGGGGCCTTGGGGAGGGGGGGGGGACAAGGCCAGGTTATAGTTGGAAGGAAGGGTAGATGTTACAGCGAAGTTCGTCATCCGGGAGGGGCAGGCGTTGGAAATTGCCCTGATGAAGGAGATGGAGGGTGTGGAGGTGGAGAGGGATACAGCGATAGAGGCGCGGCAACGAGCGGGGGCTGGAGAGGAAGGAGGAATCCAGAGGGTGGGGGGGATCAAGCCTGCAGACAATGTAAAGGATGTGGAGATGTTGGGGGAACAGGAGGAGGTGGGGGAAGGGGATCAGTTCATACAGGAGCCGTGTGGGGTAAGGAAGGCGGATACGGAAGGCAAGGCAGAGTGCATGGAGTTCATGGATTTGGAGGGCCTTGTAAAAGTGGGTGGGGGCGGAAATCCAGGCAACGCTGACATAACAGAGGATAGGACAGATGAGGGATTTGTAGGTGTGGAGGATGGTAGAAGGATGCAATCCCCATGTCCGGCCAGACAGGAGTTTCAGAAGGCGGAAGCGGGAATCAGCTTTCTGCTGGACGGTCTGGAGATGAGGAGGTGAGGTGTCGGTCGAGGGTGAGGCCAAGGTATTTCAGGGTGGGGGTGAGTTGGATGGGACGACCATGAAGGGTGAGGTAGAAATCATGGAGGTGAAAGGAGCGCTGGACTAGGGCAAAGCGGGTCCCTATATACGAAACCGGAGGGAGCGGCTTTTGGCCGCTGTCTGCACGTGGCGTAGCGGTGGCGCCCTCGCTGCGCGGGAGCCGCTGCGCGGAATAGCCGATGCGGAGCCGGAGCCCTCTATGGGCTGACCAAGTCCATTTGTTCTGGCGCGTGTTCGACTTCCGCGGTGGAAGGTACTAGAATCCCTACATTTCCCAACGTAAAGTTGGAACTAATTCCAGGACAAAACAACTTGAATCTGAAACACAATAACGGCCTAGCTTGTGTATGCAGTAGGACCTTACTGTCTAACAGGTATAGTGCGGACGCATACGAACGTAACTCGAAATCTACGTCAAGCCAATGTCCAACAGTTCCTGAATCTGAAACCTTTCCACTCCACAGAAACTGGATACCACCGTCTACATGAAAAATTGACGACCAAAAGACCATAGGAAATCTGCCTATCAAATACACGGTACATTACTATTATACAGTCAACACTGCCAGAGAAATACGAGGGTTATACCAAAAGTAAGGTCCGATCGGTCGCGAAATGGAAACGACTATGAAAATCCGATAAAGCTTTGCACAAATGTGTTGGGTAGTGTCTCTAGTATAACCCCAGTTAGCATCACGTCGCTCTTCTCATTTCTGAGCTCGCAGTGAGTGCGTAAAGATGTCTAGAAAATAGTGTCTGCCGCCAAGTACGAGGGCCTGGTGAGAAATTTCGCCTGAAGCTATGCAGCCAACATTACATAACTGTCGTGCTGTTTCGTCTTCACGACAATTCTCAGCCGCATTCTGCAGGGGCAATGAAGATGCTCCTGCATCGTTTTCAAATGGAAATGTTAGATTACCCACAATACAGTCCGCAATTGTCTCCCCCTGAGTTTCATCTCTGGTCACATGAACCGCTGTCTTTGACGACAACATTTTGACACAGACAACGAGGTGTAGGCCAGCGTGGAGAATTGGCGGAAAGCACTGGCGGCTGCCTTCTATGATGAGGCTGTTGAAAAGTTGGTACAACGCTATGACAAAAGTCTAAGTCAGAACGGCGACTACGTAGAGAAGTAGCTGAAAGGTGTAGCTAATTGTTACAAGTAAAACATTTCTGATGTTCACTGTGGTTTCAATTTGGCAATCAATCGGACCTTTCTTTTGGAATAACCCTCGTATTAAAATAAGAGATATACGAGAGCATAGAAAAAGCATGAGTTAGGAAAACACCTTCCTTTATCTACACAAAGAAATGCAATACATGTTACAGGGTACGTAACAATCTGCCATTTATAAAGCAATGCAGGTGGAGATTAACCTTCAATAATGCTAAGCGAAAATATTAGAGATTTAACGCATTATGCATAAAACATTCCGACAACTTAGCTTCAGTATAAAACCAAACAGTCCCCTAATTACAAGAAGTAAAGCAGACAATTACACACAAAAATACACCAGTGCAGTTCCATATCTACTTTCAAACCATAATCCAAAAGAAATTGAAGGCAAGTATATGAAGAATTTCCACATCCTACAAGTGCAAATATGAGGGTATTCCCTTTTTTTATGCAGGTAATTGCTTGTACCAATACTTTAAAGAATTACGCCAGAAAATTTATACAGGAACTTAGCTCGAGGTCTACGTATAGCAAGATTACGTTAAAATTGCAGCTGTCCTAGCACAATAGATCTAAAATCTACTGGCGCCTATGATCTGTATGCTACCAGATATTACTATTCACTAACATCTAATTGGAAGCCCATAACTTCGCCCTACCTTTACATGTAAATAATATCATCACTTATAAGTCATGTACAATGCTGCGTAGCTCGAGGTTTACGTTCGACGCCGCTATACCACACGGAGCCAAATTAGCAACAATATCTTATATAACAGCTAAACTGACTGAAATAAACTCAGTATACAGAAGATCACTATACCTTAATTCCAACTAATTACTTCCAGTACCTCATATACCGAAATAAAACTATTGTGGCACGAAATATAGCCCAAGACGATGTAACCAGGTCCAAGGGGCAAACAGAATTATATACCTGAAGGTCCAATGTTCCTCTCTATAAATGACCTCTTTGTCTTGGTGAAAACATATGAAACGTTCTTTTTAAAAAGGCGTAAGTCAAGAAAACCATATTATTGGGAAATAAAGAAAACAGTTTTAAAAGAAAAATACCAGGAAGTAAGAAAGTCTGCTTATATGAACTGGTAATATAGGTGACTCTTGACTGGTATGTCCATTAATTGTTATATGAACTTAAATGTGATCAGTGCTATGGATATTTAATGTTTGAAAGCATTCGGCCTTTAGAAAAAAAATTCTCTGACAGCAGGAGTACACAGAACAGAATGTTGATATTTGGCCACATTAGCGAATTAAATGTTACAAAGACGACTCCGATCTACAGAAAATTAACATAAACCTGCAAAAGAATCGCGTAGAAATATTGGAAAAGATACGTAAAATGCAATGTTCCTCAGTCAGCGTCGTGTTCTCTATCACTGTCAGGAGTCCAGCACAAAAGTTCGTCGTAGAAGTGCATATGCACACTTGGAATGTACTGCTGTATCTTTTCCAATCTTGACTTTTTTGCACTATATTGGGTGCCCATCCTGCTGGGTAGGCTGTGTTTGTTGGTCGTGGGACAGGTGTGGCACGAAGAATATGAGACTCACTAACCCGTTGATACACGTCGATCCCTTGATCAACCCAACTAGGGTACTCGAATACACAAAGTGAAAGAAACTGCTGATTACAGTGTTATATTTGTCACGTCTAGGCTTGATCTTTGTTTCTTCAGAAAGTGTCGTCTTGCTATAACATACTGTCCACCAGTATTGAGTGTCCAGTATGTCAGATGTATCAACTTCTGTAACTACAGACTGTCCAGGTCTTCTACTACTACTTCGTAGAATGTGCTGTGTTATTTGACGAACAGTGAAAATCCTGTAATTCTATCGAAACTTCTTTAGCATGATGCCAACGCCTCAATCGCACGGTGAAAAACTGTATTCTGTCACTGGGAAATACTGTTAAATAACTTTAATGCGTTCAGAATCTGTCAGTGAAAGCAGGAATCTATACAGCTTTGTTTTTATTCACAGAACAATCGAAGTTCTGTGATATTTTCGGGGATAGACTTCAATCAAATAAAGAGGAACAGACTTCATTGTCACCGTTTCCACCGATTCCTTTGTAATAAACATACATAGTGCTTTACCCCCTTTTCGTGTTCTGAATGTTTGCACTCACTGGAACATTGCCAACTGTTCAGTTTTAGAAGGGCGCATGTCAGTGACTTACGTCCATTAAATAAAGCAGAATGTGATTTTCATTTTCATGTTACAAGGTAATAGAACGTGTTACGGACACCCTTTTAAACATAAATGATAGATATACCACATAATATATGAGCTACTATAAAACGTGACGTATCCGAAATAGTGACTTACGCTCTTTTAAAAACGACCGATTCTTATGTTCATCAGCTGATCTAGTAAAGAGCGCAAGCAAAGAGCGCGTATTGTATCTGCGAGGCTGCCACCTTTCAATTGTTTCGTAAATTTGCTCGCATCATCAGAGAAAAAGTATTGATGTACATTTTTATGGTATGCTTACTACAGAAGGGACGTAGAATTTCTAGGAGATTCAGTTGTTTGTAGAATGTTTACTTATGATCCGAGGAAGAGCAGATATAATGTGTAAATGAAGGAAATGAAAATATGAAAGATCCGGTGAAACTCTTATCTCTACTTATAGACTTTCATTTTAAGTAATTAATCTCCCTTATAATTTTTATGGCAGTTCTGTGGGATGGACTTGTTTGTACTCTTGTGGCTTTGTTATTGGGGCCTGCAGCCTTCGAAATCTGTTTCAAGAAAATTTCTATCTTTTAAAAGCAAAGTAAAAAGACATCGCTGCTGGTAACTCGCAAAAGTAACGTATGCTGCGCTACGTGCGATAACTTTCCAGGCACAGAAGACGTTACATTCTGCTTATGTGTACACATTTGAACATGATAGTACACCGATTTCGTGACAGACTTTCGTTGTGTAAACTCTTAAACGCATCTCGCTTTGAAGTCCGCGCCAAATTTTGAGTTCTGTAGAACATGACCAATGTAGGAGTTTTATGTTCTTTCAATTCAAGTAATCTTTTACCTTTGCTTTTATCTGCAACGAAGACCTGACCTGTTTCGTTCACCAAGAGAGATCCCTCGCATCTCTGAATAATGTATTTAGTATAAATCTGTCAGTAGTGGTCAATAAAATTTCTCTGAATTTAAGTCACAATTGTTCTTGGTTTAAAGTGATTTTATAAAGAAGTGGAGACTGTCTACTAGCAAGGTGTATAGGGACATTTTGTGCATTTTTTCATGCAGTATTTTGAGTCTAGTTTTGTTGGATCGATTAGTATGTTATGGAATTCAGTCGTATTACAATGACCTTGTGGTCACTAATACCTTTATCCATCACGATACTCCAATTTGCTTAGGATTATTTGTGGGAAACAGATCTAGTATGTTATCGCAACAGTTCACACTTCGAGTGGGCTCTTTAAAAAACTGCTCAAAACAGATTCCGGAGATAACATTTAATACAATTTCAGACAATTTTTTATGTCTACCATCGACTTCAAAAACATATTTTCACCAACGCATCGAGGATAAATTGAAGTCCCTGTCGACCATAACTGAATGGGTGGAATAACTATTCGAAATCAGTTTTTTTGAACCTTTCATGAACTGTATCATCTGAGTCAGGGGTAGAGAGAAGGGCGGGAAAAGAAACCAGCTATTATTTTATTTTATTTGCAATGTATATCACAAATGGTTCAAATGGCTCTAAGCACTATGGGACTTAACTTCTGAGGTCATCAGTCCCCTAGAACTTAGAACTACTTAAACCTAACTAACCTAAGGACATCACACACATCCATGCCCGAGGCAAGACTCGAACCTGCGACTGTAGCGGTCACGCGGTTCCAGACTGTAGCGCCGAGAACAGCTCGGTCACTCCGGCCGGCTAATGTATAGCCTTTACTCACACTGCTACACATCAATTTCCTGCACAAGGAAGACTACGACAGTCATGAAACACGTATGAACTTCTGCTGAAGCTATCACCGGCTTTGACCAGCTTTTAGTACCTATACAATTTCAGTCCCCCCCATGAACCATGGACCTTGCCGTTGGTGGGGAGGCTTGCGTGCCTCAGCGATACAGATGGCCGTACCGTAGATGCAACCACAAAGGAGGGGTATCTGTTGAGAGGCCAGACAAACATATGGTTCCTGAAGAGGGGCAGCAGCCTTTTCAGTAGTTGCAGGGGCAACAGTCTGGATGATTGACTGATCTGGCCTTGTAACATTAACCAAAACGGCCTTGCTGTGCTGGTACTGCGAACGGCTGAAAGCAAGGGGAAACTACAGCCGTTATTTTCCCGAGGGCATGCAGCTTTACTGTGTGATTAAATGATGATGGCGTCCTCTTGGGTAAAATATTCCGGAGGTAAAATAGTCCCCCATTCGGATCTCCGGGCGGGGACTACTCAAGAGGACGTCGTTATCAGGAGAAAGAAAACTGGCGTTCTACGGATCGGAGCGTGGAATGTCAAATCCCTTAATCGGGCAGGTAGATTAGAAAATTTAAAAAGTGAAATGGACAGGTTAAAGTTAGATATAGTGGGAATTAGTGAAGTTCGGTGGCAGGAGGAACAAGACTTTTGGTCAGGTGATTACAGGGTTATAAATACAAAATCAAATAGGGGTAATGCAAGAGTAGGTTTAATAATGAATAAAAAAATAGGAGTGCGGGTTAGCTACTACAAACAGCATTGTGAACGCATTCTTGTGGCCAAGATAGACACAAAGCCCATGCCTACTACAGTAGTACAAGTTTATATACCAACCAGCTCTGTATGACGAGATAAAAGAAATTATTCAGGTAGTGAAGGGAGACGAAAATTTAATAGTCATAGGTGACTGGAATTCGTCAGTAGGAAAAGGGAGAGAAGGAAACATAGTAGGTGAATATGGATTGGGGGGAAGAAATGAAAGAGGGAGCCGCCTTGTAGAATTTTTCACAGAGCATAACTTGATCATAGCTAACACCTGGTTCAAGAATCATGAAAGAAGGTTGTATACCTGGAAGAATCATGGAGATACTAAAAGGTATCAGATAGATTATATAATGGTAAGACAGAGATTTAGGAACCAGGTTTTAAATTGTAAGACATTTCCAGGGGCAGATGTGGATTCTGACCACAATCTATTGGTTATGAACTGCAGATTGAAACTGAAGAAACTGCAAAAAGGTGGGAATTTAAGGAGATGGGACCTGGATAAACTGAATGAACCAGAGTTTGTAGAGAGTTTCAGGGAGAGCATAAGGGAACAATTGACAGGAATGGGGGAAGGAAATACAGTAGAAGAAGAATTGGTAGCTTTGAGGGATGAAGTAGTGAAGGCAGCAGACGATCAAGTAGGTAAAAAGACGAGGGCTAATAGAAATCCTTGGGTAACAGAAGAAATATTGAATTTAATTGGTGAAAGGAGAAAATATAAAAATGCAGTAAATGAAGCAGGCAAAAAGGAATACAAGCGTCTCAAAAATGAGATCGACAGGAAGTGCAAAATGGCTAAGCAGGGATGGCTAGAGGACAAATGTAAGGATGTGGAGGCTTGTCTCACTAGGGGTAAGATAGATACTGCCTACAGGAAAATAAAAGAGACCTTTGGAGAGAAGAGAACCACTTGTATGAATATCAAGAGCTCAGATGGCAACCCAGTTCTAAGCAAAGAAGGGAAGGCAGAAAGGTGGAAGGAGTATATAGAGGGTTTATACAAGGGCGATGTAATTGAGGACAATAGTATGGAAATGGAAGAGGATGTAGATGAAGACGAAATGGGAGATAAGATACTGCGTGAAGAGTTTGACAGAGCATTGAAAGACCTGAGTCGAAACAAGGCCCCGGGAGTAGACAACGTTCCATTAGAACTACTGATGGCCTTGGGAGAGCCAGTCATGACAAAACTCTACCATCTGGTGAGCAAGATGTATGAGACAGGCGAAATACCCTCAGACTTCAAGAAGAATATAATAATTCCAATCCCAAAGAAAGCAGGTGTTGACAGATGTGAAAATTACCGAACTATCAGTTTAATGAGTCACAGCTGCAAAATACTAACGCGAATTCTTTACAGACGAATGGAAAAACTGGTAGAAGCGGACCTCGGGGAAGATCAATTTGGATTCCGTAGAAATGTTGGAACACGTGAGGCAATACTAACCTTACGACTTATCTTAGAAGAAAGATTAAGAAAAGGGAAACCTACGTTTCTAGCATTTGTAGACTTAGAGAAAGCTTTTGACAATGTTAACTGGAATACTCTCTTTCAAATTCTGAAGGTGGCAGGGGTAAAATACAGGGAGCGAAAGGCTATTTACAATTTGTACAGAAACCAGATGGTAGTTATAAGACTCGGGGGGCATGAAAGGGAAGCAGTGGTTGGGAAAGGAGTGAGACAGGGTTGTAGCCTCTCCCGGATGTTATTCAATCTGTATATTGAGCAAGCAGTGAAGGAAACAAAAGAAAAATTCGGAGTAGGTATTAAAATTCATGGAGAAGAAGTAAAAACTTTGAGGTTCGGCGATGACATTGTAATTCTGTCAGAGACAGCAAAGGACTTGGAAGAGCAGTTGAACGGAATGGACAGTGTCTTGAAAGGAGGATATAAGATGAACATCAACAAAAGCAAAACGAGGATAATGGAATGTAGTCAAATTAAATCGGGTGATCCTGAGGGAATTAGATTGGGAAATGAGACACTTAAAGTAGTAAAGGAGTTTTGCTATTTAGGGAGTAAAATAACTGATGATGGTCGAAGTAGGGAGGATATAAAATGTTGACTGGCAATGGCAAGGAAATCGTTTCTGAAGAAGAGAAATTTGTTAACGTCGGGTATAGATTTAAGTGTCAGGAAGTCGTTTCTGAAAGTATTAGTATGGAGTGTAGCCATGTATGGAAGTGAAACATGGACGATAGCTAGTTTGGACAAGAAGAGAATAGAAGCTTTCGAAATGTGGTGCTACAGAAGAATGCTGAAGATAAGGTGGGTAGATCACGTAACTAATGAGGAGGTATTGAATAGGATTGGGGAGAAGAGAAGTTTGTAGCACAACTTGACTAGAAGAAGGGATCGGTTGGTAGGACATGTTTTGAGGCATCAAGGGATCACAAATTTAGCATAGGAGGGCAGCGTGGAGGGTAAAAATCGTAGAGGGAGACCAAGAGATGAATACACTAAGCAGATTCAGAAGGATGTAGGTTGCAGTAAGTACTGGGAGATGAAGAAGCTTGCACAGGATAGAGTAGCATGGAGAGCTGCATCAAACCAGTCTCAGGACTGAAGACCACAACAACAACAACGATTTCAGTTTCGGCACTTTCTACGAGTGCTTGGAGCTCCTGTCTTCCCAAACATAGTTGTGACTATTTAGAACGACAATATCGTTTTTTCCCTGTGTCTACACTCGTCTTGTATTTGACCTCCACACTTTGAGACTTGAGTGCTTCTTGTAGTTAACTCATAGATCCTGTAACCGGAAATTCTATGCAGTCCAGACATTTTTTTATTGCCACTAAAACTGACGTAACTGCAAAACTTGTCGTTTGCACAGCCACAATTTTGTACAGGTTTCACACTAAGGGCTATGCAGCATTATTCGGTCGTTGGTGCTGCCTGTAGTTTACAGACTACGACGTCCAGTTTTAGGAAACCGATAACATACTGGTCAGAGGGAGTGCTTCGGAGACTGCGCCACAGATATGAGGAGGTGAGCGTACCACACTCCTGGAATTTCCTCATCTGCCGCTAGTAGGGCAGCCAGCAGCTGTGTCCGTGGTTCGCCTGGAATCTGCATCGACCCGCAGTAGCAGCAACGGGGCGAATGTTTGACATTCCCGTTTCCCGTAAACGACACACCAGTTTCCGTGAACCTGCTGTTGCGTGTTCTTGTGTACTAGATAAGAAAAAAACCTATATTGTAAGAAAGCACTATCTTACAGCGGTAATATTAAATAAAGTTCATTCCGTGTTCCATGTTCGCGCATCAGCATTGCAATCGCTGATGTGGTCTTATTACACCTGTTACTTGGTATTCATTTGATGATTCTTGCAGCCGTTGTTCCTAAAGGCCTTGCATAGGTGGCTCAGTTCATAGAGTACGTGTAGCGTCTGATAACATTCTTCCACAATGTACCATCGTTTGAACCACACCGCTCTTCTGTGTAGGATTCCTTTTTCTTCTTTTTTTTCTTTTTACTGGCAGGACCAAATTGAGGAGCAAATCTCCAAAGAAATGAAACGTGTTAGTACATGAAATTCCAACATAAAAGTAATAAGAGATCCTATGAAACTGGACTGCGGTGCAAAACTTGTGATGACTAAGTACCATGAGGCGGACAGTAAACAAATTTGTACCCCAGGTGGTAACCAATCCACTGCTGCCATCAACAGCACAACCAAACTATTGGATTCTGGGGAGTCCGACTTGACAGGCATACAGAGAGAGTCGCAGACCTGTTACTAACTTCGCCCAAATACCAAAACATTTTTCAGAACATTAAATATAAATTCTCTCTTGCGGGTAGGGCAGGTGTATGAACTACAGAAAATCCTTAACTAACAAAAATTGGAAGTACTGGCACTCCAAGAAACAAGACTGACCGAGAAAACGCGATGGATTTCGGGAACTATAGGCTTTTCAAAAGCAAAACAGACACACGAATTCTCAAAAATACACCACATTTAGGAATTGCTTTTGCAGGCAAGAAGAGCACACTCAACTCGGTAACTCATGTGAAGACTGTAAACAATAGACTAATAACAATCACCTTAAAGCGTGCAAACAAAACCCACACACTGATCAATGCACACATGCCTATCAATGATGACAATAAAACAGGTCGCACAAACGTAGACAAATCGTGGGAAACACTAGAAGAAATAGTATCCAAAATTCCACAAAGCTACCTCAAAATCCAACTAGATGATTTCAATGCGCAGCTAATCAAAGAAAGAAAATACAGGAAAACTATAGGGAACTTACCAGCACATGAATGGACAAATCAAAATGGACGGAGATTAGTCGAATTCTGCAGGATATTCAACCTCAAAATCATGTCAACATATTTCAAGAAGAAACCATCAAAACAATGGCAAAGAGATCACTCAACTCATTCACTCGTGACTCCCAAATTGACCATATGGCAATTTCCTAACCAAACCACAGAGAAATCATGAATATCCAAGTAAGAAAGGGTGCAAATGTAGACTCAGACCATTGCGTAACGAGAATCAAACTACAGTTAAAACCTCAGAGGTTCACGAAAAGGAGGCCACTAATCCCAAAATTTGACACTAGCCGGATCCAACCATCTTTCACAGAAAAATGAGAGAAAAAGCCCACCAAGAATTGAAAACAACTCAGAAGCAAACTAATCGACACCGCAAAAACACTGATACCTCTGCAAAAGAAAAAAAAAACATCCTTGGTGGAACGAAGAATGTGCACAAGCAATCCAATCTCGACAGAAAGCATATAGTAACTGGAACAGCAGAAAGACTGAGAAGAATTACAAAACATTCTTGGCAGAGAGGAAAGAGACAGCCCAATTAATCAGAAAGACCAAAAGAAAATTCGAAAAGGTCCAGCTACTTGAAATCGACAAAGACTTTGAAAGAAACAACATGCGTAATTCTCACAAGAATTTCAAAACAAAACTCATGGGATATCATCCTCAAAATCTTTGCTTCAAGAAAGAAAATGGGCAATTTGCACTGAACAATCAAGAAAATTGCGGAGAACTTGCGAGATATTTTGAAAAACTGCTGAACTGCCCATAACCAACACAAAGATTTCCGCCTCAGGAACCTGAATTCACAAATCCAAACTCATTAGCACCGGATGCAGAGGAAATCACCAAACAGATCAAACGCCTTAAAAACAATAAAGCTGCAGGTGAAGATGGAATCGTTGCGGAAATCCTCAAATCAGCCGGCTCCAATACTATAAAAGAAATCACAGGAATAATACAAACAGAACAAATTCGAGATGATTGGAAAAATGCATGAATTCATCCTCTACACAAGAAAGGAGATAGATCGGATGTAAACAACTATAGGGGAATCTCATTGATATCAATAGCTTACAGAATTCCATCCCAGTGCTTTCTCGATAGAGCACAACAACAACTAGAACCAAAATTTGGAGAACATCGGGCAAGATTCAGACCAGTTCGTTCATGTCCAGAGCAAATTCTGAAGTGAAAACTAATCTTAAGACATCAGAGAACAAGTGGCAAAGATCTAGTTTGAACAGTTGTTGACTTTGAAAAAGCCTGCGATTCACGTGATTGTCAATCATTATTCCAAATATTAAAAGAACAGGGTTTAGATCTGAAAACACTTGCAATCTTACAACAGACATTGATAGACACAAACTCTAAAGTCAAATTTATATGAGAAAACTCTGAACCTTTCCTGATCAAAACAGGAATAAGACAAGGAGTTAGACTCTCTCCGTTACTGTTCAACTGCGTCCTTGATAAGGTGATACAAGAATGGCGCAAACTCAAACCAGTCCTGAGGACTGACCAACCAATTACTCTCGGCAGAGGAAAATTAGCGGTAGATTGCTTAGCATTTGCAGACGATCTAGCCATCTTAACTCGCAATGTTTCAGCGTCAAAAATACAGATAGAACTCCTGAAAGAAACTGCGGAAAAAGTGGGCCTGCAAGTAGCTTTTGAAAAGACAGATAATATAACTTGCAACAAACAAGCACCAAAATTCATGGAGACAAAATAAGGAAAAATTAAACGAGTCCCACAATTTAAATATCTCGGTGAAACGATTCAGGAAAATGGAATAGAGACGAAAGCCAACGAAGTCGGATGCCAAAAGATGGACACTGCTTATCGTCTCACTCAAATAGCTGCAGTAAAAAACGTGTCTCCGGGCACACAAAACTATGACATTACAGTACCGTCATAAAACCAGAATGCCTGTATGGATCAGACACTAATTTGAAACAGAAAAACTTACATAGAAAACATTCAGAAAAAAGAACGCAAGATCATAAGAAAAATTTTAGGCCCATAACTTGTAGATCAACAGTATCGGCTCAGAGGCAAACAGGAAATCAAACAATAGTCTAATATTAACAGTGACATTAGAAAACGCAGCTTAAGATTCTATGGACGCATAAAAAGAATGAATCCGGATAGATTGACCAAGCAAATAGTTGAATTATATGAAAACAGGAGTAAATCTAAGACCCAATGAAGTGGATTGGCGAAATCAAAACACATCTGAAATTAGCAGAAATTACACCAGAGTGATATCCAAAACAGGGAAATCTTCAGATCCAAAATTCACAAGTGGCAAGTTGACCAAGAGGAGAAACCAAAGATGAAGACTGGAACGACGTGGTCTCAAGAAAGAAAAGAAGCCCACAGCAAAAGAATGAAAGAACTGTGGGCACAAAGAAAGGCAAATGCACGCCACTAAGTACTTTGCGTATTCGTAATGGGCTCATTCGCAAATATATAAATATATATAAAATGTTTATGAACGCAAAAAAGACAAGCCGTCAATTTACACCAACAAAAACTATCGTGTAACGTAGGAATCAGTTTAATTTTTCAAGGAATTCCTCGACAGAATAGAAGGAGTGATCCGGGAGGAAACTCTTCAGTTCCGGTTTGAAAGCGCGTTGATTACTGCTAAGATTTCTGAATTCTTATGGTAGCTTATCGAAAATGGCTGCAGCTGTAAACTGCACATGGTCACTGATAGAAATAAGACCACCGACGACAAACAGGAAACGAATTTAACATTTTCACCGTTTTGAGGCTGCGTGTCGTTTAAAATAAACCGCACAAAAGCTATTTGATCATCACGATACCATCAAAGATCCGACTACTATTGAGCCCAAAGACGTGAAATAGCGGAGAACATACGTGATCTTCAAACTATGCTTTAAGAGGAGCCAATACTACGTCGGACAAACAGTACGCACTGTAGCACAATGCAGGAAGAAGCCTAAAAGTTCTTTTGCCTACCACATCACGAAAGTTCTGCATTAGCTGAGCATGCTCTGAAAGAATGGTGGCCGTATCGTTTACGTACTGACGCCTTCTGGTAGAGTGTGATTGAAAAATCCATTGAAATAAAAATCGCTGACAACACCCTGAAACGTTCCCTCAGAAAAATTTATGAATTACTGTGCTGGTAAACCTCTACGTTATTTGATTTTCAAACAGCTGAGCAAAACTGAACGTACTCAGACATTTCTCTCTTTACTTATTCTGATCAACAGTAAACTGACACACAATATTTTTAGCGCAACGCATTCTGACTTTCAATAATCCTCACAAAAGAATGGCCCTGACTAACAATAATCTATATCTTTCATGAATCACTTACCTCAAAGAAATCTTGGTTACTCGAGCTTCTGCAATACAGCGAGCGCGAATACTGCCAGCTAAAAAAAGATTCTAATTACTGAAGGCACTAACTACTGATAGGAATAGTTAGCTAATGAAAGATTTTGGTAGAGAACAAACAACGTATTTACCTTAATAGTGTTCAAAAGTCATAATATACAGGGCGTTACAAAAAGGTACGGCCAAACTTTCAGGAAACGTTCCTCACACACAAATAAAGAAAAGATGTTATGTGGACATGTGTCCGGAAACGCTTAATTTCCATGTTAGAGCTCATTTTAGTTTCGGCAGTATGTACTGTACTTCCTCGATTCACCTCCCTCTTGACTTTCATTTATGGGGGCATTTGAAAGCTCTTGTCTACGCAACCCCGGTACCAAATGTAGAGACTCTTCGTGCTCGTATTGTGGACGGCTGTGATACAATACGCCATTCTCCAGGGCTGCATCAGCGCATCAGGGATTCCATTCGACAGAGGGTGGATGCATGTATCCTCGCTAACGGAGTACATTTTGAACATTTCTTGTAACAAAGTGTTTGTAGTCACGCTGGTACGTTCTGCTGCTGTGTGTTTCCATTCCATGATTAATGTGATTTGAAGAGAAGTAATAAAATGAGCTCTAACATGGAAAGTAAGCGTTTCGGGACACATATCCACACAACAAATTTTCTTTCTTTGTGTGTGATGAATGCTTCCTGAAAGTTTGGCCGTACCTTTTTGTAACACCCTGTATATATCGATTCATGACATCCAGTCTTAAAAATTTCGTTTTTCTGACGGACACACGTCCAGATGGTCCGCTCTCAAAACGCTGCCATCTCTCTCCCCACATCCACCACTGCTGGCGGCTCACCTCCAACTTCGCAACGCTACGCGCTGTTCACATCCAACTGCCCAACACTACAATAGCAAATATTCCAACAACCCTTAATAGAGACGGCGGACTGCAGCTCAGCGCTGCGGAGTCAATATTTAAACATACATGCCGATAGCATGAGCACCAGTGACGTCACAGCAGGCAGAGTATTTAAGCGCCAGCAGCGTACCGGCAGTCATTCGAGTTGACAATGAGCAACGAATACTTGGTCGACGGGTGGTGACATTTGTACTACTTGACTCTAGTGACAATCAGAGAACATTTTATTTAAAAAAAAACTGTGGCACAATAACTTTCGAGGTACACTGCTACAAAAATTCTCCATTCCCTGCAGCCTACAGTCAATTTCCAAATAGACACTAGATTTTTGCCATTTAACAGTGCATACTTTAGGACGTGTCATAATCTCTTCGAAGCCTGTAAAAATTATTATTTCCCTCTTTCAGGTTCAAAATTCGCTCACTGAGCACAAAAGTAAATGAACGCATCTATTCCTTCCACTGCGTCTCTGGTATTAAAACTGAAGAGACTGCACAGACAACAGAAATGTAAGGCTTCACATTCGAATATTCTGGTTTCTATTTTTTTTTTTTGTGGATGGAAATAGTACCATTCCTATATTTGACCGCCACACAGTCTCAGGAACGACACACATTGGTGGGTTCAAATGGCTCTGAGCAACATCTGAGGTCATCAGTCCCCTAGAACTCAGAACTACTTAAACCTAACTATGGACATCACACTTATCTATGCCCGAGGCAGGATTCGAACCTGCGACCGTAGCAGTCGCGCGGTTTTGGACTGAAGTGCCTAGAACCGCTCGGCCACCACGGCCGGCGACACACATTGGTGAGACCGTCCCGTTCTGATAAGCAGTTAAGTCTATTTAAAGCAGACAGAACTCAGGTAGGCTTGACGACGATACATTGCGGCACTAATCCCCCGTGTAGGTCATACAATCTCTTGCACACCGAACAGACGCACGTGACTGGGTAATAGTGCAAGTTACTTCTACGCTTGTGTTCGAAACGTAATGATTACTGTAACTATCGCATGGCGTGTCACTTCCAAGCACATAGCTCGATGAAACTTGGACCAGACATAGAAAGAACTGGTACCGTACAATACAGGAAGCTAACTGAAACAAAAGTGCAACGGGGCGAACCGAAGATAGAGAATAACAACGATGAAGTCACCGCAATTTATGATGGTCACCAGGACATTACAAAAGGTGATATACGACCAATATGGACGCAATCCATGCTCTGCAACGTGGTCCCATGCTGGTGACGACATAGATAAGCAGTTGATGTGTTAGGACGTTCCATAACCGCACCAGCGCGGATCACAACTGCTGTATGGTCCTTGATAGCTCCCCATACCGCATGTCACGCGTGCTCTACGGGATTTAATTCGGGCGAAAGGGCGGACCAGTCCCATCGGCGAAATTCCTACAGCTCCTATACCTGCGCATTTCGCCACGGTCGCGCACTGTATTCGAAAGAAATGAAGTATGAGCCGAATGCGCCCGTGAAAGTACGCACGTGGGAAAGGAGTAAAAAGGGACACATACGTTGACAGTTGAGTATAGCGTGCTGAAAGATTTGGAAGTCCGTAATCCCAAGAACCATTAAGGCTTTCCACACCAAAGCACTTCTACTACCAAAACGATCATGTTCAACATAGTGCCTGTATGCATTATGAGTTCCCACTACTCTCCAAATGAGTGTCCGTCTGGCATTGTCGAACATAATCATTTTGGTGTCCCAGGTCTGTTGGTATAGGGAGGCCTAAAGCTGTTTCGGCGAACTTCTCGTGTCGAAAGAGTGAGGTTCCAAATTACCTTTTGTACATCATGACAGAACCACAAGCTAAAGGTGACGAGTAACAGGTTCAGGATGGGAAAGGATAAAACATCAACACGTGGAAGGGAGACCCATCAGATAGTTCGTCGTTTTCACCAAATTAACATTTATTTCAGAAAAAGCATTCTGATCAATTAAATTCCTGATAAATAACAACATGAAAACCATTAGAATTATAGTGACATACAAAGTGACCAACTGTTGACATTCACCAATACAACCAAAAGAAAACAGTATTCAATGAACACAAAGCATCTGAGTTTATGAACAGTAAGAATGAAATTTGAATGGTTCAGTAAAGGGAAACTTTATAGACGCAAACACATTCTTATGACTGTGTCTTAAGAATGTGATTGCGTCTATAAACAAACAAAGAAATTTTTACAAAATATTCAATCCTGCACTCTATTGACAAAATGTCGTTTTTTCCAAAGGGAAACTACATTTACCAAACGTAGAGCACTCCTTCTTCAGACCATGAGTGGCCTACCGGGACCATCCTCACCTGAGGATGCGGATAGGAGGGGCGTGGGGTCAGCACACCGTTCTCCCGGTCGTTATGATGGTATTCTTGACCGAAGCCGCTACTATTCGGTCGAGTAGCACCTCAATTGGCATCACGAGGCCGAGTGCAACCCGAAAAATAGCAACAGCGCATGGCGGCCCGGATGGTCACCCATCCAAGTGCCGGCCACGCCCAAAAGCGCTGAACTTCAGTGATCTCACGGGAACCGGTGTATCGACTGCAGCAAAGCTGCTGCCACCAAACGTAGAGCACATCCGATTTTATGAAGAACAGTTAGTAGAGGAATCTGAACATACTTTTTTATGAACCGTAAGAGGACTAATAACTTGATTATAATTTACAAAATTCATGAGTTAATCCCGCTAACCCCCACAGCCTACAACCCTGGCGGCAGTCACTCAACCCAGGTATAGCTCCAAGGAACAAGACAACTACCCAACTTTTGTCAGGTAAGACTCCCGCGGCAGTAACTTAGACCTCGGTTGGGCTGGATGCCGCCAAGGAAGTGGCCCAGAAACCACGGCTGTAAACACCAAGGTGGACTCACGTGTTTCGCAATCAGCTGTGGAAATAAATCACACGCGATGGAGTATCCTCAAACAATAACAGAATATACACTAACAGATGATGAGACTCGCATTGGCATGATAAATACAACTCGTAACCTCAGATAAAACAAATAGTTAGAGCCAACGCGAATTCTTTACAGACGAATGGAAAAACTGCTAGAAGCCGACCTCGGGGGAAGATCAGGTTGGATTCCATAGAAATATTGGAACACGTGAGGCAATACTGACCCTACGACTTATCTTTGAACCTAGATTAAGAAAATGCAAATATGCGTTTCTAGGAACTGTAGACTTAGAGAAAACTTTTGAGCAGGCCGGGGTGGCCGAGCGGTTCTAGGCACTACAGTCTGGAACAGCGCGACCGCTACGGTCGCAGGTTCGAATCCTGCCTCGGGCATGGATGTGTGTGATGTCCTTATGTTAGTTAGGTTTAAGTAGTTCTAAGTTCTAGGGGACTGATGACCTTAGAAGTTAAGTCCCATAGTGCTCAGAGCCATTTAAACCAATTTTCTGAAAACTTTTGACAATGTTGACTGGAATACTCTCTTTCAAATTCTGAAGGTGGCAGGGGTAAAATACAGGGAGCGACAGGCTATTTCCAGAAACCAGATGGCAGTTATAAGAGTGGAGGGGCATGAAGCAGTGGAAGGGAGTGAGATAGGGCTTTAGCCTCTCCCCGATGTTATTCAATCTGTATATTGAACGAGAAGTAAAGGAAAGAAAAGAAAAATTCGGAGTAGGTATTAAAATCCGTGGAGAAGAAATAAAATTTTTAACGTTCGCCCATGACATTGTAATTCTGTCAGAGATAGGAAATGACTTGGAAGAGCAGTTGAACGGAATGTCTTGAAAGGAGCATATAAGATGAACATCAACAAAAGCAAAACGTTGATAATGGAATGTAGTCGAATTAGGTCGGGTGATGCTGAGGGAATTAGATTAGGAAGCGAGACACATAAAGTAGTAAAGGAGTTTTGCTATTTGGGGGGCAAAATAACTGATGATGCTGGTCGAAGTAGAGAGGATATAAAATGTAGACTGGCAATGTCAAGGAAAGCGTTTCTGAAGAAGAGAAATTAGTTAACATCGAGTATAGATTTAACTGCGAGGAAGTCGTTTCAGACATTATTTGTATGGAGTGTAGGCATGTATGGTAGTGAAACATGGACGATAAATAGTTTGGACAAGAAGAGAATAGAAACTTTCGAAATGTGGTGCTACAGAAGAATACTGAAGATTAGATGGGTAGATCACATAACTAACGAGGAGGTGAAACTTCCTGGCAGATTAAAACTGTGTGCCCGACCGAGACTCGAACTCGGGACCTTTGCCTTTCGCCGGCAAGTGCTCTACCATCTGAGCTACCGAAGCACGACTCAGCGCACACTCCGCTGCAGAGTGAAAATCTCATTCTGGTAAGGAGATGGTATTGAATAGAATTGGGGAGAAGAGGAGTTTGTGGCACAACTTAACTAGAAGAAGGGATCGGTGGGTAGGACATGTTCTGAGGCATCAAGGGATCACCAGTTTGTCATTGTAGAGCAGCGTGGTGTGTAAAAATCGTAGAGGTAGACCAAGAGATGAATTCACTAAGCAGTTTCAGAATGATGTAGGCTTCAGTACGTAGTGGAAGATAAAGCAGCTTGCACAGGATAGAGTAGCATGGAGCGCTGCATCAAACCAGTCTCAGCACTGAAAACCACAACAAAACAACAAAGCCAGAGTTAAATAAATAAACTAATACTAATACGAATATACGCCTGAAGAAACACTAGTTAAAGCGAGCTTAAGCAAAGCAGAAAATTTCACTCAGCAGTAGTCCTACGTAATTCAATTATGACTAAAACACATCAACGTAGTTTAGAATAAATACACTTTACTAAATCACAGCTAGAATTCAAACTCATCCAAAGTACTTGATACAGTACCATGACATTGCCACCGGGTACAGTGCCACTCCCTGGTGTCGCCACTTCATAGCATCGCACCCCAAACGGGTGCAAACGAGCGGTTTACCAATTAACAGGATCACATGTCTTCAAGGAAGACTCACTAACAACTATTGGCCACTCTCAAGCGAAGGCACACTGCAGAACAAACAAATACGTATTATTCACTGTACAAGACGCGATAATATTGCGCAAATTTTTCTTTTAAACAGTAAAACCACAGTGCCAGAATATAAATAGGAGGTATGTTACGGTGCACTAACCCAACCGTCAATTATCCTTTTAACTCCTTTTCAAATGACAGAAGGTCCCCACGTCACCAGAGCTCCAAGTACCTTCTTTAGCGGCTGCCCCACATTCGACAAGTCATTTGGCGATCCGGCTGCTTACATGCGTTGTCAAACACAAATAGGCCCAACCAAACTCCGCCGCCAGGCAGTGCTATTCCAGCCCTCCTCCATCCGTCACGCCGGCCGGAGTGGCCGAAGGGTTCTAGGCGCTACAGTCTGGAACTGCGCGACCGCTACGGTCGCAGGTTCGAATCCTGCCTCGGGCATGGATGTGTGTGATGTCCTTAGGTTAGTTAGGTTTAAGTAGTTCTAAGTTCTAGGGGACTGATGACCTCAGAAGTTAAGTCCCATAGTGCCCAGAGCCTTTGAACCATTTTGACTTTTGAACCTTCCGTCACGTGCCATTCAGTATGCCTCAGCGCCGAGCCTCCACACCTCAACCAAGAAAACAAAAGATAAGTCTCAACGCACGTGACTATCGATACCAGTGCCATGTGGGACTCTTGTCCAACGGTACCTATCATTGACCGGAATTGGTTACGTTCGGCAACTTGGATACCATTGGTAGGCATTCATGTACTTCACGTTCCCAAACAACGACTGAATTTTTATGCAAGGTAATGCGCCAGGTCACTGTCCGCGATTGGTTTCAAGAACATTCTGGACAATTCGAGGGAACGATTTGGCCACCGAAATCGTCCGACATGAGTCCCTTCTAAAATGTATGGGACGTGATGGAGAGGCCAGTTTGTGTACAAAATACTGAACGCCAACACATTTGCAATTATCGACTGCTCTTGAGCAACGTGGCTCAGTATTTCTGCAGCAAACTTCTAACGACTGGATGAGTCCATACTATCTCGAGCAGCTACACTACACCTGGAAAAAGGTGGCCCGAAACGATGCTAGGTGGCCGAGCGGTTCCAGGTGCTACAGTTTGGAACCGCGCGACCGTTACGGTCGCAGGTTCGAATCCTGCCTCGGTAATGGATGTGTGTGATTTCCTTAGGTTAGTTAGGTTTAAGTAGTTCTAAGTTCTAAGGGACTGAAATTAAGTCCCATAGTGCTCAGAGCCATATGAACCATTTGAGGTATCCGATGAGTTTTGTCACCTCAGTGTGTAACATTCGGATGTTTCTGGAAAACTGTCTTTTTACTGGCTAATCCTTCAATTCGAGAAGCAGCCGAGAAGATGAGACAAAAAAATAGGTCGTTTTCAGACCCAACATTAAAGATTGTCTCCAGCGACGTTGACGGCATGTCACTGCCGTATAATGTGTGCACGAGCAAGAAATTCGACACAATACGCCTCCAGGAAACCCACAGAGACCCAAAATGCCAGGCCTGGAGCTGGTTGCCAAAATTTGGTAGGTGACGCTATTAAGTTGATTTGTAAGGAGCAGCCGATTCCTATTATATCTAATTATTTACTTTATTATTTTTCTCCTGTTTTTAACTTAATAATTTCTTTGGCTGTTTGAGTAATTTTCCCTTACTTATATATGTTCTTTTTCAAATGGGGTTTTGTTTTTTTTATGTTAAAGGCGACCCTCTCAGATTGGAAATTCCGCCATTGCGAGACCAGATCTCCAGATGTGCTGTATCTATTGTACAGACGAGAGAAAAACATCGAGATCATTCCCACACAGCTCAGCAATGTAGTAATCACCTCGGCGTATAAAGCACCCTGTGCAGCATTCCAATTTACCCAAACAAGAACGTCCACTAAAAGGAAAGGTTATTTGTGATAGGTGACTTTAGTAGTCGCAGTCATTCGTGGAGCTTCCTGCAAGATGGCAAAAGTGGCGAAACGTTATTGTCTTGTACAGAACCTGACGATATTCCCCTCATTAACGACACCAAACTCCCGGCCTCCTTTAACAGCAGAACATGGCAACGATGGATACAGCTCAGACTTGCTTTTTATGAACGACTGCATCGTCCAGCAGAGCACAAAAGCAATACGTACGCCAATGCTAAGCACACAGCACTGACATACACTCCTGGAAATGGAAAAAAGAACACATTGACACCGGTGTGTCAGACCCACCATACTTGCTCCGGACACTGCGAGAGGGCTGTACAAGCAATGATCACACGCACGGCACAGCGCACACACCAGGAACCGCGGTGTTGGCCGTCGAATGGCGCTAGCTGCGCAGCATTTGTGCACCGCCGCCGTCAGTGTCAGCCAGTTTGCCGTGGCATACGGAGCTCCATCGCAGTCTTTAACACTGGTAGCATGCCGCGACAGCGTGGATGTGAACCGTATGTGCAGTTGACGGACTTTGAGCGAGGGCGTATAGTGGGCATGCGGGAGGCCGGGTGGACGTACCGCCGAATTGCTCAACACGTGGGGCGTGAGGTCTCCACAGTACATCGATGTTGTCGCCAGTGGTCGGCGGAAGGTGCACGTGCCCGTCGACCTGGGACCGGACCGCAGCGACGCACGGATGCACGCCAAGACCGTAGGATCCTACGCAGTGCCGTAGGGGACCGCACCGCCACTTCCCAGCAAATTAGGGACACTGTTGCTCCTGGGGTATCGGCGAGGACCATTCGCAACCGTCTCCATGAAGCTGGGCTACGGTCCCGCACACCGTTAGGCCGTCTTCCGCTCACGCCCCAAAATCGTGCAGCCCGCCTCCAGTGGTGTCGCGACAGGCGTGAATGGAGGGACGAATAGAGACGTGTCGTCTTCAGCGATGAGAGTCGCTTCTGCCTTGGTGCCAATGATGGTCGTATGCGTGTTTGGCGCCGTGCAGGTGAGCGCCACAATCAGGACTGCATACGACCGAGGCACACAGGGCCATCACCCGGCATCATGGTGTGGGGAGCGATCTCCTACACTGGCCGTACACCACTGGTGATCGTCGAGGGGACACTGAATAGTGCACGGTACATCCAAACCGTCATCGAACCCATCGTTCTACCATTCCTAGACCGGCAAGGGAACTTGCTGTTCCAACAGGACAATGCACGTCCGCATGTATCCCGTGCCACCCAACGTGCTCTAGAAGGTGTAAGTCAACTACCCTGGCCAGCAAGATCTCCGGATCTGTCCCCCATTGAGCATGTTTGGGACTGGATGAAGCGTCGTCTCACGCGGTCTGCACGTCCAGCACGAACGCTGGTCCAACTGAGGCGCCAGGTGGAAATGGCATGGCAAGCCGTTCCACAGGTCTACATCCAGCATCTCTACGATCGTCTCCATGGGAGAATAGCAGCCTGCATTGCTGCGAAAGGTGGATATACACTGTACTAGTGCCGACATTGTGCATGCTCTGTTGCCTGTGTCTATGTGCCTGTAGTTCTGTCAGTGTGATCATGTGATGTATCTGACCCCAGGAATGTGTCAATAAAGTTTCCCCTTCCTGGGACAATGAATTCACGGTGTTCTTATTTCAATTTCCAGGAGTGTATTATGTGTCATCAGAATGTATCCAACCGTAAAACCACAGGAGGTAGCCTTCAGATGCAGATACAATTTTGGAAAGGCCGATTGGGCAACGTTCTTTGCTATGTTGGATGAAAAGGTCCCTCAAAAATTTGATTGAAATAAATACTGCTCCCGGCAGTCCATTCCTACAAGATTCAGACCTATGATCTTCCATCTGTAACACCAAAAACACCCATACCGTTGGAGAAATACTTCACTAATAGGACCCTTTTAGCGAATAAACTCTCCAGGCTGCACAAACCTTGTCTCCGTATGCCAACTAAGGAGGAACAATGGATGAAAATGGTAACGGATTTGGACATTAGCATGAAGGTTACTAAGTCGTATCAGTAATTATTCTTCCAAAACCAACTCACTTGCTATCTTAAAGGCCGACCACATAGATCAGCTTCTGTTAAACTGAAAGCCAACCACAACCACAAAAATAAAAATGGGAACCTTCATCTGGCAGCAAACCCACGAAACCAGCAATCTCTTTCATCCGTTCACTGGAGTTGAGGTGGAACGTACATTGAGCAAATGTAAGAAGGGTAAAGCAGCCGGCCTCGACAATCTAAGAATAGAATAGATACAGAACTCGGCACTGTAACCAAGAGGTAGCTCCTGTAATTGATGAACAACTGCGTCCATTCCTGCAGAATACAAAAAAAATTTGGAGGAATGCTAGAGTACTAGTTATCCCGAAATCAGAAAAAGATAGGAATGAGCAAGAGAACTAAATGCCGATCTTTATGCCATGCCTTTTTCGCAAAGAGCTGGAGATACTATAACACACGTTGATGAAGATGATTGACCAATTCTTGATCCCACAACAAACCGGTTCAGAGAAGAAAACAACTGCATGTTCTAAATAAGGGAACTGACTCAGCATACAGGAGATGTCTTTCCAAGCTATGGGATTACTGGGGCAGTGTTTACAGACCTGTCAGCAATGACCAACACCATTAACTGTCACCTTATGCTTAGGAAAATGTACAACATCTCAAAAGACTATAATTTCATCCAGCCCATCAGGAACCTTTCCCAGAACCGACGATTCATCCCAGCGTTCCAAGAACAAAGGATCAGGTGGACGACGCAGAAAAATGGATTGCCTCAAGGATGCATGTTGGTACCAGCACTATTCAAATTTTATGCAAATGACCTGTCCCTACGGAAAGAAATTTAGAGGTTTATTTACACCGATAATGATCACACAATCATAGCTCAGGGTAAAGACTTTGAAAGCATCGAGCGAAAGGTGTCAAAAGCCATAGGCTTACTGTCTACTTCCCACAATACGAGCTCGTTGAAGCCAGGGAGACGCAGACGTGTGCATTCGACCTGGGAAGGAATTCTGCTGGAACACTGCACAACCCCTAAATATTTGGGGTTCCCTTCTGACCAATAAGAAGCATTGCATTAATAACGAGCAGAAAGTGGGCGCAAGAAACAATGTGGTACGGAGTATCAGAGACATAACTTGGGGGTGGCAGTCAGAGGCAGTGAATAATCTGCATTAGCCTTGTGGTACTCCGCTGCAGAATGTGCCTGCCAGGTGTGATATTAGTACAGCTACTCTGACATTGTGGATGTAGATCTTAATGAAATATGCAGCGTCGTCACAGACTGTCTCCGCGCCACACCTCTGTAGAAGCTGTACTGCCATTCTGGATTGTTTACGCAGATAATGATCACACAATCATAGCTCAGGGTAAAGATTTCGAAAGCATCGAGCGAAGGCTTTCGGCACCCAGGAACGAGAGGACTAAAGCCATTACATATGCAGCCCACCCCCTGTTAGGACAACAGCCAAGACGAACAAGACGAAAATCGGGGAACAACTTCCTGATAACAACCGAGGCTCTCTCAGAACCATCTAAGCAAGCAGGACTCCAGGAGTGATGCACCAGGAGCCAGCCAATCAAAGACTGGCTACTACCAGGCGAGAGAATGCCCTCTGGAAGACTGGGCCACTTTGAGGACACTCAACCGACTTCAGAGCGGTGTCGCAAGATGCAGATGCAACCAACGCAGGTAGTACTACATAATGGGGTCAACGCTGTGCAGTACAGTCTGTGTCCAGATGCGTTCATTGCCACAGATGTGACCAAAGCTCCAGATAACGCACTCTCTTTGTCCAAGTACTGGTCCTGGAAAATTGAACACACATGTAATAATTACTTCCGTTTTAATTATGATTATACCTATACAAAACATATTGTATATTTCTGCTTCAATTATTATGGTACATGTAAATAAGTTACCGTGCAGCTCTTTGATGCCGACCGCTGTGGCCGAACGGTTCAGTCCGGAACCGCACTGCTGCTACGGTCGCAGCTTCGAATCCTGCCTCAGGCACATACGAGTGTGATGTCCTTAGGTTAGTTATGTTTAAGCAGTTCTAAGTCTAGGGGACTGATGACCCCAGATGTTAAGTTCCATAGTGCTTATTGCCATTTGAACCATCTGAAGCTCTTTGACGTATCAATGCTTGTGACACGAGAAACAAATAAGTTAGCGCCTGCTGATAAAGAGCTCAATGAATCAATTTCTAAAGGTGGCCTGGGTGCTAATGACTTGCACGGAAGTGCACTTCCACCAGTATTGATGTTGATACGTCACAGACGGTGCCCATAATAAGAACCCGTAATGTGTGTTATAAACGGATATCCACGGATATGTGTCTGTCTTCTGTGTGAATTGTTGTTCTTGTTTTCGATCAGTCGTCTTCTGGAACCGCAGAGGTACATAGTAATAATCCTGTATTAAAGAAATAATCGAAATTTACATGCGTGATTATAAAAAAACTTAGTGTCTTGTATCATATAGGTTACTATTAAAAATAAAAAAAAATCTGTCCACTAGCCACTTGAGTACCCTTCTCGCAGACCAGAATCTAAATCTGAAAACTTGAACTATTCGACACACACATCACAAACCGGAAGAGATTAAAGTCAGTCCCCCAAACATACATTCTCGCCACCCGTCCTCTGCTTACGACTGTAACGCTTTCTTTAAAGTGCTAAATGACCAGTCATTCGCAAATTACATTGATTACCGTAAACGTGTGTACATGTGTAGACATTCAGTGTGGCTCAGGAGCAATGACCAATATTAAGGGATATGACAGGAACTATGATTCTAAGTAAGAAATTCTAGTCAACATGGGCTGTAAAATTCATACCTTGGGAGCTAAGTGCACTTCTTCATCTTAGAAACTGCGAAACAAATACCTCCTACTGAAAGATACCTGCTTTCGATATTTCCAGAGGAGTAGTAGGGACCAAAACACCGGCAGATGACCGGAGTTAAGCGCCGTCGGCCTGGGCTAGCACTTGGATGGATGACCATTCGGTATGCTGAGCGCTGTTGGCAAGCGAGCTGCACTCAGCCTTCGCGAGGGAAATTGAGGAGCTACTTGACTGAGAAGTAGCGGCTCCTGCCTGGTAAACTGACATATGGGCGGGAGAGCGGTGTGCTGACGATATGACTCTCCATATCAGCATCCAGTGACGCCTGTGGCCTGAGAATAACACGGCAGCCAGTCGGTACCGTTGGGCCTTCATGGCCAGTTCGGACGGAGTTTAGTTTTTTCCAGTATGGACCAAAATAAAAAAAAGTCCAGTAAACATGGGCCCTAAAGTACACCAGTGTAGTAATGCTTGTATCAGAGCACAAGAAATGGGAATATGTTCCTTTTTGCTTAAAAGACTGTGACTGAAAAAATGGGGTACCAGCGACTTCATTTTACCTTCCTCAGAACCTTTAAAAAATTTCCAAAAACTTTGGCACCTCAAGCTTCTACAAGCTTCCTTGACTATAACTCACTCACATCCTCTAGTCCACCGCTTTAAGTCGTTCATACCCATCGACTTCCAGTTGTTCTTTCTCTCTCACTCATTCATCCCAACTCTTTGCCACTATCTCTTTGTGTCTCTCTGACATTGACTCCTGTGTCACAGCCGCAGTCTCCTTCGTTCTGTCCTACTACTACAGTCTTCTCTCTGTCACTGTCTCAATCTTACTCTCTCTTGCTGATAATATCTCATTCCTCCCTGCCTACTACTACTGTCTCTTCTCACTGTCACTAGCTCTCTCTTCGTCGTTGTCATTGACATACACTCTGTCTTCCATTATCACTGGCTCTCATCCACCTCCACTTTCGCTTTGTGTCTCCTCTCCTCCCGGCACTTCATCCATCACTCTTTCTGTAGCACTGTTGTGTCACTGTCAACTACGTTCCACTGCCACGGTGCGTGTCCCTCACTTTCTCTCGCAGTGCCACTGTCTCCTTCGCTCTTTCTATAAAGCAACCACTGTCTACTATTACTTTTCCGTCTCTTTTCCACTGCCACTGTCTTCTCTCTGAGCACAGAAAAGGGCGAATATGTTCGTATGCCAAAATTTTTCGGGAAGTTTTTATAAGTGGTGTGGAAGGTAGAAGGAGGCAGATGGTACCCCAGTTTTCCGTCAGAGTCCTTTAAATAAACAGAAACATACACACATTTTTGTGCTGCGTTTGCCTCCCTTCTTTTCCCTGCTGCAGCAGCACATGTAACTAATATGAAAAGAAGTGTACTGCTCAATAAAATTTAGATAGTTTACTTATGTGAAACTGAAATAACGCAAAATTAATGTTACTTCTCAGAAAAAAATTTTGTGTGCAAAAAGTTTTGCGGGAGCTTCACTACTAGAACATTGGGTATCCAGATAATAGCACAGACACTTTACAGCATATGTTTCCGTGCAGCGGCACTCTATAAACTATGATTTCATCTCTCTCCGGATTTTACGTGTGTATTACGTGTACAAGTAGGGTAACTTCTAACACCTCGTCAACCGATAAAAATATCAAGAAAATTTTCGACGTTTTTCGAGATCGGGATTTTAGGAATACATCGCAAAAATCAAAAAATGGTTCAAATGGCTCTAAGCACTATGGAGCCTAACTTCTGAGGTCATCAGTTCCCTAGAACTTAGAACTACTTGAACCTAACTAATCCAAGGACATAACACACATCCATTCCCGAGACAGGATTAGAACCTGCGACCGTAGCGGTCGCGCGGTTCCAGACTGTAGCGCCTAGAACCGCTCGACCACTTTGACAGCCGCAATAATTACAACTATATTCTGTGCATAACCGTCTCGGAAGCCGCGGCTGCCCAAAAAACAAGTTTTTGCTGTGTTTGTCGACAACGGATAAAGATTTTTAAAAACGAGGAGGTAAAGGCCTAGAGTATATAGTGTTGATGTTTGAGCAATATCTAATGGTTATTTATTATTTAGATTTCGCCTCATACAGGATTTTACGTGTAGAAGTAGGTTATATGTGATGCTCTGTATCTTGTAAACGGATAAACATATTAAGAAATTTTTCAAGGTCCTTCGAGATCGGGATCTTAGGAATATATTGTAAAAATATCATCCATTTTCTGCGAACATCCGTCTTGGAGTATTCCGCGAGGTTTTGGTCCGCTAGCTGGCAGTTGTGGCCGAGCGGTTCGAGGCGCCTCATTTTGGAACCGCGCAACCGCTACGGTCGCAGGTTCGAATCCTGCCTCGGGAATGAATGTGTGTGATGTCCTTAGGTTAGTTAGATTTATGTAGTTCTAAGTTCTAGGGGACTGAAGACCGCAGATGTTAAGACTCATAGTGCTCACAGTCATATTTTTGGTCCGCTAGCGACGGCAAAAATATAGTGAAAAATCCCTTTTGGAACTATTAGGTACGCGTACTGTCGCATGCATACCTATAACTTAAGAGCTATGAGCACTTGTTCATCTTCACTACTGTGAAACGCAATACTTCTACTCAACAAGTGCTCATAGCTTTTAAGACATTCATTTAAGAGCCCATGTTTACTAGAGTTCTTTGTTTCGACACATCGTTCGTGTAATATCTCTGAATATTTACCTTTCGACCCGGGACGCGCTGTATTATCGTGACAATCATTTTGGTATCACACGAGATGTTCTATTTTCAATAGTATGTAAATGAAATGAAAGACAAAATACCTGAGAGTAGATAAAATGTTTTGATCAATAAAATACTACATTAAAACTGTTACTCAGTTAAAGATCTCGCGCCAGTTACATTAAACTTAACGCAAGATTTAGTGCTCCTTAAGTTTTATTATTACACATAGCTATCTTAAATTACAATTAAATTAGTAAATCCCTTTGTTTAAAAGAAGTGATACTTTTATAATATAAGCACCTTAAATCTACGATTTGGATGGCAAAGAGGCGTGCACGTTAACCATATTCACACAATCCGTATATATGTCGTATTTCTCAGGTCTGCTTCAATTACTGTATAATGCAATCACAATCACTCCTTTCATAGTATCACCTGTATGTTCAGGGAATTAATATTTCGTTACAATTTTAATTGTTGTAAAGTACAGCCTGCATCACAATGAGTTTGAGTCTATTACTAAATAGTTATCTGTCTATCTATCTATTGCTTGAGCCTTGTCCCGCAATTACGCATGGTCGGCCATCGTTAATCGGATTTGGCATGTTAATGTTTAAGGGATGGCCGGATGCCCTTCCTGTCACCACCCCGTACCCCCCGGGACACAATTAGTGTACCCCAACTGTCTGCGTCGAGTGAAACCCATGGATTAGTGCGAATGTGTTCAGACGTCTGCGAGCCGTGTAACTGAGGAAGAACATGGGGACCAGCCCGGTATTCAGCTAGCAGGATGTGGAAAACCTCCTAAAAACCAGATCCAGGCTGGCCAGCACACCGGCCCACGTCGTTAATCCGCCTGGCGGAGTCTATCCGTGGCCGGCGCGCCTACCCGTGTCCAGGACGCAACGCGTTACTGTTCTCGGCTACCCTGGCGCGTCAATTACTAAATAGTTATGTCTCATCAAAATGTAAATCACTGAAACCTCTGTACTTAACTGAGTTCTTATCGTAAAGTATGCGGCACTACTATATTGTAATCGCTCCGCAGAGACGCCCGCTGTGGTGGCTTTAAGTTTGCCGCGACCCTGTCAGTTAAAAACATATTGCTTCAAAGAGTGGTATTATACACTTACGAGCCAAAACATTGTGGTCAGCTGCTTAGAACGTGTTGGACCACCTTTGAGACGCAGTACAACAGTGTGTATGCTTGCATTTATTCGACAAGTCCTTTGACGTTTCCAGAGCCACGTGGCACCACGTGCCTATGCACAGATCAACGAATTTCCGGTGAATTATGGGCCTGTGTCTTATGGACGCTGAGCTGGTGGCCTGTAGGGTCGCGTGTACCGCATAGGGTGCAGATCAGGCCACGTAAATTCACTGACACGCTCCTCAGTCCACCTCAACGCGATGCTGGCTTTGTGATACGGGCAGTTGTCCTGCTCTCAGGAAGGACATCAAGCGTGAAGGAATTCAAGTGCCCCACACTGATGTTCACCTAACCCACACGTGACTTCCTTTACTATCAAAAGTTTCGTAAATAGCCAGACGAAAGTTTTCCACAGCATAATACAGACACCACCAGCCTAGGTCCGTTAGCGAAGGGTGCTCCAAGTAGCCGTTGGCCTGGCTGGTGGTGTGTCCAGACACGATCATCGACTTCCTGTAGCAAAAATCGTAGTTCATCCGGCCATAAAACTCGTCATCACTGATACACGATCCACTCTCGATTATTCCGTACCCACTGCTATCGTAATTGCAGTTATCGTTGGATCAACATGGGAAAACTCACGGGTCGTCTGGTGTGGAGTTCAATATTCAACAGAGCGTTGCAGTGCAATAACGTCCTCTCACACTACAACTTCCTGAAGTACAATGCGCCGGTGTACCTATACATCTACATCTATATCTACATGACTACTCTGCGAATCACACTTAAATGCCTGCCGGAGGTTTCATCGAACCAACTTAGAATAATTTTCTGTTATTCCACTCTCGAACAGCACGCCAAAAAAAAAAAAAAAAACGAACTCCCACAGTAGGTCGGCGTCAAAAAATATTTTCGCATTCGGAGGAGATAGTCGGTGATTGAAATTTCATGAGAATTTCCAGCTGCATCAAGAAACGCCTTTGTTTTAATGATGTACACCCCCAAATCCCGTATCATGTTCGTCACACTCTCTCGCCTATTTCTCCACAATGCAAAACGTACTGTTCTCCTCTGAACTTTCTCGGTGTACTCGGTTAATCATATCTGGTAAGGATCCCACACCGAGCAGCAGTATTCTAAAAGAGGACGGACAAGCGTAGTGTAGACAGTCTCTATAGTAGACCTGCTACTGACCCCACACCGCGAAGCAGTATTCTAAAAGAGGCCGGACAAGTGTAATGTAGGCAGTCTCTATAGCAGACCTGCTACTGCTAAAATGCAGTCTTTGGTTTGGCTTCCCCACTACATTTCCTATGTGTTCTTTCCAATTTAAATTTTATTAATTGTAACTTCTAGATATTTAATTGATTGACGGCCTTCGGATTTGATTGATTCATCGTGTAACCGAAGTACAACGGATTCCTTTTAGCACTAATGTGGATGACCTCACTCTTTTTCATTATTTAGGGTCAATTGCCAATATTCTCATCATACAGATATCTTTTATAAAAGGGTTTGCAGTTTGTTTTGATCTTCTGATGACTTCACTAGATGCTAAACGACAGCATCGTCTACAAATAACCTAAGACAACTGCTCATATTGTCTCCTAAATCGTTTATATACATAGGGAACAGCAGAGGGCCTATAACACTACCTTGGGGAACGCCAGAACTGACTTATGTTTTGCTCGATGACTTTCCGTGAGTCACCTCTCTAACAGGAAACCACGAATCCAGTCACACAACTGAGACGTTATCGTGTAAGTTCGCAATTTTATTACAAGCGTCTTGACTGTGTCATAAGCCTTATGGAAAGTTAAAATTTACTGTCGACAGCACTCAACACTTCGTGTGAGTAACCAGCTAGTTGATTTTCACAAGAACGATGTTTCCTAAATCGCTATTTACTGTATAGCTTGTTCCAGGAGGAATTGTCACCATTCAGAAATATGACAGAAATGATCACTCGAAACAAAAAAGTCAAGTAAACATGGGCTCTGAAACGCATACCTTAGAAGTTATGAGCAGTTCTTGACGTTAGAAAATAGGAAACCAATCTCTTCTACCGCAGGCTCTTTGATGTCCATATTTTGGTATTTTGGGAACTGGTAACACGGATAAAAGAAGAAAAAACAGTCCAGTAAACATGTGCTCTGAAATGCATACTTTAGAAGTTATGAGCACTTGTTCATTAGAAGTACTGTGTTTCAAAGTAGCGAAGATGAACTAGTGCTCATAGCTTTTGAGGTATGCATATAAAGCTAACTAAGGTAAACTTTCTGAACATCATAACTTCTCATAAGAACTACCCCTTTGTACGATGTTCTGCAAGATCCACTAACACCTCGTATGAAAACAGGCAAACCACCCTTGGTTGATTAAAAAAGTATGAATCCTTTCGACGTAACCAAACGTCGACAGTGGTGGAACGAACTGCCACACACATATGCAAATCCGGTTCGAGAAGAAAAAGTCTTGACAGCTCGCAAATACTGCGCCAAACATGGTCAGAGCTTAACTGCTTTTTTATGAGTCAAGGGTGGTGAGGTAATAGCTTGAAGAAGTGGGGTTTCCGTCCATCTGCTGACTGTGCCGCAGAGCAGACGGGAAAACAACATATCACATTGCTAAGGAGTGCACAGTTCAAGCATCTGAGGACAATGCACCAAATGACTCAAAGTGCTCTGGACTGGATGTCAAATATAGACATTTTCATTTGATTCTAGATTAACTGAATGTTACGGAAATCGGCGGATGTGATGTACATGTGCAGGCAAACAAATTACTACAATTCCAGAAAACTGGATGATTTACTCACGAAAAAGGACATCAGAAATTGAGAAAGTCAATAACGCATTGGTCGTCTTCTGACCCTTAAGTAAGCAGTTATTCGTCTTGGACAGAGTTGATGAATGTCCTCCTGAGGGACACCATGCCATATTATGTCCAAATGGAGTGTTAGATTTTGAAAACTCCGAGCTGGTCTGTGAATCCTCCCCATAATGCTCCAAACGTTCTCAGTTGGAGAGAGATCCGGCCAAGGTAAGTAAGGTTATGGGAAGTATGATGACACGCAGTAGCAACTCGAGCCCTCTGCAGTCGGTCATTATTTTGCTGATATACACTATTGGACATTAAAATTGCTACACCAAGAAGAAATGCAGATGATAAACGGGTATTCATTGGACAAATATATTATACTAGAACTGACATGTGATTACATTTTCACGCAATTTGGGTACATAGATCCTGAGAAATCAGTACCCAGAAAAACCACCTCTGGCCGCAATAACGGCCTTGATACGCCTGGGCATTGAGTCAGAAAGAGCTTGGATGGCGTGTACAGATACAGCTGCCAATGCAGCGTCAAAACGGTACCCTAGTTCATCAAGAGTAGTGACTGGCGTTTTGTGACGAGCCAGATGCTCGGCCACCATTGACCAGACGTTTTAAATTGGTGAGAAATCTGGAGAATGCGCTGGCCGGGCAGCAGTCGGACATTTTCTGTATCCAGAAAGGCCCGTACAGGACCTGTAACATCCGGTCATGCATTATCCTGCTGAAATGTAGGGTTTCGCAGGGATCAAATGAAGGGTAGAGCCACGGGTCGTAACACATCTGAAATGTAACGTCCACTGTTCAACGTGCCGTCAATGCGAATAAGACGTGACCGAGACGCGTAACCATCATGCTGTGTGCTTCGCCAGTATGGCGATGACGAATACACGCTTCCAATGTGCGTTCACCACGATGTCGCCAAACACGGATGCGACCATCATGATGCTGTAAACAGAACCTGGATTCACCCGAAAAACTGACTTTTTGCCATTCGTGCACCCAGGTTCGTCGTTGAGTACACTATCGCAGGTGCTCCTGTCTGTGATGCAGTGTCAAGGGTAACCGCAGCCATGGTCTCCGAGCTGATAGGCCATGCTGCTGCAAACGTCGTAGAACTGTTCGTGCAGATGGTTGTTGCCTTGCAAACGTCGCCATCTGCTGACTCAGGGATCGAGGCGTGGCTGCACGATCCTTTACAGCCATGCGGATAAGATGACTGTCATCTCGACTGCTAGTGATACGAGGCCGTTGGGATCCAGCACGGCGTTCCGTATTACCCTCCTGAACCCACCGAATCCATATTCTGCCAACAGTCAATCGATCTCGACCAACGTAAGCAGCAATGCGCGATACGATAAACCGCAATCGCAATAGGCTACAATCCAACCTTTATCAAAGTCGGAAACGTGATGGTACGCATTCTTCCTCCTTACACGAGGCATCACAACAATGTTTTAGCAGGCAACGCAGGTCAACTGCCGTTTGTGTTTGAGAAATCGGTTGGAAACTTTCTTCATGTCACCACGTTGTAGGTGTCGCCACCGGCGCGAACGTTGTGTGAATGCTCAGAAAAGCTAATCATTTGCATATCACAGCATCTTCTTGCTGTCGGTTAAATTTCGCGTCTGTAGCACGTCAGCTTGGTGGTGTAGGAGTTTTAATGGCCAGTAGTGTATAAGTCTAGGATGGCTTGCCATGAAGGGTAACAAAAGGGGACTTAGAATAACCAACAGTCGTGTTGGTGCCCCACCACTGTTCGGGGCGTCTCCAGACACATCTTCGCTGGTCACTAGAACTCATTCTAAGCGAGACTCATCAGTCCAGTAAATGAGATTCCAGGCCGGAGCCGTGTCTGGAAACTTCTCAGACGGCTAACATGACTATCGCGCACGAAACGGCGCAGCAACCAGGAGTAATGGTCTGGGTTTCCATTTCCTTTCACAGGTACGAAATATACCTAGGCAAGGAAGGTCGCCGGATCTCTCCCGAACAGAGAACTTTTTGAGAGGGGGACCCTCCAAGCAGCTGGGGATGTTTAAGGTCTAACGAGTCAATTCGACAGAATTTGCTTTTATATGCCTCAGAAGAAAACCTGAAAACGCTAACCAACTCTGCCAAACCAAACAACTGCTTCCTTAAAAGCCAGAGATGGACCAATCTGTTGCCGCGCGGGATTAGCCGAGGGTCTGGGCGCTGCAGTCATGGACTGCGCAGCTGGTCCCGGCAGAGGTTCGAGTCCTCCCTCGGGCATGGGTTTGTGTGTTTGTTCTTAGGATAATTTAGGTTATGTAGTGTGTAAACTTAGGGACTGATGACCTTAGCGGTTAAGTACCATAAGATTTCACACACGTTTGAACATTTGAACCAATGTGTTATTCACTTGCTCAATTTGTAAAGCTCTTTCCCTTGAATAAATCATCAAATTTTTCTGAAATCTAAATCATTTGGTAGTCTGTACATGTAAATTGATCTACCGATTTCCGTCCCAGTCCTTCCTGTAGAACCTTTTCCTTTCTTTTTTCCTCTTTTCTGCACATGGAAGGTATTCGCAATTGGGAATATGGACAACCATAAGCTGTATAATGGAATGACGACAGTGTTTGGAATCGGGTCATGAAAGTCGTTTGCCCGGTATGGGCAGATAAATTGAAATAACACAAGTACTGCACTGACGTAGCTATTTTCCGACACCTGACAAACGACTTCCAAGTAAAATGTTTCCACTGTACAGGAGAATACTTCATGGATGTACAAGTACAGGCAATAGATACATGGTGGAAAACATATGCAAGTTTGGATCGGGCCATAAGTCTTGTTCGGTTAGCCAAATGGTAAGGCCACCGCTCGCGATGAGCGGGATATCCGGGTTAGAGTCACGGTCCGGAGCAAATTTTCATGCATGCATGTCTGAAGGAACTTTGCATCGTAATTTAGAATAACACAGGTACTGCAATACAAGGTAACATCTTCTTATCTTATACTATATACAGGATGGTCCATTGATAGTCACCGGGCCAAATAACTCTAGAAATAAGCGTCAAACGAAAAAACTGCAAAGAACGAACTTGTCGAGCTTGAAGGGGGAAACCAGATGGCGCTATGGTTGGCCGGCTAGATGGCGCTGCCATGGGTCAAACGGATATCAACTGCGTTTTTTTAAAGAGGAACCCCCATTTTCTATTACATATTCGTGTTGTACGTAAAGAAATATGAATGTTTTAGTTGGACCACATTCTTCGCTTTGTGATAGATGGCGCTGTAATAGTCACAAACGTATAAGTACGTAGTATAATTTAAAATTCGGCCAGTGCGGACGGTATTTGCTTCGTGATACAGTACCCGTCTTAAAATGGACCGTTTACCAATTGCGGACAAGGTCGATATCGTGTTGATGTATGGCTATTGTGATCAAAATGCCCAACGGGGCGTGTGCTATGTATGCTGCTCGGTATCTTGGACGACGTCATCCAAGTGTCCGGATCGTTCGCCGGATAGTTACGTTATTAAGGAAACAGGAAGTGTTCAGCCACATGTGTAACGTCAACCAAGACCTGCAACAAATGATGATGCCCAAGTAGGTGTTTTAGCTGCTGTCGCGGCTAATCCGCACGTTAGTATCAGACAAATTGCGCGAGAATCGAGAATCTCAAAAACGTCGGTGTTGAGAATGCTACATCAACATCGATTGCACCCTACCACATTTCTATGCACCAGGAATTGCATGGCGTCGACTTTGAACGTCGTATACGGTTCTGCCACTGGGCACAAGAGAAATTACGGGACGATGACAGTTTTTTTGCACGCGTTCTATTTAGCGACGAAGCGTCATTCGCAATCAGCGTTAACGTAAACCGGCATAATATGCACTATTGGGCACCGGAAAATCCACGATGGCTGCGACTTGTGGAACATCAGCGACCTTGTCGGGTTAACGTATGGTGCAGCATTATGGGAGGAGGGATAATTGGCCCATTTTATCGATGGCAATCTAAATGGCGCAATGTATGCAGATTTCCTGCGTAATGTTGTACCGATGTTACTACAAGATGTTTCACTGCATGACAGAATGGCGATGTACTCCCAACATGATGGATGTCTGGCACATAACTCGCGTGCGGTTCAAGCGGTATTGCATAGCATATTTCATGACAGGCGGATTGGTCGTCGATGCACAATACCATGGCCAGCATGTTCACCGGATCTGACGTCCCCGGGTTTCTTTCTGTGGGGAAAGTTGAAGGATATTTGCTATCGTCATCCACCGACAAAGCGTCAGCGCATTGTCAATGCATGTAAGAACATTACGGAAGGCGAAATACACGCTGTTGGGAGGAATGTCGTTACACGTATTGCCAAATGACTGACATCATTTTGAGCATATCTTGCATTTATCTGGTATTTACAGGTAACCACGCTATAACAGCATGCGTTCTCAGAAATGATAAGCTCACAAAGGTACATGTATCACATTGGAACAACCGAAATAAAATGTTCAAACGTACCTACGTTCAGTATTTTAATTTAAAAAACCTACCTGTTACCAAATGTTCGTCTAAAATTGTGAGCCATATATTTGTGACTATTACAGCGCCATCTATCACAAAGCGAAAAAAGTGGTCCAATTAAAACATTCATATTTCTTGACGAACTACAAGAATATGTGATAAAAAAAGGTGGGTTCCTATTTTAAAAAACGCTGCTGATATCCGTTTGACCTATGACAGCGCCATCTAGTGGCCCAACCATAGCGCCATCTGGTTTCCTCCTTCAAGCTACACAAGTTTCGTTCTTTGTAGTTTTTTCGTTTGACGCTTATTTCGTGAGATATTTGGCCCGGTCACGATCAATGGACCACCCTGTACATGCAGTAATACGTAGATGTTCTCTCTTCATTTTGCTATGACTGGTCCCTTATTTGCTATTTTACTGTAGCAACGAAGTGCTGCCATTAGTCTATCGCACAAGGTTTTACTTAACTTTTGCTACATTGATTCATTCTTATATTGTCACAGGGTATTTTCACGTCAACGACAGCATCTGATAGTCTGAACGTTATACTATTCCTTTATGTGCCCTCAGTTTCCGTTACAGAAGGGAAGTGTGCCGCTGATACATCATGCAGAGGAACTGTACTCGCTCGTGAGAAAAGAACACGTTTAATGTTCCATAATTTTCTGTCACGACTATAAATCGCGCTTTAGATCCACCCTACGGCGCTACCGACTATGCGCCAAGTTGCTAAAATGTATTCACTATTGCTGGAATCTTAGAAATGAAGTTTCATTCTCAGCTATTTTCAGTTTCATTTTGGAATGCTTGCTCATTTCTGTAGCACCTTTAAAGCAAGTGTGAGCTGCTCAAGTATTTTTCAGCTTTATGCTGAAGTCAGATTGCGTTTCTTAGTTAATTACGTAAGTAATTTCTTGGTGTATTATAGTTAGTTTAAATCAGAGAATGTTGGGACTTCCTTTACACCAGTAACACCAACTTAAAACTGACCAGTCCCAGTAAAAGTCTTAAAAATGTCGATGGGAATCGAGCACATAATTCGATCATTTTACGTGGAAACCTACACGGCTTTGATGTGTTCTATTACATGACTTTACGAGAAAAAAAACATAGACTAGCGTCTTTTTCGCCTCGTCTTTAAACCATCCTAAAATAGTTGTTTAATTTCCTGTGATTACAAAGAGAGAAGTCAATTAGGTTCGCATGATGCGTAATTTTAATTAGAGTGCGCTTTATTTCGCCGAGGATGACAAAGAACGGTCAGAACAATGGCGCCGCCTTCGTGTTCCTTCTGCTTTTGACAACTAGGCAAGGAACTTGCTAAGGAAAACACAGTGAAGAACTCAGATCCAGTGAAGAACTCATATCCATGTAGATGAAAAAAATTACTCCCTTTGCACACATATTCGGCTCCAGAAGAACAATTGCAAACATCACAGTATTTTTTCGTCGTTGTATTTCATATAAACGCTTTGAATCATCGTCTGCTTTGTAGAACATCACTGTGGTACTAACACAGCACTCTCATTCATCATGCGTATGCATTTTAATTTCTGACGCTTTCTTATTTTTGCTTTTAGATCTTTCGGGATTCATGTTTATTCAGGAATCTATGCAAAGTGTGTATTTATAACGAAATCAATTAAATAAAAAAGTGTCGTTCTAAATGCATAGTTCCTTTCAGGAGGGGAAAGACTCAACTTTGTTTTTCTAATTCTCTTAATCGTTCCGCTGAAATAACATAGTTGAAAAATATAGAAACTTACAGTTGATTTTCAGATGCATTACGAACATCGTCAGTGCATTTCACATTATGTCATGCATAATTCTCTTACGCCAAATAAAAAAAGTAGTTATTGACGTCATTGTACGTCAGTGTATCCGTTTAATTTAAAAAGATAAATGTAGTCTGGCAAATATATGTGCTCTTATTCTACCGCAACTGATGCAACATGGTGCAGTGCCATTCTGAGTAGGGATATCTTCCCATTAATGAATCCAGTACAACGAACATTGGCGACATTTTGTTTGAAACGGGAAGAGCGGCCAATTGTTGCTAACGTTCATTGTTTTATAGACAATAAGACATGTCATACTCTTCAAGAATGTAGCCACATATGACATGTCACATATTAAAGAAGTTGGTAACGTGCAAGTTCGTGAGAAGGTATTGAAAGAGATGAGAAATATCAATAGAAGCATGTTGCAGTCTGCAGTTTGCATGAAAACGTTGTCAGACGACGAGCCCATTCGCATGTAATTTTAATAACTTTCCTTATGTCTTGACCAACTTTTATTTTTCCAGCAACCTTACACGCTTCCACTTTCCGTCATTTTCAAAGGCAGTGTTATGCCAGTCACATAAAATTGGTCATTCGTTTGTAATCGTTCATTAGTTAGTTCGCACTTGTCTCGTGATCGACATTGTTGATGTGATAAAATGTATGTAATGAACTGTTTTATATGACTGATATAACATTGTCTTTGAAAATTACGGAAAGTCGAAAAGTGTAATGTTGGAAAAATGAAAGTGTGGTTAAGACAGGAGAAAAGTTATTAAAAGTGTCCACTGTAGTCTACTACATTAAGGAGGGTTATACGTTGGAAAGATTTGATGATCTGTAGATGTTTTAAATCTTTCCGGAAGTTCAATTCAGTAGGTTGCTAGATGTATGTATTTTGATACAGTTAATGACAACGACCGTCACAAATAAAAAAACGTGATTTTTAGCAATGGTTCAGATATTATATATTCTGTAAGGCACAGCTAAACACGTGTGCATTCTCTTTGTGGCGCAGTAGATTACTAACATACCGATCACACATTGATACAGACTTATAAGTTTGAGGTTATCATCTCAGTGCCGTTTTCAGTGCCAGTGAGACTTGTCAGAGCTATTTGATTGAGACTGATCCCTTTTATTTTCCTATCTGTCAAACTGCATTTTACCAGAGAAATTATCAACAATTATATTTTTAGGTTTCCTGTGCCTTTTCAGACAGCGTCATTATAATGTTTCATACTCTTAGTTTATCGGGCGTAATTGTACGTTTTGAGCTACTCGTAACTCATCGGTAAACTTTCCATATGCATTGGTTTTGTTGGAGTTCGCGAGAAATAATATCTTGCGCTGCTCATAAGAGTAGATTCAACATTGAGGTGCCTCTTAGTCTGTCACTACTTATTCAGCAGTGGCCCTCAAGTTAAGGAACGCCTCACAAGTTTCCGTCACAGCTAGCTCGATAGAACTTCCTCACTTTTCCATATTTAAGGGCATTTTTTCTGGCAATTTTTAGGAACTAGCGGCCACTTATTTCTTTTGAAGTGTTTCTGAATCTCTTTTCTTTCATCAATCTAGCAAACACAACTAATTAGTCACACTCAGTACTTGGAAGTTTAAGCCATTGTATGAATAGTAAAAATGCTTTGCTTTAGAAGTCATCAGCTTGTTAAATTTTTTATTTAGATTGAAGTGAGTATGATAGAGAATTCATAATGTGTTAGTAATCAATAGATTTATGATCATTGATTTTGATGAAAAGTTGTTTAGTTACCACATTTAGGTTACATTAATGAAATAAGAAGAAAAGCTTTAATAGCAACCCTAAGAATAAAGACTAAAAGCAAGAATTGGCCGCATTATAATTCACAATTTTTTTTAAAAAAAGCTTTCTATCGTTACAGTACCAAGTGAGAATATTTACCAATTTTTCGCGGATAGTATGGAAAACTATAGTTCTTCACCAGAAGAAGAGTCAATTTAAACTCACATTTTCCGAGTAAAATCAAACAAAGCTCTCCATTTGCTATCAGTAAATTAGATCGTGTTACCACTTTTCCAGCAGACCGAAAAGATTAGTTAAGTATATCTATTCAGAAAGGCATCTAAAACATATCTGATAATTAATGCTTACTACACAAAAATTACTTAAAGAACTCTTAGCAGGGTTTAATAAAAAAGTGGACAATTACAACATACTATCAAATGATGTACATGATCACAAATAAAAAAAAATCATACGCTAATATCCATAGTGTATGATACTGATGTTTATTCTACTGAGCTCATCATCTCACTCATCATAGGGGGATTCTGATTTAGTTTTCCACGCGGACATAGAGATGTGGCTCTTCGTGGAGCTGGAGGCAGTTCCCTGAACCGCCAGAAGAGACTGCAAGGGTCATAAAAGAATTTTTGTGATCCTGCAGTCATCAGTGGTTACCCATTGTGTGAGCACGGAGAGTGTGAAGAGCAGCAAAGAATCAGCACAAAACAATTTTTTCTATTATAAGTTATCTTGAACACATTACATGTGTCAAAGAACTTTTAACAATAGAGACCAACCTAATGAGAGAGTGCAGCTGATAAGTCTCTGACTTCAAACACGGAACGATCGAGCTTGCTCTGTCCAGTCACCATGATTCGGGTTTGCTTTGATTTCCATAAATGGTTTCTGTCAAATTCTGGGATTATTCCAACAGCAAGGCCTTGGCAGACCACCTGTCCTATCCTCGTAAAAACGTTCTTATATATTCTACGTGCTATGTGAATATGTATTTGAACTAGTTGTTTTCATTGTATTATGATGACAAGTACTATATCATTCTGAGTTGCCCCTTGGGTGGGTAAATAAATAAGGGAATAAATAAATAAACCGCAGAAACCAACCACAACTGATCCAGTGAGACCAGCTGTCAGTATCCACAGAGATGACTATCTTGATTTATCGCTTTAGGGGGACAGACACGGATGCGTTAATCACCAATCTGCAGTGCCAACTGACTGTCGTGTTAGTGTCTACCGTTGTTTGGGCTTAGTCCGACACAAGGACTAAATGACTGCTAAACAGCGATCTACATTGTTGCTTTAAGGACTTTAAATGTGCATACTCAATAAATGAATTGAAGGTGTCGCTACAGGACTCTAGATTCATACGGACTCACGTCTGAGCTTACAGAGCTGTGGCAGTGTCCTTACTAATGTTGAACACTTTTAGAGTGACGTGTCAAACGCATTGGTCGCTATCAGGTTAGATAACCATCATTGTGTTTCTCTGACCCCCTTATGGTAACATCCTGAGATTCGGTGGTGGTGGAGGTGTGTTGGGGCTTATGGGCGCTCTACATCGAGATCATCAGCGCCCTGACACACATTAAAAGGTTCTGAAAATATTACGAACAATGGCACCGGGGGAATATAGACAATGTCTCTGTGTAGTCGGACACATCAATATACTTCAGCGCTACTACTTCGTCTCACGATCTCTGTGTTTATAACGAGCTCCCAGATCCAGCCTTCATAAAATGATTTCCTGATTCCGCTTTGGTTGGTCATATGAACTAATATACACACATCAAAAAAAGTTCTGCATCACCTCAGTTCCGAGAATTGAGTAGCCTGTACAGAAAACTGTAATAGAGATCAACATAAACATCATTACCGCCCTTTTTATTCCTCATAAGTACCACACATTGCTTTTATACCACCATACAGCGAGACCTTCAGAGATGGTGGTCCAGATAGCTGTACACACAGGTACCTTTAATACCCAGTAGCAAGTCTTCTTGTACTGATGCACGCCTGTATTCCTCGTGGCATACTATCTATAAGTTCTTCAAGGCACTGTTGGTTCAGATTATCCCACTCCCCAACGGTGATTCGGCGTAGATCCCTCAAAATGGTTTGTGGGTCACGTCGTCCATAAACAGTCCAACCTACCCCAGGCATGTTCGATAGGATTCATGTCTGGAGCCACTCTTGTCGAGCGATGTCATTACCCTCAAGGAAGATGTGTACGATGGGGCCGCGGATTGTCATCCATTAAGACGAATGCCTCGCCAATATGCTGCCGATATCGTTGCTCTATCGGTCGGAGGATGGCATTTCCCTTACGGCGCCTTTCATGACCACCAGCGGCGTACGTCAGCCCCACACAATCTCACCCCAAAACAGCATGGAACCTCCACCTTTCAGCACTCGCTGGACAGTGTGTCATGTTGCTGCGCCCATCTGTACCGGGCTGCATGGTGTGGTTGCAAAGACGGACCTCGCCGTGGACTTCAAGAGCGAAGTTGCGCATCATGCAGCCTATTGTGCTCAGTTTGAGTCGTAAACGACCTTCTATGGGAGTACGAAAAGCATTATTCAACAAGGTGGCGTTGCTGTCATTGTTCCTCCGAGCCATAATCCGTAGGTATCGGTCATCCACTGCAGTAGTAGCTCTTGAGCGGCCTGAGCGAGGCATGTCATCGACAGTTCCTGTCTCTCTGTATCTCGCTTTGCTTAACTCCGAGACGCCTGGACACTTCCCTTGTTGAGAGCCCTTCCTGGCACAAAGTAACAATGCTGACGCGATCGAACCGCGGTATTGACTGTCTAGGCGTGGTTGAACTACAAACAACACGAGCCGTGTACCACCTTCCTGGTGGAATCACAGGAACTGATCGACTGTCGGACCCTCTCCGTCCAATAGGCGCTGCTTACATCTTTGTGGGGGGGGATTTAGCGGCATCTCCGAACAGTCAAAGGGACTGTGTCTGCGGTACAATGTCCACAGGCAACGTCTATCTTCAGGAGTTCTAGGGAATGGGGTGTTGCAAAACTCCTGCGGCTCTAGCTGTGGGATTCCCTCTCCTGCAATCAAATACACTCGCATGTGGAAGATCAATTGTCCCTTTAATCTCGCTTTAGTTGTAAGATACCATCTTACTTTAAAGAAATTGAGGTAATTTGGATGAACCCCCTCCCCAGGGCCCCCCTTTTCCACTCCCCTGCTTCTTCCAGAGCGTATTTTCCTCCTTCCCCCCCCCCCCCCCCCTAGACCCTGCACCCAATCCACGCGTCTCTCCCTCCCACGTCCCTTCTTCGCTGTCCCTCTTCAGCGCGCCCCCCGCCCATCTCCCCCCCTCTTTTCCCCTCCCTCTCTTCTTCCCTTCCCCATCATCTCCTTGCGCCTGGCAGATACTCCGTTTTGATCATGATCACTGTGCCACGTCAGTGTTGTGTTTGGTGCTGTCCTCCTTTGCGTCGAGAGGTGTGATTTTTATGGTGTGCTGGTCTTGTACTTAGTGTTACTGTTAGTGATTGTTATGTGCTATGCCATCTGTCGATACATTTATGTTCCAGTCATACTGCGCCTTGTGTTCTTTTAACTGTCCCAGTGTGTGGTTTTTTGTGTCTATCCTCCAGTGTTACTTCTAACTGGTGGTACCCACTTTGTATACCTATTATTGGGAAACTAACAACCCTGTCACATTGCCCAAGGTCTCTGTAATGTTAGCACTGGGTAAGCATCTGTGACTCTCTGTTGATTTAAGTATCTGTAGTCAAAAGGAAACCTATAAGCTTTACTGCCATCTGGGGACTTTTTAGGAATGATGACTTTTAGTGCTCCACAATGACCAACACTCCCTACTATAATTCGGTCAATGAGCTGCTAATTAATAAATTCTTCCATCACTGCTGGTAGACTGTGCAGAACCCAGTAGATTTTTTCTATGTAAAGGCAGTTCATTTCCAGAAGGAATACTATGCAGCAATAGGGGCACAGCTAGAAATAGTCCAAGGTGATTAAATAGTTCCGTATATTATTCTAATTATCCCTTTATGTCCTACCTATCATATATTTCCACATGTGACTCCTTCCTCCTTAGTGAAGATAAACTGACCAATTGTCCCAGCTACGAATGTTCTCGATTAACAAATCATAATCCTCAAACAGCTATGAAGAGGAGTGCCATAACCTGATTTCTCAGAAACTTCGCTCAATGGAAGAGGAGTCAAAATACGCGAACAAGTGACTCTGGTTATCTGTAGATACTTGACTGTTTCTGAGAAAACGACGGTCAAAGTTTTCGACGTACTCAAAATGGTTCGAACCTGCGACCGTAGCGGTCGCGCGGTTCCAGACTGTAGCGCCTAGAACCGCGCGGCCACACTGGCCGGCTTTTCGGCGTACTTTAGATGCCTTTTAGAGCGCGAGTGTCTTAGCCACAGTGACTAGTGTCTTTGTGTTTCATATTTTTCTCCCCATCTCCGAAAGCTGATTATCTTTTTATTTATTTACTTTTATTTTATTTTTAATTTATCTACCCATGTTCGTAGATGTTTACAACATGAATGTATCTTGCCAAGTCAGGGAACACAAGGTCGTTACATTAATTGTAAAATTACAATTGCTGAAGATTTAACGCGTTGGCAATAATTCCGTCTCAGACCGCACAAAACAGATCAGTTTACCGATAATTGGCGCTTTCGATTGATTATGAGTTAAGGTGCATTACAAGTTCTGCACCGAAAACAATTTCACATAATTTTCTCATTCATTTATGATTCTTTGTTTTTCTTAAATCACTTATCAGACGAATTTCCTCGGTAGTCGAATAAAGACACCTTATTTCATTACACAGAGGAAAAAAATCGTGCTGTAGTCTCCTACAGACATGTATAGAGAATTGAAGAACAAAAATAAAAACAATAATCGGGTTTCCAAAACGAGGCACAGAAATGTGAAACCTCGACGCAAGCCACTGTGCCACCGCTTCGGCTGAACCATTTACGTATAGACTCGCTACAAGGCGCATGAAGTACCTCGAGAGCATTGACCGCCATTTTGTCAGAAACGATCGAGTACCTACGGATAAGCTCTTTTTCCACCAAGCAAAGTTTCTGGGAAATCTGGTTATGGCTCTTGCCGTGTTCTCCTAGTAAGTGTTCACCACTTGATAGCATAACTTTTTCCGAACTAATATGTTCTACATTGGCAGTCACTATCGAGCTTCTATAAACGTAGGACAAAAAGCGTCGTCTAAAATGTTGCCTCTGTTTCGGTTTCTCATTTTTTGGCAAAGGCTCAGACACACATGCAGAATGAATTGGCAGATCAGCTTCTACTCGTATATGCGCACAGATCATTTTCCTCGTAACTTTCGGTATTATGCCTGGCGACGTCCTTTGAGACAGATTGGTTCTTTCAGCAGTAAAACCGAGATGGAATGATGCCCCATCCAGCTCCACTTTGCATTGATCGACTTGTTGACCGGCTTTTACGTCATGTTTAATCAGGAAATCATGATTATTACTTTATTGCGTAAACGGGCCATTGAGGCCTACATCAAAAGAACAATAGGAAAGAAAACATTACAGACACAGAAACCCCAATAAAAGGAATGTCTGTCAATCACAAGAGAGAAGGTATTTGCTGCTGGCGAAACTGCATTTTTTCCGGTCTCTAACGTCATCCCCACAAGGCCGCAGGTTCCACTTCTTGAAGAACTCTTCAGGAATTATTTTTGCTGCCCAGATGGTGGATATTAATCGTTTCAATACATCCATCAGCCGGCCGCTGTGGTCGAGTGGTTCTATACGCTTCAGTCTGGAACCGCGCTGCTGCTACGGTCGCAGGTTCGAATCATGCCTTGGCATGGATGTGTGTGATGTCCTTAGGTTAGTAAGGTTTAAGTTCTAGGTGGACTGATGACCTGAGATGTTAAATCCCATAGTGCTTAGAGCCATTTCAACCATTTTTGAACATCCATCAGTGGTTGTCCTCATAAGCGAAGCATCTCAGTCCCGATACCGCTACCTCCCGTGGCCTTGTTGTTCTTGAGTAGTTTTAGGGCAACACGAATTTCTTTATATGATGATTCAGGGACATCTATATCAAAACAGGCTCCCGTCAGGAAATGCAGCCCACATATGTTGTCGTCTGTCCCCACATAAGAGAGAACTTGTACAATGGTTGTTGTGACTTGGCAAGACAGCCAAGTCACAATGAGAGGAAGCCGAAAGGCACGCGTTAAGCTCACGCAGATTGGCGTGAAGTCTGGAACAGTTAAAGGAATTAATAGTAGCAAATAAAGTACGTAGTTGATGTAATACTTAACTTTAATCCACAATTGTAGAACATCTCTCTTGGCGGTACATGTTATAACCACAATATAAAATATCAAATGCTATGGCGCCTTGCTAGGTCTTAGCAAATGACGTAGCTGAAGGCTATGCTAACTATCGTCTCGGCAAATGAGAGCGTAGTTGTCAGTGATCCATCTCTGGCTAAGTCGGCTGTACAACTGGGGCGAGTGCTAGTAAGTCTCTCTAGACCTGTCGTGTGGCGGCGGTCGGTCTGCAATCACTGACAGTGGCGACACGCGGGTCCGACGTATACTAATGGACCGCGGCCGATTTAAAGGCTACCACCTAGCAAGTGTGGTGTCTGGCGGTGACACCACAATGGTCATATCACTCTGTCCTGTTAATGTAGGGTGCAGACCTTAGCCTTAGTACACCCCCTTGTGTCCACCGGCGTTTCCTTTCGGAGAGTCCTACCTGTTTACTTCCTTGACACTGTCCCTTCTCACAGTACTGCTGAATGTGACCTGGACAGGCCACGTCTAAAACATGTGACCTCCTCACCAAAGACTACTTTTCTCTCTTTCGAATTGATCACCACGTCAATATCAGATAAAGCTGCCATACGTTATACCGCTTCGACCCAGAATTCCAGGAATTACATGCGTGCTTTACATGGCGTTTCACCTGGAGACCTCACAAAAATGCATCAAGCGCCCTATGCACCGTTTCCTGCAAAATGAACTTATTGGCTCTATCAGCATCACTTAACTCATACATATTAATGCTGATCATCCTGATACGATGTAATAGTATATAGCTTTCCACTGGACGTAATTTTCTTTTTGTAACTCTCTACTAACTGTATCTGTAAGTCCGCAAAGGGCTGTGCATCCTGTAGCTACTCACCACATATCACATAATCCCGAGCATCCGTTGCTAATTTTAACTGAGCTACTCTTAATAAGCGCTCGTCAATACAGTTCCTTAACTTCATTGCTGTACGTAAATTATATAAAAAAAATTATCTTGTGCCGGTTTACCAGAATGTGGAGTTACCAAAGAGTTCTTATGGGTACGTTTGCGTGTATTATGTTATATATCAAATCACAGAAGGAGAGCTTCTGTAAAGTTTGGAAGGTAGGAGACGAGGTACTGGCAGAAGTACAGCTGTGAGTAGCGGGCATGAGTCGTGCTTCGGCAGCTCAGATGGTGTCTTACAAGGAAAGCCAGTGCCTGCAGAGTTCAAACAACGCAAAATCGTGTTGATCCCGAAGAACAGAGGCTGCAAAAAATAAACAACCTACGGCCGATTTCGCTTTTAAATTCAGATTATAAAATTATAGCTCGAGTAATTATCAAGCGCTTTACACCATGCACTGCTGACATCATAGGCGAACAGCAGACTTGTGCTTTTAGAAGAACGATTTTACAAACTGCGGCTTTGTATCGCGATGTCATTGCGCTAGCGCAGGCAAGTAACATAAAATGTGGACTGCTTTTCATAGACTTCCATAAGGCATTTGATCAAATTAATCACTAATACCTGATAGAGATAATGCGCCGAATGGGCTTCCTGCCAAAAACCATCGACATCATCAAGAACATGGCAATGGGTGTTACTGCACAAATCTCCGTTAACTGTCAACTGACAAAAAAAATTGAAATAAAAAGGGTTGTTACCCAAGGAAGACCCTTATCCATGCTCCTGTTCGTTATATCGCTGGAACCTTTCTTGAGACAGCTACAGCACAGGCTGACAGACATTACCATTCAAGGAACAAAGACCGTGGTAGGTGCTTACGCGGACGATGTAGGCGTAATCATCAGAGAGCAAACAGATGTGACACAACTAGAGATGATACTTGCCAAATACTGTTCCGCATCAGGTGCGAGGGTAAATGAAAATAAAAGTAAATTTCTAAATATAAAGCGGCTTGCTAACTTACGCATTGAGTGGGCGAACCATGTTAATGAACACAAAGCTCTTGGAATGGCATTGACAACGTCCCTTTTAAAAATGATAGCAATAAATTGGCGGGAGGTGGCAAGAAAAATCAATGGAGCTTTGATTGAAAACTGTCAACGTAGCATAGACCAGTTCCAGAGAATACTGTTTATCAACACGTATATTTTATCCAAGGCCTACTACATAGCACAGGTTCTCCCCATTCCATCAATGGTGGCGAAGACGATCATGTCCACCTTAGCAAAGTTCTTGTGGAAAGGGGAATTGTTTCGAGTGCCGGTGAAGACAGCAGTTTTGGATCCAAGCAATGGAGGAATGGGTCTAACCGACATCAAGTCTAAAGCGATGGCATTGTATGTCAAACGAACATGGAGCATAATGTGTAATGATCCAGGGTGCATTACAGCAAAACTATACGATATTGTCAGGCCAGAAAGTGTAGAGCCGCCGATAAATATACAAAAAATAAGTTTTAAGCTGAAACACATTAGGGAGTATTATCTTGAACTAAGTTATCTCAGCAAAAAGATTTTAAACTCCAAAAACGTTACAGCAAAGGCGATTTTAGCTGAAAGGCGGAAACATGAAAGGAAAAATAACATAGAAACCAAATATGCTGGAATAGCATGGAATGTGGTCTGGAAAAACATCAGTAGTGATGTTCTTTCGTCTGACGTGAGAACAGCGTGGTACAAGGTAGTCAATAACATCATCAGCACTAATGAGCGCCTCTTTGCCGTCGGTTTAAGTGACACAAACCTCTGCAGCAAATGCAACCTCGTTGATAGTGTGCCTCATCGTTACACTTGGGGAGATCGCATTATCAACTGGAGGTGGACCAGGGAGAAAATTGCTCAAATAACAAGAACTTCAGCAAACAATGTACCGACTAACATTTTCTTCAGACCAGAAGAAAGTTACTACCCTCAGGCAAAAAATAACGCAGTGATTTGGTTAATGGGCAAATATACAAGTTATGTTTTTAACAATATTGGGAGCGATGAACATATTGAATACAAGATGTATATGGAACATGAATTCGAGAAAATACTCAAATATCAGAATCACAATAAGAAATATGGTAACATGCTCCGAATTGTCTTCAACCGAATGGGTATAGGTTAGGAACTGGATTCCTAGTAGAGAGGGAATGGATTGGGTCACGTTCCCGACCCTAACCTCACCTGCAAGTCACACATGAACAATAAATCAGCAGTACAGCAGATACAAGAATATGGCGAGAAACATCTGGTGTCTGATATAAAGGAAGATCTTGAACTCCCTATAGATGCGTTTAGAAGGCTGGAACTGACAAAAATAACAAGGCAGTGAAATATTTTGCGATGTCGCTGTTTGGGACTTCTCTTCTGTCCATGTAATTTACCCTGGAAAGAACACATATCAAGGATTTACTGAATGATTAATTTGGGTCTGGGAAATGATGATGAGGAACCGGCTGCAGAAGAAGAAAATGTGCATGCTGAACTGCCACCAGTTGAAGGTGACAGTGAAGGTGGTAAATTGTGCTACTACTAAAGACTCATTTTTTGAATGCTGTAATTCATGACTGCAATTATCTGTCACCTTATTTATGTCATTTCATTGTAGCCATTTTTGTTACTGTTTCTAGTGAATAAAAAAAAAAAGATGGTAGAGCACTTGCCCGCGAAAGGCAAAGGTCCCGAGTTCGAGTCTCGGTCGGGCACACAGTTTTAATCTGCCAGGGAGTTTCACAGAAGGTATTGCATGAAGAAATTTTCTGTTGGTAATAGACCAAATGACATTTCGGGTGAAATTTTCATGTACAGTGTTGTAATGGTAGTGGAAATCTGACGTGTTTAATGTAGCTGCTAGGAAACACTGGCGATTTCTAGTGCGAAATTTTGGTTATTCCACTAAGTGTGTGCTTTGCGTAGAAGTCGTTCTGCAGACTTTTAACGGGATGCAGGTTTCCAGTACTTGTGAGTGAGTTTTGGTGTGTGTGTTAGTCATAGGTGTAAACTCTAACGTTAAGGGTTCTGCATAATGGGCATCTGCTAAGTTGATTTAGTCATCTAAGGTGATGGGAATATGAGGAAATCCTGCGCCTTGCTCACAAGCAAGAAAATACTGTGGTGAGTAGCCGTGTGAGTCATCATCTGCCCCACAAAACAGATACACACAGTCGTCTGTTCATGTGAATCACGCTATTTCATTAAGAGAAGCCAGCGTCCGGGTGTTCTAAGGAGGAATTACAAATGGAACCGAATTATTTCAAAAGATGGGGTACATCGGCAACGGCCTCCAGAAAATTTCCACGGCAATGAAGCATGTACTCCGCCACTCTTTAGATACCATTACCTCGTAGGAGATAGACTGTATGAACAGGCTGTAACAGCACTGCAATACGTAGGCAAAAGCAACCGCGAACAATGTAGCTCATTCTCGTAACACTACAATAAGTTGTACTGACAAGACCTTGCCTACACTCAACGATGTAAGCTGTGTGACTTGAAATAATCGTCTGTACTAACACAACGACGTCACTTAAGATTTGATATTCAGCTTCTCACGCTATAAATCACACTACACCTCGCTACGACATCACTGTGTACAAAAGGACGCATACAATAACACTTTTCGTGGTATAACGGCGTTAGTGGTAGCTATTTAGATATTAATTATTACAACGCATCTGACTATCAGGTTTCACTAGGTTCTAAAGATAAACTACCACCAAAGCTAGCATCAATCACCAGAGAAATGCCAAATGGGAGAGTCTACGGGGAATAGGAATGACATATTTACTTTGACAATAACAGCATCCCATAGCTGTATACTCTGGCAGCACGAGTAAGCACTTTCTCAGAAACGTAAGCGACAAAAAAAATAGATTTCGTATATGACTGATGAATACGTCATATAGATCCTCTGCGTCTCGTAGTTGCTCTTGTTTTAAAGCTTCAACGAATGATCGTATATACAATAATCAGTGCGAAAGTTATAAATTTTTACGGAAATTAGAAAATACTTTCAAAAGGCGAAGAAATAATTTAATATTGTTTATCTTTCGTTGTCAACGATAACCTCTATAAGCAGCGCCTCGCTAAAACAATATCCTTCACTGTACGGAAATTTTATCGTAATAAAGTATTTCGTCAATCTCAAACTTTAAGAATTAAATGGAATAACTTTTAGTTTATAATTAATCACTTTTCAGTGAAACGTAAACTTCTTTGCCTGTCTAAATGAAGATTAATTATTTTTCTTTTCATTGCAAGTTGTTAACTGAAAAATACTACACTTTCTCTTTAATTTCCCTGAACTTTGCTTTTACCAGTATTCCACTGTTTTACTGTATTCCATTCATAGCAGATGCTGCTATGATCATGTGTGCCTGTTTTAGCAATTAAGAACCGACGCATTTGATTCTAAATTGCACTTGTGACGATAATGTAAACCTTTGTGTTCTAACGGGTGATATTTGTGTCAGAAATTTACTTTTTTGTTGAAAATTTGATTGTGCAGGACAACATGGTTAGCCGTTTTAATGTCTGGTTAGAAACTGCTATACATTTGACGTGATCCAGGAACAACGACGTCGATGTAATACTTTTCTGGTACAATCAGGATGCTTGATATCAGTGAGTACCCTCGCCTCTCACCGTTGGGAAGCTTGATTTCAGTCAGTATCGTTCTCTCTCACCATTTTGGTGCCTGATTTTGGTGAGTCCTCATGCCTCTCACCACACTCAATCTGATGACCAATCATTTCGGAACATTTATTAATTCGTGCGTGGAATACGTGTACACAACCTAAAAGCACGTCCGATAGAATGTTTGTACAGGCATTTCTGATACGTTTTATCATGTTCTCTCGAGTAGTTTGTACTTCTGCATACACTTTGTCCTTCAGATAATCCCACAAGCAAAAATTCGGCGACGTACGTTAGGGTGATCCGGCGGGCCACGTTACCATCTCTGCCGATCCAGCGACCACTAAAATCGCGACTCAGTGCTTCGCTCGTTCTTGTGGAGTAATGTGCCAAGCAACCATAATGTTGCAACCACATGTATGTTGCAGTACGACGGGTACGTATTGCAACAGAATATGTAGATCATCTTACAATAACTTTCAGTATCTTCCCCCATTCAATGTACCTGCCACAATCAGCGCGTGATATGTTTGTCGCCTATGATCCACACCGTACGTTACCAGACCAATGACGCCGAGAAGAAGGCTCGTGTATCCTATGCGGGTGCTCCACATTTCGGTAATGGCTGGTTCAAATGGCTCTCAGCACTATGGGACTTAACATCTGTGGTCATCAGTCCCCTAGAACTTAGAACTACTTAAACCTAACTAACCTAAGGACATCACACACATCCATGCCCGAGGCAGGATTCGAACCTGCGACCGTAGCAGTCGCACGATTCTTGACTGAGCACCTAGAACCGCTAGACCACCGCGGCCGGCGTTTTCGGTAATGCATGTTATGCCGATTAACTTCGCCGTGGTTCGTAAATGTTGAATCGTCGAAGGGTGATACCCGACCAGAGAATTTTGGTCTTTCTTGTGTAGGTACCAAATCGAAAAACCGCATCCGACACTGAAAATTATCCCCATGAAGTTCTCGATGCATGGTCGTGTGGTATGGATGGCATTTTTGATGGCGCAGAGTCGCCCAAACACACTTGTGTGAACAATTCCAAACTGATGAGATAGGTCTCGGGTACTTGTGTGTCGATTATGAGGCATTTCATTACTGACCTTCCTCATTACAGTTGCTCTACGCGTCACACCTCCGTCGGCAGTAATTGGCATAGAATACGTTGAACAGTTGCTGTGGATCGAGACCTGTCAGTGAAATGTTCGACATAAAGAGAACACCAGCGTCGAACTTTAATGCAGCTTCTTCAAAAATAAAAAATTATTTCGATCTTCCCTACAACACATAAGCATCCATTACGCCATCTGTGCTAGAAATGGCTACAATGAGAAGGGGTGGCGAGGCCTTGGATGTTGGTGCTTATAAATGCACCCGCGCTGCGGTGGGGCGTGCCACTTTGTGGGCCGCCGAGCAATGGGTCGTGTGTGAGAGTGTTTAATCGATAGTGTGTATCCGACTGTCACTATCACTTAATGGATATTTTACCTTTGCAGTGGTTGTGGTCTGTATTTCATCGGCAGCCACGTAGCAGTCAGTTCGAGGAATACAGCGGTTGGATGGAAACTCACATTGTCTACTTTACTTATTTTCATTCGATTACGACGTATGATATTATATTTTAGGGTAACTCTTCCCATTCTCAAAGGGTACTTTTGGCTCGGGAACGGGCGGTTCGGGCAATAGGCGGTGTACACAACGAACCTCTTGTCCAACCCTGTTCATTAGTCTGGGTTTTCTCACACTGACTTCTCAATGTATGTGTTCTATAATGTGGATCTGGTTAACAATATCAGCTTATTTAGAAGAATTAACACCCTTAACTCGGTTAATACTAGACAGAGATCCAATCGGCATTGGGGTCACATCTCCTTGACTCTTGTGCAGATAGGTGTGCAGTATATTGCTACACCCATTCTCAATAAGCTACCACAAGAATTCAAAAATTTTAGTAATAATCCACGCGCTTTCAGATCCATACTGAAAACTTTCCTCATGGGTCACTCCTTCTATTCTGCCGAGGAGTTCCTTGAAAGACTGAGCTAAATCCTGTGTTACGTTGTTCATTGCGATTATATAAACTAACAACTTGTCCTTTTTTTAGATTTCATAAACATTTCATTTTATCTACGAGGATTGAATGAAAAGTAATGCCTCCACCTTTGTTAATTGGGTTTAAATGGGAATATTCTAATAAGTCAAACGCTGAAATAATCCTTAGAATGTGATCCTTAATTACCTATACTCACTTTTCCACATGAGCACCATCCAATTGGATACATTTCTACTAACGATCAACGAGTTTTCTGAAGCCGCCACGGAAGACGTCGACACTGTTTACGCCACCACAGTTACCTCAATGTCTTCATCAGAAGCATAATGATGGTCTCGCAGATCATCTTTCATTATCGAGAATAGATGGAAGTCAGACGGTGGTAAATCTCCTAACGCGAGAGTAGATCATCGCAAATCTCATGTCTGTGCGCTTTCATTTCAGGAGTCAGCATCCGGGGTACCCATCGTGCACAGATCTTCCGATAGCCAAGCAAAGCAATGATGTGACCCACACATTCTTGTGAAATGCCGATTGTGCTTGCAATTTCTCTCTGAGTGATACGACGATCGTCGTGAATCAATCTGTCAACATGTTGCTTGTGAAACTCGTGGGGCTGCTGTTACAGGACGTCCAACTCTTTGTTTGTTACGCAGGTCAGATTGGAAGTAGGCTGTTTAGGTTTTTATCCTGGTAATGCCACGTAGCGCTCTGTATGAAAATCACTGACTGTGCTGTGTACAGTCTGTGGCTGATTTGCATTGTTGGAATATTTGCTATTGTAGTGTTGGGCAGTTGGATGTGAACAGCGCATAGCGTTGCGCAGTTGAAGGTGAGCCGCCAGCAGTGGTGGATGTGGGGAGAGAGATGGCGGAGTTTTGAGAGCGGATTATCTGGACGCGTGTCCGTAAGAGACAGTAAATATGTGAGACTGCGTTTGACTTATTAGAATATTCCCATTTAAACCCAATTAACAAAGGTGGAGGCATTACTTTCCATTCAACCCTCGTAGATATCATGAACTGATATATATATATATACACTCCTGGAAATGGAAAAAAGAACACATTGACACCGGTGTGTCAGACCCACCATACTTGCTCCGGACACTGCGAGAGGGCTGTACAAGCAATGATCACACGCACGGCACAGCGGACACACCAGGAACCGCGGTGTTGGCCGTCGAATGGCGCTAGCTGCGCAGCATTTGTGCACCGCCGCCGTCGGTGTCAGCCAGTTTGCCGTGGCATACGGAGCTCCATCGCAGTCTTTAACACTGGTAGCATGCCGCGACAGCGTGGACGTGAACCGTATGTGCAGTTGACGGACTTTGAGCGAGGGCGTATAGTGGGCATGCGGGAGGCCGGGTGGACGTACCGCCGAATTGCTCAACACGTGGGGCGTGAGGTCTCCACAGTACATCGATGTTGTCGCCAGTGGTCGGCGGAAGGTGCACGTGCCCGTCGACCTGGGACCGGACCGCAGCGACGCGCGGATGCACGCCAAGACCGTAGGATCCTACGCAGTGCCGTAGGAGACCGCACCGCCACTTCCCAGCAAATTAGGGACACTGTTGCTCCTGGGGTATCGGCGAGGACCATTCGCAACCGTCTCCATGAAGCTGGGCTACGGTCCCGCACACCGTTAGGCCGTCTTCCGCTAACGCCCCAACATCGTGCAGCCCGCCTCCAGTGGCGTCGCGACAGGCGTGAATGGAGGGACGAATGGAGGCGTGTCGTCTTCAGCGATGAGAGTCGCTTCTGCCTTGGTGCCAATGATGGTCGTATGCGTGTTTGGCGCCGTGCAGGTGAGCGCCACAATCAGGACTGCATACGACCGAGGCACACAGGGCCAACACCCGGCATCATGGTGTGGGGAGCGATCTCCTACACTGGCCGTACACCACTGGTGATCGTCGAGGGGACACTGAATAGTGCACGGTACATCCAAACCGTCATCGAACCCATCGTTCTACCATTCCTAGACCGGCAAGGGAACTTGCTGTTCCAACAGGACAATGCACGTCCGCATGTATCCCGTGCCACCCAACGTGCTCTAGAAGGTGTAAGTCAACTACCCTGGCCAGCAAGATCTCCGGATCTGTCCCCCATTGAGCATGTTTGGGACTGGATGAAGCGTCGTCTCACGTGGTCTGCACGTCCAGCACGAACGCTGGTCCAACTGAGGCGCCAGGTGGAAATGGCATGGCAAGCCGTTCCACAGGACTACATCCAGCATCTCAACGATCGTCTCCATGGGAGAATAGCAGCCTGCATTGCTGCGAAAGGTGGATATACACTGTACTAGTGCCGACATTGTGCATGCTCTGTTGCCTGTGTCTATGTGCCTGTGGTTCTGTCAGTGTGATCATGTGATGTATCTGACCCCAGGAATGTGTCAATAAAGTTTCCCCTTCCTGGGACAATGAATTCACGGTGTTCTTATTTCAATTTCCAGGAGTGTATGTATATATATATATATATATATATATATATATATATATATATATATATATATATATATAATGCCTTCAGTTGTTAGAATCTTTTATTTAGCTGGCAGTATTGGCGGTCGCTGTAGTGCAGTAGTTCGAGTAACGAAGATTTTTGTGAGGTAAGTGATTCATGAAAGGTATAAGTTATTGTTAGTCAGGGCCGTTCTTTTGTAGGGATTATTGAAAGTCAGACTGCGTTGCGCTAAAAATATTGTGTGTCAGTTTAGTGTTGATCAGGATACGTAAAGAGCGAAATGTCTGAGTACGTTCAGTTCTGCTCAGCTGTTTGAAAATCAAATAATGTAAGAGCTTTATCAGCGCAGTAATTCATAAATTTTTTAAAGGGAATGTTTCGAGATGTTCCCACCTCAACATCTTTAAACTTAATCGCCCAACGACGCACACTACTCACATCAACACAATCACCATAAACTGCTTTCATTCTCTGATGAATCTCCTTTGAGGTGACACCTTCTGCTGTCAAGAATTCAATGACTGCACGTTGCTTAGATCGCATTTTCCGACCGTCTCCGTAGGGTTCCGTACTTTACACTGTAACAACACATCTGTTCAATGCTAAGGCTTCCCATCAACTGGAGCTGTAGACAAGAGGCTACGGAAGAAGCCAGTACCTGTCGCATACCAATGCTTCCAACTGTTGAATAGTTACGAAGGTGGAGGTATTACCTTCCAGTCAACCCTCGTATATTACTTTTTGCTGTAATTTTATGTACTGATACGTTCCATGACCATGGAGATCGGCTCCTCAGATTGGTTCTGCGGAACTAGACGGATAAAATAAAAAATAAATAGAATTAGTCACCCTGATGTCGGGGTTCGAGGGCTTCCACCGAAATTATGCATTACAATGGTTTGCAGACTTTCCGCAATAAACCTCATAGGAACAGAAAACAATGTTATCCTACAAGTAGCTTATTTGCCAGAAATTTCAATGTCTAGCGCCGTCATTTCCAACACTGAGGTAACGTTTGTAGATCGGTATCAACGGTCAGAACACAAAGGTTTACGTTTATATCGTATATCAAATGAATATTGAGATGCGTTGGAAATTAATTGCAAGAACAGACACACTTGATATTTGTCGGTTACAGTGCTATCCACCACGAATGTTACACAATGGCTTGTATAAACCGCACGTACTTTTAGGTGTATGAGCCTCATATTGGAGGTGGCCAGTTTTAGCACAGACAGATATCGCCTTACTATTAAATTTTCACTCAGAACACTTTTTCGTGCGGTGTGTCGCTTTAGAGATATTTAGTTGTCTTACCTTTGAACATACGCCCGGATCAGCCGAGGAGGTCACCGGTATGGTCGCTGAATCAATGCGAACAATGGCGACGGTGAGACATGCTTGGCCAACGTCGACAGCGATGTCAGTCAGTGCAAATTCGGCACGTGCATGTAAACCATCAATTGTTTTGCCAGGATCAATATTCATATTATAATCAGTGATGCACTGATGATTTGTGTTGGTCTCTGTTGTGGAATCGCTCTTGCTGTTCTGACGCACTCACAGTCGACACAACCAGGCTGCAAACCAGCGATTACTGCCTGATGGCCCATCAATCAGGTCACTTACACTCTGCAGCTGTTTAGATGCGGCCGTCCGACGGATTTTCTACCGCGCTTCATGGTCCGAAGGATGTACTGAAGTCCTACCAGCTCATGCTGCAGGAGTCCTAAGCCGCATCCATTACGCTGGAGTTCTTCGCTGTGGGCCACACCTCCACCTTCACTCCGGTCACAGGAAGCCGCACAGTGTTTGTTTCGCCATCCCGACTCAGCAACACAGTAGCGTGCGAAAAACCGACGGGTTAAAACCGATACCACTATTTTAGTTCCGAAAACCGCTGTTTTTTGGTGTTCGGTCTCAGTTATAACAGATGTTTATGTTTTACGAATAACCGAGTAAATGAATAGAAATATCATTAACTGTAGCAGGAATGTTAAAATATTTTGTTTTAAAATAAATCAGTCTTAAAAAGGACAGCTTTTTGTGCGAAACTTTTTTTTCGTGGTATTTTAAGGTTTTGAGCAACGATATCCTCGCCTCTTATACCGTCCCCAGTGAAATACTAAGAAAAGACTTAAAAACGGTATTTATAAAGAAGAGACATTTAAAAATTGAATAATAAGTGGACACTAGCCGCTCAGGCCAACATGTATTTTTCTCATGTATCCGTGTTATAATAATTTCTCGGTGTAAGTTTCGAGAGCAAAGAAATAAAAAGATGCACTCGAAACAAAAGGATCTAAAGAGACGACAAGATGCGCACTTTTCTTAATTTTTTAGTCGTCTTCACTTCTTCTCTTGTCTTGGTTGCGTGTAGACAGACATCTTGGGACTGTTGGCAAATTTAAGCGTATTGTACTAATTAAGCAGATAATATATTGATTTAATATTGTTGTTGACTTTTAATTTATAAGAGGTGATTCCGATTTCATGTCCGCCTTCCTTGAATTAACCTGCATTCGAGTAATTTACAGTGCAACATCGCAGCGGCGGATGCAGCCAACGACGCCATTACGTGGTGATATTAACTTATAAAAATTAGCGGAAGCGGAAAACTCGCTCGCTATTAACATAATACACATTTTCTCCACAGCCGCCCGACGTAGCAGAAAATACGTAGCTTTTAGATTCTTATTTTCAGTACAACAGCCAGAGCCACGACTCCGACTGCAATGCAATGGTTGACGGAGGTAAGAAAAAATACTCTCTCGCGTATGTGGGCCGCAATCGTAATTCATAACTAAAGATATTTTGCTTTAAAGTAAACTGACTAGTCGAGGAAATTAATATGAAAAGTCTATTCCAGTGTACAACTTATATGCTCATGTTTCAAGATTCAGTGAGTCTTACAGTCATTAACGTAACAAATAATTTCTACTGAAGATTAATATTGTTAAAAAGGAAACAACCTCACAGAAGCATTTAATTGTAAATCAAAATTGAATGAAATATAATTTTGATTAAGGCCCACTACCAATCAATTTGTGTAGTAAATAATAAACTAAAATACAACGGCCGACGGATGCGAGACTCTCTTTGCACTTCAGATGGCAATGACCCATCTTACCATGATACGATGAAAATATTTGTTGGCCTGATGATAATTTAAGATAGAAACCTGTCGAAAATAGGAGAAAAAGGGAAGATCCATGGACGAGCGGCTCGTTTCGTCACGGGATCGTTTACTCGGTGCGAGAACGCTACCGAGATACTCAACGAACTCCACTGTCAGACGCTACAAAAGAGGTATTGTGCAGCACGGAGACTTTTGCTGTTGATATTCCGACATAGAACGTCCTGAGAGGTCTCAGACAACATATTACTTCTCAGTCCCACAAAGTGACCATAACGATAAAATTTGAGTAATTCGAGGATTACCGACAACCATTCTTCCAGCGATTAGTTCGCAAATAGAACGGGGAAGGGGAATGTGATAGCGGTACTACATGTACCCTCCACTACACTGTTATGTTGCCTGCTGAGTATAGACGTAGGCGGAAAATACAAAATAAGTAATACTACAGTTTTTGGCTGTTTAGATGTGTGTTTTCTGAATGTTCTCGTCGCAGTGCCCACTAATTTAATCCATCACTTTCCGACTGCGTTCATTGGAGAGACAGGAGCAGATGGATTTTCCAGCTCTGTGAGGAAAGTTAGTCCGCGCTGTAGTGACTGGCGCTCGATAACTTGCGGCACGCGTTTGTGCTCAATAGAGCGATACCGGAGATGCATACTGCCTGAGAGGGCTTTCACTGCTAGCGGAGACTGCCAACTCTTGCGCAGTGTAGAGCGGCCATAGAGGCCCGGCGGACAACTCCAAAGATTAGTTCCGCAATATGGGAGCCATGTTGTGCGCTGATAAACATGACAGTTTGCTGTCAAAAACAAGACGTGCAAATTTCCAAACGTGGTGTTGTTGGTGAAAAGTCTTTAATGCTGTATCAAGCACGCAATCTCCATAGAGATGGCTCAGACAAATAAACACAATACATCCAATTTCAACCAGTCGGTAGTGAGTGCCGTCGAACCTATGCTGGTAACAATGGGCAGTTCGGGCAGTATAGATGGCCCTTTGGATTTTCTCACATCTCAATCACCATTAGTAATCATCATTTAATTTTGTTCAGTAAACAGTGCTGAGATGAATTCTCATTGGATACTATATAAGTTCTTACCAACCAATGCTGGCATTATAAATCTTGTTCTTAATATTTTTTATGTGCTGGAATGACATTATATGTAGCTGTGTTTTTGAAGCATTACAAGGCGAAGCTCCAAGTACACAATTCATTAACTTATTCTCTGAACATTCATTGAGTACAGTATTTCGACTCCTTGATAGTTTTTCCGTATCTGCTGATTAGTTATTGTGGAATGCCACAATGGTTTGTAACTACTCTGCACAATTACTTGAAGTGAGGGTGATTTATCCCTTACGAATTCAAACGAAACTTACGGTCCGTATCGGAAAAAATGGACGTAAGTATTCTCATAACTTATTGGCGTTTTGACTTGATAAAAATAACATTTCGTTACTACTCTATCTATACCTAATAGATACAATTGGATATGGTCGATACCTATGGTTTATAGTCGATACTTTCGGCCAAATAAAGCACTGCGGAACATGCGAAGCCAAATGAAGCACATGTGTAAACGCAATTCGTGGAGAAAGTAACAAGAATACCGAAAGGTTCACGCCAAGAAAGGATGAATGAATTGATTTTGGGTGTTAATAACGATCGTCCTCCTTTACCTCCTCTGCATTACTGCAGATGACGTGTCACTGAGCACATTTGTTCTGTGCATGCGGTACACGTGAGACGCCTAGTTGTTTCCACTGCAGTGTGTGGAATACGAAGGTTCTGTTACAGTTCACTAACCTGCTGTCTTCAAGTTGATGTCCCCAGCGCAGAAAACAGCATGCATGTCGTAGGTTCTGTATCTTGACACTGAAAATGACTTTTAGCGATATTCTGTTCTGAAATAATGTATTACATCTTTGGGATGCAACTCGCGTATTTTAATATAGCTAAACGAGAAGACTACATGATCTTAATAGAGAACCTTCTGATACAGCAAAGTACATGATCAAACACAATTTTTACGAAGATGTATCTTTACACTATTTGTGACACGTGTCTGTGCCTCATGACTACCGGAGTGAATCTTTTAATACCGAATACTGGCAAACACATACTGCCACAGACAAAATGACTGTACATCTCGACTGCCTAATCAAGAATGACGAACAGGAACTTAAATAAAAATTGGAAAAACATCCTACGATAGACAACATGTCTGTTCTTCTCGACTGCCTAATCCAGAGTGACGAACAGCCCGAAACACTTCGCGCGCCATACCAGAAAAGGCGTGACTCGAGCGCTTCCGAAGTGCTTCGTCTGCAGTTTCGTCAGTCTTTTGTTTGTGATTTAAATTGGTTTTAATAATTCTAAAATGACGGATTGATAGTCAGCTGTTGAGAGATATTTATATTAAAAAGTGAAGGCATTGCAATCAGTAGTTTAACTAATAATAATAACTATACTCTAACGTTTTGGCGCCCTTGCTCCGAACACAGCAGCCGATCACAGAGCAGTAGCATTATGCAGGCGGTCTTTCTCACGGGAATGGTGCCGAATCTAACATCTGTCACAGGTACCTCACACCACATTTCGTCATCTATATACTTCTTGCATCTCCACTGCTCTGGGAACAGCTTCTTGGAACCTAATATGATGGCTGACTAAGCCAGAAATATTACAGGTTTAATATGCACGATGTTTCTTCATGTACAAACCAGTTAACAGAACTGCAGACTTCTATTCTGTCAAACCGAGATAATGTATGCTAAAACTTGCCTCGTCCGGCTTCCGAGTGTACGAAACTTCCGAACTGTACGATTTTCGCCGTTAACCGCGCCGTTATTTTTCAGATTTCTTGTCGAAAGCCATGCGTTTCTACGGTCACTGGCGTTGTTCTTTCTTTACAATGAATCTTTATACATTTAGTCAAACAAAGAGAAAGTGTAATTACTGTTGGCGCAGAGCTGATTTTCACAAGCTTTTGTACCTGCTTTTCATTACACCTAGGTGGCCACTGTACAGAACTAAGCGAGATATACCTGTTATGGCCGACTTTAGTGCCGGGATCCGACATGCTATGAATTACAGCGAATCCCAGTGAGTAATTAGTCAGCTTTGCTTTGCTTTTCTGAGGTAAGGGAATTACTATTAAACTGATATTTTGCTGCGGGAACATTATTTTCATTAATTCATGAAGCGAACCATTGAGACAGTATCAGTGTAGGACAATGAACGAAAGAAAACCGGAATGAGCGCTATTGTCTCTTTCTCGACATCTGGGTGCACGGGAGACAATGGTACTTCGTTAACGTTCTGCGGCGCAACGAGAAAGGCGGCTGAATCATGGGATTCTAATTGGCCACAGTCCAAGACTAGCAAGGAATCTACCGCTGTACCCCGAAAGACACGCAGTTCGTATTTCTACTGTGTCTAGTCGCAGTTTCTGGCTTTGGTTGATGAAAACCCGAATTTTTGTGGTTCAGGAAGAAATGCGGTAAAAATTATTTTGCTTTTCATTTGTTCACATGAATGACTGTATCTGAGCTTTGTAACTGCATTAAAGCACGAGGGCAGATATGAAATAACTGCATTGTTTCAAAAAGAGGATACCCTTCGGTAATTTAATTCCAACGTGTATGAACTACTAGCGCAACATTAGCGTCTGTTGCCTCTGGCACGTATTTCAGTTAGTTTTGTCGATGCTTTAGGGCGCTGTGTAGCTTTGTGCTGTGTAGCTTTTCTGTGAACTAGCGTGATGAGCGTGGATGACAGCCGCTTAGTTTATTGCGTGTCCGGATTATTCGAGCGAACACGAAAATGAGCACATTTAAATATCAGTATTCTGGAAAGTATTGTAGTCTAATGTGCACAAATCTCAATAAAATGTACGAAACGCTATGTAGCAAACGGTAGGGCCACCAGAACAGTGTATGTGAACAAATAGCGCTATGGATGGTACGATGTGCAATAATTTCGCGGTAATCGTTTCAAATACCTTTAGAACATAATAGTAATTTCTTTGGCAACCTTTCTCTGTTGCCTCCCTAAATATAAGGCTTCCATGACTTGAATAAGAGTGCACCAACACCCGTGGATACCAACGAAAACAATGCACTGAGGAGAAATGTCCGTATAATTTTCCCGGCAGTATGAGACAGATACGGTGGAATCTCTTAGCATTTGGGAACGGCGCCGTACAATAGAGTGTTCAGGAAAACTCGATTTCAAGACATATTTTAGGATCCAAATGAACCTACTTACAAAATACTTTGTTGAAAAGCTTTGGTGATTAGCAGATACGACATCTAAAAATACTCTGTTCTGTTCCTTGTGGCACAATGGGATTTCAACATTATAGCTCAGCGACTCACCGATGACATAGAAGTGTATCTCTGTCATCGTATCTTACGTGTGAAGGTGTAAAAAATAAAAATAAAAAGAGAAACTTTCCTATTGATAATGTTTCACACAGAATTTTTTTAAACCAAATAATAAGAAAAAGGGAAACTATATGTTTATATAATTCACAGATGTACGCAATGTTTGTCTCCAGTAAGTGTCGGTACATATGAGGTCAAATTCACAGCGCTGCAGAATTTCAGCACATTAAGTTCGATGTATCGCCCCCTCGGTACTGTTATTTTTGAGTTCAGGTAATCATAAATCTGATGCAAACATTGTTTACAAGGAATTGCAATATTTACGAAATCAAAATGAGTTGGATAAACTGAAAACTTGTATAGGAATGTTATTCATATTACTTAACATTTACAGTAATTCAGTTTTTCTTCCAAGGTTACTCTCCCAAATTTCACGTAACATCTCCTGCGCTGAAAAAAAATTCACTAAACCTACAAAAGACATACGAGACGATGAGCTGTTTTGCAAATGAAATCGTATTTAACAGGATGGAAGATCGGATAAAGCTGCAAGATTTTCTTTAGTCTAACGTTAAAAAAGCGCACGAAAGCAGAAGTATTGAGAGTCACAATCAGCAAGGAATGCTCTACCGAGAAAATTGATTAACTGCACAAGATTTATCCAGTATGCAAAGTGACAGTCACCAAATGCTCCGTGAATTAAGAAGAATTCATATTTAAGTAATATTCGAGTAGGCTGATAATGTACTTTCTGGATCAGAAATACCTTGAACGAAACTAGATCATTCCAGTGTCCCATGACGTCATAAGCACTGCCGTTGATAACGGTGATGTCATCATCCTTATCAGTGATGTCATCAAGTCACACTCCCTTTCTCCTCCTCCTGCTCCTTCTCGTCCCATCTCCAACAAATCACGTTGCAGTATGAAAATTAAACAGTCAATCAAAATCCTAGATAGTGGAACTAGCTCAGTTGGTCTTATACTGCATACCCTACTCCCTCCCGCATCTGTAATCCCCCTATGGTCAGCCTCAGACTAGTATTAAACTGAAACTGTAAGAGCCAATCAAAATCCAAGATGGTGAAACCAGCCCAATTGTGCGAGTAGTAAAATAAAAGCACACTTCCCCTCTCCAACTAATCACAGGATAATATTAAAATGGGGCATAATACTGACACGAAGATCAGAGATATGCTTTATTTCCGAATTATTTGCGTAAACGCACCAAGGCCCCACAATCGCTTGTGTGGTCTGCTGGCAACAGCGGACAAATTGAGTAGCGTCTCGGCGGCCATACTAGTGGTAAACTTAGGCGCCAACTTTGAGTGTATTTATATCACCTGTGATTATTATTCGTTTTACTATGATTTAGCTCAGGGCGTAATACCTCAATTAAGTACGTAAGTATAGAATAGCCTTTTAACTTTTGAACAAACACACTGAGTCCGTGTTTACCAATTTATTTTACGTTGTAAAAGGAATTTTTCATAGGTACAAATTACGTAGTGGCCCCTTACATTTTTGCAGTTTATCTATGATGTATTTGCATAATGTGCATCGAAGTACTCGGAAAAATTTAATGAAGCTTCACTGCAGTCAGTGGCGTAATCATATTCTACCAAGATAATCTAGATTTCGACTATTAAATATTTTTCCTCAGAGGAACAAGCTGTGATTCATATGTCAAGCAGTATACCATTACATAACTAGTTTTTGTAGCAACATGGCAGACAAAGAGACTTGGAGAATTGTGCAATTTGCAATATGCATGGTCAGTATTTTTATTTTATGACGAAAAGTGCATTAAATATGGCGGAGTTCCTCCCCCAGCTCACGACTAAATTATCACCTTTCATCCTAACCTAGGTTTAGATTGATGTGTAGCGTAGCCAGTCACCATATACAAGAATTCTGTCAGGCACCAGGTATCACACTGTAGTCACAATATCAATTTTCCAATATTTACACTTCAATTTATACCTGACTGTGGTACTTTCACTAATATCTGCACTATTTTACAGTACCACAAAATGAAACGTTTTTATTATCTTGCCCACAGCTACTGTCAGAAGGATGTATCTCTTCTGTAATCACAAATGATACGGCCAACTCCATAATAAGAAGATACTTGTAGCATGTTCAGCAATTTACACTTTCTATTATCCTTGAATCACAGTGTCTACCTATATGAATGCTAGACTTAAACTCAAAGCAGTCTTTATTTTATATTATCACTGACAGGAATGACCACTTCCCTACGAAGACTACTGAACTTTAGCTTGTGATACAATATTTTCATTTTTAACTGCATGATTACATCACACTTACCTATATGAAAGAAAGGTCATCCCCAGTGAATGATATAGTGCTTGATGGTACAACAGGAGGAAAATTACTGCTTTTCATAATGAATCAAAGGTCCCATAACATCAAAATTAACTCTACTGTTACTGTCAGTTCCAATCAGACAGTTTTATTGGAGTCTGCAGTCAGAAATTGGTAACAAATTCCAAGGAAATACAGTAGGATGTTTGATAAGACATATGGATAATTTTTGTATGTACAAATAAAATGCTTTCTTCTGTTTTAAACAACTTTATTATTTATTAAGGAACAACACTAATTTATTAAGGTGCTGCATCAGCAATTCTTTGTGGAGGGTAAAACTGTAATTTCTTGCTGCATGATGCAATCTAATTTTCATGTAAGATAAAATTACGGCGTTGACTAATAACACAATGTGACTTTCAGGAGTAAATTGTCTTGGGCATGGACATTTAATTCCTCAAATACATTTAGAGCCTGTAGCTTCTCTAGAACTTTAATTTGCACCACAAGTTTAACATTGCCTCTTGGTGGCTTTCCTGCATGTACAGCTTGTATTTCCCTTAGGATAATCTCACACTGAGAACATACTATGACAACACTTTGTGAAAGTATTGTCAGACCTCCATTATTTTTCGTTCTTAAAAACTTACTATACATCAAGAAATCACAAAGAAAGAGGGATGAAGTATATGTTGAACACATTACAACATCTTTCAAATGCTTCGCAACACAACCAGCCATGTACACTACAATATTTTCAGAGTATTCTGTCAGACTGGTGAGTCACTGTATTTACTCATGGTCCGAAACATTTAGAGTTTCGTTCAAAGCAGATACTACATCTATCTCGATATTATTTACCTAACTTTAAAAAAAATATTACTGGATCAGAAGACCATATTTATGAAATATATCCTTACTCCACGACAATAATGGGGTCATAGATTCTGATGAACAATTCCCACTACCTTTACATTTAACTTCATTCCTCACTAATAGTTGCTTACAAGCAGAATGGAACTGCAAAGACGAAGGATTGTTATTCCAACCAAACTTGCCTCTTATCATACAGAAGAACATCTCTACAGGATCCTGGCTGAATTTATACATTAACAGATACTTCTGGTAACCTGTTTCAACAAGATCAACAAAACGCCCCCTAATACTATGAATGATGCATAGGAATCTTAATTATTGCAGTATTATGCTGTGTCCTATAGATTTCTTGCCTAGTAATATCTTTCAAACCCAATAAATATGCTTCTGCCTTTGATAGAAAAAGTTCCCAGGTAGGTTTGCTTGAGACCCATAGGGCAGATCTGTAACCGAGTGCAAATGGACTTTTGCAGTTGCAAATGTCAAACAGCCTATCGAACATTTCACAAAAATCAGCTGTACCTTTAGCATCTTTAAAGGCAGCAAGTTGTAGGTCTTCAATTAAATACCTTAGACTTGAGCAGAATGAAGAACTAAGCACTTGTACAGCTAATTTTACTTTCTTTTTTTGTCCCTGATAGGTGACATGATTCCTTTTCAAACTATTACCCAAAAGTAGGCCCTCCTGACACTGTAACTTTTCAAGTACAACTATGTGGTCTCACCTGATGGCATTTCCAAGCACATTTACCATCACCTTCATATCAGAAAATAAATTTCTCACTAATTTAGACGTATGACAGGCATCAAGCAACATGAAGACTTTTTCAGAAGACTGGGATGTAAAAAGTAAGGCTGCATATGTCTAACTTTTATATCTGCTCCTAATTTTGAGGGAAGTGTTAAAGTACTTTTTAGACTATCAGATGTGAGGCCCACACACTTGACATTCACTTCATGCAAGAGTCTGAGAGCATTCTGCACAACACCAAGCTTTTCATCAGAAGACATGCTATTAAGTAAAAAATATGCTATTGGCATTTGCCAGTTAATGTTTATGCCCACAACAAGAAGCACTATGTTTCCTTAGCTTCTTCTAACTCTTCATTCTGTACTCCAAAACCTCTATCAACATAACAAATTGTTTCCCATCCTAGTCTAATCTTTGTTTTCATTGCCATTTCAACAAATGTTAAACTGAAACAAACATCACCATTTGCCTGCTTTGATCGTTCAGAAATTGCTCAAAATGCTTCAGCAGTAAATCCTGACTTTCCATCTACAGAGCTGTAACAGCATCTCAGACTATTAGGATGTGGTAATGCTAAGTCTAAGGAATGACGCACATATTCAAAAGCATGAGGGGAATAAAAATACAGTGTTAATGAAAATGATTTCAGTGTGTCAGAGTATTCGCTGTTCTTCCCAGACAAAATTCTTCTGAATAATTCTACAGACACATCTGAAAAGCACTCTTCAATAAAGCCTGCAGTCCTCTCACAGATTAAAGTTTTGGCTTTTAAACCAGTCACAAGCTCTTTTAAACGCTTTATTTTCTCTTCTTGTCTTTCACACTTCACTTTCTTTGCATACAATTGTTTTCGTATGCTCCTAATTACACAGTCCTTCTTTTCTATTGTTTCACTACACTGTCTTTTGTACATCCTTGGACTTTTTTGTAATGAATAAATGTGCTCATTGTAAACAGTGCCAGAACTTGTTGTGAGCTTTGCTGCCATTTCTTATTCAGCTGTGGTAGTGGAACTAGCTGCTTTATTTGACGTCTTCGAGGTTCGCGGTGTGTGTGTCTAAAACAGAAGTATTGCTTCACATTACTAAAATAGGAAAGTGAGGAACAAAATAGTCTTATGCTAATTTGTTAGTTGTTTGTTTCATGACTTATGATCAGAGTAAACATTATGATAATCTATGTACAAGGGTTTAAACATGCAAATAAAACTTCTGAACAACATGGTGAGTATTTAAACACAAAAATATAGTACATTTTAAACACACACACACACACACACACACACACACACACACACTCAGTGGTTCAGAACTGTGGTACAGAAACTCTAGTTGGCTATGAATAATATTGCATCGGAATGTTTTGCACATTTCTGAGACTGAGGAGAGGAAAGTGTGCCTAAATCGTGTTTTCTTCTTGTATTGAATTTATATTTGTCCCAGAAAATACGTGGAAGAAAGAAAACACAGGTCAGTGGAAAAAAGCTGTGAAATCAGTTCAAGATTATTAAACAGCCAGTTGCATTTTATAACAATAAAACATTTGCTAATTCAAATCTTCTGGTGCCTGCATATCAGTCTCTTCAGAAGTTCTACAGTTAAAACATGGTACACAAAAATAACTTACCTGGTTCGGAAAACGAAAGAGAGATGGAACAGCGTCATCTTTCAGCCTGCGGCAAATTACGTAGTTTGCAAGGAAACAACTTTTTTCGAAATGTTCAAAACATAGAAAATGATGTTCTGTTGGTTAGAAACCTTCCCTCCTGACAGAGTTTAGGCACTTTTGTAATTGCTGTGGTTCTGAAACAGGAAACGTGGCAATAAATGTACGATCACTGTGTCAATATTATGTTATAAACAAAGTAGTCAGGTATGTGTATTAACATACAAATTTTCTAAATATAGCCACGTACCTGTGAAAGGTAATATTGGTTCCTTCCTGGAATTTATTTGTACAATTAAATGCTGCGCAGCTCTTCACCAGTTTTCTTCCGTAAACTGGAGTACGTAAACTATGCACTTACGCGTAAAAAATACTGTGTGCATAAGCCAATGAATGTAGAATGTTCGACCTCTGTCTTTACAAACCACAATACAACTCGCCACACTATTACAATGGCGACCAGCCGCAGGTTCAAAATATCCCGCGACTGCAGCGCCCTCGGGAAGTCTAATTATTTTGACAAGGTCTTTGAAACACACATACCTCTAGCGTATTGTTAACATGACAATCAAAGCTAATTACACAACTCTGCATTTAATCAGTGTGGTATTAAAACGATGCATGGAAATGGAGTCAAGTACCATTATTGACATGATATTTACGTACATTAATACCCCTCTATTTAATCAGCATAATATTAAATCGAAATTAGTGATGACAGGGATTCAACCAATGTCAACAACTGACTATTTTTAAATGAAAATGTTTCTAGTTCGTGAGTCTGTGTAGGGATTAGCAGAAATTATGAAATTAAGCGTTAACCAAATATAAATAAAGGTTTTTATGCATGAAAATGCAGAAATTTGCTCAAAGTGATCACAGAAAAAGAATCTGTGGTACATGCTGATTTAAACAACAATGAAAATTGCTTCAAAGGGTCAGTTATAGCAGGTTTGTACTCGCCAAATTGCAATGTAAACCACATCTCTAGTTATCTTCAATATTCAAGTTCATTACGCCGTACGAAACGTCATTTCATACCGAATTGAACCATATGGAAATGTTTGAGAAAAACAATGTAAATGTTTCTCTTAGGGGGTACGGGATTCAGTAGTGTGAGCATGAATGGATGACCATAGGAGGGACGAAGAGCAAGACTAAGGAAACATGTTTCATGTGGTTCCATTTCGGGTGTCGTAACTTTATTACAACGAGGAGCATGTGTATCTCTTAAGGCTGCCTGTCACAATCACAGAAATTTACCTCCTCTCCTACAAAACCTTTAGAGTCCAACACGTTGTAGCATTACTTCTCATCGTTATCTTCTAGTATGCGAACGATGTCGATGCTGCTGCACATTTTGCTGACTGTTCATAGTTCAAACCAGTCAGAAATATTATGCCTCAAGCTGAGATTTCATTAAACTGGACTAATATAAAAACAATTGAAACTACCATTATTCATACATGCAGACAATGAACGTTTACTGCAATTGGGAGTTAGCTACAAAATTCATGTGCATGAATCATCTAGGATGGCTTTCTGTGTGCACTACAGTTACAGTGACTAATGTTCATAGTTTCAGCTGTATTGAGGTTCGGAGTACATGGAATGGTTTAGCAAACAGCTGTATCTGATTGCGGTCTGAATAAAAAGTTACCTGTTGCAAAACAAGTATATGATTGTAAGTGCCAAAGAGGGAACGGCGTTACGAACAGGAGAAATTTTCAAACCACAACAGATGTAAAACAAGGAGATCATTGTCATCTTGCAGATACATTTTTTGATTATGCACATGAGAACTGCAGTTTAAACTACAGATCTAAATTATCGTGCCTGTTGTGTCTCACAGTCTATTGAATTAGATTAGATTAGACCACAGTGCACTCATTACAGCAATGAAATTCAGCAAATGACTTGATAACTAAAATCAATCCAGATCATGTTTTTGTGTCTGCAGCATACTCGTACATGGAAAATGTATTAGTACATTCACTAAATCTATTACAGTGGGATATCGTAGACACATACAACATCGCTTTATAGATTTCTTGAACTTTCTTGCATGCTCTCTAGAAAAATGTTTCTTTTAATTAAAAGTGAAAGAGTTGAAACTGATGAGAAAGTATTTCGGCGATAGACAGCCGTTTAATTTGAGGAATAAAGTAGATGTCTCTCCTTACAAGAAGGTGTTCAAAAGCTTGGAAAGCAGTGAAATTACTACAAAGAACAGGAATACCAAATATTTGGTATATGAATGAAAGACAATAGGAGATGACTCTGGCTTATATTTGGAAATGAAAATGATGCAGGCGAAAGGGAATACAAGCGCCTGAAAAATGAGACTGACGGAATGTGCAGAATGGCTAATTAGTATGAGTAGAGGACAAATGTAAACATTTAGAAGAACTCGGGGAAAGTTAGGTGACGTCTACAGAAAGTTAATGAAACCTTTGGAGGAAAGAAAACTAGCTGGAAAGTTAAAGAGACCTTTGGAGGAAAAAAAATTATCTGTTTGAACGTCAAAAGATCAGATGCAAAACAAGGCCTAAGCAAAGAAGGGAAAGCAGAAATATAAAAAGAGCAATTAGTATATAGAGGGTCTATGCAAGGGACATGTACTTGAGGGCAATATTACGGAAACGTAAGCGGGCTTAGATGAATATGAAATGTGAGATATGATACTACATGAAGAATTTGACAGACCACTGTTTGGCCTAAGTCGATACAAGGCCCCAATGGTAGAAAAAGTTCCGTTAAAACTGTTGATAGCCAGGGGAAGCAAGTCATGACAAAACTCTTCCACCTGCTTTCCAAGATGTGTGAGACAGGCGAAATACCCTCAAACTTCAAGTAGAATATAATAATTCCAATTCCAAAGGACGCAGGAGATGACAGATGTGGAAATTAACGAACTATCAGTTTAATAAATCGCGAGTGCAAAATACTAACATGAATTCTTCACAGAAGAACGGAAAAACTTGTAGGCTTCGGGGATAATCAATTTAGATTCCGGAGAAATGTAAGAACACGAGAGGCAATACTGAGTCTAAGGTTTCTCATACTAAATTAATCTACTATCCTACGTTCATTGCATTTATACACTTAGAGAAAGCCTTTGATAATGTTAGCTGCAATACTCTCTTTCAAATTCTAAAGGCAGTGAAAGGCTATTTACAATTAATACCGAAACCAAATGGCAGTTATAAAGGCCGACGGGCACGATTGGAAATCAGTGGTTGAGAAGGGAGTGAAACCGGGCTGTAGCTTATCCTCGATGTTATTCAACTGTATATTGAGCAAGCAGCAAAGAGCACCGAAGAAAAATTTGGGGTAGAAATGAAAGTTCCAGGAGGAGAAGTAAAATCTTTGAGGGTTGACGATGACATTGCAGTTCTATCGAAGACAGCTAAGGACTTGGAAGTGCAGTCGAAAGATAGTCTTGAAAGGAACATAGAAGATGAATATCAACAAGAGCGAAACGAGGATAATGGTATGTAGCTTAATTCAGATAATGTTAAGGGAATTAGATTAGTAAATGAGACACTTCAAGTGTTGGATGAGTTTTGCTATCTGGGCGGTAGAATAGCTGATGATAGTCGCAGTAGAGAAGATATAAAATGTAAACTGGCAATTGCAAGAATGGCGTTTCTGAAGAAGAGAAATTTATTAAGGTCGAGTACACACTTAAGTGTCAGGAAACCCTTTCTGAAAGTATTTGTATGGATTGTAGCCATCTATGAATTTGAAACATGGACGATAAACAATTCAGACAATCAGAGAATAGAAGTCTTTGAAACGTGATGCTGCAAAAGAATGCTGAGGTCACGCAACTAACGAACACGCACTGAACAGAACTGAGGAGAAAAGAGTTTTGAGGCACAACCTGACTAGAGGAAGGGACCGGTTGATAGGACACATTCTGAGACATCCAAGGATCACCAATTTAGCACTTGAGAGAAGCGTGGGGGAGGGGGGGATAAAAGTCGTACAGGAAGACCAAGAGATGAATGCAGTAAGCAGCTTCAGAAGGATGTAAGCTGCTGTAGTTTCTCGGAGATGAAGAGGTTTGCTGAGTGTAGAGTAGCATGGGGAGTTGCATCAAACCAGTGTCCGGACTGAAGTCCACAAAAGCATCTTACTTGCAGCCGATGGGTTCCGCACATTCTGCTTTAAAACTTACGAACGAGGTCTAGCCTAATTATCTGATCTCACGTAGATTGACGAAAAGCGAAAGGTATTTTCGATATTGAACAAGTCCAACTTCGAATATTTTTGAGTTTTACGCTGCACTACAGTATATCGACGTTGAATGATTAGTATCTACTATGTGGTACTGCAAAAGGAATCCCAATACCATATTTCTTATAAAACTTCTGCGTGAATTTTATCGAGACTTGCCAATATTACCGGTAGATATGATAGACGTGATGGAACGTTTGTGTTAGTAATTTGTACAGGAAATGTAATTGTTTGCTGTATTTCCAAAAACTCATATTCAACTCCTGTTGTTTCCTTAGCAAGATTATTGACAGCTCTTCACAGATGAGGACGTGTGATTGAATAGGAATTTATTACAGGTGAGCTTGGACACACTACGGATGCTTTTACTAGGTGTTTCAGATCGGGAATGGCATAGGACAGGATGCGGGGTCACTGTCTAAGCACTTCATTAGAGCCAAACCTGAAATGCTGAAGCCTAGGTGAGCTGCCACCTCTGCCCGGAAGTGCTGAGAGATGACCTCGGGATCTGCGTCATTACCTGTACTGAGGTGCATGATGATCAGCGTTGGTTAAAAAAAAAGGTTCAAATGGCTCTGAGCACTATGGGACTCAACTGCTGTGGTCATAAGTCCCCTAGAACTTAGAACTACTTAAACCTAACTAACCTAAGGACATCACACACATCCATACCCGAGGCAGGATTCGAACCTGCGACCGTAGCGGTCGTTCGGTTCCAGACTGTAGCGTCTTTAACCGCTCGGCCACTCCGGCCGGCATCAGCGTTGGTTACTTCACCCTTGTTTCGAGTGTTCTGTGACGTAGCTTTCAATGGGACACTAGCTGTAACTTTTTTCGGTAATCAGTCTTTTGACTTGTCGTTTGATGTAACAACTACGAATTCCCCTCCTGTGCCAAACCATCCATCTTTGATGACATAGCACTTGTACTCAACGTCATCGCATTTTTTTTTTTACCATCTTGCAGATTATGTACTTCAACGACGTGCCGTTTTATCCGATGCGTAAGGAACCAATAACCCTCACTCTGAAATTATTATGAAGAAATGTGTGTACAGAAGCTGCAAACCAGACGAAAAATTTGTTCTCTAGTATTATCGAGACTAATGTTGCACTCCTAGGGTCGGTAATACAGAAACGTTCAGGGAAGGAGGTCGACCCGCCATGTAGAGATTTCAGAGGCAGACCAACTCCTTTGAAGGAAATAAAGAAGGTTAGAGTCTAGCGTCCCAATGACAAATGGATATTGTAGACGGAGCATAAGATCGTATTAGGGAAGAACGGGAAACCAGTGTCCTTTCGAAAACACCGCCCTAACAGTTGTCATCACTATTTTAGGGAAATCACGGAAAACCCAAATGTGGAAGGCCGGACGGTGATTGGAACCGTTTTCCTCCATAATGCGAGTCCACTTTGCAGGCCACTGTGCCACCACTCTTGAGAGCCATAAAGTGAGAGAGTCTCTGGAGGAATTGGGTCGAAGATCTGATCCATTATCACCTCTAAGGCAAACGTTATTGCCAAATCATTGAGCAGCGTGACATGTTAAGATTATGAGATTGAAGGTTTTTCCGTGACATGTCAAACTACGAGGTTTAAGGTTTTACCGTGACATGTCAGACTATGAAGTTGAAGGTTTTGCTGTGACATGTCAGTCTGTGTGGTTGAAGATTTTCCAGTACAGAATATTCACAAAATAAGAACATGAATTCTTCACTCCGCGACTCATCCTATAATAACTTCACAGGACAGTGACATATAATGCCTTACGTGCACATATCAGAAGCAAAACAATTTAATAGCGCCAGGTATTTTGGGAAGTTCTGAACGCCTATGTCACTTCACCACAACTTAATTACAGTTTGCGGCTTTCCCGTAGTAGTACCTGTTTGAAAAGTTCTCAGGTGTAGTTTCATGTCGTATTGTCTAAATTTTACAGTATTTTCACGTGACAGCTACTCGTTATCTTCGAGTGCTACTGTGGCTGGTCATCGTGGCTCGCCAATTTATACGACCCGACGCTACGCCCAAGACCTTATTAAACATTAACTTAGCTTCTACGAGAAGTGAACACTACACAATGTATAGGCTTACTTTTCGCCAAATTGTTTCGAGAACCTCCAAACGATGTCTTGTACTAGCTGACCTAGCCACTCCTGCTAATGCACAGTAGGTTCTGTCGTAATTCAAGCATCCTAACAATGAAGTGATAAAACATGCGACAGCGTGGCATTTGTAAACGCATGCAGCTGTATAGCTGCGAGAGACAGTTTCACACTGCATGACCGAGAGCGACATACCAAGTCAATAAACCAAGAAAAGCTGTAAAAATCTATGACTGCCTTGCACATGTCCCTGGGCTGCATCATATGTATTTACTTTGAAGGAGATGAAATTTTATCACACGTTCAGATTCCACCCCATTAGCTGAACGGTCAGGCATTGGAATGCCACGCACGGGTGCCTGGGTTCGATTCCCGGCTGAGGTGGGAGATTTTCTCCCCTCGGGGACTGGGTGTTGTACTGTCCTCATCATCATTTCATCCCCATTGTCGACGTGCAAGTCGCCCAATGCGGCGTTGTACTTAATAAGACCTGCACTTGGCGGTTGAACTTCCCTCCTGTGAACTCCCAGCCGCTAACGCCATAAGATCATTTCAATTTTCCTATCACACTTTCAGAGATTTGGTTATCGTATACTTTAAAGAAATGTTTTATTATGTTTCATGATGTATATTATTAGAGTAGCTTCCAGTCTATATTCCGATGGCATCTACAAGCCTCATGTGCATGTTAGCAGTGGCTGGCTCGCGTTGATGCCGTTTGGTCTTTGGCAGTTTGTCACTATTGAGAGACCTTTTAGTTTTCCCTGAGTTACAACCATAAAGAGTTGCTGACTTGCCTCCGTCAGTGGCAACATCAGCTGGACACTGAAGTTGAGTGATCAGTTAACCTGTTAAGAAAACCTCACCTGCTGTAAAATATCTTCGTTCATTGTCGGTTGTTGCTTCCTCGGCCATTCTGGCTAGCACCGAAGTATGGTGTGCTGGGGTCAGCGAAATTTTTCAGCCGTCTTCCTGTGTGGTCTTTAACCATTAAATTGGTTGTTACTTATCAGTGAACTGCAACACCGGTATTTTCTGCCTTGTTGCCATTAATGCCCCAGTTACCTTCCCTGGTCATTAGCATAGTTTTCCAGCAGCATGTTTTTCCTCGCCATGTTGATGCTGTCCAGCAGGGCGTGTAGTTCAACAGTCTTTAGTTGTTTGTTCATATTTTTTCTGAAGAGTGGTTATTGAGACATGGTTATTTCTAGAAACCAATTTTTAAGATGAAGTGCAGCTGATATCTTCGTCCTTGGCTGACATTTACTGTTGTCATACCGTTGGTCGGGTTCGAGGGAATTGATCAGTTAGTTGGTCGGTCCTTCAGCGTCCCTGGGTCGGGTTGCCATCCCATTATTTAACCCTACTCTTGTCTCCCTGTCTCACCTCACCTTACGTTAGAGCTACTTCCTCAGGCCGACCCTTGGAACACTTCTGAACACCACTGTTCTGTTGGTTTTAGATTCTGATTTTCATTTTGGTCTGATGTACTGTGTGAGGCCTTCAGCCGTCTATAAACCAGATTTCAGCTGTTAGCATGGTTACAATTGTAATATTGCCATTGCAGTAACTCTTAGTTTGAACTTTACTTCTGTTAGTGTTGCACCATATGTTTTGGTTGTTGATTGTTTCAGGTGACTTATTTTATTGGTGGTCAGGCACTGCGTGGGGTTCGGCGTGTTGAGGAAGGACCACCATGTTTATGAGTTGGCAATAAGGCGCCAGCCTATTGAGGCAGTGTTCCGGACTTAGTGGCCTGTTTGTGTGCTACTATTGTTCACCTAGTTGACGTCACGTCGGAGGTGGTGGGTGAGACAGGAACAGCCTGCGACTTTTTGTTTGAATCTGTTAGGGGCCTTGAGGACACAATCTGTGTTTTGGAAGGCGCTCAACCTAATGGTAGTCAACTGGACTGGGTGCAGGCACAGTTTGTGCATCTAACCAATTAGATAGCGGATTTAGGCATGTTAGGTTTGGAGGATGATCATAAAAAATTAACTATCGAATTGGGGTCTTTGGTTAATGCATTGCAGTTAAAGCTTACATGTTTAGAATTGGATGGAAGAGAACTGAAAACCCCACAAGGATGGGGCCCCTCCACGCCCACACCAACGTGGTGACCAAACCAAAAGTTCTACTGTCACCTCCGTAAACATGTTAGTTTTTGAATCAGGCGTCACAGGATGCGGGCTGTGTGTTGTCCATGCGTCTGGGTAAGACTACTCATTAACATGGTCCATCAGGAGATAGAAGTGGTCGAAAACGATTGAAGGGTAGCGGTTGTAAGGGCAGAGGAAAAAAAGTGCCAGGGCAAGAGCCAAGGGAAAAAAACCTCTGCGACAGTAGGACGGGTAGTAAGGGCAGTAGCGGCTTGCTATCTGCGACAGTGCACGCAAGGTGTGGTTGTGTTAGTTCGAGGTATCGTGCATCGTTACCTTTATCGTTGTTGGAGCTTGTTGCGGCGCTTGCTGCAGTTGCTGCGTCCCTGCAACAGTTCAAGGTCGTTGTGGATTAGTGGGCGATCGGTCATAGATCGGCTCACGGACTGTGTAGGGGGGTGTGTGTGGCTGGTTTGCGAGCTGTGTACAGTACGGTTTCCCTGCGGTTGCCTGTTTTTCGGCTAGTCGCACATCTGGGATTCCAGTAATAACTGTGTTGCAGGGGCTCGCCAGTACTGTCGTGTTAACGTTCTGTAGACCATAGATGTTCAGTTCCTAGCCAGTAATGTCTTTGGTCTGTTATGCTTCCATCTATGGTTGTGGTCGTAGTTACCCAGAGAAAGGATAAACGGGTTGCGCGAGTGTCTCGTGTTATTGTACAGTCGTGTGGAGAGTTTTTGGAATACCTGCAAGATAGTATCTAGCCGGTATTCCCGGTGAAGGTCCGCGATGCGTGTGTAGCGCGGAGCGTTGCTTATGATTTTGATTACTTTGTTCTGTATGAGCTGCAGACGGCGCAGGCGTGTGGACGCAGCGTACCCAAGACAGGGGCTGCGTACGTCATCAGGGGTCTAATAAGTGTCATGTACATGGACCTAGACACCCTCCTGTTCAGTGTGCTACGCCTGTTAAGCATAGGGTAGAGTTGTTTGAGCCTCGCGTTAGCTTTGTTGGTCACGTGTTGGATGTGGTCCCCCCAGAGTAGTTTCCTGTCCAGCCAGACACCGAGGTATTTGACCTTCTCGCGGAAACGTATTGGGCGTGTGTGTAGTGTTATTGGGTTGCAGTGCTGATGTTTGCGCAGTTGCTTCGGTCTTCTAGTGAACAGAACGGCCTCGCACTTGTCGACGTTTACTCTAACACGCCATTTCACCAGCCAAGGCTCCGCCGTTCTGAGTGCGGTCTGTAGTCGTGAGTTAATGTTAGACGGCTTCCAATCTTGCGCAAGGATGGCAGTGTCATTCGCGTAGATTGCTACCGTCGTGTTATGTGTAGCTGGGAGGTCGTTGATGTAGAGGTTAAACAGTAAGGGCCCTAGGATACTTCCTTGGGGTACTCCTGCCTGTATACCATGTCGTTTCGATTGTTTGCCCTGCACGTCAGTGTTGAAACTCCTGTCCGTGAGATATGAGTGTATGAGACGTACGAGCCCGTCGGGGAACCCTGCGTCACTGAGTTTGCGTATTAGGCCGTTGTGCCATAGACGATCGAAAGCCTTTTCGATGTCCAGGAACACCGCCCCAGTTGCCTTGCTTGTGTTGTATCCGTGTGTTATGTATTCAACGACGCGGAGGAGTTGTTGTGTTGTCGAGAGGTGATTCCTGAAACCGAATTGCTCCGGTCTCAGGGTGTCGTTCGTGACGCAGTGCCTGGTGAGTCGTTTTAGTATTACATTCTCAACGATCTTGCTGAGCGCGCTCAGCAGACTGATGGGTCGGTAATTTTGTGGGAGGGAGTGGTCTTTCCCCGGCTTCCTGAACATCAGGACCTTGGCCGTCTTCCAAAAGGCGGGGAAGTGTTGGTGTTTGAGTATGGCATTCGTAATGTGTGCTAGGTAGTCTACAGCTTTGTCCGTGAACTCCTGGAGGACACGGTTTTGAATGCCATCGTGACCAGGGGTCGTCCTAGCGGTGGTATGCATGATGGCCCATTTGATTTCTACTGTACTAGCTTGTCGGATGTTGTTGCGCGCTGGTTGGGCCAAGATGCGTGTGACCTCCTGGTCCGTATCAAGTGTGAATGCTGGGTCTGAGGGATCCAGGTTCGGTGTGAATGACGCTGCGAGTGTGAGGGCCATCAGTTCCGCTTTTTCTTCCGCAGAATATGCTGGTCCGTCTGGCCCTTGTAACGTGGGGGTGTACAGTTTCTCCCTGGTGAAGTGTCGGGCTAGCTGCCACACACCAGGCCGCGTGGTGTCTAGCCCTTCGAGTTTCTGGTCCCACTGTTGTGTCTTGAATGTTTGTATTTTTTCCCGGATTATACCCTGGAGCCTGTTAATGTGCCGTTTGAAGTGCTGGCGCCTGGTACGCTGCCAGTGTCTCCTGAGGCGGTTCCTCATTGAGATTAGGCCCAGGATTTCCTGGGGCAGGGCAGCACTGTGTTGTTGTGGCGTGCGGATTGGTATGGTGTTGGCTATTGCGTCCTGGACGGCGCCGGTGAGGGTTTCGACTGCCTCGTCAATTTGGGCTGTCTCGTTAATCGCGTGGGTTGGTGGGATGCGACTGTCAAGCGTTTCCTTGAACTGGGTCCAATTCGCCCGCCTGTAGTCTAACATCCTGCGTTGTTCCATGTTCTGCAGTGTTTCTTCAATGTACAGTATAACGGGTTGGTGATTTGAGGGCAGATCGTTTTCAACGACAACGTTGAGTGTCGTTGTTATGCCCTTGATGAGGACCATGTCTAACACGTCTGACCTGTGTCCCCTCCGGTAGGGAATGTGCGTCGGTTCGGTCGGCGCTAGCGTGATGTAGTTTCGTCCTAGTGCATGTTCGTATAGTTTCTTGCCGTTGGAGTTTCGTATTCGTGAGTTCCAGTCCGGGTGTTTTGCGTTAAGATCTCCAGCGGCTATTACGCGCGGTGATATGTTGAGTATTGTGCTGATGTCGCGTGTTTTGATGTTTTTAGGGCTGTTGTATACTGACACCAGTGTAGTGTAGGCTCCGTTGAACATGACCCTGACGGCGATTGCCTCTAGTTTTTCGAGTTCAGGGAGCACTATGTTTGTGTGTTCTATGTCTTTGAACTGAAAACCGTGGTTTGCTATATCAAGGGGGAACTGGGAGCCAGACCGGGGGTGGTATTGTTTGCGAAGTTAGATACAGCCTTTGCCAAACTGCCTAATCCTCTGGCGTATTTATTTCGAGATATTATTGAATTAGTTGCAGATCGACTTGAGCAGGTCGAAAACTTCTTATGGTTGTTGGTTCATCTTGAACAACATGCTGCTGCCTTTCGCATTCCGCACCAAGTAGTTTTGTCATCATTGTAACCGCAAGCTAGAGGTGAATTGCGGAACCTCCTATCCTGAGCCATGGCAGAAGGGTTTCCCTTACAGCAATTGAGGGAGCTTCTCATTAACCAGAGATTGACCACCAGAGTTCAGAAACAGCTTGAGTGTTGTTAAATTTGGGAGATGCAGCAGGACAAAGAGGACCTACATCAGTATGTCGACAGAGTTCAGACGGCCTGCTTGGCCTTGTTGATCGATTTGCCAGAATGGGAGTTGGTGTCTCTTGTTCTTAGGGGAATTCGAGCGGCGGACGATTCGCACTTTGTTTTTCGTGATCGTCCTTCAACCTGGGAAGAGCTCCATGCCGCTGTTGTAGTGATGTCTGCATTGCCGCCTGCGAACTATGTATGTCGTGAAGTTAAGAGCCAGGCCACGGGCCTTGTCAAGGGAAATTCCGAATTGCCTACATCGGCTGAGGCCTTTAAAAGGGAACCCCGGCGTTACTTCAGATGCGGTAGCACAACTCATTTGGTGTGTTCTTGCGTTCAATCTCGTGCGCCCGGAGCCAATAACTGACGCCAGGCAGCGGCAGCGACC